>NC_084529.1:16561976-17268643 GCF_024500275.1 Phycodurus eques
CGCCGGCCCATAACATGATACTCTGACCCGCTAGTACAACTTTAAGGTGATAATTTTCTACGTCCCACCATTATTTTCCTGGAAAAAACTCATCTTAAAAAGTAGTGTTATTCCGTTGTAGAAAAACTAATAGTGAACACGACCACACAACAAGGTTTGGAATAATATAGTGGCAAAACCCTTTCTTTACTCGACAAAGGGTTGGTATGACTAAATGAAGCTCCTCCCCTCAGTTCAACATAGCTCTTTGGCAACGAGATGGTGCCAAATCAATACTTTATATTAGACATGTCTTTCAATAAAATACCTTTAATAGAGTAGAAGTTAGCGTGAATGTGATCATTTACTTCTGTGTTTCTGAATTCACCATATTTGGGATATTTGAAATTTGATTTAAAATATACAGTATATACACAGTGGACCAGCACATATTTGCAGTTCGCCATTCACGATTTTACCTATGCGATATATATATAAGAAACATTTTTTAACCTATTCCCCAACGTTTGCAGAAATAACAGCTTATTTGCATTTTGTTATATAATGGCAATTACAAGGGAGTGACAATCATTTGCATATTTTCTCGAATCGTAATTTGGCTCGAGCCCCACCAGGACTAGCATGGGTCCACTGTATGTCAAGTGATTCGCGCATCTGCCTCACAGTCCTGAGGTTCGAATCTCTTTCTGGCTTTTTCCAAAACCATGAATGATATTTTAATTGAAGACTAAATTGCTCATTGGTGTGATTGTAAGCGTAAATGTTTGTCTACGGTATATGTGCAATATCATTGACTGGCAACCAGTCCAGGAATGAATACAAAAATCACTACGTATATCATCCGGTCCTCACCTCTTGGCCGCAGGGACGTATCTGGAGCACGTGTGTCCATCCCAGGCACAGTGGGGGTCTCGGGCCAGGCAGCACTCGGCGCAGGCTTGGCCGTACAGGTGACATCGGCTGAGCGAAAGCTGGGCCAGACCCTCGCTGGAGCCCACGTACAGCTGTTGCTACACAACCAAACACAGCATACAGATTTCACACGTTCACCTTTACTATATTACTGCCCATCAGAACAATACAAATGTTCAAACAGTTATTTGCCGAGTTCTGAATTATTGAATGCCGCTGATCTGAACTAAAAACGCTGACCCAAAAAAAATAAAAATTGGTGGGTTTGAGGTTTTGGCGCTAGCTATACCCAAAAGGGTTTAGGTTTTTTTTTCCGGTTTCCTTAAAAAAAACAACTAAAAATTCTGAATGAATACAGTGGATGTTGTAAATAGTTGGACAGAGAAGAGGGCAAGACAAACTGGGAACCCAACTTCCATCATCAACTTTGTGGAAGACATTTTCTCACAGGTGTGTATAAAATGTTTGCTGGGGTCGGCTAACGTCAGCTCAACAGCGCTCTGTTCATTTCACTGTCAGAAGACCACATCTGTGCCATTAATCCAAGCAACAGAAAAGTCAGTTGCAGTGTTGCCTTGAGATACAAGTATAATTTGTTTAATGACCACACTTGTATCTCAAAACGATTATTTCCCCATTGAAATGAATGGAAATGCAAAACGGGTGTGAAGCAATTTTCACCATGCTTATACAAGAAAATATTAGTTCAGTGGTTGAGAAATGGTTTAAGATTTAGCTTTTTGGTCAGTTTATAGTTCGTTTTGTACCGTTTATCAGCCCGTCTCCATGCAACATAGATGTGAAGTACTTTTAAGATATTATGATTTATTTGTATTTTTTATTTTATTTTATTTTATTTTATTTATTTATTTATTTATTTTAAATGAAATATCACGTCAGTGATTCACGGAAAAGCAACTTCTTCCAGCATTTTTCGGTTCATACAGTTTAGTACTTAGTAACATACTTCAGTTCTATTTCGGACTTTACGCTGTAATATTATTGTGCTCCAACTTGTCCAAAGGTAAGGCGATTCTTCAACGGAACTTTCAACCCCCCACCCTCTACTCCCTCAGACACGTGCAGGTCAAAATGCTGCCGGAGATTAATGACTGCTTTGATTAGGGTTGAAGTGTCTAGTGACACCCCTGACCTTCTAAATAATGAGGCGCGAGGCGGCCGAGAGAGCTCGAAACTAACAGAAAGAGAGAGAGAATAGGAAGTAGAACAAGCATGATGAAAAGCGTATGTTTTACAGTCAGAGACTAAACAGGACCCAGTGGGTCAGGGAGGGGGCATGAAAAAACAAATAAAGCAACTTGTTTTGTACCCGCAAAGCAAGTGCTGATGAAAAATGGCAACTCAACAAGTATGCTGACAAGAAACATGAACCGCAACAGCCTTTGACCCCCGGCTACATATTAGGTTCTTGCTTTGGGTTTTAACTGAAAACGTATAAAAACTGTCACTTGACCTTTTGTTTTGCATCAGCGATACTCAAAGTGTGGTATGTGAAAGTTCAGTTGTATTTAACTTTGAAGTCCAATACATTTGCAGTTAATCATTAAGAACTGTTTGTTTTATAACTTATTTCGGTACCATTTTTGTTTAACTTATAAGGGCAATGCATTTTAACTGAATCATTATTTAAGGATAGTTTTCTTTTCTCCTATACAGTATACAAGCACAGTCTTGATTTTAAATATTAAAGCCAAATAAATGCCAAAATGTGATCAATCATATTACCATATCTGTAAAAATAGTAGGAACAGTGAAGAGGACTACCAATTTTTAACACATTTTAAGGACACACCCTTAACTTTTGGCCGTGAAGTTGTGCGATATGGCCTTTAAATAAGGAAATCTGTGATATTTTTGTTTGTTTTTTTCGTTGTTGTTTTTTTCCACTCACAAAATCAGATTTCTGATCCAATCACACCCCAACCACCACCACCCCTTTCACTTTTGGAAAAAGAAAATAACAAATTATTCTAATTAATTATTCTGTTGTTTTCCACCCTTCTATGATTTTTTATTTCTCCTGATACCAAACAAACTTCTAGCCATTTTTTTTCCATCATTGACTTTCCTCAACTTCCACAGAAATAAAGACATTTTTTTATCTTGACATATAACGTTGGGATGTTTTTTTTTTTTGTTTTTTTTTGTTAAAACCTATATAAAACACATTCCTTAATAAATACAAATTTCAATTTCAATTTAACATCAAAAAGCGTGGTTCGGCTGACTTTTGCCCAAGAGGAACGCCATACCCTCTCCAGCTCGCTTACACCCTTTTCTCACTGGTGAGACAAGGCGACCTCTGGAAGATATTTGCGGCGTGGAAGCACATACCTCGGGTCAAAGGTTTCCAACATGCTGATCAATTATTATATTTACAACATATGAATGGACACCATGTCTTCAGCCCGACTCTTGGTATGTGTGTACCCAGTGTTTATTTATTTATTTATTATCACTTGCCTCTTTCAGACGGAACTGAACTGAACTGAGATGAGGTGAGTTGACCCCCCCCCCCCCCCCCCCCAACCACAAACACACACACACACTCACACACATCTACCGCTCCATCACCCTTGACCTCAATTACAGTAAGTGAAAAGTAAAGATGCAAAATGAAGTCCAACCTGCTTAGAAGAAATCTCCAGACTGAGAATCGGAGTGGGAACCTGAAAAACAAAATAATAATGAGATCGTAATACAATAATTTTTGGACCACTTTCTAAAGAAAATGAGAAATTATGTTTTATAGTCTGTCACTGAGGAGATTTCATCTGCACAACAGCTGCTGGTGTCACGCAATATTGTGTGTGTGTGCATTAGTTTGAGTGTATGACTGTGTAAGTGAACTGGGTGTGCGTCGGTGTGTGCTTGTCTGGCATCAAACCTGGAACACTTGAAGCTCTTCAAGCACCACTTCCTCCGTGGACCACTTGTCTCTGGTGATGCTCACCACCTTCAAAACGGTGCCAGTGTCTGTGACAGAAAGACAACTTCAGTGAAACATTTGTTGTGAAAGGAATTTCAAGCCCTGGAAAGCATTTTGTCCAATATTTAGGCACTTAAAATATATGCTAATTTTTGGCTGGAAGAAATCTCTTTGCACTGTAGCCAAATTTTAGCACCAACAAACTCAGTCTGTTAATTGTGAGACATTTCAAGCCTTCATCCATCCATCCATTTTCTGAACCGCTTCTCCTCACTAGGGTCGCGGGCGTGCTGGAGCCTATCCCAGCTATCATCGGGCAGGAGGCGGGGCACACCCTGAACTGGTTGCCAGCCAATCGCAGGGCCATTGCAAGCCTTTTAAACTAAATTCAAGCACTTAGTCATTTTTTTGTTGTAAAAGAAAACTCAAGTCCCTAAATCAATTACAAATCTAATCTAGTTATTGTTCTTATTGTGAAAATATATTTCAAACTCCTTAAGGTGCTTTATCCAAAAACTAGTACAGTACTTTATAAATTCCTTCTAGTTATTGTGAAAGAAATGTCAAGCTCTTTATGGAAAATCCAAGCACTTACAAATTGAATAATTGTTAAGAAATGCAATTCATAGCCTTTAAAAATCCAGAATTTAGGCAATCCAGTCGTTAATGACACAATGGCACTCCAATCATCGAGTGCAGTGAGCCTCAGTGTGGTACGGGCGCCCTCTAGTGGTATGCATAAGATATACCACATGCATTGAATGTTCAAACTATAACGTTACACTGGTTTAAACTTTGATTTATTTTTTTATTTTTTTAATCCAGTACAGTTCATTTTTGTTGCTATTATTTTCCATACGCGATCATGTCTTTTCCCCTAAAAAGCACTGTCGATGCTTTCTTTATGGTGCAGTCACCCCCCCCCCGGTGGCCCTTTTGGGTAACGGGCACCAGTGCCCGACGATCGAACTCACCCGTCCCAAGGAAGAGAACCTCGTACTGTCCGTCCTCGGCTAAAACTCTGTCCACTACAACCTGAGTGAGGGTGTAGTCCACTCGCACCCGCGTGAACGCGGGCCGGCCGCTCAGTGGGTAGACGGAGTGGAACATCAGCGGGTGGTAACGGATGAAGCTGACCACGTCGTCGGGGAAATCTTTGGTGGTTTTGATGCGAGGGTCGTACGTTTTACTGGGACACTAGAAAAAAAAATATGCCGTGGAATACAATGTTATACAATTGAAACCACATGGAGGGGAAAGTACTCGCACACAGTATTTAAGTTGGTGTACAGATACTTGGAAAAAAAAGTATAAACTCAGATATGTACTTAAGTGTAAAAGTAAAAATAAAGTCAAGTACAGGTACCTGAAAATATAATCTAGTACAGTAATGAACCTTTCGTACTTTTTCTCCATTGATCGATTTGTACCTTTGAGTGACTTTCTCCCCAGACATTTTTTGGGTGGGAGTTTGTCACCCTCTGGTGGCCAGAAGAATCACGGCATATATTTGGGAGTAAAATGGCATTTTTTATTTTAGTCTATGAACTACTGACAACATAACTTCTAAATTCCAATACAAACATTGTCATCTCGACTTTTTATTTGCAGAAAATGAAAAATGTCCTTCAACCAAAAAAGATCCAGCGATGTTTTTATTTTATTTATTTCTCTAAATGTTTTTCAGAGCTGTATACATGATTTTTATTGCCCTCAGTGTGCTGAGCAACTCACCGTTCCAGGACGCGGGTATGGTATCCTCCCCTCATACTCTACCCAGCGGTGGTCTGGCCCCTCCTTGTGGGCGTAGGGCCCATTGAAGGCGGCCCTAATGTCCGCCATGCTGTACACGCACACGGCCGAACCCCGAAAAATGGAGCTGAGGGCCGGATCACAACAGGAGATGCACATTTAAAAACAACAAAACAAACAAAAAATCATAATCACGGAGATGGTGGTGTGGCGTGGATGACAAAAGAACAAACCTGGAGGTGGTGAAGACGGCATACACTGTTGGGTTCTTCGGATCTCTTGTAGGAAGCATGAAAATGTCCTCTATAAGAAATACACAATGTGTTAATGTACTGTAAATGTTCAGATGAAAGATTGATAGGTACGGTGTTTACTTTTTAGTACTGTGGACTTTATTTGTATTTAAGGCAAGCAGCTCCCTAAAATTTACTGCTTCATAACCGTGTGATATTATTGCACCTTTTCCCACTGAGGCACTATATTAGATTATATTAAAAAGTCAGCCTCAATGCAATTTGTATTGCTTTTATTCCTCTCAGAGGAATGCAAATGGGATTCCGATGAATTAAGAACTCTGAAGGGTTCTCCCGCCTTATAAGTGTTTTCATAACTTTTTAAAGAGCCGTTACAGAGGTGAAAATGGTGACATGGACCACTTTAGATCAGGGTTTCCTAAATATTTTCAGCATAAAAGACACAGATTAAAAATGGCATTCTTTCGCTGGACCACAATGTAGAATTTTTTTTAAAGACTTTTCTTTGCTTGAAATGATCTTTTTGGGAGCTTGAACATGGCCAGAAAGTCCCAAATTTTAGGAGAATCCTGGTGAAAATGTGATTGTTCCCTAACCCTGCCATAACTTTCTCAGTAGCGCCCGCTGGAAAGTTAACTAAAAATATGAGACCCTGACACCAGTTTCACCGACTGGCATGAAATTGGGTGGAGATGTCTATCATGACAAGAGGCATGAAAAAGTGTCAAGAACCAATGCTCAAAATTGAACAGGATGTTGGCCATTTTGGTTTGAAGCAGCCATTTTGGGTGAATTCCAGGACTTACTAGGGAATTTACCTAAATGAGCACAAATCAGTAGTACGATATCCTCGACAGAAGGCCACAATTAATTTCCAAGCTCTTTGGTATGGCATCAAAGTTTGATGATCATTTTGAAGATTCACCATGAAAAAGTGGGATTGCAGATATAAAACTGTATTCTTTTGACAAATGAGTTGCCTTTTTGGGAGGTGTCAAAACTCATACATTTTTCGAAGCTTATGTATCCTGGAAAGTTATAAAAAAAAGTCCCACCCGAAACTAGTTTCACTGACCCACACAAACTTGGGTGTCTGTCATAACAGGACCCATGACTGAAATTGGACAGGAAGTTATCCACTTGGGGCAAATTCTAGGGCGTCTTATTTGTCCAACTCGAACTCGGAAATTCACCCAAATGAGCCCCAACCAAAAGCAAGGATCCTAAACAGATCATCTTTAATTTTTTTTTTTACCTACGCCATTTATTGTTCATGGCTCATGGCGTCAAAGGTTGATTGATCATTTGGAGTCTTCACCATGAAGATGTGAGTGTGCGGGCACACTCATCACTGCTCACAGTTAGAATTGTATTTCTTGTGGACAAATGAATTGCTTTATTAAGGCTTGAAATACGCCCGAAAGCTAAAAAAAATTTTTGCAAACGCTTATAACCTGGGGAAAATTTTAGGGGTCCCAAACATACTCCCTGAAAAAGTGATAACTCACCCCTGAAAATAGCCCCCTTACTAGTTTCGCAGCTCCACATGAGCTTCGAGGGACGTGTTTATGACAAGAGGACGCATGAGAAAGTCTCAAGGACCGATGCCAAAAATTGAAAGTCAGACGTTTTGGTTTAAAGTAGCGATTTTGGATGAATTCCTATTTGGGCAGGTGTCAAACTCAAGGCCCGGGGGCCAGATGCGGCGCGCCACATCATTTTATGTGGCCCGCGAAAGCAAATCATGCTACGTTAACTTCCGTGATGTTTGCTAAAATCTGTACCCACATTCCAAATAGTCATAATAATAAACAATAATGTTGAGCTATTGCATTTTTCTGTTACCAAACCCTTCTTCTACAGTAACTTAAACAATACTTGAACAAACTATTATCCTTGTCTTCTGGTTTCCAAAGTAGTTATCCCTCAATTTGTTGTTTAATGGTAATAATATGATTTGGTGAGTAAACATTTCACTGTTCTAACGGCAATTTGTTCAATTTGAGGGACATACGTAGCTCATCAAAGTGTGTGTTCACGCCGTCGGGTCCAGGAATGGAGCACACAAGTCTGGCTTTGAGGAAGGTGGTCCATTTGTTGGTCAGACTCCTCAGGCCACCCACGTCATTCTGAAACACAACCACTGTCATCACTACAACAAAAGTGCTGTAAGACAGCTGGACAAACCCCGGTGCAGCCTTTTTACACACTAATTAAATGTTCTGAATGCTACTTACTAGCTGTGTTTGTTGTACTACTACTACTATTACATCCTTGTTCATTTAATGGCATCAAGGAGATGAGGATGAAACAAGGAAGTGCTATATATTGTTAGACCTAATAAAACAATTCTGTTGCTGATTGAACACATAACGTAGATTGGGAACAGTATTTTGTCCACCGCAAAATTAGGTGCGTGCAATGAATTTTAGTTTCATCTGTAATCCAGACGAACCGCCTTCCCATCTGCCTCGCAGCTTTATCTCAAGTCATAAATACAGCTGGCAAGAACTCGCTAAAAGAATGTAGCAATAGACTCTCGAGCGCTAATAGCTAACCGGCTAGGTGGGCTGCTCCCATTTGGCTCGGGTCCAGCACACACCAACGGTTTTAAATGAATGTTATCAGCCGTGAATCTGTCTGTACTCCCATCCTAAGTCAACTTTGCTGTAAACGATCAGTTTAATAGGAGGCAAAGTTAAAATGTCAAACTGTAATCCCTTGAGGGTAAAGAAATTGATGACTGATATGGGAAAATGTTAGACAATTAGCAATTATCAGTCATCATCAGTCAAAATATTCCAGAAAAGCTAAAGACAACATTAAGAGTACATGCACAAAAGTTGCAGGATGACCATGCTAACTTAACCCCCCTTGTAGAACGTCACTCCATTTGCTTAAAGTCAATCTGTGTAGTAAGTACAGTGTGAGTACAATATTGCAGAATAGTAACGCCTTTTTTATTCATTGCTATTATTTTTTGGGGCCAATTAAAGCGATGTTCTGAGGTCATTCCCATACGCAAAAACTGAATTCAGTGGTAGAGGCCTATGGACATTTTGGAAAATTAAGCCAGTTTCCCTTAGCATCCTGAAATTTGGTTAGGATGTCTATCATAACAAGATGCACAAAAAGGTTAGGAAAAGACACAGGAAGTCTGCCGTTTTGATTTCAAATGGTTATTTTGACCATTCCCAAGTTTAGTTCAAGAGATTTTGTCCAATTTTGTCCAACTCGTATGTTAGAGCAATCGATGACACTCAATTGTTAAAATCATTGTGGCGAATCATCAAAATTTGCCGTAAAACAAAAATAATAAATAGACTTTACAAGCTGAGATTTTTCCCTTACGTGAAAGTTCCGCCTAGGAGAGATTGCCTCCAAAACTGTTGTTTACTTTCTGTATTGTTACTTTCTACCACATCCAATTCAGCTTGCAAAATAATTAGAACCGAATTAAACCACCCTCGAGTGAAATCCATTATGCTCCTGTTGCTTGAGCAAACAGTGGCTTACATATGAAAAATAAAATGTTCCAATACAGTAGTGATAGTGTGGTAATGGATAGATATCTAGTGGTGTCTTGATTTACGATTTTAATTTCTCACGGAACAATGCTCGCAAGTCAAATCACTCATATATCAATTCAACTTTACCTATTAACAAAATGGAAACGCCAGCTCCCTTATAAACACAAAACAATTTGTAAGCTCTTTTGAAATATAAATACAAACACAGAATGCATAGAAATAAATTGATACTTGTTTTCATAAAACTTACACTGAAGTTCGTCTAGTTTTGTTTTTTTTCCGCCACCCCTCACTTCAAGCAGATTATCCATCATCGTTTTAGAAATTAGTTGAAAGCCCTTGGCTGGCGCTAGAGCCTGGATGGAATTCCTGATTTCATGATTTCAAGCTTAAATTCAATGGATGCCATTCACCGTTTTCTTTTCGGTACTCACATACTAGGGACCCACGGTTAGAAAAAAATAATTTGGCAAAATCCCTAAAAACACGGGAAATGCGAGCACCAAACACAACAGTTCGCTGTGCTTTCATTTTCATAACTGATTGTGGCCGGATGTTGTGAAGTTCGCTGTCACCATCTATAGAGTGTCTAAAGTTGAATCACGAGTCAAATTTTTGCTTGAAACACAAAGCAACATTTTTACCAATAAACGACTTGTCTCGAAAAACTCGTAAGTTGAGGCACTTGTAAGTCAAGGTATGAATGTGCCATAACAACAAACGTCTCAATCAACAATTAACAAATGTACAGGATCTCAGTTACTGCACCCTGTTTGCTTTTGTAAGTGCCCGCAGCACACATTGAGGGTCAAAAACATGATTTACTGCCCCTGACAGGAGCACCAAGCCTCTCTTTCATAGGACTGCAAAACAAGAACGCCTTGAGAAAAGGCCTCCTTGTATGGGAGTTAAAGCACATCTAAAGTGGATGACACAGAGATCCTTATCCTATCAGCTAACACCAAGAGTTTTGGCTCCTTCTCTTCATGTGTGAGAGGACTTTTCTTTCGCCATCTCTGCACTTCTCTAGCATTGACCATCCTCCTCCGTTCTCATCGAGTCTCACTCACCTTGCAAACGCGAGCCACGCGGGATACGATACTCTTGTCGTTGCCTTCCCACGACACCTCTCGGAAGAAAAAGTAGATTTTGTCGTCGTCCGGATTGTAGGTGTCCGCGATGGGCTGTGCCGATATGAACTTGGCCTCTTAAGACGCAGAGACAAGAAAAGGCTCTTTTGAGTAAAAGCTTGGGTAATAGCTTTGCGGTATAGCTAGCACGTAGCCTATCATTGACTCTATATCCCACTATTATCCATCATCACCTTGTCATTCTGCTTACTAATTTTAAAAAAGGTAATTACCTGTCTATTTATGTGCATTTTTCAGGAGTTGTGTTTACTTGGCGATGATTTTCAACCTGTCTGACCCCAGTGTAGCATGGATATAATCCTATAATTGGAACACCTAGGCTCAAAACTGCCAATGCAGACTAGTTAGCTGTAAAATAAACCAAAATAGGGACTGAGCCCTGCCACAAATAGCGAAAAACCGTGAATAGTTGACACCCTCCCTACAATTTTTTTTATTGCTGTCTGTATTAGTAGTTTAAACCATAAATATACCACAATCTGTGGTCCCAAAACTGTTTACTATCATCATCGAGAGAACATACTGTATTGATACCATTCCATTGTACGATATTCCTATCGAGACAGGGCTTCGATGGTCTCTTGTGTTTCACAAAGAGCTCAAAAACAGTGCTTTGAGTTTTTCATTGACTAACTGGGGATAGTTTTCACAGGGGAAAAAAATGAATATGTGAATTCATGATTAGTAACGTGCGGACTTCCATGGGACTGTACTTCAAATGTTAAATGACAAGTGAATTGGAAATGACTCCTAATTGGACTGGCAAGAGAATATTCCAATGTTAGGAATCGTATGCTACCAACTACCAGGATTGGGGATCTTGGGGGAGGCTAGTCCAAAGTGTCGCAGTGACGTTACGTCAACATTAGCTCAACCGCTGCAAGCTGAGCCAACAACCTCGGAGTCACAACCCAACTGGAACAGCTTAACGTATAGCTGCAATGGTGCTCAACAACAGAAGGTTATTGTTAGTTCTGCGGTTAGAAGATGTTCTGCTGGCACACAGGAAAAGAAAGTCATCACCGAATGATGAGCACTCTGCGGCCTTGTCACCGCACTGTCTAGATACTGTACATGTACAGTATACAGTATATACGATATATACCAGTCAGACAGAGTGAAAGCCAGAGAGCTATCGTTGGTACAAACAGTTCAGTGGTCGTGAAATGTGGAGGCCATGTGTAAAGATTTAGATAGGGATGACAAATGCTGATGCACGACAAGTCATCAATGGCTGGAACACACTTGAAAGTGGAAACCAGAGAAGACAATTCTGACATCACTGTTTACGCCCAACGTGTGAAGTCGACTCTCATGAGAATTTAGTTGGCTTTTGTCCAAAATCGAATGCACTGTCAAGAAAATGAATTTTCCAATTCCAAATACCGTGTTTCAACAGCAATATCTCGAGTTTGTAGCAGTAGGTTACACTTGACATTTTTTTATGTTGACGCAGGAGTTTCTGGGTGTGCATGGAGCAAAGTAACGATGCAATGATGGCCATCGAAAAATTGTCTAGTGGTAATGTAATATACATTAAAGGTGGTCCTCGGTTTAAGTTGGAGTTCAGTTACTATGGCGATGATGTAACATTCTATAATTAACCTATGCTAACGCAGTAGTAAAGTGATATATATAGCAAATGAAACATAACATGACAAAACAGTCATTACTTTGGTCACTGAGCGTGCCTTCATGTTCTCCGCAAGGTACGTCGCTGTGGCCATACGTAGCCTCAAAACCTTTTATGTTGGAAACCTTGTAAACTGAAGACCCCATGAAGTGCTTACCTTTCTATGATTTTCTACTTAATTCCAAAAACATGCATGTTGGGTACAATGAAGACTCGAAATTGTCCAACGGTGTGAATATGAGTGTGTTTGGTTGTGCGTCTACTGTATTGTGTGTGCTCTGCGAATGACTGGCGACCAGTCCAGGGTGTACCTCACCCAGGACAACAATGAGGCATAGAAAGTGGATGGATGACTATCGTGAGAACAGGTCAGTGTTTGACTGTGTGTGCGGTTAACAGCGTGAACTTTGTTGCAAACTGTTAATTCCTCAATAGGTGTGGTGGCCATGCTCCGTTATGAAGCTCATATAAAAAAAAAAGTCACGCTCATGAATAAGCGGGCTGTGTCCTCTGTGCTGGAATGCCAATAACCATCCCGCAGGCACAGAGAGGCTCTTTGTATTGGAACTTTTGGGGAGTGAAATGCAATAAGTTTTCAATGCAATGTGTGTATACCATTGATCCAGTAGTATTCGGAGATGTCTGTGCGAATGTAGTGCTGGTCAGGTGGCGGGCCGAGGGAGCGTGTGAACGTCGTGTCTTTGCCCAAGAAGTCCGAAGCAGTGCCAGCATAGAGAAACTGGTCTGGATCAAATACAGCAACAGCTCAGTCAGAGATATGTTTATGACAAAACCAAATGTTGATCTTCATGCTTGAATATGATACCATTAAACTACCCTCAATTTCCATTAATTCCCCATGGCAAATTTCCTATTTGGAATGTTCCACAAATTCCCCACCTTAAATTCTTATGCAAATTCACTAGGAACTTTCTGGAAATTTATTTAAAAGTTTCCACCCCTCTGCAACCCTAGCGAGAGTGTCATGTCGTGGCTCATCAAACCTGTGAGGACTGATGTGAATGTCTGCAATGGATCATAAGGACATTTTAATCTGCCAGACTCCACTGTAGCAGACAGCAGCTTGAACACTCCATCCTGACAGACAAAGCAGAATTAGTTGGAACATAAAACAAAAAGGTTGGAGATTTTTGTTTAGTAGATTGTTTCCCCCTTGTACTCTATTCGTAAAAATCGTGTTTACTGTTTCTGACTTTTATGATTGAGCTCCATGTTGAAGTGTTAACTGTTCAGAAATTTTCACAATACTCTGCCATGGACTCCTGCGATTGGCTGGCAACCAGTTCAGGGTGTACCCCGCCTCCTGCCCGATGATAGCTGGGATAGGCTCCAGCACTCCTGTGACCCTTGTGAGGATAAGCGGCTCAGATAATGGATGGATGGATGGATGCTATGGACTCTTATTTTTTTTAAATTTCAATCAGGTCTTCAGCGATGAGTCCAGATTCTAGCCATGCAAGTCGGATGGTAGGTTCAGAATTTAAGAAATTAGGGAGATGGCTTTGCTGATGGTGCTACCAATAGAGCAACATCTTTTCATGGAGGCAGCCTGATGATGTGAGGCGGCATCTCCAGAGGCAATCTTAAAATATTGAGATGAGATTTTTTTAACCCGTGGCAACTCCATATCGCCGCGATCTTGGATCTAGAACTCCATCCACCAAGATGACATTATCAGAGACTACCTCCAGAATGTGGATGTTGAAAAATGGAGTCATCTGACCTCAGTCCAAGTCAACACTTCAACATCAACTTGGGTATGCTGATCATGCTAGAGTGACCAACATAACCACATTGGCTGACTTGCGATTACTCCTGATTGTAAATTTGTAAAGATTCATCACGGTGACTTAGTGGCTAGCACATTTGCCTCACAGAGAGCTTTTGGAACTTTACTGCAACATCGCTGTGAAAAGTTTGCATGATCCCCTTATGCTTGGGTATTTTTTTTTTTCTTCAGAGTCCCAGTTTCCTCACTCATCCTAAAAGCACCCTTCTTAGTTTAATAAAAAAAAAACTCTAAATTGTCCATACAGTTGATTTGTCAAAATATTCCCTGCAATTGACTGGCAAACAGCCCAAGTTGTACCTCGCTTCTCACCCAAAATCAGCTGAGTTGCTGAGTAGCAGTTTCTCACCCGCGCCCCTAATGAGGATAAGCGGCATAGAAAATACATTGTTTCTTGCTTTTTTTTTTTTTTATCAACCACTGTACCAAAGAAGCAATAAACAAGAGTCAATAGAAAGAGCTGGATGAGCTGCTTGGCCATAAATGCACAATCCATACAGAAGTATAAATTTAATTGGCAAGAAGCATTCTTACAGAGAAATAATCTACCCAACACACATTTCTGAACTTTGCAGGGATTCCCTGCATTATTTTTTACCTGTCTGGAGCCAGTGATTTCAACGAAGGCACAGCTGGGGTTGAAGGCTCCTGTCCCACAGGCGTAGACATGCGTCAAGTTGTAGTTGTGGAGCACCCTCACGAAGTTGGCACACTCCTGCCGGGACGGGGCAGAAAAACATTCTCAGTACTGCACAGATCAGTGAGATATTTTGAAATAAGCAAGAAATCCTGGATTGACTTACATTTGAATTTTTGCCTGCCAGTTTGCAGACTTCCACTCGGTCTCGAGGTGCAGGCCAGTGAATCTGGTGAGGGACAAAAAAGCTACTTTAGCATATGATGAGTTCAAGGGCAAAAGCCAACAGGCAGAATTTAGACCAACAAAAAAAAAAAAAGTGACCTGCCTACTAGCGGACTGTCCTTTTGTTGTTGCATTTTCCTACTTACTATTGAATTCAAAATATTCACATCACTGGCAAGTCTTACTTCATATTTCAACCCTATTTAATGTGTTTAAAAACAACAACAATGTTTTTAGATCATAACTGTATTATCACGGGATAAATCTTGTCATAATAAAAGATGACTTTCTGCCTCCTGTCGTGGCACAACATGAGTGGAATTTTGCGCTTTTACTCTAGCGTGGTAAGCTATCACCTCCGTGTGCGGTTGCAATAAATCAGACATCGCACAACATACGCTTTCCCTTCGGCGCACCTCGCTGTGTTCACACATGTGTTATAACAGGCTTATGTGCTTAGCGTGTTGCCTCCCCCCTGAAGCCTACCAAGGGGAGCTATCGCCAAACGTTTTCATCGGGCTCGTACAGGCATGCAAACATACCTCCTTCAATGTTAAAACATCTCATGAGTCAAAATGCCGGCGAGGAATTCATACAGAAAAGTGGCGTAACCCCGTCAAAGAATGTAATAGGAACCAAGATCAATACCCTTGCTTTACTACATCACATGAGAATCTTATAACAGCTTTAGAACCCCACACCTCTGAAAAAGAAGATGGAAACACCTGGAATGCTCACAATGTGCTTTAACATCTTTTCGGTAGGTCTCAATTTACAGAGAGACAGAGTGGTCCCTAAAGGGCCCGAATATGTTCCTTGTAGTGCTAATCTCCCCAGCATCGGTATCAGTGACCAGAGAGGCAACACTTGGGGAGCAGGACGAAGAGTTAAAACAACCAGATAAGAATCAAATAAACACACGGCCGCTCCACTCGCAGGTCAACCTGGGCGGCATTAACACTGAAACATATGGAGAATGCATGTGTGTGTTTGTGTAGAAGTGGTTGTCAAATGGGTATTTATTGAATGTATATGATTTAGTGTTTACATATAATAACCCATAGCCGACAGTCACTTTCAGTAAGCTGTTGAAACAATACTGAGCACATTTCAGTGTAGCCATGTACTGTATACACTGGAACAGAAAGCAGGAATCAATCAGTCCAAACGTAACATAGCATGTTAGGGTTTAAATGTCAGGACATGAGACGTTAACTTGCTGTCCTTAATCATGCGTGCTTGTCATAGGCAGATGTTATTAAGACCTTGACAGTGACCACAAGCAAGGGTTTTGCATTTCGGAGAATTGGATGATTCCAGTATTCATGGTTCCAGACTTGTCCCGCTAAAATTTGAGACAGTTTGCGACCAGTAAATTTGCTCTGCTCTTCTGCTCTACACTTGTTGTACACAGTTGTTACCGATAATAAACGAGGTGGTTTGCTCGAAAAAAAAAAAAGAAAGGCGGCAAACACTGAAGAAGAGGGTGGGTCAATGTGTGTACGCGCAGTGGGCAAATGACCACTGTGATTAGCTCATGTGTGAAGAGGCAGTTCTTAATCGCGCAAATCCCCCATGTTCTCCCCGTACCTGGGTGGGTTTTCTCCGGGCACTCCGGTTTCCTCCCACATTCCAAAAACATGCGTGCTAGGTTGATTGAAGACTCTAAATTGCCCATAGGTGTGAATGTGAGTGCGAATGGTTGTTTGTTTCGATGTGCCCTGCGATTGGCTGACGACTGGTTCAGGGTGTACCCCACCTCCCACCCGAAGATGGCTGGGATAGGCTCCAGCAGCCCGCGACCCTAGTGAGGAGAAGCGGTAATGAAAATGGACGGATGGATGGATGGATCGTTTCGTTCTGTCCTGCATCTTCTGTAGGACCTTCTTTTTAGCGATCCCCAAAACATGCATGTTAGGGTCCCATTGAAGACTCTAAATTGTCCATATGTGTGAGTGCACATGTTTGTTTGTTCATATGTACCATATGATTGACTGGTGACCAGACTGGTGTTCACCCCGCCACTCGCCCAAAGTTAGTTCACCTTCGACCGTAATGAGGCCAAGTGCTATCGAAAGTGAATGGATAGACCTTCTTTGAGCGGGTGTAGAAGTTCTTACAGCTACTCCAAACACTTATGCATCGGCCCAAACAAACTGTCAACCCTGGCAAACGGCCTGCATAGCTTGTAATGTTAAATATTACTGAGAGAATCATATTTGCTACCACGTTGGCACTCATTCATATTCACATTCCCCTACTGTTGTGTACCTTTCTGGGACCTATGGCCAGGTTGTCGGGGTCAAGCAGGTAGATGTGATCCCTGGCTCCCAGCAGAAGATGACCCCTCTCCTCATCCAGCAGCAGGGAGTGGGACAGGAGGCCATCGGAGGGACCCAAAAACAAGGAAACGCTGCCTGCTTGCAGCAGCTCTGCCCGAGAGAAATGGCAAAAACACAGACAAATGACAGATTCGTTCCACGTTGTGTGGAAAAATGTGGACGTGAAGTCTCTACACAAATATTTCAGCAGGATATTGCTTGGATTCTTTCTCAGCGGAGCAAAATCCCCAAAACAAGCACTGGATTTCCTCTTCTCGAGAGAAACGTGTCTTGGCTTGAAGTGAAACGGTCTAATCCTATGTGGTTCAACACCGTCACTGAGAAACCGGATCGAAAAAAAAAGATACAACAGCAAAGAGTCTGCTATGCCTGTGGGTGTGTTTATGGATATCTGTATCAGGGTATTTTCACAGCCTGTTCATTGACCATGAAGACATCTCTCAAGTCAAGGATTTACATTCCCAGTGTGCAGATTGAGCGAAGAAAAGCAAATGCGTCATCTCAAGCCATCTGTACCGTAAACTGATAAGATGCTAAAGTAACTCTGGCTATCTTGACCATCTTGTATCAGATATCCTTCATTATCCATCAAAATCTTGCCCTGATGAGCTGTGAAAGGAAGAATTTTGACAAATTAGACCAGTGGATCCCTGCTAAGGAACACCTGTCGCTGTCCGTAAGACGAGTGAACTGATCTGGATTGTGTCTCCACAGTGGCATGTGTCGGGAGGCATGTCAGAAGCTACGTAGAAAGTACGATATCGACATGGTAAACAAAAGAAAGCAATGTTAGGACTTCAATAATTTTCCATTCTTCTTGGAATGCATCCATTTACTGTATTACAAGACGTCAATCAAACCTTTGAGAAGAAAAGGTCAGGTTTTATGTTGCCCCCATGACCTGACCTCAGATAAGCGGAAGCAAATGGATGGATGGATGGATGGATGATGGTTTTGTGTTTTTCCTCATCCCATTCCCATTGTTGTGTCTAAATTACAGTTCTTTGTTGACCAATTAACAGTCTAAGCTCCCTTCTGTAGGCATCATTCCACCGCAATTAAACCAAACTGTACTTTTTGTCTGAAACAGAGCTTCATATAAAGTTGTACTTCGATTGACAAGTTTAATTTGTTAACTTGTTTAAAAAGTTCATGCCCAGGTTTCCACTTTTTGCCTTCCATATACCTTGTTGTTGCAAGGCCTCGTTAAGCCTCCAAAGCTGGGAAATCCAAGGATAACTTTGATGGGCAGTGTGAAAGTAGCTTTCGACAACAAGCAAAATACTTTCTGGCTTTAACAATGGAAATTAAAGTTTGAGGCAGTTGTTCATTGAGACTATAGATTGCTGACAAGAGACATATACCCAATGATCTAATGCTCAACTTGCCTTAGAAAGTATTTTTAGAATCAGTGAAATTGTGGATATAAGTTTTCCTTAAGGATTTTACAAAGGAGACCAGTAAAATGGTGACAATGAAGAGTACAGTAGCTGCTGATCTATTTCTCAACCTGACTAAAGCGGTAGAAATTTACCGACAATTGAGCCAATAATTTTATTTTTCCTCTCTTACAATTCAAATCGGCCAAGAATTGATTTCCAGATGTCTCTGAAAGATTATACTCAGTGATAAAATAATAATAGTAAAACAATGAAATACAATTTTAAAAATGCAATAAAACAATAATAAAAACTTCAATATTTCCAATGGCAAAACCTTGTGTGTCATGGGTTGTACCACAGACTCTGCGACATGCAAATGAATGATAGCCATTTAAGAAGCGACCTAAAGACAGTGCTGTTGAAGGACATAAATGGAGGACCAACTGCATGTGTTTTAAAGTTTGTATAACCTGTCTCACAAGTAATTCACCACAATACAAATGACAGAGAACTGACTACAAGCACAATGAAATTACCAGATATTCTTCCATCTGTCTTTTCTACTACTTTTCTGTATTATTTATTTTTTTATTTTCCAGCAGTCTGAATGCCCCGTGGCATCATGTGTCCTTGTCTGAAATGGGTGTGTGTACCTCACTTTCGAAAGTAATGTGTTTTCCTCCAGACGTCCCTAAAGGTTTTTACAGACAATCTGTTCAAGAAATTACAAATGAAGTGAATCAAGGGCAAGATGATGATGAACAAATGGAAGGATGCTCTATGACAGGTTTATTCAGGTTACCATGGAGATGAATGCTGACTATACTCTCAGTGCAGTGTCCTTTATGGCAGTCTGAGGAAAACTCTCATCTTCCAGTGCGTCAGTGCAGAACCGTGCCTTGGATAAACTTTGGCTCACTGTTTGGGGAGTCCTGTGGGAGTCACTCTGAAAGGATTGACACTGTGATTACCCTCTTGGTGTGAAGGATTGGAGAGGTTACTAACCTTCAATATTTGAACTTCTCTGTCTCATCCAGTCCTCACAATCCATCTTAATACCTCCTCCTAAGCAGAAACCCTCGCACACACAACCACACATTCACAAAAGCAGCGCCACTTGTTCATATCTTTCACCCCCACGCACCTCACACTCCTGGCAAAGGAGGGAGATTAGGCCCGCTCACACCATCGGCGAGCGCTAATCTGTTCTGTAAACATGCAGGACAGCGAGTCCTTTTAAAACAGCCTGCCTCCTTAGGACCGTGTTGCACACCTTTCCCAAAAGAATGACAACCTCCTTCAGCAGTAAGGAACTTTTCATTTGGCTCCACTTGCAAGGCATTCACACACACCTTGAGTAAGACATCAGCAAACTGGCGTAGACAGTGTTGATAAACCAAATGTTTTTTGTACACCCATCTGCTGTTGCCACTAAAGTCAGCCAACTAAGCATTTGTACCAGGCACAGCATTTAATTTGAATCCCAACAAACGTTGTCTCAGTGCGTAACTTTCTTACATTGACTCGCAAGCACGAGGAAAACATGCAACTATTAACTGAGCCAAGTGTTTTACCCAGAAACTCAGTTCATGGAGACAGACATGCTACCCACTAGCTCACTGTGCTTCGCTGGTGAAGTCCTAATCTTCTGTTTCCCAAGTTTTCCCCCATTTTTTTTTTTTTTCTTTTTCTTTTTTTGGGGGATGAGCCTTCTCCCAATGTTCCTGGTAAAGGCGTTCATTGTGTGTACTTCTTCTTCCCTCAATTTGATTAAGGCTTGTCTCTATACAAGTTTGGCATAGGTTTTACGGGCAGATGCCCTTCCCGGCTCCGACTTTCCTTATTGATCCGTGTTTGGGACCTGCAATTAGGCTTGCCCCCACCCGCAAAGGCCAGGTTGGCCAAGTAAAGTAAAAATAAAAGTAGATATTTCTGTTATATATACAACAATCAAATGAGTAGCAGTAAATACAGCAATAACAGAGCCTGCCTTCTTGACGACGTATTCTTACATCACAGCGCAAGCTAGTGTATTGCACTCTGTTCTTAACCTTGAAAATGTCGTACGTCATAAACCAAGGATCCCTTGTAACATCAAGCTACTCAGAAGTAAGTATGGAGCACAACATATTTAAGATTGATAGTCAGCTAATTTTGTGAGCAATCTGCACCTGCAATTAACCATGAAGATGACTGGAAAAGGTCACCCGTGACTCTGCCGTTGTTTGAGGTCCGTGAACCAGGCACGATTCTGCTGCTTTGATCACTTTCCTTCAGTGAAGGGGAGTTTTCATGGGACGTTAGCTCCAATGTGATGTATGAAGAATGTGCAGCGATGAGACGAAGATGTGTCCACTGTCTGACCGAGATAACCAAACATGGAAGTTTTTTCTACTGTCGCAAACTCTGAAATCTAAAAGGGTATTCCCCTGAGTACAAAAACAGCTGAGCACATGGAAAACAGAGAAAAAGGATGCCAAAATACTGAAGAGTGTACATTCAGATTCTGATTCTGTCATAATGGCTTGGGAAGAGAAATATGAAAGATCTACTGCGGTTTTGAAGACTACCTTAACTGCTGAGTAAACACTACACAGCGCAATCATAATTCCCACAGCTACTTGCATTTTATTTATGTTTGACACTCGGGACATAAATATGGATCTATTTGCAGCCACGTAGGCTTTTGGAAGCCTTTGACCAGGGGAGAGCTCTGTGCATTGGGTCAGCCTCGGTTTACTTTCAGGTTGCTGTGGGGATTCTGTTTTATGAGCGGGACTGAAGGTAACTTGTGTGGTTTCTGTCGGTGATACATAGCGTGAGCGATAAAAAGACTTTGAAGTAACGTTTGTGCTTCAGTCTGAAATGAATAATAAGGCAAGCCATCATTTGGCTTTACCCTGGTGGCTCAAAGCTAATACCCATGGAGAACACAGCAGCAGAAAATGGCTGATATTCACTCAACAGACCAAACCAGACTGCTTTAAACCAGGAAATTGGACTTGCTGACAAATAGCACTGCTCCACATTTCACGACAGAATATGCTCTCAGTACTTTCAGGTGACAAATTATAGGAAAACAAACAAAGTATCTTGGAAACCAGCCACTGAAGCAACTTTAGACAAGGCCAGTACTGTATTGGTGAGGTTAGCACCATTATTCCTTCTCTTATTTGATGTTAGAGGTGGTGACTTTTACAGCTTGGAAACATACTTGTACATTTTTCACCCAAGATAAATTACAAAAAAGTCCAAGTTAGCCTTAAGAGCTATATTAGTTTAGACCAAAAGTGGGCAACGTAAGGCCCATGGGCCACGAACAGCCAGCTCCGTTCTTTAATCTAGCCCACTAAGCATTTACACGATAAAAAAAATAACTCATTCATTGCATTCATTTAGCATTTTTACCTAAAATTTGTTCATTAAAATATATTCATTTTGATTTATTTTGCATTTACTTTGTCTTGTTAGATAATGGGTTTCATGATTCATTGTAAATAATAAAATACAAAATACAGTCGTGTCTTGAGATACGTTTAATGGGTCCTGTCAAATCATCTTTCACCATTGAAATTATTGGAAACGCCATTAATCTGTTCCAGCCTCCCCCTCCCCCCCCAAAAAATTGTTTTGTGTCTTTTTTCGTGCGATTTGATCACCAGGGGGCAGTATAATACAGTCAATGTAATTTGTTAGACCGTCGATGGCTACTATCAAACTCATGGCCCGCGGGCCAAATGTGGCCCGCCATGTCATTTTATGTGGCCCGCGGGATCTTGAAAGGTCTTAAAATAAATCAATTGAGCAGTTTACACGTAAATTCACCATCAACTACATTTCCCATAATACATCGTTGCCTTACAAATTACTGCCAGTGATGGTATCTTACCAATAGGTGGTAGTGTACCCGCGCGGATCAGTGTAAACTAGGGGTTTTATAAGTGACTCGAGAAACGTCTACAAATTATCCCAAAATGTCGTGAAAGCAAAAAATGTATTCAGATAGAAGGCTTTTTCAACATAGATTGGAAAACCAATGTATATTTTTCTTCTGCTGTTTCCACGGGCCTCTGTATTGATGCAGACACGTGTTTACAGTATTCACTATTCGCACATTTCTCATTAGCAGGTGGTATTTCCTTTGCTCTTCATACCAGACCGATTTGTATTTTTAAAATGCTAACTCTGTCACCAATGTTCTGAGAAGTGCAAAATTGTCTAGCATAGCCAAAAGCTTTTGAAAAGGTTAGTCATAACTTGGGTTTGGAGGTATTCTTCTTTATTTACTTAAATAGTTTGATGGTTGATTGATGAGCAATGCGAGTTTCTTAGGATTCATGTTATAATACCAGGGCAATAAGTAATAATAAATAGTTATATAACAATATCAGAATCAGAATCATCTTTATTTGCCAAGTATGTCCAAAACACACAAGGAATTTGTCTCCGGTAGTTGGAGCCGCTCTAGTACAACAGACAGTCAATTTACAGAACACTTTGGAGACATAAAGACATTGACAAAAAACAATTGTGCAAAAAGATGCAGAGTCCTCTAGCACTTAGAGCAGTTCGAACGACTAATATTGCAATAGTCCGGTGCAATGACCATTGTGAAAAGGGCGCCGAGACTTCAAGGAGTGTATGCGGTTTAAAGTGACGAGTAGTGCGATCATCTGGGACAATGTTGGTTGTGCAAATGTTACAGATACTCCTCAATCAGTGTGCAATATGTTGAGGAGTATAGTTTCATTTATTTCTATTTTTATTCTTTCAAATGGTTTTTATTTATTTCTTCTAACTGGCCCTTCAACGGCATCGATAATGCCAATATGGCCCTTGGTGAAAATGAGTTTGACATCCCTGGTCTATGGCATTTTGCATTGTCTTTTCACATTAGGCCAGCGGAAGGCAAAGTCGTGTGGTATTTTTAAACACCCAACGTGTAATTGTCTTTGTTTTATATTTAGTTTGACAGTAAATAAAAAGCTTGATGTATGTTTTTGGAAGAATTGTTCACTATCTGCCAAACTGCTGCTTGTTGTGAAGTGAGTTGAGTTCGCCCGCCGACTTCACAGCACTCGTATCTTGAATTTCTGCGAGCAGTTGGGTCACTTGTATCACAAGACACCACGCCATTAGAAAATACAATTCAACAATGCATTCAACAATTTTTTGTTGTTTAATTCCTTTTTCATACAGAGAGGGAGGTGCATACAGCCTACTATTCTGTCAATCCTACAGAAAAAGGGTATTTTAGTTTCTCCGTCATGCAGCATCTGTAGTCACTTAGAACATACAATCGGAAAGGAGAAGGCCAAAAAATAAATTAATGTAATAATAATAGGGGAAGGTTAATCATAAATTGAGGTAAGCACTGAAAGGTTGTAAATAGTGGCCAGAGAAGATCAACACCCGAAACCATCATACAAATCAACAGTGTGACAACCCTTACCTCTCTGGCTCAGTTTGACGCGAGGGACACTTTGTTTGATGCTCACTCCAAACGGGATGATGGCCAAGAACATCAATCCCACTAATGGGACTCCTGAATGGGATAGCGCTCTAACCCTGCTGTCTTTCCTGCCATAATTGCTGCCAGACATGCAGCGCTGAGACCCATCTTCATTTGGACTTGGATGACTAGAGCCTTCTTTCGTCATGGCGCGTGGACGGGTCTGCTTTCTCCTCTGTGCTGCCCTGGAGAGAGACCAGTGCATAAGATGAAGCCAGGGAGGAGCAATCATAAGTGTGTGTGTGTGTGTGTGTGTGTGTGTGTGTGTGTGTGGAAGTCTATTCTAAGTCCAGTGTAGGATATGTACACACACTTTTGTTTGTGACCATTGAGCGGCTTCACCATGGAGCCCTGCAGGCATGTCGCCCTCTCTCCTCAACCGTCCTACCTCGCAGCTCTTCCCTTTTGTGTTGCCTTTAAACCTGTTTGCTCACAACAGAGGTCAGCCACACAAAATAAGTTACACTCCGCTGTCTCCTCCTACATCTTCTTTTCACCCAGATTTAATCCTTGGCCTAATGATACTTGGCAAAGGTTCCAAGCGCTCACCGATGACTCTGTCAGTTCGTCCTTTATGCCCTGTTAAAAAATGGCCCTTGTCCTGTATGGGACTTAAAGAGGCCTCCGGCACATGAACATTAGTTCACACTCAGGGATGAGTGAGATGTATGAATTGGCAGCCATGGGAACACTCGCAGGCTTTTTATCACGAAAGGGCCAAGGACAAGTCCGTGAACATGGGGTGATGTGGAAAAATATGTTTTTGTGATGCTCTGAAGTAGGGATGGGCATGATTAATCGATGATTGAGTAACCGTATAGAAAGTCACAGAATATCTGGGAATCGGGTGGGACCAAAAACGTACAATTAAAATTCACTCTCAGATGTAAAGAACAGACTAAAACATTGATATTTATACAGTACCAGAACAAAACAAATTTACCCCTACGGTGTAGGAACCAGCTACTCGAAGCAGTCTTTCGATGAGTTTTAGATTATGGTCACGTTATCTGTAGACATGCCCCTGTCTTCACACTAAAAGCACTGGACTCTGTTTTTCACTCTCCACTTAGATTCAGCTACTCCACCCATCACTGCACTTTTTATCAGAAACTGGGATGGGCACTTTTATCTGCACAGCAAGATATGCATTGCCTCATCTTTATAAATCTTGAAAGGCTTCAGCACTTTATTGAAGTCACTCATTCACACAGTTGTTATCATGCAGCATTTCAATAATATGATCAAGTACTACAGTAGCTTGCTTTTGAATGTTTGCGCTGTTGTTTCTTTTTTTTTTTTGTACCATGTCCTCTTCACATCATTGAAAATAAGGACTTGCCCTGTGTGTTCTTTCGAGAATTCAATTAAGGCTTGAAATGAAATGAGTGTTAACAATTTTTTGGGTGGAAATACTTTGCTTTCTTTTGCCATACATAGTAAGTGCAGGGACATTTCTTTACACAAATCCAGAGTACCAGGTAGTTAGCGGGCTAAAGCGTAAAAAACGGCACTTTTAGAAGAGAATAATTGGGTGATGTGTTGGGGACTCCAAAAATACAGTAAATACATTTCACAAGGATACATATAAAATTTGCTTCAGTTTTTTTTCAGGCTTGTTCTGGTCCGCAAACTGATTTATATGTTAAAAGAATAATAAAGATATTTGCAGTGATGAACTGAAATTTCCCTCAAAGATGGACATTTGCTAATTGCATGACTTAGGGGGCACTAGTTCAACGGTGAGCATAAAAGTAGAGAAGGAGGGTAAATCATTCATTCATAATTACTCATGTGATTGAATTAAGTGATGTACTAAAAATGAGCAACATACTGCAGTCATCAACAAGGTTTGAAGCAGTCTGGATCAACATACAGTCTGACTTCTGATGTTTATTGTTATATGTGGAAGCTGTATTCTTAACAGCCATTGCCTCCTCAACTTTATTGTTGCCAGAGCTGAGTTTCAGCAACAAGTGTTATTCAAGCGATACATTTCACATTACTGCTCAATCATTAGTTCTATGCTATGGGAATTTCCATATCCACCACTCCAACTGCCACCCTCCGTAAGAGCAATTGTTTCCCACTTCAACGAGGAAGTGATATATTCCAGCTACAGATTGCATCTGTTGAATGTATTGAATTACCACATTTAATTACACACCAGCCGGGTTGATCAAACCTGCGTTCCGGCTCATTTGACAGCATTCTGAACCACGAATTAACCTGACAAACAATGAAGTGCTTCATGAACCTCGAGCATACCCTTGTCCTCCCCCTTCAGCACTTCGCTGCTACATCTCCTTGATTTCTCCACGCATTCCCTCTCTTGTAAGATAATTAGCCTCTCAGTGACCGCGGGAACAAAGTCAAGCCAAACTAATAGCGGCGACGTAGCAAGCACGCCGCTTCCGCTTGGAGTCATTGAGAGTATTCTTCTCAGTCTTCTTTTGTCAAACTCATTACAAAGGTGATTCAGAGCACATTCATTCATTCATTCACACCCACACACAATGATTACAATATCCAATGGCATGTTGGCAAGAGTTTCCATTCCCCCACTTGACTTTTTATTTATTTTCCATGTTCTGCTTTGCGTCGTGCTGTTTGAAAGTTGAGTCGGTTACATTGAACAAGGGCTATGATATCAGGCGCGCTGTCCCAATAAACCAGAGAGGATTAGACACAGATAAACAAACTGTTTAGTTTAGATGACAAATTGAGGCATCTGTTCTGTGCCTGATGGATGGCCGATCAGCGAAGTGGTTGTGTAAGTGTGATAGACAGGGGCATTTCAATTGGACGTCCTTGTACTGAAAATTGTTTGTAAAATGTATTCTTCTAAACTCTGGGACTAAAAAAAAAAAAATCTGCTTTGTGACTATCTGTCAAGAACACATCTGCAGGCTGTCAAGTGCTATTTAGCCAATGAGAGGCCTGAAAACACAAGAAAGGGAGCACATTCTGATGCTCCAACATAGTGAGAGATAAGTTCTATATTTACGCTATATGTACAGTATGCGAAAACTTTTTCCAAGTATATTTAAAGTGAGAGTGCAACTTCATGAGACATTTGAAGTTGAAATAAAGACACAAACTGTCTATCCTGTTTTCATGGTACCAAAACACTTTCAGGATGTTGATAAAGGGCCAAAACTCGTAGAACAATGTTTTTAAGACCAACTCATGTTTGCATAGACACGGCCTTGGACTTTTCAGTTTTGTCCAAACCAAAGAAGTCATAGGACTGATTGTGGAACTGTCCAAAGAGGTGGTATTTTTGTAAAAAAAAAAAGAAATCTGTAAAAGGTTTTTGAAAACTGGGCCCAGCAGAAAGCCAACCCCCCCCCCCCCCCCCCCCACACACACACACACACAAATTAAGGGATCACTGCAAGGTTTCAGTTTCTCTGGTTTTGCTATTTTCAGGTATGTTTGAGTGAAACTCAGCATTTTTGTTTAAGTCTATAAACTACTGAAGATATAAGTCACAGATACAAATACAGGTACCGGTATTTTCATTTCATTTGCAGGAAATAAAAAAATGGTCAAAATGCTATGATAAAGGTAAGAAGAATGGTAGCGTTAATGGTTTCTTCTACGGCCCATGCTCTCACCCCTTTCCACTGAGTTTTCTGGAAATTGGCCAGCTTTGCATTCTCCCTGTTCTTGCATGTATTTATTATTTTTTTAAAAAGTAACGATTTCTTTGGTTTCCTCCCACAGTCCAAAAACAAACCTAATTGTCCATGGCTGTGAATGTGAGTGTCAGTGTTTATCTGCCTATATGTGACCTTTGATTGGCGAGGTACCGGTTCACCCATGATGGTAGAAAACAGATAGATGGATGGACATACTTCGATGCCTTAGGTCAGGGGTGTCAAACTCATTTTTGTCACAGGCCACATCGTAGTTATGACTTCCCTCGGAGGGCCGCTACAACTGTGAGCCCATATAAATGAAAGATGACCTCATATACTGTAATTACATACAGTATGCACAACACATTGATGAATAACCAGTTTTGAAATCAGAAGCCTATAAAAACCTATTTTATTTCGAATATTACATTTCTTTTCAAAGTGGGATTGGTAACAAAAAAAATGCTTGCAGATATCTCAATGGTATTACACCAGAACACCATCCATCCATCCATTTTCTGAGCCGCTTCTCCTCACTAGGGTCGCGGGCGTGCTGGAGCCTATCCCAGCTGTCATCGGGCAGGAGGCGGGGTACACCCTGTACTGGTTGCCAGCCAATCGCAAGGCACATACAAACAAACAACCATTCGCACTCACAGTCACACCTACGGGCAATTTAGATTTGTCAATTAATGCATGTTTTTGGGATGTGGGAGGAAACCGGAGTGCCCGGAGAAAACCCACGCAGGCACGGGGAGAACATGCAAACTCCACACAGGCGGGGCTGGGGATTGAACCCGGGTCCTCAGAACTGTGAGGCTGATGTTCTAACGAGTCGTCCACCGTGCCACCACACCAGAACACAATGAACAATTTTGATTTGAAACAATCGGCACCAGTGTACATTCGGGTGGCAGAACGTGAGTGATTACCGCTGACCTGAACTGCAAACAATGACTAAACTTGTTGTCTTTGTAGTATAGCCGCCAGATGTGCTCCCAAGTTTTTTCGTTTTTTTTTTTTTTTTTTTTTTTTTTTTAAATCTAAAAAAAAATCAAAATTATTCCAGCAGAGCCTGTGGATGAGGAGGATAAAAGGAGGGTATGTCGTAAATAGTTGTACAGAGAAGATCGCAAAACTGCCTAGAGGCGGAGTAGCCACTTCAAAAGGGACAAACTAAGAAAAAATAGTTTATCACAGGTATGTACAAAATGTTTGGTTGGCTTGTCATTGAGTAATTTATCAAAACACAATGGCAAGCCTGCTAGCTAACGTCAGCGCTATCCATTTGAGCGTTAAGAGCACGTCTGTACCATTAATCCAAGCAACCGAAAAATCAATTAGATCCCTCAATGAACGTGTAAACTATGTCTGAGTTTCCGCCACGTGTATTTTTGAATCAACATACCTGTTGAAGTGTGCATTATGGCTAGTGTTGCAATATAGCTCACGGAACATCTTCTTTTCCACTGAAACTTCACACGTTCTATTTATGACGCAAGGTAGAGAAGAAGGCTAAAATCATCATGCAATCAATGGTCAAATGACATGGAAGGGTTTGTTAACTTGCAGTGCAATCGCTTGGGATTTCAACAAATCCTAACTTGATTCAATAAACCCAGTGTCACAAAAATAGGGTAGCAGCCTAGACGTTGGGCCTCACACAAAGGTGCTCAAAAAGCTCTCTGACGTAATTTGGCAGGAAAAGACACAGTCTATCCAGCTTGACAGTGAATAAAATAGATGAAGAGTGACAGCAGTGGTAGAGAAGCACACAGCTCTGTGCCATGCGAGTTAAACAAATTCAAGTGTTTCCTGGCAGCTCCGGCCTGGAGTCCCCCATGTTGTCTTTGGCAGAGCGGTCTGCGTACGGGCAGTGGGAGTGGGGGTAAACAAACCTGACGACATCCGTGGCAGATTTAATGCCAGACGTCGGAGCGGTGCCGCCTTATAATGCAGACATGGGCTAAGTATAGTGGCAGTCTTCATCTACAACTCAAAAAACAACACACACACTGCAAGGTATCGGTTTCTCTGGTTTTGATATTTTCAGGTATGTGTGAGTAAAACTCAGCATTTTAGTTTAATTCTATAAACTACTGAACATATAAGTCACAGATACAAATACATTCATTCATTCATTCATTCATCTTCCGTTCCATGTACTGGTATTTTCAATTTCATTATTTGCAGGAAATAAAAAATGGTCAAAATGCTAAAAAATGTCCATTGTTTTTTAGTCTCTTCATTTTTTTTCAGTTCTGCTGGATATTTAGTGACTTTTCCAAACCGTCTAGCTACTTTTTTTTGTTTTTTTTGTTTTAAAGTAACAATGCCAACAGTGGTTGGCATTGCCTTCCCACATTGGAGAGAAAAGGGAGATTTGCCCTGATGATTTAAGAAGTCACAACTGGGAATGACTCACGATATGAGTTAGCGGTTAATGTTCAAAATGTCATCATAGATTAAAAAATTAGGGAAAACACACTTCACATTGTCGACATATTTATTTGTGTGAATGTTGACTAACTCATTCACTGCCAGGTGTTTTTAAAGCAGTACATTTCAGTCCCAGATTTCCAGTTGTTTTAGAGCATTTTGACCAATCTTTCAAGACCCGGCGGAATATTTCCGTAACATTAGCACCAAGCATACCAAAAAGAAAGAGTCAAACTGTTTTTCACCAGAAAAAAATAGTTTATAAATTTTTCCATTCTTTAGTAATCAGCAGTAGAACAACACGCCGTGAGCGACGCTGACTCACTGCATAGCTTGAGTTTCTCATGATCACGACTGCCATCTGCGACACATCTGTCTATTTATACAATACATATACCGGTATTTACTCTGTTCGAGTCTCAGGTGTCTAAACTCGTCCGACTTGTAACATGTTTTGCATTTCTATCCCTCATAATCAACACTGCAAGCCTAGATTCACCCCTAATCTATAGCTTCAACTCAGAAGTTTAAATCGAAAGTAATGGAGCACTGCCATCAACAGAAATCTGTTGATCATTACAGTAATTTACAAGCCTGAACAAGACCCTCTTCCACACTTACCCGTTGAAAATTTTAATTAAGGAAGACGTCTGTGGATGTAAATCGTTGGATTCCAGCTGCCGACAATAAAGTCCATGGCGGTGAATTAGTTAAAACAAGACAATTTACTGCTTTGTATCAATACATTAAATTAATATGTATCACATTTGAAGTCAGCATGCTGGCATCGCCCTTGACAACCATTCCAGTTTCGCACATGAAGATTGAAAATGAATTGCCCACCCGTTGTAACATGTCACATTCTCCAGTTTACCGTACCATCAACAAGGCGAGGGGCCTTCCCCCGGCCGTCGGTCCGTTCACAATTATCCCAAAATGTAGCCAAAGTCGTTAAAAGTAGCCAAACTTTTTTGAAGGACATTTCCCGGCACAGGTTGTCAAATAGCAGATGGCAGCGAAGCGGTGTGGCCATGGGAATTCTCACACGCAGACCACCCCTAATGAGGCAGTTAGCGACAACCCAGGTGCCCCGTGGCGGACGGCCATTATAAAATCCCTCCATTTCGCCATGACAAGGTGCATTAGCCGGGCTATTTGTCAAGTCCCGGCCGCTGAGCAGACGGAACAACGTGGATAATTGTTCCTAACTCTTGAGACGTTCTTTGTTTTTCTTGGCAATGTTCAGTCACCCCGTTTTTTTGTTGTTGTTATTGTTTTGTTTTCTTTTTGGTAACCTTGCGTTTAAGCATGCAACTCCCCTGCGAGTCGGTGTGAGTTCATGTCTCAGTGAAAACACAAGGCCTCCACTGGGCCACACAACTGGTGTTTTCATTTTAAAACTAGAGATGAGAAGTCTTACACTTTTACATACTTTTACTTACACCTACATGTTTTTTTTTTCCAGCTGTAAATTGAAGTGTATCCTTCAGTAACGAGGGACAGGTTAATTTTAGTTTTGAAAGGTGGGGTCACTTTTCATAACTTGCTTTTTGCATTCCCTGAAAAACATCTCAAAGTGGATTAGTACAACTAATAGAGAAGAAAGTGTTCAGGGTTTTACATCATACCCTGGTATCAAGTCCCATTTCTAAAGGCTAAAGAGAGAGTGAAAAAGCTAACATCGGAAGAGAACGAAAGGTGCTAAGACAGATCGATCACGAGTCTCGCAAGATTGCTGACACTGTTTCTAATCAAAAATGATAAAATGCTAACATGAAAGCAGTTGGTATGCTAACATATGACAAGAACAAGGCGCTAAGGCAGATCACTGAGGCTTTTACATCTTCCCTGGAGTCAGGTACTAATTTGTATGAGAATTGGGAAAAATGTTGTTGATGTGGAAACAACACAACAGCAACCCGAGTACAAAAGGCACTGAGGCAGATCGTGTAAGTCTTACTTACTTACACGAGTCTGGTACAACTTTCCATGAAAATTGACAAAATGCTAACATACTAAAAGTTGGTATGCTAATATACAGCAAGATAGAGGCCTAACTACAAAAGGTGCTACGGCAGATGGATAAAAATATTACGCCATGCCCTTCTAGTCAGGAACTATATTTTTTAAAAACAAACAAAATGTTAACAGGCGGCACGGTGATCGACTTGTTAGCACATCTGCCTCACAGTTCTGAGGACCCGGATTCAAATCCGGCCTCGCCTGTGTGGAGTTTGCATGTTCTCCTCGGTACTCTGGTTTCCTAGCACATCCCAAAAACATGCATGGTAGGTTGCGTGAAGACTCTAAATTGCTCATAGGTGTGAATGTGAGTGCAAATCGTTGTTTGTCTATATGTGACCTGCGATTGGCTGGTGACCAGTTCTTGCCCAGAGTGAGCTGAGATAGGCGCCAGCACACCCGCGACCCTACTGAGGATAAGCGTTACGGAAAATGGATGGAAATGTTAACTTGCGAGCAGTTGATATGCTAATGAATAATGAATAATTTGAGTAAAAACAAAAGTGCATAGGCGGGTCAAACACAATTTAACATCATGCCCTGGAGTCAGCTACTATTGCTCATAAAGCTAACAAAATGCTTACATGCTAGGATTTGATATGCTAACATAAAACATACATTTCTTATGTATAAAGCTACATAGCGACCTGAGTACATATCTATAGAGTGCTCAGGCTGACTGATAAGGATTTTTCAATATTAATATAATTCCGTGTAGCCAGGTATTATTTCTAATCAAAACAAAATGTCAACATGCTAACTTATAGCAAGATAGTCGACAAGTCCACAAGACTGCTTTTGTACACTACGTTCTGACACATGCTTTCTACAACTCCTTTTGATAGCCAATGTGAAGCATGTGACGGTCACGGAGATCAAAACCTCACTCCACGCAATCATACAAAAAACATTTTGGCAACATTGATGACTATGTTTGCTCATTTTGTACCACAGTGATTGGTTTTCTCTGGCTGAAACATCAAGGCAGCACGCATAATGTCATTTATTTGAGAAGTTAACCTCAAACACGACTTGGGTGCGTGCATATTTTTGCCAGGACACGCCATCTGTCTGGTTTTCTCTAATCAGCGTGAATGAAAACTACAGTTGCCCAAATAATTACAATGTGTGGACATGCCAATGTCAGACGATCTTTGAAGTCGCCCGCAATGTGTAATGTAGTGAAAAACATTGCAGTAGATAAGGCCATCGAGCACTTTTCCATGGAAAGTGCAACAGGGCACATGGCCATGAGGGAAGTTTGAATTTCACACAGTTTTTTTACCTTCTTTTAAAAACTATAAATCATAATTGCACAGGCTCTTTTGATCATGGGCTGATTTTTCTTTTTTGGGGTGGGGGGGATTTATGAAGCACACTCACGGTGTTGCATGTTTTGCATCACTTATTTCATTACATCACTTGGGGGGGAAAAAAAAAAAAAAAAGACCTCACAGGACAAGTTGTGTCCAAAATCAAAGAATGCCCCCATGAGAGGACGTTCCAGTTGAATTCCTTCTGTTATGGAAGGGAAAACAAGTTTTAAAGCAGCACCAAGGAACACTGATAGAATTCCAAACCTCCACGCTCCAGCCTGTCTACGTTTAACGCCCCTCTCGCTGTTGGTTAAAGCAAGATACACACAAACGGATTTTTAACATCTTAAGCGATTTTTCAAAGGTGAGAGACCCCACACTCGTGTGCTGACCACACACTGAAGGATTTACGATCGTAAATATTGAACAGGTTTCACATTTACGATTGTTGACCCTGACCATTTTGCATGGACATTGTGGAGGAAACATCACCCTCAACACACACAACACCACAGGATAATTGCTCAGGATAATCTTTAAAGACATCTGACAATCAAGCCTTTGCTGAAAATAATAAAAAATGCTAATTTTTATTCTTTTCAGCCTTTGCTGAAAATAATAAAAATGCTAATATTTGACCCTATTGTTGGTGTGTGTCTACCCTCCTTAAGAATTTGTGATCCTAAATGTTGAACAGGTTTAACATATACGATTGTTAGCTGTTTTCCGAGTTGAAGGGGTGAAAACATCATTCTTAACACACACATCACAGGATGATCTTTCAGAGACATCCGTCCGGTCCTTCGCTGACTTTGATCACAAGGGCATAAAAATTGTCAAATTTGACCCGATTGTCGGTATGCGTGTACCTCGTCTAAGGATTTGCGATACTAAAAAAGTGTGATATTAAACAGGTTTAATATTTATGATTGTCAGCCCAGACTGTTTTGTGTGCAGATCCGGCAGGAAAAATCACTCTTAACAGACCTCAGACCACAGGATAATCGCTCAGGATAATCTTTCAGAGACATCTGAGAATCAGGCCTCTGCCGACTTTTATCACAAGGGAGTGAAAATGCTCAAATTTGGACAGATTGTCCGTACTTGTATACTGTGCTTTAATCGGAAAACAGTGAATACTTCAGCCAACACACCAAAACGGTTTAGTCTCGCGTGGCTTTGTTAAAAAATCGCATTGCGTATCATGTGGCACTTTAATCCATAACTCTTTGTCTATGTGAGGCGGGCTGGATATGAAAGTGATACAGTGTCGGGTCAGCAACTGCGGGCTCCAATAGAAATATGGAAGGTTACTGGATCTGGTGTTTATCACAAGAGGTACGACCAACCCAAAGTGGAAACAAAGTTGTATTGAAAACACAGACGCCACGGCCGTGTAACCGAGACGGGGATGAATATGCCAAAAGGCTTTGTCCATGCGGGACAACAAAACAAGTAACACTACACACGCCGAGCAGGCCGTGACCCCGGCCGCGCCGCGCTGAATTTGTATGAGCACGCATGTACGAGCATATGGGCGTAACCTAATCCCGTCCTGAGGTGGGCAGATGGGAGCAGCGAGGCATGAAAGTGCGATGTGACAGCTCTAAGTGCTCTCACTTGTCTGACGATAGCCTAGAGGATAACACAGCAACACCAGCGTAAGATAGACAAGCACCGGCTCCTTCTATTGTCCTTTTGGTCCGAGCCTGTACCCGCAATGGATATTTTTACATGTGGTTTGCACACTGCATTCTAGAGATTTAGGGTTGGGACATTTTGAGAACAGAAACTGTTTGCATGGAGAGGATCATTCAGGATATACAGTAGGTTTGAAAAACAAATTATGGTATTAAAAGTAATATTGATTTTGCATTATTAAATACAGTCATGTATGTACACACTGTATGTGTATGTGAGGTGCAGGTATTATTTTTGTGCACCTGTACTCGAGGTTCGCCATCCTCATGTTCTACTCTAGTATCTGTGACTTTGAGTGTGTTTGGAGAAATTTTGCTTCGCCATTTTTTGTAAATCGAATTCATCCACCCATCCATTTTCTATACCGCTTATCTTCACTAGGGTTGCGGGCTGCTGGAGCTTATCCCAGCTATCTTCAGGCGGGAGACGGGGTACACCCTGAACCGGTCGGCAGTCAATCGCAAGGCACATAGAAACAAGCAACCATTCGGACTCACATTCACACATACGGGCAATTTAGAGTCTTCAATCAACCTACCACGCATGTTTTTGGCATGTGGGAGGAAACCGGAGTGCCCGGTTTCCTCCCACGTACCCAGGCACGGGCAGAACATGCAAACTCCACACAGGCGGGGCCTGGATTTGAACCCCGGTCCCCAGAACTGTGAGGCAGATGTGCTAACCAGTCGTCCACCGTGCCGGCATAAATCGAATTATTCAAGTTATTTGATTCATCATTGTAGGCGTGTCTGGCACTTTGAAATCGTATTATTTTAATTGATGCAAACAGTTGAAGGAGGTTTAGTGGTGGTCTGGTGCGCATGTGAAAGATCAAGATTAATTATTTCCCTCCCAGAGTCCTCTGTTTCTCTTCCACCTTTGTTGTTATTGTTAATAACCTTTCCATGTCTACAGTTGAGGATTATACAGTGCTTCACATCCTGGGAATGTTTTCACCAGGCCAAACTGGTAGTTTTAACCCCAGTTGAGTGAAGGGAAAACATTTTTTTTTGCATGTGGCCTCAGAAAGGTGCATCCTGAACAATTTTTTCCACAGGAGTAGGCCAGTGCAACCTAGACAGAATGTCTGGCTGCGAGCAATTGGCACCTCATCACTGTGGACTCTGCAAACTTCACAATTGCCGTACATGTGCCCTGTGTACAACGAGGCTAGACTCTTGGGACGCCGTGGTTGCGTGGAACCCAGTAGAAATGTGCTGTAGGCCAAACTGAAGGAATCATAATCGCTTATGACAAGAGCCAGCTCCTCTTTCCCATTCCAGAACTCTAATAGAAAGTGGATTAGGACAGAGCATGTTGTTACCTGTCAACACGTCCTCATTTTAGACTATACGGGCGCCATGCGGGGACGACCCCGGTGATGATGTCATTTTTGGAATCATCTTTGTCTTGGCAACTTGTCAAAAGCCCTCAAACGTATCTTTAGAAATTCACATTCTGCCCCCCGCACCAACCTCAAGCTCCTCTTAGGGGAGTTGCAGAAAAGCTCGGGGAGTGAACCATGTTGAGAGCGCGGCCTTCAGCCAAAAGCCACTAAAAAGTCTCTCTTTTGCTTTTGTGTGCTACTGCACGGTAAATATTCAACACTTGCTCCTCGCAAAACGAAATGTTTGACACACGGTGACTGTAAGCAGTATTTTGAGGGCGGATGAAGCCCTGCGCAATCGTAAAATAGCAAAAACAAAATCTAAACGTGTTGTCACTTCAAGATTCAAGGTGTTTATCGTCATGCGCATCGTAAAAAAAGTAGACAGGCAATGAAATTCTTACTTACATGCTTCCCTTCACGAGTATAGAAAATGTAAACAAAAAAGGTTTAAAAAAAAAAAGCAAAACAGACAAAAAAGGATACTTAACAGACTTCTCACGTATTTCTACACATAACTCTTAGCAATGTGAAAAAGAATATGGAATGTTGATGTGAGTCAGCAGACTCGATTTATACTGCAGGTCCAAGTGCCCATTTCTGATTTTAATAATATATTTAGTCATGGTAAACAAGAATACACAAATAATAACAATATTAAACATTGCGTTTAGTTGGACTGGCCTTACCCCCCCCCCCCCCCCCCCCCCCCCCCCCCCATTTAATTTAAATGAGGGTAATCTCCACTGCGCTGGCCACCGTCTGCAATTATTTATCTTATTTAATGACGACCACACCTCAAATGCAGCATATTTCCATCTTATTTAATAGTCTATGCTTTCTCTGTAAATTGCATTGTGTTTATGGTGCAGTCGCATTGGCAGATGGCTGATATGTTTTGGGTTTTTATCCTCATTTGGAAGAGGCCAGATCCCGTGTGTTTTGTTTTTGTTTTTTTGTTTTGTTTTTTCCATATCACACTGATCCCACTGTGTGTGTGTGTGTTCTGTTGTCACGGAATACCCCAAAACATTATGTAATTTACTCTTCTTCGTCATTTGGCGAATGAATATTCGGGTATAGAAAGATGAATTTGAAATTTCTCATTCTTTTTCAAAATGATAACTCTTCCTGAAAAGAATCTAGATTAATGGAGTTCACGACTCTAGGATCGTCTCTGACTCGGATCTGTGGTGGTGGCCTAATAGAAATCATCAAGAATGAACCCTTTTATATGAAATCTTTGTTGTTGTTGTTGAGTTCTGGATCAAAACACAAATCACATGAGTAAAACCTTTATCCCAAACACACAGAAAGTTTTGTTGTTGTTGATTTTTGGATAAAACAATAAACACATTGGTAACACTTTTAATCCGAAACACAAAAAATGATTTTGTTGTTGTTGAGTTTTTGACAAAAAAAAATATCAAGCACATTTGGGTTACCTTTTTTCCCCCTAAACACACAAAAATGTATCTTGAGTTCGTGATAAAAACACATCATTAACACTTTCATCCAAAACACAAAGAAACTCACAGGAATTGTTCACAAGCAACACTGCTGACCAAAAAAAATGTTTATGAGCATCATTAAGTTATATTTGACTCTTTAAAAGTTGATTGAAACAACTTCGAGCAGTTTGTTAAAAACAATCATGTTAGCTAGGAATGCAAAAATGATAATGACTTCTTGAAAGTCATTCTGAGCTTGTGGGGGGGAAAAAACAATAAAATGCAGTAAAATGTGCTTATTTCTCCAACTGCACTTACATTTGAATTACATCATCAAGGTTGCATCTTACCTGCGCTCAACTTTGCCTCTCTCACATGCGATACACGGCCGTCCGTGTCACACCTGAACGCCCCTCCACTCTGCTCGCTCCCCTTGCCTGCAAGTCAAAATTGCAAAAAAAGAAACGAAACAGCAGCAGCGACAGTTGACACTCCTTCCTCTCGACTCCAAACACACACAAGCGATGCCGTCTGATACGGTGAGCACTTTTCGGCAAAATGTGTCCGCTCCCCTTGCATCCAGCGCTCTTGAACTCTCAGTGCACTCCGAGCGTGTGTTTGCGTGTGTGTGCATGTGTTTGCATGTGTGTGTTGGACTGCAGGCTCGCCCCTTGAGGGACAGACCACTCACTTCTAATTGGGCCCCTAAAGTCAGTGGGAGGGGCCCCTCAGCATCTGTCTAGAGGAAGATGAACAGATAATCTATTCCAGCCCAACAAAAAACACTAAGTCTCACAAAAGTCCCGCGATATTTGCCGGAATCTCACTATATTAGTTGAAGTCTCTGAAGATGTGCTGGAAACTCACAATACTGTATTCTCTGAAGTCTCACGAGAGTTTCTGAAGTCTCACAAGACTTGCTGCAATTTCCCAAGATTTTATGGAGTCTCAAAAGATTTGCTGGAATCTCACAATATTCTCTGAAGATTTACGGGAATTTATGCAACCTCACAAGATTTGCTGCAATCTCAAAAGATTTTCTTGAGTCTGATTTGTTGGAATCTCACAAGATTTCCTGAAGAGTTACAAGATTTTATGAATTCTCCCGAGATTTACTTAAGTATCATGAGATTTGACTGAATCTCATAAGAGCTTCTGAAGTCTCACAAGATTTTCGTGACTTCAAAAATAAAGACCGCTCAAGATTTTTTTGTAACTTTTGAAGCCTATTTTTTTCTGGAAAACATCAAATGGTACCACTTTGTTTACTTGGGCGGTTCCACTGTGTTTTTGTTCCATGAATAGTTGTATAAGTTAATAGTGAGCAAAAAAGAAACTTGCGGGGGGGGGGGGCATCTCCATTTCCGACCTGCCAATAGAGACACAACCCGAGTTTGACGCCATTTCCATCTCCAGTTTCTTACTTGAAAGGCGAGTGGAACACAGCAATATTACGGATGAGTTTTGTGGATCATCTTTTCCGAATTACTTACTCAATGATCAAAGGCCCATTTGACGATGAAGCAGATGTGGCAGTCAAGGGCGAACTCATATGCATCCATGGACGTGACTGCGGGTGGGTAAAGTATGCTTTTCTGAAAAGCTATGCTTGCAAATGTTACTTTCATTTCCAGACTTTAATTGGATAGGTGTAATCAGATTCATGATATGGTTGCAAAGCGGTGAAAAATGTCTGGAAGATTTCAGTTGGAAGTTAACATTTGGAAATTGTTAGCCTAATAGCATAATTGCTTGTCATTTTAACTTACTCTCTCAATATCAATAAAAAATACAAATGTGCTTTCTAAAAATTCTTTTTTTTTTTTTTTTCTTTGTCAGTGTATTGTACATTCTCAGTCAACCATGTCATGGTAATCCGCAAAGGTTGAATTGAGGAAACATTTTGTTTGTTGAATTTGTTGTTTTTTCTTGTTTCCCGAAAATATTCAAAAATCACTTTATGCTATTAGGCTGACAAAATTAGAACCTGAATTATACGAATTTATAAGAAGTAACTACGATTTTTGAGGGGAAATGTATCACATGCGAAATACGTAAGTAACTCTCCTTACCCGGTCACGAGGGCATTGCAGTACCTTAATTGTTTTGATTTCACTTCATTCACGTGGCGGCACTTTCGAAGCTTGGTCATACCTCAAAGTTTGAGTTGTTACAAGAAGCAAAAAAAATCAACCAAGCGATGGTCTGTAACTCGAAAAACTAACTTGGGGCACTCGTAAATCAAGGTACCACTGTGCTCGCTGAAATCTGGGAAATCGAGGATTATCCTTAACTGTATTTTCCCAAGCTATATTTAAGTTCCGTATTAATAATAATTTCCATTCACGTGCTGTGGTTGACCTGCTGGTTTCATTCCAAAGAGCGTTACATTTTGCAAACGCAGACTGAGATGGCCTCTTGTTGTATGTTTCTCAAGTTCCGTTTCCAAGTGGAGGTCTTGTAAACTGAAATGCCAACATTGGAACGTACCCCCTGCTATGGAGGGTGGTTTACTGTACATCTTCTTCTTCTTCTTCTTCTTCTTCTCACTCACAGGTGAACTGGAGCATATATTTACAGAAAATATAATTTTCTGCCATGTTTCATGTCAAGTCACTTTGAAAAGTTGGAATTATGCTAAAATATATTTTCCCCAACTATATTAAATTTCCCTATTAAGAGCCAACCTTCAATTTAGGCCTGTGTTTCCTGTGCATTTGTATAAATCCTTCCATTAATTCTCATATAATGTTTCCATCTCTGAAACATCTTGCAACCCTAATGATGCCTCACTATCTCCCTCGGAAACGGTCGTTTTCCTTCTGCAGGGTGGGACGACTTGGCCTGATGTCTACCAGACAGGAGTGTGCGGCCTTTGTCCCCTGGCCGATTTCTAAATAAACACTGATTTCGTTGGCCCGCCCGGAACATGAACACACACATAGTCCAAATAGACATTTTTTTTTTCTCAGTTTGGCACAAGTTGTGGAAGTTTCAAAGAGCAAAGTACACACATGGGTGCTGTTAATAGTGAGCTGGAGTTTTGGAGTTCATTGCTTTTTGTTGCCTGACAATGCACTTTGAAGTCGGAAGAAGCCATTGTGGTTTTGGTCATTTTACAGTTGCGCTACCTTAGAGGAGGAGGTTATGGGGTAAGGGGTTAAAACAGAGTCCTCCCTCCCAGCTGGGAAATTTAGCCGGGGTGTGGACTTCCACTGGAATAACACACACACACACAGCAATAAATCTCTGCGTGATGAACAGCGTAGATGACACATATATGTGAGGGAAATAAATGTGGGTTTGCCCAGCGTTCTCTGTTGGAGTATTGCCTAGATTTGTGCCACTGTGCACTATCACTGCACAAATAAATCCCCAAAATACAGAATTGATGACATTATTATATCATTATTCTCGCTGAGTCTTAAAGAAGACTCGTTGCATTTTATGTTTTGTTTTTAAAACAAATTAACTCATTCACTGCCACCGATGTACAGTATTATAGGAGTAGAACGTTTTTTTCACGGGCAGGCATGGAAGAGGGTCTCGCTCAGCTTGTCTGTGAAATTCAGGTTTGTAAACCACTGTAATAACTAACAGCTTCCTGTAGATGGTGGCATTGAATCACTTGAGAATTGAGATCAACACAGCTTTTTGGTAGAAGATGAAGATTAAGCGGTGAATCTTGGCTTGTCACGTCACTTCTGAGGGACAGAAATGCCAACAGATTGAAAGTTGGACAAGTTTAGGCACCTCACAATCAAACAAAATATGTACTGTATGGTATAAACTGAGTATTGTTGTGGGAGGTAGTTGGAGGTGTGTATCACGATCATGAGAAAAGATGAAGTTCACTGAGTGAATGATGAATGCCATGTAAAAAGAAAGTTTCAACTCGAGCCTTATGGTCAGTCAGTGTGACAAAGTGCGTTTCTTAGGTTAATAGCTGTAAAAAAACAAATTGCTATCAAAATCACTTTCGCACTCTTGGTTTTGTTGTTTTATAGTTTGAGGTTTCACAAAAGCAAAAAAAAAAAAATAGGAGCATCAAAGTCACTATTTTGCTTGACATGTTTGTTTTTTCCACAAAATTCTTGTTTTCTCCTCTTTTTAGTCACTTTTTTGGTGAAAACAAACCCATGTTTTACTGTCGATTACTAAAGAATGGAAAAAGCTAGAAACTTTTTTTCTGGTGGAAGAAGAGAGTCTACTCTTTTGGTAGGTTCGGTGTCTTTATTGTCGCGAAACACAATATTCTGTGGTTCTCGAAAGATCAGCCAAAATACTGAAAAGCGGCTGGCAATATGAACTCTGAACAGGAACTCTGCTTTCCAAACAGCTGGCAGTGAAATAGTTAAACATATTTTGCCTTTGGACGTGGTATCAGAGGTCACCTGTGTGTGTGTGGAGGGGGGGGAATAGTGGAATGTGTTGGGTGGTACATTTCACACTTACCACTCTTGTGTTGAGAGCAATTGTCATGACAAATGTTTTTATACGTTGCGCTTAGAATGTTTCTCCTGTGTTTCTCCTGTGTTGTGTAAAAGGCAAAAGCGCATGAATACCAGATGTTCCAGGCCAGCAACAGATACTTTTAATTTAGCAGGATCTCTATGTCAAAAGATAATAGGGCCCTTGCATCGGATCTCATTATATCGTGCGAGGGTTGTATAATGTTGTGGTTGCTGTTGTAAATTAATTGAGAGATGTTTGTGGATCTCGGGGAGACTCGTTCCCAGAGCAGCTGTCAAGTTGTTTTAAAATCCAGAGTAAAAGCTCTGTGACAGCCCAGCGAGGGGTTCTTTCATCCAATTAGGCCTCGGTGGGCTTCATCCACAGAGAAAAAGCGAGGGACAAAACTGCTGTTTTTGTGCTATGAAGGAAATATTATGCATTATTTTCATATTTTAAAACAATTCCCAGGTGTCGCTAATAACGTGTCTGTATGATTTAATGAAAATACCACAAAGATCAAGAATCTTAGCTCACTTTCTACGAGACTTTACACTGATCTGAACGGCTTGATCAGATCGGTAGATAATTGTGATCGGCTGCGATGTCTTAATTCGCCCATCCAATTAATGACCTCATTGGTCAGATCCGCAGATCCGACATTATCGCTGATACAATCTGATTTACTCCGAGGACATTCCGCGCAGCCGGCACAGTGGCCGACTGGGTAGCACATCTGCCTCACAGTTCACAGTTCAAATCTCCGCCTGTGTGGAGTTTGCATGTTCTCCCCGTGCCGTGCCTGCGTGGGTTTTCTCCGGGCACTCCGGTTTCCTCCCACATCCCGAAAACATGCGTGGTAGGTTTATTGGAAACTCTAAATTGCCTGTAGGTGTGAATGTGAGCGCGAATGATTGTTTGTCTCTATGTGCCCTGCGAATGGATGGCGACCGGTTCAGGGTGTACCCCGCCTCCCGCCCAAGTGAGGATGAGCGGTGAAGAAAATGGATGGATGGACATTCCGCGCTGCCATTGTATCTTTGAACGCGAAAAGCAGTTAATTTTATTTTCTTAAGAATTGTCGCATGTTTTGTGAGTTTTATTTTATTTCCTGGTGATGCGAATGACACCGATTCGGTGGAAAGGCCCAGGCGCATTCAGCCGACACATGGACAAATACAAGCCATTCCATTCGCTAACCATTAGCTAAGGCTAATCTGTGCCAGCACTACTTTCATTACAATGATGGCTAGTGTTATGAACACCCATAAAGGCAGGGAAAACATCAATTCTGCCTTTGTGAGTGTGGCGTATGGATTGGACACAGTGCCAAACACAAATATCGCACTCGGTGGTTTTCAGATGACTCGGATAATTATTAATAATCATATATTATTTTATTTTGATTATTCTCGTGAAAATGTGTTCCGATTACTACACGGAGAGCACAATTACCACTGCACGAGGACAGCTGCTTCGTAAAGGATCAGGCAGCCGGCCAAATACTTTCCCTGTTGGAGGGATTAACGCATGTTATATTGGCAAAACTTTCACTTCTTATTAATGAGTTTGGATCGTGTAAGTGGCTCGTAGCTCACTCGTTGGCAGTTGATACAACGCAGAGGGTTAATTTATGGTCTCCGCTTGGCCGAGAGGCTTTGTGAAATGAGGTGCGAGCGCACAAATGCGTATGTTTTATTAGAAGCCTGGCTGTCTTTTGGTTGTTTAGAGAAAGTTGTTTTTTTCATACAAACACTCATGCGGCAGGAGGTCAGTGTGTATGTTTGTGTATGCGAGAATGCAGTACGATCTGTGAGTCATTTCACGCTGTAATCAGGAAGATCTCCAGCGAAAGAGCGCGATTGCTCACCCAGGCAGCCCCCACACATGCACATTATGAGATCTTTAATGGCACTTATTTGTTTATCTTGATTACATGCAATGCCACCTAACGGGCACAAAGCTGGAGGAGCTATTTATCAAGTTCAGGCAACCAATCATGTACCTTATCTCAAGTAGACTAAAAGAGTAAAAACAACCGGCTACTATTTGCAAGCTCACTCACAACACCAGTAAACCACACGATGCAAGGAAATGAGTACAGTACGTAAATGGGAAAACCTCATCCCCTGATATTTATATTATACTGTATATAAATAATGCATCCTAAATGTAGCAATTCTAATATAAAGATAATTTCAAGGTCAGCAGCACTTATGTCACTGTCATGTCGTATTTTTCTCAAGAAGAAAAGCTGTATTATGGTGGGGGGGGGTCATAATATTGAGAATAAAGTCGCAATTTTACGATTAAAAACAGTTGTTATATTGAAGACAACATTTTTTTTTAGATCATAAGTAAAGGTTATGTATAATGTATATATAAAAAATCACATTACTGGACGAGTCAATTTTCCAGAGTTTTTTTTTATTAAGTTGTAATATGAGAATAAAGTGACACACACACAAAATACGAGTTAAGTTGTAATTGTTTTATTTAAAATAACATCAGAATATTACATGAAGAAAGAAAGAACCAAGAAAAAAACTAATAGACTTGTAATATTCAGTGAAAAAAATAAGTTGTAATAGTACGAGAAAAAGATATGCTACAAGATTAAAGTTATGTTATGGGGGGAAGAAACAGTAATAATACAAGAATAAAGTCAGAATCTTTCAATATTAAGAAAATCTAATTGCTGTATAAGAAAAATAATGGGTCGATGAATATTACAAGAGTATCATTTTTTTGTTGAAAGAATCACAAGATCACAACAATAAAGCTGAAATATGCATGTGTATTATATGTATTTATCATTTCCAAAAGACCTGGGTGTACACAAAAATTGTCAGAATTACAATCTTTTCTCTTATTTTTTTTCCTATTTTCAGTCAGGCCCTAATACTTATTTGTATGCATTAAGTCAGTGGATTAATATGTAAATTGCACCCCTAAATTGTAGAAAGAGAGAACTTGAGGGGTAAAAAAAAACCATAATCCTTAATTGTGCTTTCACCTGGGCTCCGGTGGCCTTGCCCCCTGGTGAGGTTACAACCAGAAGGTTGAGGTGAGTGCTCTGAATTGTGTCAACCCCACGAAACATTTATAGTACATTCACAAATAATGTGAGCATCCACAACACTCCATATTTCCACATTGTGTACTTCTAACTGTATCCACGCTCTCATATTCACACAAACTGCTTCATATCTAGAATATCTGATCATTATCCCCCAAACTAAATGTTAGCTAGATTGATAACAAGCAAAATGTAGTACATTAGCCCATATCGGGCGTAACAATCTGACCTCGGCAAAACGATGACAACAACAAATCAACACATCAACATCAGCACACCGCAGCCACCGCAAAAGCCGCGCAGTCCAATTAAATGCACATAAACAAAAAGGGCCATTTGGGAGTAAACATCCAAGTGCGGAGGAGACGCTCTACATGTTGTTTATTTATCATGTTTTTGGCTTTGTTAGCGATGGCCGAGTCTCTGAGCGTGTGATCATTTATTTATTTACAGCCCTGCTCACTCTCGCACATTGCTGCTTTGTAATATTAACATACGCCACGAAACCCATATTATACAATCAGTGGTGGGGAGTTACCAAGTACAAATACTTTATTGCTGTACTTAAGTAGATCTTTAAGGTATCTGTACTTGAGTAGTCATTTTACTTAACGTTTTACTTTTACTCCCTGCATTTGAAAACAGATATCGTATGTGGGATTTCTACTCCCTATTTTGCTAAAATAGGCTTGTTACTTTTTTTTTCAAGAAGCCTAAAAATTAATTCAAACTGAAAAAAAACACTGGTTGTTGTTATCATTAGATAATCGAGCATTTTTTTATTAATCAGTTTACAACCTCTACAAAGACTAAACTTTATACTTCAAAGCAAAAAGTCGGTCTGCCTGTGTCGCTAGCGAGCTCTGAAACGTGCCGTAACGTGATTTTTCTTCAGTTTGTTGTTTTTGTGGTTGTTGGTATATATACAGGATTAAAATTAGGTGATAAGGGGGAAACCCTGCAGGAATAAGATCCTTGGAAATGGGTAAATGAGCCTAAAATTGACACTTCAAGGCAAAATGGCAGATTTTCTGTCTTTTTGCGCAGGGCTTCTTTTTTATTTTATTATTATTAAAAAATTTTTACGTCTACTACTGAGCGACATGCCCAGCAAGCTCAATTTTTGTATTAGAAACCACCTACAAAAAAAACCCAAATGTTGTGAATGTGATTAAAATGTTATTAAATGGTCAGGTAATCCCACAAGTGAAGACGTGCCACTTTCCCTAATCTGCTGCTTGCAGGAGCCAGGAGGAAAGAACCAATAACGGGTGGGGAGGAGCGAGCGTCTGCCTTAGGAAATGGACTGCTCTGTTATCTTGTCCTCACCTTTAAAATTGAATGTTATTTTAAGAAACATGCAACCCCCAAAAAGTTGCTTCATCCACATTGAACTTCTGCAAAGGAATGAATTTGATTTTCACAGCCCCCAAAACATTTCATAAATGTACTTTCCTGCTGCTCCATTCCGAAGCATTCATTTCTTTTGGCAGGACATGCACACTAAATAGTTGCACTGACGTCTGTCTGGGACTCTGACGGGCCCTCACATTCCTCTCTGCTGAAATAAACACGACGTGGATCTCATCTTGATAACGTTGGCGGCGCTTCTGAAGGAGGACCGAGAAGCTCCATAGGAGGACAATGTGTTAATTGGACCCGCAGGAGGACTTTGAACACAGTTAGCAACCTCCTCCCATGTCCACTTGGATGTGTGCGTGTGTGTTGATGAAGGGCAGCTGTGTGGTTTTATCGCGGCGACCTCTCCTCCTCTTACTGCGTAATGTAAATATTCCAATCCTACAGTACCAATCTTCTTTTCCGCTATTGAGTCTTTCAGCTAGATAGCGGGCTTTAACGCGCGTGACATGACAAACAAGACATGTGATCTTTGTCGCCGTGACTTTAGCACATGTCTATCGCCAGGCCTGAAAAAGATCAGGCTTTGTCATCTTCTGCACCCTGACCAACCAATCAACACCACCCGACCCTAACGCAAAAAAGCCTTTTCACACTGCACTTGATTTTCTTGGTGTTCACTGAGACAGCACGTTTATTATTACTTCCTCCCTTTTCTTCATGCTGTTTACTGTACAAGTCTGCCAAAATAGTTTGTCGTGGGAAATGCTTACTGGCAGTATATCCCCACTTCTTCGAGAATTTTTGGGTTGTTAATAAAAAATATCGGGCCCGGTCCCTACGCCCTGCGAAAAGTCAACTGTAATCTGGTGCAAACACCAAAAAAAACATTTGTAATGTGTTTTTAATTAGAAAAATAAAGAAAAGAAAATAATAGTTTAATTAAATAGAAGATAATGAAATTAAACAATTTTGCCAAATTGTATGATTAAATTCAATGGGCATTGTGCTACTCCTCTTGTGCGCACGTTGGTCACTTGGGGTTTATCCACGTTTGCAAGAGGCCTGATCTGATCTGAAGATATCCCCTTTCAATGTTTAATTTGTTTTGTTTGTTTATTTGTTGCGTTTTTTTCGGACGCTGCCCAATCGTGCCGATTAAGAGCAAAAACTGAAGTGTAAATTGTGTCACTTGTACCATGTTATGGAAATTCAACCTCAGTAGTGGACATATCGGTGGCACGGTGGATGACAGGTTAGAGCATCAGCCTCACAGTTCTGAGGAGCGGGGTTCAATCCCCGGCCCCGCCTGTGTGGAGTTTGCATGTTCTCCCCGTGCCTGCGTGGGTTTTCTCCGGGCACTCCGGTTTCCTCCCACATCCCAAAAACATGCATGAATTGGAGACTCTAAATTGCCCCTAGGTGTGCATGTAAGTGCGAATGGTTGTTTGTTTGTATGTGCCCTGCAATTGGCTGGCAACCAGTTCAGGGTGTACCCCGCCTCCTGCCCGATGATAGCTAAGATAGGCTCCAGCATGCCCGCGACCCTGTGGTCAACCCGTAAAGCAAAAATAAGATTTAAGAAGAGTTTAAGCCAAGAGGACAGGCACCATTTTAAAAGGCACGTGTCCGTTCAACCGACGCACTTACTTTTTCTTTACACTATTCATGCATGTCTGACGGGAGTATGCGTTTCGGTGCATCGGCTCTCGGCACTCGCTAAATGAATCACTGTAAATTGCGGCCGCATCCTGTGTGTTGGCCTCAGCTCGTAAGTGTGTTCGCTGGAGCAGAAAGAGCACGAGAGAAAAAAAGAAGGGGAAGGAGGCAAGATGGACTTCATGATAAACTCACTGCTTGTAGAGTCAACTCTCAAAAAAACAGTCAAGCCTTTTTGTTGCTGTTGGAAAAACACCAAAAAAACATGATCCTCATTCCTTAATTACAGCCAGTCATTCCTAATAAGAGACATGGTGGCGTAGCACAGACATAGTTGGCCTGTTTGGTCACTGACCGAACGTCCACTGTTTGTGGGTGTCTTTACTGCACCATTGACTCCGTTAGTGAGTGAGTCATTTCTTTCAGCAACTTTTCATTACAAAAGAATTGACGTGAATTTTATCAAGTCTTATCGTGCAAGAAGAAGAAGTGCAAGGAGCGTAACTCCAATTTAAAATCTTCAACTTCAGGTGTGTTTTTAATTCTCCAGTTTCTGGACCAGCTCTCACTTGTTGTTGAAATCATTGGAAACAAATTGGATGTGGTCAAGTGCCCAATTAGCAACATGTGCAGTTATTATGGAACTTTTGCATCATTTCCAGTTTAGTTCTGCCATTGTCATAATCCCAGTTTAATGTGAGTCAGTGAAACCCAAGACTGGAAGGAGCAATTACGGCTAATTGGAAACACCTCGCAGCAGTAAAGACTTCGAATAAAAGTTGAGTCTTTTTAAAAAGTGCTTTTGTTGGGGACCAGGTTGGTAGAAGGCAAGGTGGGTGACTTGAGTTTGTGTGTATGGGCATTTGGGGTGGTACTTGGTCCAGATTCGAACCATAAAAAACACCTCCACCTCCATTTGTTTCTAACGAGGCTATGGAAAACGGCACACACCTCGGCGTGCTTCGGCCCAGGAAGAAATGAGGCGCGATTGGTACAATGAGTCAGTGTGGAGTGCAATTGGCACTGGCCTGTAGTGTAAGCTAGCAGTGTTAGCAGCGGTGTCAGTTAAGAGTGGTGCTTATTGACCTCTAGGGACTGCACGGCATGGAAGCAGGAAACACTTTGGCTCATTTGCCCTACTTGATGTTTTGTAGACCTCGTATTGCTCTGTTAAATGTCGTGGGTCATTGTGTTAACTATATGGAAGAATGTTTCATATTCCTCCTCCTTCCACACAGGCTGGTGTTACCTAATTATCATGTGTAATAGTCGTCTCGAACGACTGTATCCCCCCCCACCCCCCCAAAAAAGAAAAATTCCAACCTGAGAATTACATTTTTTTTAAATTACATATTTTTTAAATCGAAAACTGTTAAATAAAATTAACAAATAACAGGTATGCCAACAAACTTCAGCTACTGCTGTTCGGCCTGTCGACTTGTCCGACGTAAAATCAATGAATTACCACTAACACAAAATGTTTGGCTAAAAAAGTGAACCCCCACCTCACAAATGTACCTACCCACAAGGCCAACACAGAGTACTCTTGTTACCATGACATCAACGATTGGCATTGGGTTTTTTGGGTTTTTTTTTTTGTGAACCATAAAGTAAAAGAATGGATTGTATTTTCACTCACAGTACAGTACAATTCATAACGGTTGTATTATGGGGACTGTTTTACTGTGACTGTTTCCTGACTCTTTTTTTTCTCAAATTGATTTTTTATATTTCCATCATTTCCAATTCAATTGGGAATGTGGATCAGCCTGGGGCAGATTGTGTTTGACCTGAGTTTCACCTCATCTCTGTTCTGGGAATAAAAAAAAAAGTGTTTGAAATGTCTTTGAAAATTTGTGTAATCTGAACTGGGGAAGATCATAACTGATCAATTGATTGATGACGAGCTTGCAATCTAAAGAACAACAATGTGACAGCAATGAATATTTGTCTCGATGCAGAGCTGTTTTGGCACACACACAAAAATTAACCTTATCGAAACAGGAGAACAAAACATTCAGAGGAAAATAAAAAATAAAAATACAAAAATAATCGTGAATCAAGGATATTTCATCAAATGCCTGTCCTTAGTCCAAATTGTGATTGATTAAATACTTAAAATGTGCGTTTAGTCAATAGCTGTATCATGTCTGTGTGCTATGGAAAAACTACTTAACAATCACAGGAAACCAATGAAAACTATACTTCTAATGATTACTTAGCCTCACTTTGACACTCCTCTAAAGAGAACGTGATCGTCAATGTAAAGGTATTCTAATTAGAATGGGTAGGATAACATAGCGATGTAAATCCAGATAAAGAAACGCCCCTATCTGCTTTTCATCTGTGCTAATGGTCCTTGGTGGAGTTTGCGATCGTCTACGTGTTTAACCTTTTGGAATCCCCGGGTCACTCCTGGCACATCAGATCTGCTTGTAAATCCAAAGAGTTTTATATTTTCCTTCCACCTGGGATTGCTCATTAGATCGGCACGGCGCAACTGAAATCAAGACCATATGCTTGTCAAAGTACGAAATTCAATTAGCACGCAAAGAGGCTCCATGTGATATAGCATTGAGATTCAGGAGGACGGTGCACACTGCCGTGGATCAAAAACAAAAGGAGATCCGATTTCCATCTGTGATTCCTAAAATAACCATGAATGTATTATTATAATTTCATGTGAGTTTCTCTGCGAGGGGGCACTATTACGGCCTCTCGTTGTGAACTGATGGAGTTTAACCTTTGCTACTTTGAAAACTTCACAGCCAACCTTCACTTGTCTAGACTTTAGCTTGAGCACGTTTTCACCCTGAAAGTTCAAACAACAATCAGCTGCTCCAATAGCGATGCTTTCTCATGGCCCATACAGCTTACACAGATGATAACATTAGATCCAAAGCCAAAGACGGCCATCTGATCTGTCTCGTCAAAGGTGTGCGGTGATATCCGGCACCATATCATTGAGTCCCTCACACTCTGAGATGGGGTGGCTTTGGATTGTTCTGTCCAGATGTTCATCCATCCATCCATCCATCCATCCATTTTCTGAGCCGCTTCTCCTCACTAGGGTCGCGGGCGTGCTGGAGCCTATCCCAGCTGTCATCGGGCAGGAGGCGGGGTACACCCTGTACTGGTTGCCAGCCAATTGCAGGGCACATACAAACAAACAACCATTCGCACTCACAGTCACACCTACGGGCAATTTAGAGTTGTCAATTAATGCATGTTTTTGGGATGTGGGAGGAAACCGGAGTGTCCGGAGAAAACCCACGCAGGCACGGGGAGAACATGCAAACTCCACACAGACGGGGCCGGGGATTGAACCCGGGTCCTCAGAACTGTGAGGCTGACGCTCTAACCAGTCGTCCACCGTGCCGCCTCCAGATGTTCAAGTGGATGGAAATGTGTGGTGAATTTGGAAACCAAGTCAACATCCTGAACATGTTGTTCTGTTCCGACAAGCTCCTGACCAGGAACACCCAACAAGACCTGAAATTATTTCACAGTCACCGCTGAACTGACGCATAATTTTGAGGACTCCGGTGAAGAGCAATAAGAGGTCAGCGACTGCCGAATACGGTGGTACCTCAGAGGTTCCCTGACTCTAGTTTATTTTAATTGAGATTAATTACATCAGGAATATTTTAATTTGAATAATTCCTTCCAACACCCAACAATACCTAGACAATCCAATGCAGTAATCTAGCCTTTCTAATTTCTCCAGGGTGAAGAAATAAACTTTGAGGAGCCCATGAAAGATTCATATGAGGTCACATACTGCCTAACACAGTAGTACCCTGTGTTATCTGTTGCTAGTTACTCTCAATTGAGATCAATTAAATTAGGCATAACCAGAATAATTGACAAGACTTGGAATTTTGGAGATGATGAGACCCAGTAATCTTGCCATTCTCATTTCTCCTGGGCTAACGCAACATTTTGAGGACCCCACTGAAGAGCCATATACAAGGTCACTGACTGCCTAACACAGTGGTGCCTCAAAAGTCCACCAAAATTTATTCCCTGACTCTAGTTACCCATAGGTGTCAAACTCAAGGCCCGGGGGCCAAATGCGGCCAGTCACATCATTTTATGTGACCCGCGAAACCAAATCATGCTCGTCAACTTCCGTGATTTTTGCTAAAAAATGTACCCAAATTCCAAATTATCATAATAATAAACAATAATGTTGAGATATTGCATTTTTCTGTTAGCAAACCCTTCTTCTACACTAACTTAAACAATACTTGAACAAACTATTATCCTTGTCGTCTAATTTCAAAACTAGTTATCCCTCAATTTGTTGTGTAATGGTAATAATATGTTTTGGTGATGATTAAACATTTATATGGTTTCACTGTTCTAACGGCCCTCTGGGAGAAATCATAACTACAATGCGGCCCGAGACGAAAAAGAGTTTGACACCCCTGCTCAAATGTAACCAAGAACACCCATCAAGTCCTGGAATTCTGGAGGCCATCTGACTCAGTAATCTTAGAATCCCTGCTGGGCTGACGCATCATTTTAAGGACTCCGGTGAAGATCAATACGAGGTCACCAACTCCCTAATACCTCGAAAGTTGACCACAAACTGTTCCCTGACTTTAGATACCTTTGATGGAGATAAATTATAGTTGGAATCATTTGAATAATTCGTTCCAACACTCAACAAGACCTGGAATTTTGGAGACCATCTGACCCAGTAATCTCACCATTCTTTTTTCTCCTGGGCTAACCCATCATTTTGGGGAAGCCCCTGAAGATCCATATGAGGTCGCCTACCGCCTATTACAGTGGTACCTCTTAAGTCGACTACAATCATTTCCCTGATGCTAGTCACCCTTGATTGAGATCATTTCTATCAGGAACAATTAGAATAATTAATTCCAACACCCAACAAGGCCTGGAATTTTGGAGATGAGCCGACCCAGTAGTCTCACCAGTCTCAATTCTCCTGTACTCTTAACACATCAACTTTGAAGATCCAATGAAAGATCCCTATTAGGTCAACAACTGCCTAACACAGTGGTACCTCAAAAGTCCCCCACAATAACATGTCACCTCGTTGACCACGCAAGTCGGACCACCGGGGACTCTGCTCTAAATTCTCTTACCTGCGTGAGGACCCCAGAGTGAATTGTGACCTCATCTGGGTGACTTAATCACATTACTAAACACTAAAATGACCCACACAGGAAACGGGACTAAAACCAGGAAGTTCAGATAGAGGGACAGCCTGAGGCCAGTCATCAATCATCAACTTTGTGTGCGTGCGTGCGTGTGTGTGTGTGTGTGTGTGTGTGCGTGCGTGTGTGTGCTTGTGTGTGCTTGGGTGTGTTTGCAAGCATTAATTGTTTCCACCATAATAACAGATAGCACCAAAGTTATGAGCGTCGCCACAGCAACAAACAAGCAGTTGTAAAAAGACGGGCCTTTTATATGAATTTTTTTTTAATGAGGTTCGCTGGTGAATTTCTCTATCTCTCAGCTTTTGTAGTTGCTGCCCGACTTCCTGTTTCCTAGGTTACACGTGTCACAGAAGCAACGACGGCGCAATATTTTCCGAGTATCGCAACCTTTTGTCCCTCGCAACAACAGGAAGCAGACGCTCAACTATTTGTGGATGCGATGCTGTTTTTAACGGCATTATGTGCAAACAAGCTGAACTGCTTTATCTTATTTGCAGTCCAAAAGGTGATGATGAAAAACCAAATTCATGTACTGTGGTTTACATATTCTAAATATACCCTCTTAGATTTCAAGTATAGTGGCATTAAATATTTATATATGTAGAGAGAGAGCGAGAGCGAGAGAGAGAGAGAGAGAGAGAGAGAGAGAGAGAGAACCCTTACCAAACCCTGCCGCGAATAGCGAAAAGGTTTTCAACAAGATGGCGGTAAAGCACTTTTTCTCTATTAGGCAAAGCGGTGGCCTGACAAAATGAAGCTTCCCCTTCATTTCAACATAAATGTTTGGCAGCAAGATGCCACCAGATAGCACCAAAGCAATATTTTTATATGTGACATGGCTTTGGTCTGAATACAGAAAGAGCGAATCAGTAAGTTTTTCTCCGAGGTTAGGTTCCCAAAAATGATCCAGAAATAAACAAATATGCAAATGAAAAACCTCAAATATGCAAAAGTTCACTGGATATAAAATATTTCCACAAAGCATCCTTTTTATCAGTGGATGCGTCATGCCCCTATGGCAAATAAACACCTCCCTATTCCCTTCTGGAACATTCAATAAATGGGTAGTAACTGATTTTATCACATTTCATAGATGTTTTTGCTACATTTCTCCATTTACATTTTATTACAATTTTGTCCACTTTGACTTGACATAAAATGTAATTGAGTGGTTTGACCAAGGCAGAGCGATTGAGGAAACGGGTTGAATGGCTTGAGTGATGCTTTTAGCCTTCTCCTCTACCTAGAGCCTAGTCAGAATGTGTGAAGTGTCAGTCGAAAATATGTTACGTGAGGTATTTAATTTAAATTTCAACAGGTAAATTGATTCAAAAATAAAAACTCATAGTTCAGTGAGAGACTGGCTGATGAATGGACTTTTCTGTTGCTCCAATTGTGGCACAAATGTGCTCTTTTGATGGTATAATAGATAGTCTGTAGAGCTGAGGTTAGCTAGCAGGCTAGCCGTTATGTTTTGCAAAATTACTCACACAAGAAAACCAAACATTTCATACAGACTGTACCTATGAGAAACATTCTTCCAAAACCGCAGCCTTTGAGGTTTAGTTTCCAGCCTGTCCCTTTAGAAGTGGCTACTTGGCAGTTAGGCTGTCTTGCAATCTTCTCTACAAAACTACAGTATTTACGACACTTACACGATTTAGCTTCCTCAATCACAGGTTCTCCTGAAATGAGATTGGACTTTTTATAGATATATATGGCAGTGAAACCTGAAACACAATAATTTTTTTTAGTTCAGGTCAGCATTAGTTACTTTATTTTTGCCAACCGGAAGTGCCTATTATTTACAAACATTATGAAAAGGTCTCTCTCGCTCTCTCTCTCTCTCTCTCTCTCTCTCTCTCTCCTCTCTCTCTCTCTCTCTCTCTCTCTCTCTCTCTCTCTCTCTCTCTCTCTCTCTCTCTCTCTCTCCTTTCGTATATAATCAAGTGTCTCTGCGTCATGCTCACTCCCTCGCCACCCTTACACAAACAAAGAGCTGACGGCGGCGTTTGCGTTCGCATTCATCATTCACGTTTAACTGGAGGAGTCTTCCTCGCAATCCCACCGTCCCGAGGGGCACGGGTAAAGAACGCCGGCTGTCAGCAAAGAGGAAACCCAACACATCTCGGGGCCTGCGCCGTGTGGCATTTGCTGGAAATGAAGTCGATTCAGCTTGTTCTGCGCCGTCACGTTTTGGCTGCGCAGCAGTAATAAATCACATTAATATGGAATGGGTTCAGTTGATTAGCTTCCTGCTTTGGTGCTTATTCACACACACATATGCATACTTTAAGAACTCACAAAGTTCTTAGTTACATACGTGTGTTCTCCCCACACGCATGAATCAATCAACCGACGCTAATTTCTTCTACTGACCTCTTTGGCCTCGTTTGTTGAGGCTGTCTTGTAATGGTTCATGTAGCACATCATCCCATGTGGCACCTGCTTTCATCTCACCACTCCAACCTCCTGAAATGTGTGTATGTTTGCGTTGTATGTGTTTTACATTGTGCTTAATCCAAGTCACTGTTTTCATCCAACCATTTTCTATTCCGCTTATTCTCATTAGTGTCACGGGTGAGCTGGAGCCTATCCCAGCTTACTTTGGGCCAGAGTCATCAACCAGGGGACAGGGCACATTTCGACAAATAAGCATTCACACATTCACATCTATGGATCATTTTGAACCTAAAATTAATTTTCAACAACAGCCTGTCACTGAAGTTGCTTGTCTTGTCTGGAGATGGTCCTGTACCGTAGATGTTGTGGATTGTTCACGATGGACAGAAGCTTGTTCAGCGTCCTCCTTTCGGCCACAGATGTCGGGCTGTCCAACCCTGTACTCACAACAGAGCCTGCCTTGGTCCTCAGTTTGTCCAGGCAAAAACACAAGATTGGGATTTGAACCTCCAACCACCGAACTATGATACAGATGTGCCCCATTGATGAGACATGCTGTCAATTTGGCTCCACTGAGTGGACTTCCTGTTTCATAATTAAAGCATTCTACATGAAAGGTCCTCATTCACCAGAGTTTCTTATGAACAAATGTCTTCTTTTTAGTCCTACTTAAGAACATTTACACGCAAATTCGTAACCCTTACATACTGTTCCTTTTCCATGCACACATAGTATGTTCTTGGGCAATTTCGACCCGAGCCAAGAATATCCTCATAATAATTGTCTATTTGAAATTATGAGCTGCGGATCTTTTCAAAATGTATTGATTAATCCTTAATTAGTGTTTCAAAGAAAAGGGAAAGTTTTTTTTTTTTTTTTTTTTACATATTTTGATCAAAAACATCAACTATCAAAAAATACAAAAAATATGATTTCCTATTTTACCTAAGGCATGAAAAAAATAAGAGACATGATGATTTTGATACTCTTTCATTGTTTCAAGATTCCCCCATTTCCCTTTAAAGACAATCAGACGGAGCTCTTTTCAAACATCTTCGAGGCATTTGTGATGCAATCAATACAAAATTGAGCTGACGAAACCCGTTTTTTGATGCAGAAATGAATCTGCAAGCCCTTAACTCATGGGATGACGTGGCTGTCTTCCTTCCTCAGAGGAATTTTAACAATTGATTTTCAAAAAAAACAAGCCAATTAAAATGTTTTTTAAAAAATCATTATTTTCACTCGTCATTGTCTAAAAAAAAAAAAAAAAAAAAGCATCCATACTTTATACATAGTAATTCATTGAGGAAATGTCCTCGCCTTCTGCCCTTGACATGACAGGCTAAGGTGGAAAAAAATGTGGGCGGGCCAAAATCAGAAAACAAGCGTAAATTCAAGCATTTATCAACAACACCCAGAAACGTCGCCAGCTTCTCTGGGCCCGAGCTCATCTAAGATGCACTGATGCAAAGTGAAAAGGTGTTCTGTCGTCCGACGAGTCCACATTTCAAATTGTTTTTGGAAATGGTGGACGTTCTGTCCTACGGGCCAAAGAGGAAAAGAACCATCCTGACTGTTATGAAAGTTCAAAAGCCAGCATCTGTGATGGTATGGGTCTGTGTTAGTGCCAATGGCATGGGTAACTTAATCTGTGAAGGCAGCATTAATGCTGAAAGGTACATACAGGTTTTGGAGAAACATATGCTGCCATCCAAGCAACGTCTTTTTCATGGACGCCCCTGCTTATTTCAGCAAGACAATGCCAAACCACATTCTGCACGTGTTACAACAGCGTGGCTTTGTAGTAAAAGAGTGTGGGTACTAGACTGGCCTGCCTGCAGTCCAGACCTGTCTTTCATTGAAAATCTGTGGCGTATTATGAAGCGTAAAATACGACAATGGAGACCCCGGACTGTTGAACAGCTGAAGCTGTACATCAAGCAAGAATGGGAAAGAATTCCACCTACAAAGGTTCAACAATTAGTGTCCTCAGTTCCCAAATGTTTATTGAATGTTGTTAAAAGAAAAGGTGATGTAACACAGTGGTGCCAGCTTTTCTGGAAACTATTACAGCCATAAAATTCCAAGTTAATTATTATTTGCTAAAAACAATACATTTCATCAGTTTGAACATTAACTATCTTGTCTTTGTAGTGTTTTCAATTAAATATAGGTTGAACATGATTTGCAAATCATTGTATTCTGTTTTTATTTATGTTTAACACAACGTCCCAACTTCATTGGAATTGGGGTTGTAATATGTTTGATTGTGTTTCATCTTTTAAATATATTAAGACATTTTCTTTTTGCACATCCTCTTTTGTCAATTGATGTAGTGACGATAGGGTTTGGAGTAGAGTGCCATAAAATGGTGGCACTTGCTTGACGTTGACTGATGGGGGCAACGCTGATCCTCCCTGAGGCCCACATGCCACTTTTGACCCCCGCTGACATCCGCGACCCTTTTCAAAGTCAAAGGATGACGCATATTTTCAGCGACTCACTCCTTGCTAACACAAACTACAGCCTGGGGGCTGTTTGCGGCCCACCGTCCATTTTTTTATGAGCCCGCGCCATATATAGTGGTGCAAAGAGATAAGTGTGAGACCCGATTTACGACTTTTCTGCGACACAAGCCGTTTTTTTTTTTTTTTTGGCTTGCGAGCAAAAACTTCAGATACAAGAGTATGTTGACAGTGAACTCAACTCACTTCACGACAAGCAGTAGTTTAGCAGATAGTGAGCAATTTGTCAACCATACAACTTTGCCTTCCGCTAGCTTAATGCTAAGACGCAATGCAAAACACCATAGATGAGCTAACGAGGAGCATCTATGTAGCGGTGTTCCGCATTAAGCAAAGAATATTTGAACACAAACTGTTCAGCAACTTGTAGACAGACAATATAACAATATATTCTTTATCCTTTAAAAAGAATGACTAATATTACTGCAGATAACTGAGTCACTCCCAGTAGTTGTGAAACTCTTCTTCGTTTCTGTCTGCTTGATTGTATTATATTGCCCCCGGTGGCCAAGCAGACGAGAAGGAGCAGCAATAAATTCATCATGATGCACAAATTGTTTAATTCTTCAGATTCTGTTTAATGATGCTATTACAATATGTTTTTAGAAAGTGGAATATTATGGTGTGCTATTTACCTTGTTAAAAAAAAAAAACATGAATTTTTTTGGAGGGGGGGGGCTTGAACTGATTAATGGCCTTTTGAATCATTTCAATTGGTAAAGAATAGATGACACGGAATGAATTAAAATCATGTCTCAAGGCACCATTGTACTAAGAATTCAGATTTGACACGGCCTGTGGAAAGTGTTGGCGCAGTGTTAAGCTTGTTTCATAAATTCAAGTCGAAGAATTTCAGTGCATCCTTTCCATTTTTCTGTGTGTCCCTTGGAGAAAAAAAGTTTGGACACCCCTGCACGAAGCCAGTGTGTACCCTAACATACAATCCACCCATTAATTGACACATAGTTTAGTTTTGTCAAGCGTCTCACCATTTAACCAAATATGGACACAGGTCTTAAGAGCGGAGCGTGTTGTTTCCACTTCCAGATGTCGACTTTGTGGGAGAGATTTTCTGCACTCCGAAGTCCATTGATGATGTTTTTAAGAGCTTGCTAAGTGTGCTCATGGAGGGCGAAGCGTCGTAAAAAGTAGTCACTTTTGTGCCCGTCATAAAAGAGTCATATGGACTTCTTTGAGGATGAAGCAGGGAGATTCGCTACGACTCACACACGCACACACTGTAACACGTACATTATATTATCAAGAGTTGTGTCATAATTATAAATTTTATTTAACTATTTTTTTCTTAAAAGTGATTGATTAAAATGTATTCATTCATTTCTTTTTATTCATTGATTAAATAATCAGTTTCTGGATTTGTTGTAAATAAAAAAACTGTAAAATGAAAATCTACATATACATTTTCAAGTTTCTTTTAACAATATTTGTAATTGTTTATGATTGTAAATAGTAACATTTTAAAATGGGAATGAATTTGTTGTTTTGTTTAAAAAAAAACCAGTACGTTTAACCTATATTCTATTGTATTACATAATGTATAATTATTAAATATAACCAATCATATTTAAAAATGAGAAAAGTTAATATTTTCTCATAAAAATAAATGGACATATTTTGCATCCAGATTTTATCTCTTTTATTGTATTAATTAATTAATGATAAATTATGACATTTGAATTATCATTGTTTTATTAAAATGAACAATTTGACATATTTACATACAAATGTAACTATTTTATTGTGTTAAATAATTGGTTAATCAACTATTATTAATTAGTACTGAAGGAATAATATTTTTAAATGACTGAATTCTTATTGTATAATTATTTTGAAAATAAGTATTAGATCTTATATGTATGGAATTAAATAATTCCTTCACTTGTTGTAATTACATGCATTATAAATAATGAGGGTAAATTATTTTATTAAAATAAACCATTATACACATTCTTATCTGCACAATGTAACTATTTGTATTGTTTTAAATATTTTTTATTAAGTTTCATTAATTGTGAATAAGAGAATGAGAATGAATTATTGCATAATTTAAATAAACTATTTTACATAGAGCCGCTTTGTATTGTATTGAATATTTTTTTAATTCATTATCATTAAATTAAGTACAAATAATTTTTAAAAAATGCAAATAATTTTATTATTAAAATAAGTTATTTTACTTTTTTATTTGACCTCATCTACAAATGTCCTGGCCTATCTTTTTGTTTTAGAAATCAAAAGTGGCCCTTGAGCACAAATGTTTGTCTTCACGATATGAACACGCAGACCTACAGATCCAAACAGTCCCCCGTTGATGCACCAATTAAGTGCTGCCACATGGAAGTCATCGAGTGTGAAATTGAAAACAGGGACGCTGTCGCTGCTCCACCTTCGCAGCAGTCAACCGGTCGACCTCGCCTCGCAAAGCAAGCGCCCGCAAATCAACTTTATCAAGATGAGTCACACGAGTCACAAGATAAGCTTGTAATTGACTCCACGGAGTCCATATTCGGCAATTGTCCATAAAAGCGTCTAAAAAAAAAATTATGTAAATTTGCCCAACAGCTGTGCCCGAGTTGCACTTTTCAACAGTAATTAGCCACGAATGTTCCCTTTTTTTCCACATACGAAGTTGGCACTGAGTTAATTACTCCTGTAATTCTTAGATCAGGACAATTAAGTCATAAACTAAATCAAAGACGAGTTACGAGCAGGGGCAACATGAAGACAAACAAAGAGCTTTGCAGTTTACAGTCAACTCTGGGCTCAGCATGTAGCCACCCCCTAGTTGTCATTTTAATGAAAGCCGTGCTCCGCAGCAGCCCTGCGCTCGTGAGCAGTGGCTCATTTGCACGAGAAAAGAAACATAACGTCTCCATTCATTTCCTACAACCGTCACATTCAAAATGTCATCCCTTTGGTCTCCAAGGACCGAGCCGAGTCGTAATCATCTCCAATAAATCCACTCTTTCATCCTCTATTTCCCTTTCCCCTGTTTTCCTACTGTTCAGTTGTAAATTTCAGGCTCTTGTTTTTGGCTTTGGAGATGATATTTCTGTCAACAGTCTTGACGCTGTCAAAACATAGCACACGAATTTCTCTCTCGTACCCTCCTCCTCCTCCAACCCGAATTAACCTCATCACCCAGGTTGTCAGGTGTCAAGCGGGGAGGGCACAGAGGTTTCTGAGGGGGGGGAGGGGTCACTCCATCCCCCTGAGGCGGAGCTCTTCAAAGGCTAGCTGCGGGGATGCGCACCGTGTCGGGCCGCTTTAATCACCCACGTCGTCGTTCATCACCGAGTGACGGCGGAGGTCTCGCCCAGCATTGCGACCCTTGCCTTGAGAAGTCATTGGCCTTTTGTCTGGTCGTTTTAAATTCTAGCGGGGTACAGTGAACCGAATACCGAAAATCCGCACATAACTGACGCCCGCACAAAAAGGTTTGTAGTTGCATATCGATGCCACAAGATGGCGGCAAAATAATATAGTGGGACCCTGACTTACGAACGACCCGCGTTTTTTCGAGATATTAGCCGTTGCTTGGCTGATTCTTCTGTCTTGAGTTGCAAGCAAAATCGGAAGTCCACTGTCTTCACGTTAACACATAATTCAAAACGGCATAAATGCGAAGGAAACTTGCATCAATGTCGCAGTGGTATAACCCTTTAAGCAATGGATATTTGAGCACAAACAAACAGTATTGGTATGAAAATATGAATGAAGCACTCAAGATGTGGCTCTTGGTTTTCATTCATTAATTTAATATTTTTTTAATTTTATTTACCCCTTATTCATCCAGGTAAGGCAATTGAGAATAGATTCTCGTTTGCAATGCCAACCTGGCTGCAGACAGCAGAGTAAAACAAAGCAAAATAAAAGTAAATACAAATAAATATTAAGTCATGTTTAAAGTAATGTAGCCCATATTCTGACAAAACATTAAACAATATATTAAAACATAACACAGAAATATTGAAAGTAGTAATGTACTGTAAGCATCATAAAGAAATTCAGACAATATACAGTAAATATTCAAATAAATGATGCACTCTGCACAACAAAACAATTTAACAATTAAATAAAAACAATACCCTGGAAATATTAAAACCTAACTTTTAACCCTAACCCCATACTTATATACTGTATTTAACAATAAAATCAATAAAAACTATTAAAATTAACCTTTAATTTATTTGTAAGCATGAAAGAGCAAAGTAATGTAGCAATAATATAAAAAAAACAATCAATGTACTATGCAAAACAAAGCAAAATAATAAAAAAAAAAAAATCACATTAAATATCTTATCTCTCAAATTGATGTTAATGTTGATTACATACTTGTTATTGAAGTAATTCTCACGAAATTTGGGAGAAAGAATCCTGTCTTTTGCATCCAGGATTTTTATTTTTTTTTTAAAGTGGAAATCAAGAGCAAAAACAAAATGGTTGTGTTCATATTTCCTTTGATTGTAGACTTTCATACCACTCCTGAAGAGCCACTTGGTGTCACTAGTGAGCCTGTGTGAAATCTTTTTGCCAGAAGGCCCTGCCGGCATGTGGCTTGAGACTTGTTTCCCCCCCCAAAAAAAGAATCAGTTTGCACAGATTTCGTAAATTGTATCAAGGATCTCACACTAAAGCTTCGATTGCTTGACGCACGATGGCTGCTGCTCGTCATTTATGTGCATTTGTGTACAAGAGTGAGGGGAAAAAAAGTGAGAGCCGTATCGACTTGAAACAATAAATACGTAAATGAAGAGCAAGTTATCAAAGTTCAGGCGGAATTGTTCGGGAGGTCATTGAACCGGAATAAGAAATTAACACACAAAAAACACACGGAGGAAATGACTTGAGTTTGTCGTCGATGCGCTAAATTAATCACGGCCTGAATAAATGGATTAGCGGGAATGCTCTGCATGTTTGCACACGTATGTGCACGCGTATGCACACGCGCGCGCACACATACACACACAAACACACTCACAGTGTTGGGAAGATGACTTTGGAAATGGTTACAATCACAACTTACCCTGTTGTAAATGTAATAGTAGTGTAACTATTTCAATTCCTTGCAAAGTACAGTGATACGTTTGATTACAGGACCCTTGGATGTTTCGTCTAAAAAAAAATTTTTAAAAAGTGTCAGCAGACAAGATGTATTTTCGGGGTGTGAGCTTAGCTAGCTAGCTGCACGTCGCAATTGCGCCGGATAACCACTGATGCGAACCAAGGTGGGAAGGGCACCCTAGTGCGTCACTGGGCGCCATATTGTCCACGGCTAAAAGATCAAGAAAACTCGAACTCTAACAAAAACAGTTTAACGCTGTATCTCGACAAGTGAGTTCTACACCGTTCTCAGTCTTTGCACAGCTTTTCAACAATTCTCTTCAGACATGTATAATGCATTCGGAAATAAATCTCTGAATTCAGTTTCCAAGGTCTTTAAGTAAAGGTGCTGAATCAGTACTTCTACTTTTACCAGCGTCTACATTTGCATCGGTACATCAGTCCTTTACATGAATACAGTTTACAGCTGTATCTTTACCTACGTACTGAGCGTGAGTACTTTTGCCACCTCTGCATTTTATAGGAACAACAAGCAGTGCACACATCTCTTCCCTCCTTTCAAATGGAATGGCATGTGTCCTGCGCCTCGCTGTGTTGTCATGGCGATGTGTCATTTTTCTGCACTTGTTTTTTTTTTTTTTTTAAAGGCTCGGTATGCAGCACACAAGCAGCCGTTGAAGGTGAAGGTTGTTTCCATGTTAACAACGCTTTGAGAAAAGCTTCGTCGTGCACAGGATTCCAAAGTACGTCTTCCCAGCGCGGGCTTATTAAGTACGCCTGTGTTTATTATTCTGCCCGATCGATCGCCTTTATGGGGGCCCTCAAAATGCGAAAAAAAAATGCCCCCCATTTTTGCCGGCGCCTGTATCCTGGTGAAAATGTAATTTTGGGGATCTCATCTCATCTATTGTGGGCGGAGCATTAAATCAAAGTTCATGACCATTTCGAGGATTTGGCTGCTAGCAGCATTAATTATTATTAATGTTATCATAGAAGCCTGCTCAGACTTTGAAAATAGCATTTTACTTTTGAGTCATTTTAACCCGCTTGAATTTCTCATTTTTTTAATCAGATCCCCCCTCGCTCTTTAATTGCAACACTGCAACAAAGCCAGGCATTAGTAATCGGTGAAGAGGAGAACGCCTCACTAATCTTATTTAGAGTTAATGGAAGACAGGCGTGAATAGGCCGGCTTGACTGTCTCATCATCTTTTTTTTTCCAGACATATTACACACACGCAGACACAGTAGATATTAGTAATGTCAGCGGATGATTAATTATCACATGTATCGGATATAGCCGAGTTAATACTCTAACAAAGGGGTCTTATGTAATCGACTGAAATGTTGATGTTGCTTTTTCGTGCTGACAAAAAGATAAAATAGCGGTGCAGTTTAGTTGGAGTGCCCCGAATTTGAAACCAATTTGTGGTGTCTGTCATCACATCTTGCTAGACTTTTTTTCAGCCAGCATCAAAAGGGAAATAAATGGTTGATTGTGGATTTTTGGTCTCCAAGTACTTTTTTTCTGTCTCGTGATAGGTGGGTATTGCAATAGTCACATGGATGATAAGTGTCGCTTCAATGAAGACAGAGAGTTGTCAGCTTGGTTTTTCTTTTTTTTGGGGGGTGGGGGGGGGGGTCTGTTTTTATGTAAAGGGTGTATCAAAAGTCACTATCCCCTTCCTCATTTGGACAGATATGAGGCTTAGGCTTTGTAGTTTTTGTAAGCATGCCTTGGCTATGGCTCGCCAATCAACAGGAGTGTTGCAAAATTGCTCCTGGGCAAGGAGTTTTTCCTGTTACTGACTGCAGTTCAGTCCAGTGCAGCACTCCAGATAGTAGATTGTGGTTGGCTTTGCGAGAATGCCTGCTCTAGTAGTTCGGTGTTTACATCAGTTGGTAGGAGTAACAGGCCTGTTTCGAGAAACTTCTAGTAGCTGTAGAAAGTTGCACTTGTTGTTGGAGCAGTGTGATGGCATTAAAGCTTCTCATACTCACGCTGAATTGCAGTCAGGGACAGAAAATCTTCTTGCCAGGCGAGAAGATTATTTTTGTTTTGCATATATTTTTTGTAATATACATGGTACCATTTGTTCTTTTATAATACCTTCTTATAATTGTTTATAACATTTGTATATAGTTAATGTATTCAGTAATTGTTAAAACTATTTGTCTCATGTTTAGAATATTATATATAGTTATAGTTATTGTTCACAACTGTATATTTTGAAAGTACTATAAAATAATAGTTTATTTTGTTTTGTTGTTGTTTTTATATTTTTATTGTTTTATTCCTTACATGTTCAAATTCAGACAATCAATCAATCAAAACAGCTAGCTCAGACACATTTTGGGAAATAGGGTTAACACATTGTCTTTACAGTTGATCAAGGTTTTATGATGGTGACCGTTGAATAGTGGTCATTATGCGTGTTAAACTTTTAACACACACCTGTAACCACTCCTCCATATAAACACAACCTTTTGTTCAACACAAACACACAGAGCCACATCCCCAACAAAATAGAGAGAAAAAAACATGATTATCAAGGCAGGCAGACAAAACAAAGCATTGTGCCGATGAGTGTTTTCCTATTACAGTTGAACAGGAAGCAAATTCGGACGAGGAGCGACTGGATGCCAGGTGCAGTGAAGTGGCCGCTTTGCATATCAGAGAGCTCTGTTACGCTTGCATGTGTTAGCCGCCGCCAAACGAGGGCTCGGCGGCAACACTCACCTATGCAGGTACTCGTGCACAAGATTGAAGGCTGATGTGTGAAACAATCGGACAGGAGGAAGCCCATCTCCATTATCGTCGTTGGCCCCGCCATACATATTCAGATTGGGAGGTCGTTAGCAAATGAAAAGTAGTTTAGCATGACAATGAGCCCGTCAGGTCACCGGAGGAGAGGGAAGGCATTCCAGCCTGCACGTAATTGGTGCAAGACCGCGGGGAGGCAACAATGTACAGTGCCGTTGCCTGAATCTGGCTGTCTATGTCTGAAAGAAACATCTGCTTGCATAATGGGGCCATTGTTATTAGCCCGCGTCTGTCTGATATTGAAATCGGACATACAGATGTTGGTTTACAGCAGAAGTGCAAATATTCCTGGATTACAATTCCTCATTCATTCCTATCTATCTATCTATCTATCTATCTATCTATCTATCTATCTATCTATCTATCTAGCTAGCTAGCTAGTTAGCTAGCTATCTAGCTACATTGGGTGTAAAAGTCAGCACACCCCTTCCTGTTCAAATGCCAGGTTATTCTGATTCGAAAACTGAGACCAAGGTAACTTATTGCGAAGCTTTTTCCACCATAAATTTGACCTTTACAATGCAATTGAAACAAAAAAAACCTTGAGGCTTCTGCTAGAAAGAGAAACAAAATGGCAGGAAAAGCCTAGTAGAACATCTTAACTTTGCTTGGAGTTAACCAGAGGGACTTTAAATGGGGGCAGGCATGTGCTGAGTCCTGATTCAAATTAGTTTGAGTGTGATTGTGTAATTCTAAGCACAGCCACATCCCCGATTGGAACAGGGTGTGTACACCTAGGCAACCACATATTCTCGGTTGCTTATTTTTACTTTTTAAATGAGTTATACAGGTTATTGTCACGTAAAGAGAGGAGCTGGACCCAAGAGCAGGCGGAGGCAGATTGTCATGAACAGTTTTATTTCGGAAGCTTAATGGAGGTGGTCCTGGGTGTGTTGGCAGGCAGTGGTGTGGACGGGTGGCTGGCAGTGGGGAGAACAGGCGGCTGGCTTGGCGGCAGGAGTGATGGGGATCAGGAACACGGGGAACACTGGGAACGAGGAGAGACAAAGGAGTCAAAAAAGGGAACAAGGAACAGTGTGGCTTACTTGAGGCAGGTGGGCCGTGGTACCGCTTGAGTTAGCTGCAATACTTTGGCGAGGATTTACGGGAACAGGCAGGCTTAAATGTAGGTTGTGATGAGGGTTGATTGGAGACAGGTGCGTGGCTTGAGGAGAAACTGAAACAGAGAGGGGAGGGGAAAGAGGACGAGAGGGCGCAAAGCGCCATCCAGGCTCCAAAACAGTACTGCAGGGCAGTACATGACAGTACCCCCCTCTCAACGGACGCCTCCACCCAGGTTTCCCTGGGTGAGCCGAATAGAAGTCATCCAGAAGAGACTGATCGATGATGAGCTTCCGGGAGATTCAAGACCACTCCTCCTTGTTTTCCCTAAAATTCTGATTAAAATAATGTTTTCCGCCACTTCATTAAAACAAAAACAAAAATGACATTATTCAAAGTTTTGTTTTGGGGAATTGTTTTCCCTGTTCTGGGCTTGGCTTTATTAGTCCTGAAACCAAAAACATATTTTAAAAAAAAAAAATCCAGAATCAACTTCCACATAAATGTATGTTTTCGTTTACAGACAAAGGGAAAGTAAAATTCCTCTCACCTGGGGGGATGGCCCTTTACATATAATGTTTAACACACTTTAATAAAACAAAACTTTTGTCTTGTAAACAAAACCCTACATACACTAAGTACATAAGTTACCAATTTTGGCAAGGAAAATAAGTCTACATCACCAGGCTTTAGGGGTGCCTTGTTACATGTTAAAATGCCACCCGTACACGCAAACCCATCGCTGATGGGGCTTTTGTAGCAGAGGTAGAGAGAGAGGTATTAGAGAGTTAAGAGTTAAAAGTCATTTGAGACTGTTTGCTCAGCAGATAACTCCAGTGTGCGGCAAGCTTACAGGAACAAGAAGAATGTAAGAATACACTTCAAATGCATGAGAGTTCTTTTCCCCAAAAACTCCTGCCATCCATCGAATGAAATTACACGCTCCACCATCTACAGCGCATGCTCTTTTACTACCTTGATATTATCATGTAGGTACAGGTGCCTCTTATAGAACCATAACCTCTCAGGGCGTGGCTAAACGCTGGAAACGTCAACATTGCTTTTGGCTGCTGTGTTTAATGGGAACAGACGGTTTCCCTGTTGAATTTTCTCCACTCTGTCCTGCTCCAAAGTGGACACAAATCATATTTACGAGGATCCTTCGTGTTGCTTTTGAACCTCCACTGGTGCAAATAGGAACATGTTCGTAAGCATGACGTCGGGCCCAGATGTTCATCACGGGCCAAGACTCAGCAAGACTGATCAGTAATCAAGATCTACAGCAGTCTGATCCAATTTACACTCAACGTAGAGAACCAGCCACGCTCTACTGCGTCTCTTTCCCCCAACTTCTCTTTGCCTTTCTTTGTCCTTTCTTCTCTCTCATACACTCTTCTTCTTTTTATAAATATATATGTAATCTCTTTGGCCTGATTTGTCCACGGAGCAGAAAGTTATTAAGTGTCAGAGGGGGTGACAGCATGCTGATGGTTCAACCTGAGAGGACACAGGCTCCTGAGCACGGACACTCACCGTGGTGACACGGATTTGCTCATTACAACTGTGTGCATGCGGACACGTGTGTGCGTTTGTGTGACAGTAGAGACAGACTCCAAAGGACAGAAGGTGATGCAGGTACTCAAATGTACCTAGTAACTTTGATTCCGTTTTTTTAACCCCTAAACACCTAATTTTCCTTGCACACAATAGTATGTTACGGGTCAAGAATATCCTCATAAGAATTGTCTATATTAAATTATGAACTACAGATCTTTTCAAAATGGATTAATAGTCTGTCTAATATTAATAAATTGATGACTAATCCTTAATCAATGTTCAGAGAAGAGGGAAAGTCTTTTTTTTTTTTTTTTTGCTTTATACCATTCGTTTTTGGATAAAAATGTATACTATCAAACAATGCGGTGTCCAAGTTTACCTAAGACTTGTGGTGAAAATAACAGACATGGTGGTTTTGATACTCTCACTGTTTGGAGATTCCCCCATAGTCCTTCAAAGACCAACACGTGCAAGTTTCTGCGGGAACCTGTGCAAATGTGGTGGAAACAGAGACAGTTCTCGGGATTGTTTCAAGCCCCATCTTGAACACTGTTTCCACTGACTTATAAAAAAATATGCACGTTTATTGTCATGTTCTGTCTGGATTGTGTTTTTATATTATTTACTTTTTTGTTGTCAGCTGGCATTTATCTGTGTGTTTTTCTTGTTTCCGTTAGGGAGCACGGTTGAGCTGGGTGGCGTGAGCAAGGATGTGCAGACCTGGGAGCAATTGGCAATCACCTCTCAGTCTTAAGCACTACGTGTACACCAGGAAGACACAGATCGATTCCTCTTGTTTCTTTGTTGGAGCCGTTTGCCAGCTTGCATTCTCTCGCCCCAGTATACGTATTTGGTACTACACCATTATACTCTTTGTTTTTTCCTCCTTATTCCTGTGAGTTAAGTGTCTTCCTGGCGACCCGCCTTGCTCTTGCTTCCCATTACCGTAACCACGTGTGTTCTTAAGGTCTCTTTATACTAACGCCGGCATTGCATCACATGACCGACGAATTGGCCCGCGTGGCCCCTCTGCGTAGCTTGACGCGCACACGGCAAAAATTGTTGCTGCGTGTCGAACGACGCGGAGATCATCTCTCGTGATTGGTCCATTTTATTCACATACTGTGATGACGTACTCAGCGTGTCCCTTGGTTCTACAACCCCAATTCCAATGAAGTTGGGACGTTGTGTTAAACATAAATAAAAACAGGATACAATGATTTGAAATCATGTTCAACCTATATTTAATTGAATACACTACAAAGACAAGATATTTAATGTTTAAACTGATAAACTTGATTGTTTTTAGCAAATAATCATTAACTTAGAATTGTATGGCTGCAACACGTCCCAAAGAAGCTGGGACAGGTGCCAAAAAAGACTGAGAAAGTTGAGGAATGCTCATCAAACACCTGTTTGGAATTGCTCAGTCATTCACAAGCAAAGATGGGGCGAGGTTCACCTCTTTGTGAACAAGTGCGTGAGAAAATAAGAAAATAGTCGAGCAGTTTAAGGACAATGTTCCTCAACATACAATTGCAAGGAATTTGGGGATTTCATCATCTACGGTCCCTAATATCATCAAAAGGTTCAGAGAATCTGGAGAAATCATTGCATGTAAGCGGCAAGGCCAAAAACCAACATTGAATGCCCGTGACCTTCGATCCCTCAGACGGCGCGTGATCAAAAACCGACATCAATGTGTAAAGGATATCACCACATGGGCTGTGATGGTATGGGGCTGTGTTAGTGCCAATGGCATGGGTAACTTACACATCTGTGAAGGCACCATTAATGCTGAAAGGTACATACAGGTTTTGGAGAAACATATGCTGCCATCCAAGAAACATCTTTTTCATAGACGCCCCTGCTTATGTCAGCAAGACAATGCCAAACCACATTCTGCACGTGTTACAACAGCGTGGCTTCGCAGTAAAAGAGTGCGGGTACTAGACTGGCCTGCCTGCAGTCCAGACCTGTCTCCCATTGAAAATGTGTAAAATACGACAACGGAGACCCCGGACTGTTGAACAGCTGAAGCTGTACATCAAGCAAGAATGGAAAATAATTCCACCGACAAAGCTTCAACAATTACTGTCCTCAGTTCCCAAACGTTTATTGAATGTTGTTAAAAGAAAAGGTGATGTAACACAGTGGTAAACATGACCCTATTTGGAACGTGTTGCAGCCATAAAATTCTAAGTTAATGATTATTTGCTAAAAACAAGAAAGTTTATCAGTTTGAACATTAAATATCTTGTCTTTGTAGTGTATTCAATTAAATATAGGTTGAACATGATTTGCAAATCATTGTACTCTGTTTTTATTTATGTTTAACACAACGTCCCAACTTCATTGGAATTGGGGTTGTACATACCATCTACGTCGCCACCTTCTCTATCTATTTTACAGCATAATTAAACGTATCATCTGGTCATCTAGGTCCATTTGTTCCAGCAGACACTGTTCCACGGTCGCCATTGTTGTTGCTTTGTTCCTTGTAATAACGGCTACCGGAAATGTCCCAAAAAAAAGCAGAGGAAACTCCACCCTGTGGTATCCTAGCCAATACCAGTCGTAGCGACACCCCCGTCTTGGAAGTGAACTGCAGTACATTTACAAAACTGCGCGCGTGGGTTGCGCTCGAGTATAAAGGCAAACTACGCGAGGGACAGCTGCAGTGACGTCAGCGTGCTCGCTGTCCGCGCGAGTATAAAGAAGCCTTTAGTCTTCGCTTTTTGTTGTGGTGCTTTTGTCTGCTTTTTGCCTTGCACCAAGATCTTCAGTTATTTTTTTACTACCCGTTTGGTAGTACTTTATGGTCCCTAGTTTTGGCTTTTTTTCTGTTTACTTGTTACTTTTGTTTGTTTTTAGATAAAGACAGTGAATTATCACAACACTCTGTTACTGCGTTGAGGTCCAACCTGTCACAAAACGTTTCACCGTTTCAAGATTACCACCATTATACACACTGGTAAAATACGTTTTAGTAGACATGGGTCAAATTTGGCCCGCGACAGTTTCAGAGCACACAAACTTTGTAGCACCTGTAGAAAAGAGTGACAGTTTTCATTTTCATTTTTGTGTGTTTTGAGTCATTTTAGGAAACGTCGTCAACATTCAGGGTGAAATAAAAATGACAATTAGGGTATTTTTATTACTGTCATTCATGCAAACAGGTCAAATTTGACACATGACACATTCAAACTATGGCAGTAGAGATGAACACTAAAATCATCAATCATCAATCCCTTACTCCTGTTTTTTTTTCAATCGCTGTGCCTTGGTCAAATGTTTGAAGTCCACGAAGTCAATATTTTTGATACCGCAACTGTTGACTGTACAGTGTGTGCATATGTGTGAGATTCTATCCAGCTTGATACATTTGATACTGACACGTAGAAGAATTTGCATGCGTGAATATGACACGTGCATGTGTGTGCAAGAGTGTGTAAACCTCATTAAGCACACTGCACGAGATCGGCCAATAACACTGTATTCTCCTTTTTTTCTCCTCCTTCTCATCATTCCTGTCTTCTGGCATCTCTCCCTCAAAACAAACACAGGCTCACTCAAATCAATCCGACCCGGCAAAATGGGATTAATTTGAAGCCATGCATCATTAGGGTTAGGGTTAGCCCTAACCCAAACTCCTATACATTCAACAAAGAGAATTACACGTGGATTTTAAAACAATCGCATAGCTTTCCCTCATACAAACATCCGCTGGCTTAATGCTAACAAGTAATGCAAAACACCGTGAGGTATATTTCAAAACAAACATCGAAGCCACACGTAGACAGACAATATAACAATACGCACAGGCATTTATTCTTTCTCCTCTGCAAAAAAAATGACTGCGGCTTAGTGAGTTTTTAAAATCTTTTTTGTGTGTCTCTCTATTATGCTGTCCCAAGGGGCGCAAGGCACACACACCAAAAGGAGCAGCACAATATCCATTGAATTGAAGCAAAAACATTCTATTCTATAGTGCTATTTTCTTGTTCAAAAACACATTTAAAAATGTGTTGTATTTTGGCAGGCTGCAACAGATTAATGGTATGAGCGTTTTGAGTTCTGACGAAAGAAATGAAACTCGTATTCCAAGGCAGGAACCAATGTATACAGAAGTGAATGTGAACAGCACCAGCAAAAGTCAGCAGCATTGTATGGAGCAGGAAAAAGAATGATCCACGTTTCAATTGATATGTATCATTTTGTTTTGCTGCATACAATGCTGCTGACTATTCTTGCTGCTCAGGGAGATTTTTATTCATTTTAGAATATCCAATGTAAGGTGATTTTTTTTCACTTATCTTAAAACATACACAAATTATTCTCCGTCCCATATCCAAGAAAGGACCCTATGAACCTTTTAAATAGAATCTGATGTCAGGTGATCAAGCCACCAGTCATTATTTTACTACACACAAAATGTATTTTTCTTAGTTAATGATGACGATAAACCTTTATTAATTCAGCTGTTAACGCCTCTAAAAACAATACATTATACAGTATACTGTGACAGCAATACAAATAACACACTAGCAAGACAAACAAGGGCTCGTTAAAGTGTTGCCCGTGCTCTTCTTAAATTGACTTATACATAATGCATTATTTGTATTGTGTAAGTGTACGGTAATTTGCGTGTATCTTGTACAGTCTGATGAAAGCAGCATCACGGGTGTCCAAAACAGTTGTGTTAAACTTCATTCACTTTTCTACAGCAGTTGCTTTAAAAAAACAAACAAACAAACAGCCAACTTCAGCTTCATGCTGTTGTTAGTCAGCAGATATTGAAATGATTTACATCCGTTTTTGTAGCAAGGATTATTTCTTCTCAGAAACCATGGGGATATGTTTAAAAGGCATTGAATTTTTAAACAGTTGTTACAATAGCAATGTTTACTCGGGCTAGAGCAGCTTGAGAAAAAAAAAGAAAAAACCTTTGACGCAGCACTGTGCACAATAATAAATTAATTTGCTGTCAGAACCCACTGATAAGTGCCGTCTTAACATTTCATAAAGGTTCTGCATTGAGTTGAGTTTTTTTCAACTATTTTTAAAATAACAACAGTGTCACAAGATGGGGAAAATGCAGTAGCTTGAAAACATCAAAATAGTTTTTAACACTTCAGCTAAGCTAACTTCTACTACATATTAAAGGGGAAATGGATGGAAATTTTTTAGGTCTGAGGAGAGAGAAAACTCGAAAAAAATAGACTGCGGAAAGTCAGTTTATGAATGAGCGCACATTTTAAAAAGATTTTCATACAACGTTGCAACAGTGATTATTCCGTTGTCAGAACTGACTGTGATATGGTAAAACAAAATTCTCAGACTTAAAATTAAACACTGTTTTTAAAGTGTGACGAGCAGAATACTTCGGAAAATCAGTTTATGGCCAAGGGCAGATATCAAAATGATTTTCGTACGACTGTGCAGCAGTGATTCAGGATCCACTGTGATATGTTCAGAAATTCTCTGGCTTGAAATTACAACCTACATTGAATTTTTACACTGAGTTGAGCTGGGAGGAAAAAATAAATAAATAAAAAATAAACACAACAAGACAAGAATATATGTATAAAGTTTCTAAATACGGCCAGATATTCAAACAAATATTTCAGCAACACAACCCATTTGTTCAAACATTTTGTGACTTGAAATTTCACCACGACCCTATAATTGCTGTTAAAATAACAAATGAGGAGACCTCGGTTTTACATGGTCTGAGAGGAAGGCTCCCCTGTCCCACGCATTGAAAAGCCCCTGAAGTAGTCAACGGAAACCTCAAGTGGATCGGCTGGCCATTTAAATCGTGTTTAAGTATGTACGGCTGGAAAGTAGTTGGCCAAAACTATTCAGGAGGGAGGTGTGTGTGTGTGGGGGGGGGGGTTGTCATGGCCAATGGAGACCCAGCTAGACTGTGGTTTCCCATGACCCTTTCTAGTCCAATCGGAGGGCTCTTCAAGTTGGAACGAGTGCCAATGACACTCATCCATACACACACTCGCTGACCCACTGTGGTCTTCTCGAATGTGATCTCAGACTTGCTCAGTGGCTCCAAATCCAGTCAGTGGAGATAATCATCAAGCTCAAAGAAACTTTTGTCGCTCATCCCGGTGACGGAATCTTTTGTGCGTGTGTGTCAGAAAAACTCCGGATCTCTTGGCGGCAAATCAGACGTTGAATATTGATAGGACAGGCCCGTATCTAAAATATGAATTTGCTAATCAGAGCTAATAAATATTTGACTCGTGGTGGCGACGGCGCAGATGAATCGACATTTGGGCGCTGAATTGTTAATGCGATACAGCACGCGTCCCGTCAAGAAGTCCAGTCATCTCTGTCACCTGACGTCATTTTGGTACCGTCGCATGTCGTCAGCAGTTTGAACTTCTTTTTAACATTCAAACATTTACATTTGGGGACCAATCCATTGTTGAAAAGTTACCTTCTTAATTTCACTCGTACAGTATTTTACGTGACCCAATTTTTTACTCATCAGGGCACATCATTCTCTCTCAATAAATCCTAACAACAGTCGTAATGTCATAATTTGCTGCCCTCCAAAAAAAAAAAATAATTTTTACGTTTTTAGTAAAGGAATGTAGCACCGTATTGTATGAAAACATAACATTAAAAATTAATGTTATGAAAATAGAAAGGTTTTATAAGGGGTAATTGCTGTAGTACTGGATGAGTGTGTTGGTCTGCCTTTAAGGGGTGTGGCCTAGTGAGTGACATCAGGAGCTAGACTTGTTCTCATTTTGTATTTGAGTATTTGACTGTTTCTCCTGTTCAATAAATAAATGAAATGAAGTTTTATGAAAAGGATGATTTCCGATGACCCTAAAACCTTAAGTAGGGTGGAAAGACGGGTATGTTAGGTAAGTCAGTGAGGTAAGTATTATCGGTAGGGTAGGTTAAGTCAAGTATGTCAGGTAGGCGGTTACGACATATAGGTAGATAAGTCGTGTAGGTAGGCTGTATGTAGGATACATATAAGTAGGTTGTCCATTTGGCATGGTAGATAATAGAGCAAATAGAGCTGTTCTACATGCTAAGTCATAATTAGATAACTTCCATCCCAAGTGGTGTGTATCCAAATAGGTGTAGCTTTCAAACAAGACAGTAGCGTGTGTGTGTGTGTGTGCGTGTGTGTGTGTTTGTGTGTTCAGCTGTTGCACTTGTGTGTTTCTCCAGTCCACATGTTCAGGGAATAGTGATGCGATGTGTTTGAAGTGCGGCGGCGGCACCAACCCAAGTGTTGCATGCCGCCGGATGGCTTTGTTGCCACATGAAACGTCGAGAAGAAATGGAGGAGAAGGGGCGGGGGGGGGGGGTGGAGAAAGACAGAGCGGGAGTCACAGCTGAACCCAAGTAACCCTCCGACGCTTTGAATTTGAGCGAGAATTTAACTCAAAGTTTAACTTTTCCTGATTGTCACTTCCCCCCCTAACTTTTGCGGCAGAACACTGGAGATGCAACTTTGTCACGTGTTGTTATGTTATAGTCAATTAGCTAGGATAGGTCGGTAGATACATTTGTAGTGTAATCGCTGAGCCAAGTACGAATGTAAGGTAGCTATGAAGTTAAGTTGGTATGGTAGGTTAGGAAGGTAAATACCACCCCAATTCCAATGAAGTTGGGACGTTGTGTTAAACATAAATAAAATCAGAATACAATGATTTGCAAATCATGTTCAACCTATATTTAATTGAATACACTACAAAGACAATATATTTAATGTTCAAACTGATAAACTTTCTTGTTTTTAGCAAATAATCATTAATTTAGGATTTAATGGCTGCAACACGTTCCAAAAAAGCTGGGACAGGTGGCAAAAAAAGACTGAGAAAGTTGAGGAATGCTCATCAAACACCTGTTTGGAACATCCCACAGGTGAACAGGCTAATTAGGAACAGGTGGGTGCCATGATTGGGTATAAAAGGAGCTTCTCTGAATTGACATTCACAAGCAAAGATGGGGCGAGGTTCACCTCTTTGTGAACAAGTGCGTGAGAAAATAGTCAAACAGTTTAAGGACAATGTTCTTCAACGTACAATTGCAAGGAATTTAGGGATTTCATCATCTATGGTCCCTAATATCATCAAAAGGTTCAGAGAATCTGGAGAAATCACTGCATGTAAGCGGCAAGGTCGAAAACCAACATTGAATGCCCGTGACCTTCGATCCCTCAGGCGGCACTGCATCAAAAACCGACATCAATGTGTAAAGGATATCACCGCATGGGCTCAGGAACACTTCAGAAAACCAATGTCAGTAAATACAGGGTCGCGGGCGTGCTGGAGCCTATCCCAGCTGTCATCGCGCAGGAGGCGGGGTACACCCTGAACTGGTTGCCAGCCAATCGTAGGGCACATACAAACAGACAACCATTCGCACTCACAGTCACAGCTACGGGTAATTTAGAGTGTCCAATTTATGCATGTTTTTGGGATGTGGGAGGAAATCGGAGTGCCCGGAGAAAACCCACGCAGGCACGGGGAGAACATGCAAACTCCACACAGTCGGGCCGGGGATTGAACCCGGGTCCTCAGAACTGTGAGGCTGACGCTCTAACTAGTCGTCCACCATGCCGCTGGTCCAAAAGCCATCTCAGAATTCTTTTTTTTTTTTTTTTTATCATCTTTTTCCAATTTGATAGCAGACGAGTGAGTGTTTGCGCACACTCAGAGCAAGATATGCTGTCTACATTCCACATTCCTAAGATCTGACTTCTCAAAGACGAGACAGCTGCGCTACGCTGCACGCGCAAGAGGTGGGAGTGAGGGTGGGGAAAGGCAAGGTGCTTTTTTCCTGCGAGTTTCAAAATATACCCACCCAGGACCTAATGACTCAGTTCGGTAGCAAATTTAAGCCAAAATGAACACATACAGAAAGTGTGTGGGTGACAAAAGAAGCCACACAGCTATTTTTTGCTTTCGGATATTTTGAAGACTTTTTCAAAGTGCCTGACAAATATTGATGCCTGGCGTATATTCGCTTCAGCCTGCACGTCAACGTCAGTTCGCCTGTTTACCCTCGAGCGTAAACACACACGCACGCACACACACACACACACACACACACACACAGAGGTGGCCCGACTGCACAATAAGAAGTCAACATGTAACACCATGAAAGGGAACATTCTCATGTAGGATTTGCAACGGAATGCTGGAAAAAACAAAAACATAAAAGACTTCTGCAATGTTTTGATTAGCGCCTCAAACGCATTGTTGTAGACGCACCCCGGAAAACTAAGCAACCGATTTGTCTTGCAAGACAACAAGATAACATACCTAATTTACATATTAGACATCCCCTGCCGAGAATAACGTTGAAGTAGCCATTGATGGCTTTGCGCAAGGTAAGGAGAGCTGCATTGAGTGTTAGCTTCTGATAAGCGACGCTTACATGATTGCTCAGTGAAGTTGGCGAGTGTTTGGCGATGTGTCCATGCGCCACATACACGCAGTACAGGCCCTGCTTTCCACAAGAGGAAGCTCCCTTCCTTCCCTCAGAATTGCATTTTATTCTCGAATCCTCACTTCCTTCCTTCCTTCACTGAAACCTACATTTTTTTCCTTCCTTCCTTTGTTCCTTCCTTTCCGACCTTTTTCCAGATCCCGACACACTTTTTTCACCTGGCATCTTTTCCTTCCTCACCTCTTTCCTGCCTTCCATCCTTCTGTCAGACCCAATTTCTATTTATGATCCTTGCATCATTCCATTGCTTAAGCCTGCTTTTTTGCTTTCCTTCCACCTCAGACATGCTTTTTATTTTGCATCCTTTTTTTCTTTGCTTAAAGCTACTTTTCTGTCTTCCATCGTTCGCTACATTTCCAATACTGCTTTAGACTTTCATTGTCCTTGACTCAAATCATTGACCATTCTTATTATTAAAAAAAAAAAAAAAAAAAAGGTAATTTAACAACATGGATACAGCAAACCCTCGCGTTTAAATGTTTTTTTCTATGGAACCCATCCTCACTTATTTGCTTGGAGGAAAGTATTAATTGGTGTCCAGGAAGTATTTTGAGGTGATACATCTCGACAGAGAGACTAAAATATTTGTTTGTCTGGGAGGAGCTAAATTTAGTTCGGGTCGTTAGTGGAAGTTAGGTAGAGTATACGCAGCATGTACACATGCTCTTCAGGTGTATTTTCTCTGATGAAAATCACCTTTAAGACATTTATTTTCAGGGTAATGTAAAACGAGATGTTAAAGTGTTTCGAGATCAGTGTATTATTTACAGTTACTTTTCATATTACAAACGTTTTTGGGGGGTGTCTTGCATTTTTTTCACTGTTCATGGTCATGTCTCCTTTGAAGTCAAAGATGTGAGCAACACACACAAACTCAGGTAATTACCTTTAACATCTGAACCGGGTTTCAGTTGAACTTTTTCCTGCAGATGGCGACTGCCGTGCTGCGCCATCCGTCTTCTTCACTCGCTCATTTGCTGTCACCCACAGCCTCGCCGAGGCTCCCAGCCGCCCCGCTCAGCGTTTACGCCGCCGTTCTCGTCTTAGACCGCGCATTCTGTATGGCGTGTCGTTTTGGTATCCTAAGCACTTCTCCTTGTTTATGTAATATGCTGAAATGAGTATCTGTCACTCTGTGCAAAAAAAAAAAATTGTGATTAATGTATGATGCTCCACATACTCAAATAGCGGGTCCTGCAAAATCAGCTATCCTATTCTATGAGAAAATCCGAATATCAGTGTAGATAACTTTTCTGCATAACTGCCCCTCCAACTCTACATACAACTTACGTACACAAAAACTTCTATTAGTACAGGATATGCCACCATTTGCTACCATTAAGAACACTTTTAGGGCAAAAAATAACCCCTATGTCTTTGGCAGACATTGTACAACATGATTTGGCTCGATCTTCTCAAAGTTTTGTAACAATGCGATTAAAGGTCGATGAGGTGTGGGCAGTTTTTTCTGCTAAGAAATGTTTGGTCTGTTTAATAAGCAATTTTGCTAAAATGTTATGGATGTGTTTCAGTCCACTTAGGCTGTGTGCCAAGTTTAGTAATCCTATCTCTAAAATTAAGGCAGCACGGTGAGTGTCTGCCTCACAGTTCTGAGGACCGGGGTTCAATCCCCGGCCCCGCCTGTGTGGAGTTTGCATGTTCTCTCCGTGCCTGCGTGGGTTTTCTACGGGCACTTCGGTTTCCTCCCACATCCCAAAAACATGGATGGTAGGTTAATTGACAACTCTAAATTGCCAGTAGATCTGAATGTGAGTGCAAATGGTTGTTTGTTTGTGTGTGCCCTGCGATTGGCTGGCAACCAGTTCAGGGTGTACCCCACCTCCTGCCCGATGATAGCTGGGATAGGCTCCAGCACACTTGCGACCCTAGTGAGGAGAAGTAGCTCAGAAGATGGAGGGATGGATCTCTCAAATTAATGTCCAACATCTACTGTCTGAACTCGCTTTTGTAGGAAGTTGGAATTGTGTTTGATTGTTCTAGCTGAAACTTTACACACTTCCCATTTCATGCAAATTTGCAAAAGAAAAATACATTGGGCCGTATTTTGTAGAGCGCAACAAACTGAACCTGTGTGAGAAGTTTCAAGTCAATCTGACCTTTTGAGGTGAGAGGCATGGCAACACTGTCATGTTCTCCCCGTGCCTGCGTGGGTTTTCTCCGGGCACTCCGGTTTCCTCCCACATCCCAAAAACATGCATGGTAGGTTAATTGAAGACTTTAAATTGGCATGGCAACACTGTCATGTCAACACTGTCATGTTCTCCCCGTGCCTGCGTGGGTTTTCTCCGGGCACTCCGGTTTCCTCCCACATCCCAAAAACATGCATTAATTGGAGACTCTAAATTGCCCGTAGGTATGAATGTGAGTGCGTATGGTTGTTTGTTTATGTGTGCCCTGCGATTGGCTGCCAACCAGATCAGTGTGTACCCCGCCTCCTGCCCGATGATAGCTGGGATAGGCTCCAGCACGCCCACGACCCTTGTGAGGATAAGCGGCTCAGAAAATGGATGGATGAATGTGGAGGCAATCAGGCCTGAGCATGGCCAGTGAAATTGGACTCAGCTTTTCAAAAAATCACAGTCATCTCAATTTCGCAATGACTTTTTTTTTAAATTATTATTATTTTTTTTTTATGTTGGGTCTGATTAGTTTGGAATTTTAGATTTTTTTCCCCCCCTCATAATAAATTAAATTATCAGCTAGAAACTGCATTTGTTTTTCATTTGGCTTGTCAATATATAAAATAAGCTTGATGATCCAAAACATATTACCCGTACATAATGTCCGCATTTTGACATTTGACGGTAAAAAAAATACCATAAAGGTCATTCTTTCACCTTGAAATGTGCTGACTTTTCATAAAGTGACCCAAAATAAACGAAAATAAAATATTTGAATATTTCATGTCATTATTTTTTTCCAGGTGCCACAACATTTGTGTACACTTTGATAATAAGGCCTGTAAATATTTCTAGAACTATTTATCTGGCAGGACTCGAGCAGTGGTGGCCGATGGTTGCCAATCAAGTTACCTGAATGTCTGTAAAGGTGTACCACAAGGCTCTGGACCACTGTTGCCTTCCTTGTATATTAATGAATTCAATGTTGGGATCAAAAACAGTTTCGTGGATGATGCAGTCATCTGGTCAATCTCTCTCTGTTCTGCAAAACATGCAGTCTGATTTCTATGCAGACTTGAAAAATTTAAATTGGTGTGCAAATCAAACAAATTCTTCACACACAAAAAAAAACCTTGCTGTTGATTCAAACAAAAAATATATAATTACTGTTGATGAGACTTATTTTAGAAAGTTTTCGTGTTAATAGTATCTGGATTTATGACAAGTTGTCAAACAAAAACTGTTATTGGCAATCTTTACGGAAATAAATCTCTTCTTCAATATTGTAGAAAGCAAATCAGAAAAGCTAATTTTTTTGTCAGTTTTGGACTGTGGAAATGTTGTTTATGCTGTGTATGTATGCGCAGCCCTCTACATAAAAACCACTTGATAAATTTTATCATCCTGCAATTAACTTCACGTGTGACATACTATGTGTTCATTGAAAAGGAACAGTTTGTCAGGGTTAAGTGTAAAAATATATTTAAAAAAAAAAGGGCAAATACTTTTTCACATCGCTGTATGCCCGAAGCATGCAATTACCTGAGTGCAAGTGACTAACTGGCGGCGCTGTCACCTTTTGGATGATATTAGCAGCAGCAGGAGCATTTGACATCCCACGGGGCTGCTTAACAGTGCAGAAAATAAAGGCCCGGAACGTCATCAAGACCCGTTGACAGTGCGCTCGCTGCTACTCAGTGGTCTGTTTTGGAGCCGGCTCCGCCAACTGTTAGCCAGCATGCAAAGTGAATTTACACGCCGGCCCAGCTTGCGTTGCAAATGGTCCCCCTGCTACTCGTGGAGGAAGAATAATAGGAGGTGTGTCCTTTCAAAGTAAGATGAGCACCGTATGTAAATCACCACAACGACCTTAATTACTTTTTATTCTTAAACAGAGTACACAGATAACATCTTGAGCGACGTACATGGATATCTGTTCGCAAGATTTAAACCATGTTTCTTCAAGGAGAGCCACAGTCGCTGATGTACTTTGTCGTGTATTAAACGGGACAGTCAAACACACAGATACAAAATGAAAACACTTGCAAGGAGCATGGAGTAGACACTCACGCTGAACTAACTGTCAACCTAACTGACTCCAGCTCCTGATTTTACTCAGGATGCGCATATCAAAATACCAATACTACAATGTGTGTATGGAATGACATTAGATTTGTTTTTTTTTTAACCATCAGTCCTAAGAAAGTCAGCGCTGAGGAGTCCAAAATGATGTCCATTGAATTAAAGCATGAAATAAAATGAAAAATGAGCAAGCGTGCGAAAAAGGCAAAATAAATGAGATTGAGGTTAGTGAAAGTAAAGTGGAAAAAATGAACATAAAAGGGAAACAAACTGAAAAGCGTAAATCCACAGATAATGATGATTATAATTGCATTGGGAAATAAATTTTTTTTCTAAACCCCCCCAAATTTTGAGTAAGCAGGGATAAACCACCAATAAGCGTTTTCAGGGGAGTTTGCCGCCCCCCCCCCCCCCCCCCCCCCCACACACACACACATAAAAATGAAAAAGGAAACAAAATTTAAATTGAGAATTTCTTTTTTTTAATTGAAAAAAGAAATGTCAGCGGTGAGGTGAACCTGCGGGTGCCAAACCGCAAGTATGCGAGCAACCACTCAACAGTACTATTTTTCTTTCATTACAAAAAATGATGGTGTATTTTTGGTGGCTGGAACGGTTTATTGGCATTTCCATTCATTTCAATGGGGAAAGTTGATTAGAGGTACGAATGATTTGAGTTATGAATGTTGGTTTGAAGGTTCCATTTGCAATTCATGTGTGTACCTAATATTCCATCTGTTTTACATTCACACCCAAAATATAGAAGATAGACATACAAAAGGAGGAAATGACTCCACTTATGCGCATCAGACTATTCAGCGCTTAAGAAGTTCATTTTCCCAAAACGGCTCCATTGCCTCGGTTAAACGTTCGCATAAAATCGCACAGGTAATTCCACACAAACACAAGCTGGCACATATGGTCTCATCGAAGTGTTCACTCTTTAAAAGCTGCAAGCTCAAAGAGGATGGCAAACAAAAAGCAGGTGGATTTTCAAATTACAATATGAGAGGGCTTTGTTTTTTTTAAACAGGCATCTTGAAAATTCATGGCACAAGACAATAATCATCCATCCATCCATTTTCTGAGCCGCTTCTCCTCACCAGGGTTGCGGGCGTGCTGGAGCCTATCCCAGCTATCATCGGGTAGGAGGCGGGGTACCCCCCGAACTGGTTGCCAGCCATTCGCAGGGCACATACAAACAAACAACCATTCGCACTCACATTCATACCTAGGGGCAATTTAGAGTCTCCAATTCATGCATGTTTTTTGGATGTGAGAGGAAACCGGAGTGCCCGGAGAAAACCCACGCAGGCACGGGAGAACATGCAAACTCCACACAGGCAGGGCCGGGGATTGAACCCCGGTCCTCAGAACTGTGAGGCTGACGCTCTAACCGCTCGTCCATCGTGCCGCCCGACAATAATCATATTCCACTTTTTTTGTTACTTCCATTTTTCTTTCAATGAGCTTGAAAATCCCTGCACAATTTCAAGGGCAAATATTTGTTATTCAAACAGGCGGCTTGGAAATATATGCCAAATTTCAAGAATTATTGAATTCCACTTTTCCTTTATAATTTGCAAGTTGTTTTAAACTAGGTCGACACTTCACTGTAAAAGTCAAGCCAATGCAAGTGAGTGTTTTTCAAGCAGGTGAAGAAATTTTATCCCAGCTTTTGCTTTATAACTACAGTAGTGGTTGTAGTTTTTTTGTTTGTTTGTTTTTTAAACAGTGCTTAAATTCATGACACATTTCAAGCTCAGATAATTTATTTTCAGACCGGGCTTGAAAATTCCTGCCATATTTCATGCCAAAATAAACTTCTGATGCTTTTTTTTTTCCTTTTTTCTTTTTTTTTTTTTTACACTGCATCCATCATGCTCCAGGCATGCAGGACACACATTTACTTGTCAACGTTTTCCCTTTTCTTCATTTTTGAGCACAATAATGCACAACCTGTCATCCTATAATTAATTTGGGAAGTTTCTAGCACACCATGGAGCGTAGATAACAGAAAAAGCTGCTCCATTGCCAAGTTCCAACCTGGGCATCGCCTCAAAGCTCGTCATAGCGGCCATCGCAGAGAAGCCGGAAATAGCAACATGAAACCCAGGGACACGTGGGCGGCATCCACTCGTCCAAAAGCATCGTTTTCATTCATCGGCCTTTTCCTAACTTTCTTTTGTGTGTCACCTTGAGCGAGGCGACACAACAATGTTGAGAGGGTCGGTGTACCTGAGCTTAATGCTTCGTAAATAGCAACTGTGATAATGAAGCAGATGGGAGATTAATGGACGGGGGACGATTTGGACGCTGTTCAAGCATGCGTGTCGCCAGAGATAACAGGATCTCATAGCAGATCATGATCAGACACGCTCAAAATAGGAGGATTTACAATAGGTATCACACTTATCACCAAAAATAAATAAAAAAAATCAGGGCAACAGTTCGACATATTTTACTTTGTAGTAATGTTTTGTCAGCAGGACTTGAAAATTCAAGCTCGATGTCAAGTGTTCTTCAAAATGGGTTTGTCAAAGCCATGCAATGTTTCATTGTTTTGATTTTATTTTAACTAATCTTGAAAATTAATTTCATGTCAAACCAAAATTATTGCAATCAACTTTTTGTCTTTATAGTTTAGGTGTTATTTCAGCTGGGTTTGAAAATTCACTCCAAATGTCAAACCTAAATATTTGTTTTCAAAAAGGTGGTTTGAAAGTTCATGCCAATTTAAAGGAAATCATTGTATTCCATTTTCTTTCCTTTCTAATTTATTTAAACGAGGCATGTTAATTCATGCCAAAACGTCATGCCAAAATTTTATTTTGAAGGATTTTGCAAAACAATACAACCAAGGCTTGAAAATTCATTTTAAAAGTGAGGTCAAAGTTACTGCGTTCCACTTTTTTTCTTTATAATTTATGTGTTATTCAACCAGTGCTTGGAAATTCAGGCCAAATGTCAAGCCAAATTTTTATTCTTCAGTAACTCTATGCCATGGTTCAATGTTTAACTTTTTTTTTTTTTTAAAAAACAAAGCTTGAAAATTCATTCCACAGTTTACATCATAGTTATTGTGTTTCACTTTTTTCTTAATAATGATGTTATTTAATCCGGGCTTGGAAATTCATGCTAAATGTCGAACTGAAATGTTCGTTTTTCACACAGGTGGTTAAAGAATTCCTGCTAAAATGTTGAAGTTTTTTTTATTTATGTTTTTTGAACACAGTTTGAAAATTCAGGCCAAATGTCCTGCCAAAATAATTGTATTTCAACAGTTTTTTTTTTGTTTGTTTTTTAATCCATAACAAATTTCAGGTCAAAATAAGTACAATTCAACCATGATATGCAAAAAAAGAAATAAACAGTACATTGGTACTCGTAAAATTACGAGTTTAATTCATTCCATGACCATGCTCTTAAGTCAAATCGTCCAATCAACTTTCCCCTTTGAAATGAATGGAAATGCCTTTAATCCGTTCCAAGCTTTAGAAAACACCATACACAATTTTTGCAACATGTATTTAAATAAGAAACATAGGCTTCAACAGTATTGGATGGTATAAAAACATAGATAACAGTAAAGTATTAACAAAATAAAATGTAAAAAATTAAAATAAAAAACATTTCCCTTATTGCGAAAAAAAATAAAATAATAAATAGATCACTCATTCACCTTAATATTTTTCACAGTTTATTTGCTTCGACGTTTGTCATGGGTAGGGGTCCGCATCTTGGGAATTATTTTAATACCCTTTCGCTGGCCTTCATCAACTGCTTCAGTGTAGTACAAATCGTACAAGTACTACGCTCGTACTACTTCGCCAAGTCAACTGCAAGCACATCTCGCTCGTAAGTTGAGGCTTCAATTCACTGGACATCGTCCACTTCTTTTCAGAAATCGCTTTCGTAGGATCCATTTTTAGAAAAGAAAAGTAAAAATTCCTGCACAAAAAAAATAAATAAATAAAATGCGAGCCCAAAACACAAGAACTAGCTGTACTTTCACCGCCAGGTAACCACGTGAACTGACAGTGGCCGGATGTTGTGAAGTTCGCCGCTTCCGGCCAGCAGCGCGACGGTTCGTAACTTGCAAAACTTGTTAGGTGGGCTACTAGTAAAGTCAACGTACACCTTTACGAGTAGAAGTATCACTCTGGGTTGCTCTTTTGGGGCCCATCATGAAAGAAACATTTGTTCCTATTGGATCAATTAAATATTAAAACGTGTGATTGTGAACGGTGCCCTCTTCTTTTAAGACCGAACATGAACACACGCACACACACACACACACACACATACACGCACACACAGATCATTACTGGACTTAAAGTGGTGAGACAGCCGCCTGTTCATCACTGCAGTGATGGTCCCGGTCTGTTTCATCAGTGCTGACAGTGACCACGTCTCACTTTTGGGTCTCTCTGCGAATAGCTCGCTCGTCCCTCAGCCTGACAGTCAGCTCTCATCTTCCCCGCCATCATCATCATCATCATCACCATCAGTGTCATTATCCCAATTGCATTTTGTCATGTGGATGTGAATACGTATGCAGCTCGTGCACATTGTGCTGTGTTTGTGTGAAGACTGGTAGGAAAGAGTATATTCGTGTAAATAATATTTTTTTTTTAAGTAACTAGAAGATGTACTGTAAGTGATGATCCAGCTCACGCAATGTGACATTAAAATTTAATTCAGAATTCCAAAACTCACTGGCTGGGTGTACCCTCCCGATCTAATAAAAGCGGGACCAAAATAATTCTGGTTTTTCTCCCCTCATACAGTGGTACCATGAATTAGGAGTTAAGTTTGTAACTTGATTCACTGGTGTCTTAAAATTAATTTTCCCCATTGAATATAATGTAAATGCCATTAAGCTATTCTGGTAAAAATAATAATAATAATAATAATAATAATTGTTAAAAAATATGTAACCTGTTGTTTAATAAGAAAAACTTTAATTTTAATTAAATAAATTTTCATCCACTCCGCCTCATCCCGCAATAGATGAAATCTGTGAAGTAGCAACCACCAGCACTGTAATAACGTCCCCAGACTCTTATCTTCCCCGCACTCCTAATAACTGCTACCATAGTCTTTTAAACACATTTTGCACTCTTAAACACATTTTAAACTCTTAAATGTGCAGTAATGCACAGTAGTACTGTAAACTATGCACATTTTATTCCTTGTAATATGTGTTTTAATAATAATAATAATTATTATTATTTTTACAGTTTTAATGTTTTAGGCTACGAAGTGTTTATTTTCTCACAAAAGAATTACAGCGTACACTCAAAATCCCACGATATGATGAATTATGCATGGTATGAATATGAAAATGAATATCTGCAATGCACTGAATCCGCAATAGGTGAAACACGTTATGAAGAGGGAACACTATATGTCCTTTATTTAAGCGCAGTTTTTAATGTTCAAACTGTCCATAATGTTACAGAATGGCTTGCAAATTTGAAATGTAGCTTTTAGAAATAAAGCATCTACCTTGTTTTTGAGGAACACCTGAGTCTGCTACGCTACTGTATTTTAATGTTGGTAATGAAAACTTGTTTAATTTGAGGTGAAGCGTCTATGGGTCAAAATACTAGAAAATGAGGTCCATCAAGGAGTCCGTGGCTCGGCCGACTCAGCCACACACAGGGATTTGTGAACGTAAATATTGAACAGGTTTAAACATTTTTACCATTTTAGGAAAGGAAAAAAATCACACTTAACACATTCACTGCCATTGACGTCTTAAGAAGTCAAATATCCATGTTAACTGGGAAGGCTGGCAGTGAATGAGTTAACACACCCCACACCACAGGATAATCCCTCAGGATAATCCGATAGCGACATCCCATAATTTGGCTTTGGCTGATTTTGATTGCAAGGGGAGAAAACGCTCAAATTTGGCCTGATTATTGGTATACGTGTACCCCACTTTAGAGGGAGAACATGAACAATTTTCTCTTTTTATTACACATTGATAACAAGTCAGGTGCTCATCACAGACTTTTATTTTCCTTATTACACAAACAGGCCAATCCCAGGATAAAACAAAGTGTCACGCCGACGCCAGTAAAGCTCGCCAAACTATGTCGGCCACAACAAAGTGCATGTTTTCAGAGTGTTTTCATACAGTTGAGCAGGATAAGAAGCAACGTAGGAAAAAAAACAAAGAGCAAGACTAATTATAGGAGAAATCCATCCATCATTAGATATATATTGATATTGACTGAGACATTTCTTGGAACATAATTAGTTAGCCAGTGAGTAAAGTAAGGTCAATTTCTCATTGAATATTTGTTTGCAACCTCTGAGGTCGCCACCTGCTGGCCATTACTAAAGATGCCGCTTCGAGTAGCCTGAAAGACACCTTTAACCCTGACCTACTGTTTGGGCCCATTTTGGTATTTAACAGCAATCAGTTTGCGCTAATGTCTTTCTTTCACATTGAAATTTGATGATTGTTCTTAAAGGGTGGCAAAATGCACAAAAATAACAATTTTATTTTGAAATGCCCTTTTTTGTGCTAGAAAGTTTGTGTACACTGAGGCTGAGGATTTTAGATTTAACTTATTGCAAGGATTTTCTTGGCCAAAATTGACCTGGAGCATACTACTGTATGTATGCATGGAAAATGAACAGTATGGAAGGACTTAATTGATACAGTTCTGCCTGTTCCACATGACTTTTTGCACTGGCAAATTAACCTTCAATGTCATCTAATATAAGCTACACTGCCACGGAACAAGGCGATAATGTATCGAAATGAAATGATGAGCTGATGCGTGAGGGGGTGAGTGAATAATAGAGCACAAATGACTGAGTGACATGGTGTGTGAGTGTGTGTGTGTGTGTGCGTGTATTTGTGTGCATGTTGGCTGTTGCGCATTAAGTGGCGGTTTGGCCGCTGTGCTCTGCCGCTGCTCTTATTGTCAGTATGCTGCTGCAGACCGCCTCATATCATTAATCAATTATTCACCACAAGCCTGTTAATGTTTCATGAGCGAGGCTGCTGCGGTCAATTACTAATGAATCGTGCTCGTAGTCAGAAAAGCTCTGAGTAGACCACAAATCACAAACTGTACACTGCATTTTGGGGTGCGCGTGTGGGCGGGGGTCTTAGTGTTATTATGTGTTTTTTCTCGAGAACTGAGTTTGGGTCTGTGACACTTTTACAGTTTTTTTAAGTAGTTTTGTGTTTGTTTCCAGGAGTGAAAATGAATAACATGAGCAGATGAACACCAGACAGGTCAGTGCATGTTTTATGAAGTCTGTGTGTGTGTGTGTGTGTGTGTGTGTGCGTGTGTGTGTGTGTGTTGGCCCTGCAGTCTGTTAGCCATCCCTGTGTACAGAAATTAATTACAAGACCACCCGTTTGGAGACCCACACAGCCCAAAACAATATGACCGACAGTACCATTGTACAGTACGTCCGACCTTATTTTCTATCTAGAACTGTTTTAATGACAGACAACATAAGAAGGATTGGGTATTTACAGCCCTGAGCTCCACCCCTAGTCGCCATGGTAACGAAATCCTTATATTCGCTATTGACCTAACAGGTGGAGGGATAACAGGTGCCCTCAAAACATCCTTCCCGTTAATTTCACCAAGATCGAAAATAAGTGTGCTGTAGTTCTTGATTGTAGGGTTATTTTGACAACTGAACTAAACTGACTAGAAGAAAAAATGCATGTGTTTTCTTTGCACAGTGGTGCCTTGAGATATGAGTGGAACACTCTTAACTCAAAGTACTCATATCGTGAATCATCTTTCCCCATTAGAAATGAATGGAAATGGCGTTATTCTGTTCCGGCCTTCTCAAAAAAAACCGAACATAACATTCTTGTCATGTGGGTTTTAATAATTATTTTGTACATACATATATTAAATACATAATTTCATAGAATGTAAATAATTAAACACTTTCCACATCATGATTAATTCATTGTAGCTCCTTCTGGTGTGTGTGTGTCTTGGACAGCGGGGGCAGTATAATACAAACACAAATGAAGAAGATTTTCATAACTCCTGTAAGTGACTCAGTAAGTGGCACCAAAATTAGTCATCTTTTGCAGAGGATAATTAATATATGCCTGTGAGTATTGTTTGTTATATAGTCTGTCTGCATGTGTTGATGAGCCGTTGGTATTGAATATCTGTTGCTTAGAGCGTTAGAATACCACCGCATAAATGCTATTCATTAGCCCGTCAATGGTGTTTCCTATTATGTTTTAGCTTCGAGGTAGTAGACTTTAAAGCTATACTATGTGGTTATGTGTAATTCTCTTTGTTTTATGTTAAGTTTGACAGTAACCTTCAGCTGAGAGTGACAATAAAGAGGTTCAAGCCTCTTTTTTTTTACATTTAATTATATGCCGAACCGCTGCTTGTTGTGCAGTGAATTGAGTTTTCTGCCACCATACAGTGCTCATATCTCAAGTTTGCACCCGCATGTCAAAGCTAAAAATTGGTCGAAGGAGAGCTCACATCTCAAAAATCGCAAGGCGCCACTGTACTTAATTACATTTATAATTTCAAATGTACCTGTAGCTAACAAGCGAAGCGTGGAGAGTCTCTGTTGCCAAAAAGTGCAATCATTGAATTGGGCGGTCATTGGCAACAGCCTTTCAAATATCCACACTCATTCATTAATTTCTCGTGCATTTACTCTCTTTGTATTATTATAATATAGCTATGTTGTCCATGTTAATCCACTTCTTCCTTGACAAGTTATTTGTGGTTCAATTAAAAATAATAATGCAGTATTGTACTGTCTATCTGGAGCCTCACAGTGTGTTTCTGTGTGAGGGTCACTCACCAGGTGTGCGAGTGCGAGTCGCCGGCTGTAATTTTCTCACAATTGCCCGGTTCACTAACAATTGCTTTAATAAATATTGGGAGAACTCGGCCACATCACAAGTGGCTACGAGTGCAAAAGTCAATGGGAGCTTACGCGCACAAGTGTCGGTCGGGCCAGCAGTGGGCACACTTGCGAATCGTGTGTACGTGTGTGTGCGTGTGTGTGTGTGTGTGTGTGTGTATGTGCGTGTGCGCGTATCACTCCATCTATCTCGGGGGCTGGAGACGGGGAGCGAGGCGCGTGTGAAATGAAGCACGGCTAATGCTATTAGCGCACGGACGCAAACCATCTGTGGGGAATCGGAGAAGGAAGCGCACGCGGCCCCGGTGGACTTACTTCCTGCTACATGAACCGGCGATGAGGCGAAGCACACACACACACACACACACACACGGTGCCATGTGGTCTTCAAATGGTCCATTTTTATTGACTATCATTACTATAGCTTCCTGCATTCATGTCTTTCTTTTTTCTCTTTTATTTCCATCCATCCATTTTCTGAACCGCTTCTCCTCACTAGGGTCGCGGGCGTGCTGGAGCCTATCCCAGCTGTCATCGGGCAGGAGGCGGGGTACACCCTGAACTGGTTGCCAGCCAATCACAGGGCACATACAAACAAACAACCATTCGCACTCACAGTCACACCTACGGGCAATTTAGAGTCTCCAATTAATGCATGTTTTTGGGATGTGGGAGGAAACCGGAGTGCCCGGAGAAAACCCACGCAGGCACGGGGAGAACATGCAAACTCCACACAGGCGGGGCCGGGATTGAACCCGGGTCCTCAGAACTGTGAGGCTGACCCTCTAACCAGTCGATCACCGTGCCGCCTTCTTTTATTTCCATCTTTTATTTATTTAAAAAAAAAATAATTCCCGTCCGTCTGTGGGGAAGTATTGGGCACAAAGCCCCCCTCGCTGAAGGACCCTTATTGGACAAAGCTTTGCTTTCTGGGGCTCGCTGCATATATGCATGCTGCGCAGACAATGAGGCCCTTATTAGTGTGGCCAGCATCTCGCTCACTCGCTCTGGGATGCGGTCGGGGGAAAGCTGTGACCGACACTGTGCGAAAGTGCGTGCGTGCGTGTGTGTGTGTGAGTGGGTGCGCAGTTCCCACCTCATAGCTGCACACATGCGAGTCACAGGGGTGTGAAGTAGATGCTCTTAGTCCTCCTTTGGTCGCTTAAGTGATCAATCACTGCCTGATCACACGCAGTTTTACCCTGCAGCGTGGCAGCACATCAGGGGCGGAGACAAAATATCATCTATCGCATCACAAATCCATACTGTCCAAGGAGGCATACTTATTAATGACTTTTTTGAGCCACTGAGGACTAGAGCGGGACAACTACTTTTTTTGTAATTTTGTGCAAAAGTGGTTTTGTAGTTTTATGGCTGCAGTAAAATCTGAGGGATTTATACCTGGGTGATAAATATGTGGATGTGATTACTTTTTTCCGACTGCTTGTTTTCACAGAAATCTTGTTTTTTTTCTCAGATTTTGGCATTTTGGCAAATACAGTGCTGCCTTGAGTTACAATTATTTGCTTTGACATGCAAGCGGATATTTGAGATGCGAGCGCAGTATTACGGCAGTTCACTCAAGTCAACTCCACAACAAGCAGCAGTTTGGCAAATAGTGAACAATTCTTCAAAAAAGAGGCTTCGAGTTGTTTATTCCCGGTTGGATTTGACCGTCAAACTAAACATAAACGTAACAAACATAAAAACTAAACTAAATACAGAGAATTTCACTTTGTGTATTTAACCAAGCCAAATTGACTTTGTCTTACGAAAGTGTGCTAATGCTGACACACAATGCAAAACACCATAGACTGGCTACTGAACAGCATCGCTGCTGCGGTGCCCCTTTACGCAATGGCTATTTGAACACAAACTGTGGACCAACACAAGTAGACAGATAATATAACAGCACTCACAGTCACAGGCAAATATTCTTTATCCTCTGACGACTAATATTTGTGCAGCTTACAGACGAGTATCTTGTGACCGTCTCCATCCATCCATTTTCTACCGCTTATCCGAGGTCGGGTCGCGGGGGCAGTAGCTTTAGCAGGGACGGCCAGACTTCCCTCTCCCCAGCCACTTCATCCAGCTCTTCCAGGGGTGAGCCCGAGGCGTTCCCAGGCCAGCTGAGAGACGTAGCCTCTCCAACGTGTCCTGGCCCGATAGGACTCCTTCTTCAGTTTGACGGCATCCCTCGCCGTTGGTGTCCAACAACGGGTTCGGGGATTGCTGCCACGACAGGCCCCGACTACCTTACGGCCACAGCTCAGGTCGGCCGCCTCGGCAATAGAGGGGCGGAACATGGTCCACTCGGACTCAATGTCCCCCGCATCCCCCGAGACGTGGGTTAAGTTCTGCTGGAGGTGGGAGTTGAAACTCCTTCTGACAGGGGATTCCGCCAGACGTTCCCAGCAGACCCTCACAATATGTTTGGGTCTGCCAGGTTGGACCGGCATCTTCCCCCACCATCGGAGCCAACTCACCACCAGGTGGTGATCAGTTGACAGCTACGCCCCTCTCTTCACCCGAGTGTCCGAGACATGTGGCCGCAAGTCCCATGACACGACCACAAAGTCAATCATCGAACTGCGGCCTAGGTTGTCCTGGTGCCAAGTACACGTGTGGACACCCTTATACTTGAACATGGTGTTCGTTCTGGACAATCCGTGATGAGCAAAGAAGTCCAATAACAGAAAAGAGTCCAACCCCTCTCGAGAGGACTGGTACCTGTGTGTGGAGGAGAGCCCGACTATATCTAGTCGGAACTTTTCGACCTCACGCTCCTTCCATGCCAGAGAGGTGACATTCCACGTCCCTAGAGCCAGTTTCTGTAGCCGGGGATCGGATCGCCAAGGTCCCTGGCTTCGGCCACCGTCCAGCTCACACTGCAACCGACTCCTATGGCCCCTCCCACAGGTGGTGAGCCACCCCATCGGTGCAGGCCCGACCACCAGGCGCTAGCCTTCGAGCCCCACCTCCAGGACCGTACCGTCTCCGTGTCCTGTATATCCATGTCTGTATTAAACTGCCCCCAGGTGGCGAAGGCACGCACAACAGAAGAAGCAGTGCACTGGTCATTGAATTGAACCAGAAAATCAGGCAAAAAGTTTTAACTCTTAACATTCTAAGTAATTATGTCCTTACTGTATGTTTTTATGAAGTACAATATCATCGAGTACTATTTTTCTTAGTAAAAAACACTTTTAAAAAAAAAAAAACATTTTGGGGAGGCTGGATCTTAATTTGTTGGCTAACCAAGCTTGTCACTCAATTTACCCCAAAATTGTCCACCCTCTTAGTACTTGTAATCACGCTCGTTTACGAGAAAAACAGTAGCACATCTACAGCCGTTAGCGGCAATCAGAGAGCGCTCGCACAGTGTATGTCTATGCACTCCACTTACATTGCAATACAGAAAATCAGGCCTCTCCACAGACCGTGTGTGTGTCAAACAGAGTGAGGAGGCTCTGTGACTCAATCATGCATGAAGAGGATTTTCTGTTCAATAGGCACTGCAGACGTGCATACTTGCATTCTAATGAGCGCGCGTTGTCATACAAACAAGTTGGCCCTCACAGATTTTTCCTCCTCACCTCAGGCTTTGGACTCGTTTACACGTTAGCTTTGGATGGCCATCTGGAGAGACAATGGGTTTGAATGCAGAATCACCTGTTAGCTGGCACCTTAAGAAAGGCTCTGTTTAGGGGATGTAACATGCCTGAAAACTGATGGATTTTTTTTTTAATGCAGTGTCCAACACAACTCACTTGGCAGCGCCCCCTGGAAGGTTAGAAAAGAAAAAAGGAAAAAAAAGCCCCCATCACCAGTGTTACTGATCGAGACGAAATTACAATTGGACATGTCAATGATGACAGGACACTCGGGAAAGTCTCGAGGACACATGCCCAAAATTCAGCAGGAAGTCGGCCATTGTGGTTTGAAGCGACCTTTTTTGCCAAATTCCATGTTTTTACAAACTGCTACTAGTGAACTGACCCAGTCAGAAGTATCCGACACAAATGCCTGATCTTTTGCATATCCCATCTAATTTGGACAAAGAACACCGTTTAAGTTTGACCATTTTGAAGAGTTTTATAAGTAAAAATAAAAAAAAATAGCCCCCACCACCAGTTTCACAGATTGACACAAAACTTGGTGGACATGTCTAGCATGACATGACACATGAAAAAGTCTCAAGGACCCATGCTCCAAATTAAACAGGAAGCTGGCCGTGTTGGTGTGAAGCAGCCATTTTGGGAGAATTCTATAGCATTGACAATGGAATTCAACCAAGTGAATCTCATTTAGAACCAGGTATGTAGACATGTTGGCGACGCTTAATTACAAAACATTTTCGCCTATACCATCTAAAAATTTGCCTATGCCATCTAATGTGGGCGTAGCATGCTGTCGAAGCCACCAGTTTCTCCAATCAACACGAATTTGGGTGGACATGTCTATCATAACAGGACGCATGAAAACGTCTCAAGGACCCATGCCAAAATTAAACAGGAAGTCTGCCATTTTGGTGTGAAGCAACCATTTTGGCCAAATTTAAGAGTTTGTACAATCACCAACTCCTACGAGGGAATTAGCCAATCAGAAGCAGGTGTACTAGAAATTTGGGACGTGACATTGCCAAGCTTTTTATCCTGCACCATGTAACACGGGCAGAGCCTGGTGTCAAAGTTTGATCATTCTGAGGATTCGCTGCATGGCTGCTTGCATCTTTTTAAATTTTGTTGTTGTTGTGTGCTTTTTTAGTGGACTCGCAAGTGGACAGATGGTTGAAGATGAATTCTGCATCTCTTTACTCCTCATCGTCGCTGTCTACTGGCTGGCTGTTGAGCCGAGTGGTAAACATGTGCAAGGAAGGATGGCGGTGGAATGGCTAAGTTTTCTTTTTATCCAATAAAAATGTCTCCGTGCAAAGATCAATTGTTGTTGCTAGGAGACTGAAGCATCCTTTGGCAGCGGGCTTCAGCTCACCACGTCTGTTTTTTCCCTCCTTCCCTCTCTCTTTTTCTCACTCTCTCTCTCTTTCTCTCTCTCTCTCGCCCTCTCTCATATACAACCACACATTCTTCCTCCCTCACTCTGTCTCTCAGGGAACACACACGCACTCACTCACACACAGCGGCAGCATCCTCTCTCTCAGCGTGACTCCTCCGGGGATCGCAAGTAGACCCAGTCAAACTTCCAGCAGAGAAGGGATTCACTACAAGACAACATAAAGGTGAGTAGGGGGGAACAACCGTCCCTTCATTCTCTTTCTTTGCTGGATAAAAGAGGAAAGAAATTTTCCGCAATTGGTGTTGAACTTTGATTTGTTTTGCTTCTACTGGTCGCGAGAAGATGTTGTTCCGATGGTTCCCTGCAGCAGATGCAAGCTGAAATGATGCAGTCGGGTGTTGGAACTTTGCATGGAAACGCAACGTACGCCGCCGTCATGTGCATACAGGTGGAGCCGTCTGATAAACGTGGTGTCTTGCATCACAATCCTATTAAAAGTGCACTGACAGCAACAAATAGTTGTTTTTTTTCTGGCAAGTAAAGGTGCAGAAGTAGCAAGCAGTTGCATCAAATCTGCATGAATTATGTCACGCCGCCCTTCCAATAGGCTTAACTTTGTCGTCTGTTAGAATGTGACACACTTTAAATCAAAGGAACATAGAGAGCTGCGTGTTATTGTAGAAGTGTGACCTTGCTTTCTCCTTACTTTCTAAATGAATGCGCATTGATATTGTTCGTATTTGGGACTGACTGCAACATTAGGTGCACCTGTACATCTGGGAAAAAAATTCTGCCTTTACAAATACAAAAACAGCACCTCGAAACAGTTCGAAACTTACCTGCTTTTTATTGTTATTCTATATACATTTTTAACAGAAAATTTGAATTTGAAATTTGAAGTCATGGAAAATAGTGACAACCAAATAATTAAATATAATGTAAAACTATTGTTCGATTTATGTTTAAACGGATTTGGTGGGGAATAAAAATGCTTGTAATATCTATACCTATAATGATACAATTATGGGAAACGAAATTGCGATATTTATTAAAAATCAAATCATGTATCACACTGGGGCCGGTTTTCTGTCTAAATGAAAAGAACAAATCCCTTAAAGGTCCCCTTCTACCAGTTTTTATTTTTCATTTTTCATAATATTTGATTTCCTTTTATTGGGTTTGTAGGATAACTTGGGTTGGAAATGCCCAGAATGTTCTTCTATAAGCTGTTCGAGTTGGCCTTTTCCGCCGGGCATTTGAGATTTCTCATTAATATGCAAATTAAATTGGTGACGACTCTTAATTGTCCTTAGATGTGAATGTGAGAGTGAATGGTTGTTTTTCTATATGTGCCCTGCGATTGGCTGGCGACCAATCCAGGGTATACCCCGCCTCCTGCCTCAAGTCAGCTGGGATAGGCTCCAATTTACTCACAACCTATGGATGGAAATTGATGAGTTCCTTTTTTCATGCAAAAATCTGTTGACGACCACAGAAAATTGCCAATAAATGTCACAAGATGTCCCAAAGCACTTTTTATATTAGCCAATGCGATGGCCTGACTACATGAAGCCCCTCCCCACAGTTCAAGATGCCGCCAGATTTCATAAAAATATGGATTTTGCGTGAGCACAAAAACAGCCAATATGTGTGTTTTTCAAAGTTATAACAGAAGGTAGAATGTGGGGGTTCTCTAGTTTCAAAATTCAGTTTTTGCTTATGAAAACATATCACTAAAGTAATAATACGTCTGACAATTAAGCAATGTAGTCTTTGTTTTGGTGGAGTCTTTGGGGTTGCGAAAGTGTACCCAATCTTTTGTCCAGTGTACAGTATTGTCATATCATTATCATTATAAGCCTAATAGCTTAACCGCCAAAGTCAATTTTTTTATGTTTTCGAAAAACAAGAAGTCCAGTTGCCTCGATTCAACCTTTGCGGATTGCCGTGACCCAGATGACTGAGAAGCTCCACAAACATAAAGGAAAAAAAACACAATTTTCAGCAAGCACATTGGTATTTTTTTTCCTGTGACAATAAGTTAAAAACGACATTTACTTTTAAATATTTGTTTGTGTGTATGTGTTTCTTTGATCATCTAAGTAAGAGCGGGTCAAACAAGGTGTGGGAGTGGGTGCGGGCATTTGACGCGTGTGTTGAACCTTGACGATACACTTGTGTATGGGTTTATGTGTGTGTGTTCTGCATAGATGGATTTTGTGTGCTCAAAGGCAGTGTGCATTTATGTGAGAGGGGGCGAGTGTGCAACATGGCCTTGTGTTTCAGCAATTCTGCACTGGTGAATATGCTTACATGAGCTCCTGTTGGAGCACCTTGATGATGATGATGATGATGATGTGTGTGCGTGCGCAGCCTTGTAGCTCCCACCTCTTTTCTGACTGTATGCAATCTGCCTCAGCAATGGGAAAGTAATAGTATTGTTATAGCTTAAGTGTGTGACATACAGTATTGAGTGTCTCTATGCTGTGATTTTTACACACACTGCATTTCTGCGGCGATGTCACAAATGAGCCAAAGAAAAAGCAAAACACAGGTGTGGACTACTTAACTAATTCACTGGCAGCCGTTTTAGAGCATTTTTTGCTGATCTTTCAGGAGCCACAGATTGTGTGTTCTGTGACAAATACAATCATGGAACCTGCAAAAAGAAAGCGCAGACTCTTTTCTTTCAATAGAACACGGGTTGATTTCACCAAAATCACCGGTTTCTGACAAATATGCAGAGGAAATGAGCTTTTTGTGAAAAGCAACACAACAGTGACTTTTATGCTAATATTTTTTGCTTCAGTGACACCTCACCCCATAAAAGAACAAAAACAAGACTGAGAAAGGGCTTTTGATGGTAAATTTGGAAGAAAAAAACAATTGGAACAAAATGCCAGTAAGTAAATCTGCGCGTCCCAAACCGCAAGTATGCGCGGGCGCACACATACTCCGTTTGAGTGTCAGGTGCCTAAAGTTGTCCAATTTTTAACGTGTTGCCATTTCCATCATAATTGACGTGACGAGCCGATATTCACCCCCAATCTTCATCTTCCACTCAAAAGCCGTGTTGCTCTCAAATCCAAAGAAATGCAACGGGGCCATCTTCAGGGTTCTGTTAGTCCTTACAGTGATTTAAAAACCCTCTTCCACTCCTACCCGTTGAGATGTACAGTACACTTAAGCTTACCTTTTCCATGATGATGCCGGTTTAAAATTTGTAAGGCTTGCTAGTCTCGTGATGACGGTTTTGGTTTGACTTTTGAGACGTTTTTCACCCAGAACGCATTGTACTTTGTGTTAGTGAGAATGGAAAACCTTTGTTGTTGTTGTTTTTCTTTTATGACAAAGCCTTTACCTACAGCACCAACTGTGAGAGCTTGGATGGATGGAAGGATGGATGGTCTTTAGTCACAAAATCCGGTCACCATCAGTTCATGTGTGTTTTGAGGTCCCATTTTCAGTTTTTTTGGGGCAGCTATTTTGCTAAATTTCTTTTTTCTAACAGCGGGTCCTAAGAAAGAGAGTTCTGAGAAGATGAAGCGGATGAAGGCTGCTGAATTAAAGATGGGAAATCGTAGAAAAACACAAGCAAGGCGTGCGATTAGTCGACTCGGCGAACCATTCCGAGCGTCGTACTTTTATGACGTGTACTGAAGCAGAAAGAGTCGATAGTTCCTTCCTCACCTGCGCCTTGTTATCCCCGATGACCTCATACTTAACCTTATGCCTGATTCTGTTTTGACACCGTTTCGTTGTACATTGTCATCCCGTTCCAGCATTCCTTCACTGAGTCATTGTAAGCCCTGTTTGATTATTGTTTTGCCACGCGTTTTTGGATACTGTTGCCTTGGCTGACTGCCAGGTAAGGTGAAGTCGGGTTTGACTTCAACGTGTGTTTGATGGCGAGTCAACTGTATATTGGGACGATACCAATGTTGGGGGAGGGGGTGAATGGCTATATAGTAAAATTACACGTCATCTTTATACAGCCCCTCACCAAAATGTAATAACAAGGAATTCTTCCTTGTGACAAGCAGCTCCCCAAAGTAACCTGAAGTTGAAATCGCGGGCAGGATTGTGATGAATGAGACCGTACTACCGATCCATCCATCATCCGTTTTCTATAGCGTGTGTCCTCATTAGCGTGGCGGGTGAGCTGGAGTCAATCATGGCTGACTTTGGCAGAGAAGCAGGCTACATGCTGGACTGGTGACCAGTCAATTTCAAACAGCCATACATGTTCAACGTTCACATCCATCAATTTAGTCTTCAGTTGACCTAATCCTAACACGTTTCCTCAACTGAGATTTGAACCCGAATCTGGAGACTGTGAGGCAGAAGTGCTGACCAAAACACGTTTCCAAGACCGTACCTTTTAAAAAGAGCGAGTTCAGTAGAAAATCCTGTAAATCCATTTATCTAATTTTTCAAAGGACTCCAACTATGTCATGAACCTCAGTGGTGTAGTTTTTACATTGTTCTGCTAACTAACTCATGGGGAAAACAATACTTCTTGCCTTTGATTTTGCACTTGGTCATGGCACAAGATACTTTCCAGACCGGTCAGTTAAAGTGGAAAATCCATGATATAGAGAGACTGGATTAAAAAAAAAAAAAAAAACATGATTTTGAATAGTTTTACTCCTCCCACACGCTTTAAGCACACTTAAAATTATGAAAATACACTTTTTTAAAAAGTATTCTTGAGCGCCTGTTCTCTCTCACACACAGTTCTCCAAATAAGAGGCAAACTGTTTATTTGTCAAATCTAGTTGAATTTTACCAAAAAACTGACACACAAAAAACAAAAAGGAATTAAATATTGTATGTTTAAACATTTTGCCTAATGAAAGTTAACTAGCTTAATGCTAACATATAATGTGAAACACCATAGATGGGCTAATGGAGATTAGCATAGATATTACTAGTAATTATAAACCTTCAAACAAATGCAACTTTAACACACACGGCGCAGCAACACATTCCAACAGAGCTTACAATAATACTAAAATTCATATATTCGCGCTGCTCTGTTGGAACAACAAATATTAAAACGGCAAAAGGTGGCACACTGAAGTGTCCTCTTCTTCTTTGCTCTTACTTATGCCGCATCTCTTCCAGTAGAGCTCAGTGCTGCCTGGCGTGTTGTGGTTGTGTGGTGGTACTACACTGAAGGCGCACAACTCTAAATTCAGACTACCACGAGTATAAAAAAATATATATTTTGACAAACACAGAAGTGGTTGCATGTCTGAAATGTTCGTACGGTGAATGTTGGTATGTAGGCGCAGTATAGTTGTGGCGCGAACTGTGAACTGCAATATACAGTAGTAACAAGGTAACCTCTTTTTGCATCTTTTTACCGTAAAGTTAAGAGGAGCACTCTGCTCATTTTACAAGAGTAGGTTAAATAACCTCCAGCCTTGTTTTGTCTCCACATGAAGCACAAATCGCACAACACCTAAAAAGTGGGACTTCATAGAAATGAATTGCTCAAGTTGTCCTGTAAGTTTAAAAGTAAGTTTTAAAAAAATTAAAATATTTAGGGTTTTAACATCCGTGTGTGTATCAATTTGCATCTGAGCCATAATTATAACATTAAACTAATTACCTTGGAGGCTTCCTGTAGTGCTGTATGCTTTTCAGGTTTTTGTTTTTTTTGGGTGGGGTGTCGGTGTTTTTTAATATTTTGCTGTTTCTTCTGCTTTAATGAAGAGCGCCTGAAGATCACTGCTGCTTCCGTCTCTCTCTTTCTCTCTCTCTCTCTCAAACACACACACACACACACACACACACACACACACACATAAAGGGTTCGCAGTGAACAGCCCCCCCCTCTACATTCAGCGCCATTCATACGCAGACGTTCACTGAGCGGGGAGGAAAGGCCAGTGGGATGTTCGCCTGCGATGTATTTTAGGGAGATCAGACTCTTAAATAATTGATGAAGTGGAGCAGAGAATTGTGTGTGTGTGTGTGTGTCATCATCTCTCAGGTAAATAAAGGTGTGAGACATTTTGTGTCTCGTCCACAGCTGAGACTGGGAGGGCTCTGAGAGCTCCGAATGTTGTCAGCTGGCCGTGATCCTAATTGGACCAAAGGGTGCAGAAGTGGGTCAGTGTTTGTATTGGGGAGAGCAATTATGACAAGAACTACAATCAACTCAGGCACTTTCTCTCTCCTCTTAGAAATCCAGAGTTTTGATGGCACTGAGTCACTGCCGTCTTCTGCTATTGTTTACTTCATCCATCCATCCATCCATCCATTTTCTGAGCCGCTTCTCCTCACTAGGGTCGCGGGCGTGCTGGAGCCTATCCCAGCTGTCATCGGGCACGAGGCGAGATACACCCTGAACTGGTTGCCAGCCAATCGCAGGGCACATACAAACAAACAACCAGTCACACTCACATTCACACCAACGGGCAATTTAGAGTTGTCAATTAACCTACCATGCATGTTTTTGGGATGTGGGAGGAAACCGGAGTGCCCGGAGAAAACCCACGCAGGCACGGGGAGAACATGCAAACTCCACACAGGCGGGGCCGGGGATTGAACCAGAGTCCTCAGAACTGTGAGGCTGACACTTTAACCAGTCATCCACCGTGCCGCCTGTTTACTTCATATTACACTCAAGTAAGTTGCACACTTTTTAACATCTTAATCGAGTATCCCACACACAAGATGAAAAAAATGCTATGTGCACTCAAGATGACCACCAGAGCACACCACACACATAACGATATCTCCGCTGATAATCGTGAGTATCCTCACTTGAGCCAGATATCTGTCGTTGTACCAAGACTGACCTGTGAGAGGCAGCATGTTGCCACAGGGCGTCATACAAAGAAGAAGAAAAAGTAATTGTAGAAGAAGAATAAGAAGCTATGCTAAGAGTTAGTTTATCTGGTAACCACAGTAGTAACTTGACTTACAAGTTTAATTTGCTCTGTGACCAAGTCCATCCATCCTTTTTCTTTACCGCTTATCCACACTAGGTTTGCGGGCGTGCTGGAGCCTATCCCAGCTATCTTCGGACGAGAGGCGGGGTACACCATGATCTGGTCGCCAGCCAATCGCAGGGCACATAGAAACAAACAACCATTTGCACTCACATCCACACTTACGGGCAATTTAGAGTCTTCAATCGACCTACCAGGGATGTTTTTGGGAAGTGGGAGGAAACCGGAGTACCTGGAGAAAACCCACACAGGCACAGGGAGAACATGCAAAGACACAGGTGGGGCCGGGATTTGAACCCCAGTCCTGAGAACTGTGAGGCAGACGTGCCAATCAGTCATCGACTGTGCGGCCCTTTGTGACTAAGTATCAAACTTAATTTTCTTATACAGTGGTACCTCAACTTACGAGTGATCTTATTTAAGATTTGTTTTGAGATGTTTACAATTGTTTTTTGGTCTTAATTTGCTAGCAAAACATTTTGGAACAAGTAGGTGGTGGCAGTGAAATTCACAACAAGCAGTAGTTTGGTGAATGTGTGAACAATTCTTCCAAAAAGTGGGTTCAAACTGCCCATCGCAGTTGAAGTTTACACGAAAAGCAAACACAAAACAAAGGAAATGACCAGTTTTATATTTAACCAAGGCGGCACGGTGGACGACTGGTTAGAGCGTCAGCCTCACAGTTCTGAGGATTGGGGTTCGCCTGTGTGGAGTTTGCATGTTCTCCCCGTGCCTGCGTGGGTTTTCTCCGGGCACTCCGGTTTCCTCCCACATCGAAAAACATGCACGTTAATTCAAAACTCTAAATTGCCCGTAGGTGTGAATGTGAGTGCGAATGGTTGTTTGTTTGTATGTGCCCTGCGATTGGCTGGCAACCAGTTCGGGGTGTACCCCGCCTCCTGCCCGATGATAGCTGGGATAGGGTCCAAGCACGCCCGCGACCCTAGTGAGGAGAAGCGGCTCAGAAAATGGATGGATGAATACTTAACCAAACCATGTAACGTTTTGCCTTAAGAAACTCTGCCAGCTTAATATTAACACACAATAGAAAACACCATAGATGGGCACACATAATTAGCAATGGTTCCGAACTTTTAAACAGCATATATTTGAACATAAACAATGGAGACAGAGAACACATGGAGACAGAGAATACATTAATACTCACAGGCATATATTTTTTATCCTCTCCAAAAAACAACTATCTGCCGCTTAGTCAATTTCTGTGTTTCATCATCAAATCTACGTGTATTATGCCTGTATGTATTATAGTACCTGTAGCAGCTCTTTGTGACTTCACATTGTATGTAATATTGTGTCTCACCTCTTTGCGACGCCGAATTGGAACATTGTGTAGCACCTCTCATGCTTCCACCGCCGCAGCGTGGATATGAATCAAGCAGGAGCCGGCTGCCACGCATTTAAATGATGCCTCGGCGATAGCTTCCAGGGTCATTACGTGACATTTAGGTTTGATAGATGTCACACCCAGAAGGCTAATTCTGCTTTTGACGAGCCGGCCGTCAGCACGTTGATGGAATAGTCGTCTGACAGATGGGTTCTGGGTTCCAATCTCGGCTCAGGTCCTCTTAGGTGGGGTTTGCATTTTCTCCCCGGGCTTGTGAGATTTTTCTTCAGCTACTCCAGCTTGCTCCCAAATTCCAAAAACATGCATGTTTGGTTTATTTGAAACTCCTAATTGTAAGTGGGGAATGCTTGTTTGTCTTCATGTGCCTCGGCCTGTCACGATAATTACTATATCGACTTATTGTTCGATAAATAAAATAGTTTAAAACGATAGTTTTTCCGGATTCGATAAATTGTCCTTGTTGTGGTGAGCCGACGTAGAGATGGACGACTGTGTCATTAGCCGCTAGTGGGCGGACAGGTGTGCTGTTGGCTGATTCCAGTACTCCACAGCCTTGCTCCATGTGCAGCGCGTAGCACACAACAGAGACACTTAAGGGAAAGTTAACTGTTTATTACATTCACTAGCCCTTTGCTAATGACCTAGCAAGCTAAGGCGCTAAATAGCTCACTCCACTGCTGCAACATCGTTTAAAACATCAGAACCTCTCTCCGAGTTGTTGTGTAAGTCCCCAAATAACATAAAAACGAGAAAGTTAACTGCTTATTATGTTCGCTAGCCCACAAGCTAACAAGCTAACGAGCTAAAGTGCTAAAGAGCTAGCTCCACCACGGTGACATAATTTAAAACGTCAGCGCCTCTCTCCGAGTTGTTGTGTGTGTGTTAGTCACAATTCACACACACGGTGAAAGTTAACTGTTTATGAAGCATAACCTCAGTGGTCACGTCATTCAGCTAGTAGTACAGCAAATGTATTTGATTGACAGGTGAAGGGCGCCTCTGCCTCTCCAGCGCCTTCAGCGGACCAACTACACAGCTTGAAGGTGGGCCGTTTTTTATGATTTCAGAGGCAATCACAACATCGATTTTATCGTTTACCATGAGTTTTTGGAAAAATATATCATCCTAAAAAAAAATCAATGTGACAGGCCTTTATGTTCCCCTAACAATGACTAGCGACCAGTTTATTGTTTCACTATTTGTGACCTGACACCGACTGGTACCCAATCTTTTGTTTGTCCATATGCGCCCTGACAGTGAATTGCTCAAAAGACGGAAAAACAGCTGTTGGGAAAAACACAACCAAATAGAGCAGCATACTGTAGCTTTGCTGCAATGTAATCTGCTGCACTTGGTGCACCAAGGTGGTCTACGCGTCAACCCTGCATGGATGCGTTCTCCTGCACAGCACTCCTGCCTCTTAGAGGACGAGAGGATCCGGTGATGGAGAGAAAAAAAGCCGGTGAAATATGAGAAAGCAGTGTGTATTTCATGTGTCCGTCAACTGCTCTTCTCTTGCTCAGGATTGTCTGTATTGTTTTTTTTCTGACTGTTGTATGTCTGTCGTCAATAGGTGTGGTGATGTTGCTACCTGCCATCAGCCATCTGCTCCGTTCCATCTTCTCTCAGGTGAGGCAATTTACAGTGTACATTGGTACCTTGACTTGTGAGTTAAATTTTTTCGTGACCAAACTCATAACTTAATTTATGTCACATCAATGTGATATGAACAAACAAAAATGTCACACAAAATCTACACACCTAATAAAAATAATTTCATCTCACTTTACTCCCAAATGTACTTGCTCGTTGTGAAATTTTGGCCTGTTTAAATTTTGTGAGTCAGAGCGTCTGACTCACAGTTTTGAAGACCGAGATTCAATCCCCGGCCCCGCCGGTAGGGTGTCTTATTACGTCATCCTTGTGCCTCCGGGGATGAAGAATCAATTTGCACTTAATCCAACTGTTACATTTGAGTAACAGTCATTTGTATTATTTCACTTCCTCACCCAATGAGAATCGATCGAGAATCAATAGGGAATCGGATCAATAGGCAGTGCTGATAATGGAATCAAAATTGCGATATTCTTCCTTATTCCCATCGCTATTTTTTGTCAGCATTCTCAAAATTCTTAAAAATTAAAACTATGATTTCTACTGCAGTTAACACTAAGTGCTTTTTTTTTTTTTTTAACAATAACTCCAACTTTGGACTTGTACAAAACATCTCAAATGTGATTATTTGATTTACAAAAGAGCACATTTTAGCCTATTATAAAAATAAATACATACATTTTCCACCCTATAATATGACAATGCAATATATATATTTTTTAAAAAACATTTTGTTCTTGTTTGAATCATATTTTAGCATCTTTTTTTAATGCAAGCATTGATTTGTTCGATAGAGGAACAAAGTCAGTGGTTCTGCTTCTGATTGGGTCTCCTTTGGGCAAATTCTATAGTAGGAATTTGTCAGAAATGTTTTCAGTGTTCATGAAATTATGAGGCATATAAATCAATTCATGGAAAGTTTAGAAAGTAGTCAGACTTTGACATTCAATAGGAGCTCAAAAGTGCACCTCTTTATTATTTCTGCAAGTTCTGCAATATTCAGAAAGTAAAATAATGTGCTGAAATTTGCTGGCTTTGCTATGGTGATTGGAGGATTTTTCCAAGAAGATCGAATGAAGCACACACTCAATAGGAGATGCTATTTGGCCCATTTTGAGGAATTGTTCAGAGTCCTCGCTGCTTTTATATAACGACACCTCAACGTCTGTTGCGTAAAAGTTAAACACAAAGCACATACTGTAGCTGTTTTTGAGTCTCAATGCTGGATGCGTGATCATCGCACAGCGAGTCAGCTCGCCTCCTGCGGGTTTTGTGACGGGAAAAGATGAAGACGAGAGCGACTCGGTCATACAAATCTGACTTCAAATGTCTTAGTGCCCCGCTCCTTTTTAAATCGGTCGTTTACGGTGTTTGCTGAGTTTTTCAGACATCTGTAGCAGAGAGAGTGAGGGAAGAGGAAGACGAAGAGGGAGGTGGCAAGACATAGAAATAGTCTGCTTTTAGGTCAACTCCTGAGAGAAGCTGCAGAGGTGTGTGTGTGTGTGTGTGTGTGTGTGCGTGTGTGGGGGTGGCTGTTTGTCTTTACGTTTTACATGTGTGTGTCTGTGTGTGTCTGTGTGTGTGCGTGTGTTTGTCATATTACAGAGTAGAGTGGTAAAGATATGGCAGCAGCCTGAAGAAAAATCTCTGCTGCCTGCATCCAAAGGGAAGCTTTCATCCTCCTACCTGCCCACACACACACACAAACTGAGATTCGCATTCAAGCTTGCTCTTATCGCCCAAACCTTTGTGATTCTGAGGACTATTTTAAAGAAGACATGTTATACATTTTTTCTCATAATTTTAAAAGAGTGGATTGTTTTTTTAGCTGCCCAATTACACTTCATTTAATTTAAAGAATCTGTAAATGTGGTGGATGTAATATTTTTATCTGAGAAAAGGCTTTGGCCTGAGCACAAAAACAACAAATATCTGTGAAATGGCAAATTCCAGACCGCGAAAAACTTAAATTTTACTGTCGTATTTTGCTGCCATCTACAGTAGTAGCATCACAGAACTAAGTTGAAGTGTGTTCAAGAGCTTCATTTAGTCCAGGTGAATTTGCCTATTCTGAACCGTGAATAATGCAGGGTTTTACTGTGCTTTGCTGACATCTTAAGGCATCTTGGTGCCAAACAACTAAATTGAAGTGAATTGAGGAGCTTCATTTAAAATAGGCGAATTTGCAAATTCCAAACTGTGAATCATGTAGAAGTTTGTTGTAGTGCTTTGCCGCCATCTTGAGGCACCTTGGTGCCACGGAGCTATGTTGAAGTTAGTCGAGGAGCTTCATTTAGAATTAGCGAATTCGCAAACTCCGGACTTGGAATAATGCAGGGTTTTACTGCAGCGCTTTGTTGCTGCTATCTTGTGTTATCTCGGTACCAAGAAACTATGTTGAAGTGAGTTGAGGAGCTTCATTTAGACAAAAGCAGTACCTGGCCACATATCTTGTGGCATCTATAAGCAATCATAAACCTTTTTAAGGGCGGTGGCGGCAATTATTTTAAGCATTTTCGCTATTAGCTTCAGTGTTAGGTCCCTGTCGCAATGTACCTCCTTTATTACTGCTAATCCCTGTAGCATGATTTACCACTGCTGTGATCAATTCTATTCGATATGATTCCGATCAAAACTATGATTCAGCTGAATGTTGGTACTTTGGGTAAACAGGGGGCTTGTGGGGGGGTGGGAGAAGTGTGACCTTTAATTCCGTTGGCTGATTGCGACCTTCATGTTTCACCTACACTTGGCCGTCATTAGCATGCGGGCCAGACCTCCGAGCTCAGCCATATCGATCCGATCAGTTTTCTGTGTAACACGTGGAAGTGGATGATACAATTCAAGCGATCGTGGCCACTTTACTGCATTGATTCTGACCTTTTATGCACCACAAGTCATTGATTCCACCATTCCACTTTGCGATACATTAAAGAACCCGTTGTTAAGCTTCCTAAGCATGATAAGAACCGCTTTCAGGTACTAAAAAAAGCACCTGAAATACTGTAACATTTTCTTGAAATCGGATGGGGGCATATTGTGGAAAAATGACTTTTTAATAGCTTGTACACAAATGCCGTAGTGTAGTCTTTGGAGTGCCCGCCCACCTATCAAGTGTGAAAATAAATAACCAGGTAAATCTTTTGTGAGCTGCCTAGTTCCAATAATGTGCCTATCAGCACTGTATTTTTGTGCCCATGACTTGATAGCTAAGCTGGGCAAAGATGCGCAATTTTCAAGCGGCGGACAGTCAACATGGAGACACTGTCATGTCAGAACCAAAAGTTAAGCAGAGCTGTGGTGTTGTTGGATGCACACATCATCGTTAATTTCTGATTATCAGCACATACACAAATTTAACCATAACCCTGGTCACCACATTACTTTCCTTAACGACAAAACATTGCTGATAATAAAATAAAAATATTTCAAAAATTAAGAATTTCTGTTTTTAGATGAAGTCACTGATAGTGTAGTGGTGCACTCGCCTGACTTTGGTGCGGGCAGCGTGGAATCAGTTCCCACTCAGTGACGGTGTGAATGTGAGTGCGAATGGTTGTCCGTGTCTATATGTGCCCTGTGACTGACTGGCGACCAGTTCAGGGTGTAGTCCGCCTTTTGCCCGAAGTCAGCTGGGATAGGCTCCAGCGCCCTGCGACCCTAACCAGGATAAGCGGTGTTGAAAATGGATGGATGGATGGATGGATGGATGGATGTTTTTAGATGAGCCAGATACATATTATTTAGCAAATGATGAGTAGAGTTATTTCAGGGGGCGGAGCCAGGAATTTGGGGGGGCTGATCCAACTTTTTGCTCCTTTTACCACGATTTCTTCCCAATGAATGCCCACGCGCGAGGGGGGTAGCCATCGGGGTGGCCGACCTTATCTCTGTGGTGGGCGCAGCCACCCTTGACCGCCCGCTGGCTCTGTCCCTGCCCGTTCACACTCGTTAAAGGTTTGACAAGCGCAGCATGGGGTGAACATCTCGTCCTCCAATAACACCCCAAATGGGCGCTAGATTTATTGCTGGTCGCTTTTTAGGGAAAAATAGTTGGAGGGGTGCAAAAGTCATTAGGTTGGCAGCACTAAGTCGCCCTCACTTAGTCGCAACACCCTAGCCCCGCCCCCGGTCGTTAGAGTGATGAAGCCATACTCTGCATTTTCATGACACAGAACCAACCCCCTAAAATCGGTTTCATTCTTCTTGCGACAAATCAATTGCCTTTTCTCCACATGCCCGTGTTTCCTGGTGTCCCGATTTCACCTAAAAAACTTCAACAGAGATCAACTTACTTTGAGACCATTGAGTTACGACGGCCACATTTTGAAGGTGTTTCTGGTGTGTTCTGCCCGATTAAACCAATTTGTGCTTTGATTTTTTTCTTGTTTCAGTATTTGAGGTGAAAGTCCGGGATCACATTAGTGAAAGCGGCAGCCGAAACAAGGCCTCTGATAGCTTTGATTGAGTCGTGAACTTGGTAGTATCAGATGTCCTTGTTGTTACACACACAAGCATGAACGCACACTCGCCTGAGGAGAGTGGAGAAGTGTTGCAAGCGAGATCAGATTAGAGCAGCTTTTCTTATTTGTGCTATGAGAAGTCTCATGTATCAAGCAGTCATCTAAGATGGTTTATCCAGATGCAGCCAGGGACGCGCGCACACACACACACATACACACACGCATACACACACAGCCCGAAGAAGAAGAAGGGTGGCCATGTGATCTCAAGGCTAGCCGACTGGAGATCAGCAAGGCACAATCTCCAAACAATTCCAAATCCCTGTTAGTCATGGCAGCAGATGTATCGCTCCCCACTCTCTGATATCAAGTACACCCTTGAACCTTTAGGGCTACATTGTCTCTGTACGCTGAAAGGCACCACTGACTTTTACAGCGCAGGTTCTTATAACTTATGTGCGTTGTTTCTGACACACGACAGCGACGCCCCGTTCATCGCAGGGAATAGGTTCCTGACCCGATCGATATACCGCAGGTGAAATTCTAAACGAAGGATGCACCGTTACCAATATCGGTGACGATACTGTACATCGGTGCTCGATCTAGTTAAAATGGTCAGATACTACAACACAGATGCGACGCCACTATAGCAGCCCGACATATACTATTCTGCCCTACCTGAGCGTGTGGTGTGTAGTATAAAAATAACTCATAAATTGGGGCACTCGTGAGTCAAGGTACCGATATGTAATTGATCTGGATTACATGTTGTCTTCCGCCCTGCAGGACTGATTTCCTCATGGTGTGTCCCTCAACGTGCACCCCTCTTCCCGTCCTCCTTGACCGTTTCATGGGCCTCCAAGTGACCCCCGCCGTTCCACCCTTAACCCCTCACCCTTAACCTTCCACCACCTCACCCAGCCCCCCCCCTCTCCCCCATCTGATCCCCTACCGCCGAACACCCAACCATGGTGGCCCGCGCTCTCGTGGTAGTGATGATGTGTCGAGGCGTCCTGCTGTCTGTGGGAGACCCGCCATCGTCGCGCCGGGAGATCCGCATGGAAGGCGACCTGGTGCTGGGCGGCTTGTTCCCCGTGCACGAGAAAGGCGGCGGCATGGAGGAGTGCGGCCGTGTCAACGAGGACCGAGGGATCCAGAGACTGGAGGCCATGCTGTTCGCCATCGACGCCATCAACCGGGACCGCCTTCTGTTGCCCGGCGTCACCCTCGGCGTGCACATCCTGGACACGTGCTCACGAGATACCTATGCACTGGAGCAGGTTGGCACACTGATACTCTCTTAAATACTTTTTTTAAATTTACTGTAGACCTTTTCACCATAACGTCATACTGTACCTGGAAGAAAATGTCTTCCACAAGGTTTGGTTCCCAGTCTGTCCATTTAGGAGTGCCTACTCTGTCTTTAAGCAGTCTTGCTAGCTTCTCTGTACAACAATTTATGATCTCCACTTGATTTATCCGTCTAATCCCTCAGAGTAAAATGAGAAATTAAACTGCATACATTTTAATTATATATATATATATATATATAAAACATTTTTATAAAGCTGGAAGTGTTCTAAAACCTTTGACCGGCAGTGTATATGTGGAAATTAATCTTAATCATCAAAATTAATCATTGCTGTCTTCCGTCCTCAATGTGGTATTTCATCAATCGATAAAAAAAATAATAAGAAAATAAAAATTTAAAAAAAGCCTATTTAAATGTTTCACTATTACTATTTTCACTTTATTGTCTAATAAAACATCCAAGCTTTCAATACAGGTAATGATGACACCACATAATAGTTCAATGAGAAAAAGGCTGTGACAGGCTGACGTGACCAAAATGTGGGCGAGCCAAATCTGGCTGAAAATCAAATATTACATCAGAAAAAAAGCCTAAAATTACTAATAGGTCTATTTGGGAGGGATTTGTTTTGTCTGCAGACATCATTTGTAATTCCAGAACCATGAAATAAGCGCCAATGTTGACAGTATCAGAGAGTTCCTTTATATTAATTACATCACATGTAATTCATTCTTATTGGCTACCACATAAACAAATTGTATCAAACATTTCCCCTTTACAAAGATGATAACATTAATTACGGCATGCTGCTTGTGATGACCAAGTCTGACGAGCGAACGGCACTTGTGTTTTTGCAGGCGCTGGAGTTCGTGCGCGCGTCGCTCACCAAGGTGGACGACTCGGAGTTCATCTGTCCGGACGGCTCTTACGCGTTGCAGGACGACAGCCCGCTCGCCATCGCCGGTGTCATCGGCGGTTCCTTCAGCAGCGTCTCCATACAGGTAACGAGTGACGCCGTAGTTTGAATGTGTGAAGTATTAAAAAGATGTGAATTATGTCAGGTATTTGATTTCAAAAGGTAAGTTGATTTAAAAAAGATGTGGTGGAAATTCAAACATATTTGACGTGATCATTGAGGGATTGGCTGATTAATTGACCTTTCTGTAGCTTGGCACATTATTGGCACAGATGTGCTCTTTTGACGCCACTAGCACAACTAGCCTTTTTTTTCCCTGCTAAATCACTCGTACACAACCCAACCAAACATTTTATACACACAGTGGTTTATTAAAAGTCAACACATATTCACATATTTGCAGATTTAAATTTGATTTATAAAGTACTGCATGATTTGGCTCCAGCTCCTCTGGCTGAGTTCATCAGCCAAAGAAACAGCTCTGAGCGTGTCACTCGAGGCTCTGTCAGAGGTGACTGTCTCATTCCTCTGCGCAGGAGCACTTTCAGTAAGTCAGCCTGGTCAGTGAGGAGCGCTGGTGAGTGGAACTCAGTACCTGAGGAGGTTAAACTGCTTACAACATACAAGGCCTTCACAAAAAAACTGAAAATGTGGTTAGTTAACACCTATAGCTGCTAACACTAAAAGACAAGTATGTTATGATGTTGTTTTTTTTTTTTTTTTTTTTTTTGTTATGATCAAATGATTTGTGGTTTTATTCTCTCTTAATTGTATAGTAAGTCTTTATGTATCCTGTTTTATATTGTCTTGTAGATGTATTTTACTGCTTTTTTACATCATGGCCAGGGGACTACAGATGAAAACTAGCCTTCTGGCTAATTCTGGCTTTTTTAACCATGTGTATTTCATGTGTTTTATGAAATTGCATTGTCCTCTTTCGAATAAACTGATTAAAAAAAAAAAAAAAAAAAACAGCCCTGTTCTAATGCCAGATATTTTGATGTAAAAAAAAAATCAGACCAAGACAAATTATTTCAAAAATGTATGCACCATTAAAGACCTATAGCCTTCACAATTCAATTTAAAAAAAAATGAAGAGAGGGGAAATAAAATAAACAACTGAAATAATGTGCTTGCACAAGTGTACACACCCTCCTATATTGGGGGACGTTGTTGTGTTCGTAATTAACCAGTCAAATTTAAACTCTTGTTAAACAGAAGTTAGCACACGCTTGCCACCATTTAAAGTGCCACTGATTATTTTTCTAATATTTGTGTATTTTTCATCTCATATTTTAGAATTTGCTGTGTCCTAATGTTTTTGTATTTTTTTCTTAATATTTTTCGTTCTTTTTTTAAAGGTGCATCTTAATATTTTTTTTCATGATATTTTGTTTTTTTTTTTTATTATTTGTATGACTTTTTATTTATTATAGTTCCTATAATAAAAACATTTTGTTTATATCACAATTTTCTGAAGTGAATTCTCGTGAAATGATTACTTATCATACTGCAATTTTATTCCATTAAAATAATTATAAACTTTTTTTCTATTCTCATAGATCACACGTTTATTTTACCATCAAGACTTTTTTTTGCCCGTAATTTTAAGACTTTTTCTCATAAAACGTCTTCCCTCGTAAACTTTTATCCTCTTAAAAATCCACTTTATTCCCTTAATATCATACTTGGAGCGTCTCTATAGTTGCTTGAATAAATCCTCGCTTTCTTTTGAGGGTTTGGTACAACAGATGAAGAACACAGAGGGCTGATTAAGCATTTGGGTGCTGACAGCCGACTTGTTTGTCGGCCTGTTATGTGCATTGTGAGGCATCCCTGCTGCTGGCTATTTGGAGACTCCGTGCTGACCTCAGCCTCCTCCTCATCCTCTTCCTCCTCCCTTTCCTCTTCTTCTTCTTCTTCTCCTCCTCATCCTGCATCCTGGGGCAGCCACTGAGAACACCTCTGCTCCGTCTCTGCTGCTGAGAATCCTCCCTTTGTTGAGCCAAGCAGCGCTCATCTTACTCAAGTCGATGCGGCTATCGTACCCCCGTGTCAGGGATTTGCTAATGGGACTGGAAAACATAACAAAACATAACAAAATAGAAGACAAAAAAAATACATAAATATTAGGGGGGAAATGAGATGAAAGACAAAAATAGTGTATGTAAAAATAATATGCAGGTATTTTAGATTATATAACAAAAAATTAAAAAGAAAATACACAAATATGAGGAGAGAAAGTCAAAAGTATGAGATGATAAATACACATATTTATTTATAATTTATAATATTATTACTAGGGTTGGGACTTTAATGCATTTATCGTGATTGATTAATTACAAACCAATTAATTAGTTTAAAAAGAAATTACGCATTTTCTAATCACATTTTGTGTTCCAAACAACGCGGAACATTTGTCAGTTTTTCTGGTATGCCGATTACACTGATGCATACGTCAGCAATCAGCTACCAAAATTGGGCGAAATAGCGTCGTCAATTGTTGACTTTAAATGTCATCATGACGACTTTAAATCATGTCACAGATTTTTTTTTTTTCTCTCACTAGGTTAACCCAAATATGCCGTCATACAAAACAATACACAATATTTGGAAAATAATAAAACAAAAATCTTAGATTAAATATTCAGAAATGTGAGGGGGGAAAAAAACAAAAATATTGATATGCTCTACATATATATATATATATATATATATATATATATACATTACAAAGTATTATTACAACGATACAGTTTAGACAAAAGGCTTAGATGAGTTTTACAAACAGTCAGAAATAAGTCAAATACAAAATAATCCTCAAAAAAGTATAAAATTTGATTGCAAAAGAATACAAAATATGAGACAAAAAACAACAATGAGAAAAAATGAGAAAAAAATAAGAAGAAATAAGAGACAAAATCTTTGAAATACACAAACGTGAGGAGAAAAAAAGTGTAACTATTTCACACAAAATATAATTACAAAAATAAATGTCAAACATTTGTGTCAATGTTGAGGCGTGCGTGTTTCTCACGCTTTACTGACAATTACAGCGCATTTATCCTTCCTCCCGCACACGTGTGTGCGTGTGACTTGCATTTCAATCAGAAAATACACACACACAGCATTTCTCCACTGCACCTTTTTTTTTTTTTTTTTATGTCGGCAGCAAATTTCTCCAGCATCTATTGCATTTCCATGGGTTCCTCAAGTGGGCACGTGTTGGTTGTTCAAGGGGCAGCTAATGGAGCAATGCGGTTCTGACCTTCACTGACATTTAAATCAACGGCCAGCTTGAAAGCATTAAACCTACCCACACCGTCATAACCAGCCATCAATATGTGTCTGACTGTCTGCGTGTGTGTGTGTGTGTATGTGTGTGTGTGTGCCTGAGTGTGTGTCACTTTTATAACGAGCAAAATGATCACAATATACAACCCCAATTCCAATGAAGTTGGGACATTGTGTTCAAAAACAGGATACAATGATTTGCAAATCATGTTCGACCTGCCTTTAATTGAATACACTACAAAGATATTTAATGTTCAAACTGATAAAATTGATTGTTTTTAGCAAATAATCATTAACTTAGAATTTTATGGCTGCAACACGTTCCAAAAAGCTGGGACAGGGTCATGTTTACCACTGTGTTACATCACCTTTTCTTTTAACAACATTCAATAAACGTTTGGGAACTGAGGACACCAATTGTTGAAGCTTTGTAGGTGGAATTATTTCCCATTCTAGCTTGATGTACAGCTTCAGCTGTTCAACAGTCCGAGGTCTCCGTTGTCGTATTTTACGCTTCATAATGCGCCACACATTTTCAATGGGAGACAGGTCTGGACTGCAGGCAGGCCAGTCTAGTACCCGCACTCTTTTACTACAAAGCCACGCTGTTGTAACACGTGCAGAATGTGGTTTGGCATTGTCTTGCTGAAATAAGCAGGGGCGTCCATGAAAAGACGTTCCTTGGATGGCAGCATATGTTTCTCCAAAACCTGTATGTACCTTTCAGCATTAATGGTGCCTTCACAGATGCGTAAGTTACCCATGCCATTGGCACTAACACAGACCCATACCATCACAGATGCTGGCTTTTGAACTTTCATAACAGTCAGGATGGTTCTTTTCCTCTTTGGCCTGGAGGACACGACGTCCACAATTTCCAAAAACAATCTGAAACAGTCCTCAGTTTCCAAACATTTATTGAATGTTGTTAAAAGAAAAGGTGCCGTAACACAGTGGTAAACATGACCCTGTCCCATCTTTTTGGAACGTGTTGCAGCCATAAAATTCTAAGTTAATGATTATTTGCTAAAAACAATAAAGTTTATCAGTTTGAACATTAAATATCTCCTCTTTGTAGTGTATTCAATTAAATATAGGTTGAACATGATTTGCAAATCATTGTATTCTGTTTTTATTTATGTTTAATACAATGTCCCAACTTCACTGGAATTGGGGTTGTAGCTAAAGGAAAATGTTTTACATGTGGAATTTGCTAATGGGAGTGGTGCAAGTCAATACATTGCCAAAGTTATAATGCTTGGAATATTACAAAACTATCTAAAAATGCATGAAAGTTAAAAAAAAGAAATGCAAAAATAAATACAAAAATACAACATTATTAGAAAAATACATATTTCTAAAATAATGTATATGTAAAAATATTTGGAAAAAAACTATTAAAAACTAAAAAAACTAAAATTATACACGGAACTATGAGGAAAATGGAAAATGATTGGGAAAATATGTATATTTGATATAAATACACAAATAATAGGGTGAAAGGCAACAATTTTAGATTTTTAGATTTAAATTTGCACATATTGTATTAGAAAAAATACAGAAATGTTGGAAAGAAAATAGAACAAATCCATCCATCCATCCATCAATTTTCTGAGCCGCTTTTTCTTCCGGGCATGCTGGAGCCTATCCCAGCTATCATCGGGCAGGAGGCGGGGTACACCCTGAACTGGTTGCCAGCTAATCGCAGGGCACATACAAACAAACAACCATTCGCACTCACATTCACACCTACGAGCAATTTAGAGTTGTCAATTAACCTACCATGCATGTTTTTGGGGTGTGGGAGGAAAGGAGAAACATGCAAACTCCACACAGTCTGGGCCAGGGATTGAACCCTGGTCCTCAGAACTGTGAGGCAGATGCTCTAATCAGTCGTCCACCATGCCGCCAATAGAACATTGTAAATAAAAATAAAAAATCTTTGACAAAAATATACAAATATATTTGAATGAAAATATACACAAATATGAGAAAAATGGTGCCAAACAAAAGCAGTAATTCTTGGAATTTTATGAAATAATCTACAAATACATTAATGTTAGAAAACAAATGTAAAAATAAATATGAACATAAATTATTAGAAAAATGCACCAACATGTTAAACAAGAAATGTACGCGGAAAAATATTTGGGAACATTTTAAGACTATTGAAAAAAATATCCACAAAACTAATAAGATGTATTACAAAAAAATATATTTATGTGATATGGATAAACGAATGTTAGGGAGAAATACAAAAATGTTTGACCAAAAATTTGCACATATTAGAGAAAAATAAATCCAGAAATACTGGAAGTAAAATGCAATAAATATTGTGACAAACATAGAAAGATATTTCACAAAAAAATATAAAAATATATTTGATGAAAATTGAGAAAAATGGCGTATAACCATAGCAGTAATGCTTGAAATACGAAAATACTAAACAATAATATATATTAATATTCACTGCAAAATTTTCAAGCCTTAATGAATATGCAGTTTCCACCATTTGTAAGCATCCCATATTTTCTGAATCCTCGTCGTTCTCCATTGCCTTTTGCTGTGGTGGCTCGTACCAGATGGGAGTATCCATCAAAGAATGGCTGTGTGTTTATTTGCGCCAATGTATGCATGTTGGATTATTCCTGTTTACGTCTTTGCAGCCATCTGTACGTGTTTGTGTGTGTGTGTTAGTGTGTGTGCGTGTGTGTCTTTGTGTGTGTGTGCGTGTGTGTGTGTGTGTGTGTGTGTGTGTAGGGCGTTGTGATACTTCCACTGCCTCAGAAAGCTCAGATGATACATGAGTCAGTCATGTATGAACTGTTAGTGCGAGTGATAATTTAACAATCCGAATTAGCCACTCGATACTTTTCAATTTAGCTGTGTAACAATTCTAAAACACAGGCTTCCGCTTACTATGCTGTTTTCTTGGCAACTTGAGGGCTCGGCTGCCTCATGCCACAGCAAAGGGACACGGAGAGTTCGCTGGATTATGACCCTTGGTAAGGAAAATGGAGCAATAAGGTTCATTTAAATGACACATTGGAAAGTACTATTAATAACAACTGTGACAAGTCTAAAAATAAACTCATGAGTAGCAACACAGGTCACTTCAAAGTTCAGAAAAATGATCTTTGAAGATTGCAAAGAGATTTAGGGATTTAGTCACTTTAAAATGCATACATTTATTGAAGTCTCTGCGCCATTTGCACAATGGTCACTGTACCAGACTATTGTTCTATTAGTCATTTCAAACTGCACTAAATTGCTAGAGTACTCGGCATCATTTGCACAATTGTCAAAAAAAAAAAATGTATCAACATTACTTTTTTTAACCTTTTATTGCTCAGTGACTGTTTTTATGTTTTTATGTCTCAAAAGTATTCTCTGTCAATTGATCGTCTGTTGTCGTACTAGCGCGGCTCCAACTACCGGAGACAAATTTGTTGTGTTTTTGGTAAACAAATAAAGATTCTGATTCTGAAGGTTAAGGGCAGACAGGGTCGGCAAATGAAGATCATTCCATAGAATCTTGCAACCTTGCACAGTGAACAATCTGAGTCAGTGAACAGCAGCTCCTCAAATAGGTTCGTATAAGTAGAAAAATACTCTAAAGTACCAAATCGACCTATGTTCATGACATTGTGAAAAATGTACAAATATTGGAAAAATCTAAAATTATTTGGTGAAAGATTTTCAAAAAATAGGGACTTATTAGATGCAAAAAATATCTGATGTACTCGTCCACCGTGCTGCATTTACTTTTTGTTATAACTATACAATGTAGGATAGAGAGCACAAATTTGACTAAGTGTCCTCAATATCACCGTTACGTATATTTCTGTGTGTGTATGTGTCTTTGCACTTCCTACTCGTATATTCACCGTTTCACATTATGCATGATTGCCGGCAGCAGCAACCTTCCAAATATATTGACATTTTATCTTTGAAAGGGAGGGGGGGGCAAAATGCATTAATTACAGGATCATTTTTTTATGGGTTTTACACTCCAAGGTTCTTTTTTTGAGCAGTCATTTTTTTATCAAACCTTCATTAAGGCGCTTAATTAAAAACCTACACACACGCACACACACACATTCAAGGAGGTACTCGCCAATACAAAGCAGCGAGAAGAGGAACACAAGTAGAGTATGTGCTTGTACGTGTCCATCTCGCTGAATATTTCCGTATTTGATGTGTTTTGACATTAGTGAAACACATCATTAGCTCCTCTGTATGCACATGTCTTTACTTGCCATCCAACCAGGAGGATTCCTTACAAAGACACATTTGGGGATTTTCTGGTGACGGTTGGGCTGCAAAAGGTTTGTTTTCATGCTTTTGGTATTTTTTTGGTGTTTTATTTTTTTGTTTTGGTTTTGTTTTTTTTCCCCCCACGAGGCTGTATTAGAGCTGTGAAGGAAGTGGAAGGTACACTCGTTTTTTTTAGCTCGACGAACTTTATCGTGTGGAATTGCCAGGGGCCGCTGTTTGCGTATTCACAGAGTTAAATCAACATTGTCAACCAGCCAGGGAGATTTACCCGGTTTTTCATAGAAGTTCTATCTATCTGTGTTTTTTCACAACAGCAATCCCGTGCTATCTTTTTGATAAATATTTTTAAAGGGAAAAAAATTATGAGATGTGTTTTAAGTGAGACTTTTTGACACATATCAGTTGGATGTTTATTTTATTTAGTTAGTTTTATTTTATTTTTAAAATGTTTCATGTATTTATCTTTTTATATATTTTATATATTTCCATATTGAATACATTTTCATTTTGAGACATTTTTGTATTTTATTATTTCTGTATATATGTTAATAATTTCACATATTCATTTATTAATATTTTGGGTAGTAGTAGTAGTAAAAGTAGTACTAGTGTTAAATAATCACCTGCTATTGATTGTAGCGTGAGTATGCCCTAAATATAATTTCTAAATGTATTTTTATATTTTCGGGAGAAAATATAAAGTGTTATGTGTCCGCTACACTCAAATTGACAAGCATAATTAATCGGATTGATGATGAAGCGCTGCCTCCACAAGTTAAATTCCACCCATGATTTTACTGTCTTGAAGCACACTCTGTTTTCTTTTCTTCGAAAGTAAAATTCTAACTCGGGACTCAAAACAGCTGCGCCCCTTCTCGTCACCCTGCAGTAAAGAGGGCCGGGCGACCGACGGCCTGATTTCAACAGGGCAGTTAAATAAGGGAAAAGACCTCGTCTGATTCTTGATCTTTGGAGTTTGAGCATGCGAAGACACCTGAGGACTGTTTTCAATTGTGAAAAGAATCCATAATATGTCAGCTTTACGCCCTCTCAAAGTTATGACTGTTTTAGGTTATTCCAAGAAAAGGAGGCTATGTAAGGACAGGTCCCCCCCCCCACCTGCCATTCCATTCTAACCTAGGGAAACACCTGATGGAGAAACGTTCTGATCTGTACTTAAGAAAGTACACGGGGTCCTCGATTTACAACGGTCCCAAAATATCCATTTTCAATGTCACGAATGCCGCTCAATGAGCTTATTTATACAAATATTTACTGTAATTTTTACTTTACTACTATTTAAACGAAAGACTGGCGCGTTCCGAATTACTGTACATACGAACTCAGGTTGCATTGCCATCTTAGGGACAGAACTACATTGAAAACCGAGAACCCGCTGTACAGATATTTTGTAAAGATGGAAGCAACATAAAAAGAAGTAAAGCAATGTGTCAGTCAAGTGACTGAATGGGCTTTTGGAACCACAGTCAAAATTGTTGGAGAGGGTCGGCAACTAATACAAACTAGTTGGCCTTCTCCTGTATCTCTTGTGACACAAAATCTTTGAAGATCTCGCTGCCTCCAGGCGTCATCTTCACCATCTGCCCTCCTCCATCCAGGTTGCCAACCTTCTCAGGCTCTTCCAGATCCCCCAAATAAGCTACGCGTCCACCAGCGCCAAGCTCAGCGACAAGACCCGCTACGATTACTTCGCCCGCACCGTGCCGCCCGACTTCTACCAGGCCAAGGCCATGGCAGAGATCCTGCGCTTTTTCAATTGGACCTACGTCTCCACGGTGGCGTCAGAGGGTGACTACGGTGAGACCGGCATCGAAGCCTTTGAGCAGGAGGCCCGCATGAGGAACATCTGCATTGCCACATCCGAGAAAGTAAGATCTGATGATGATATGAACCAGATTGTCCGGAATCAGAAGTCTTGAATATGCGCTGATGCCGAGTCTGAAGCTGCACCATTGACAATGAATGGGCCACTTTAACCTATTGGTTTATCTGGATATGGTTTTACACAAGCAAGGTTTTGATTGCCGTGGTGTTATCAGTAGTGAATATAAAAAGAGTCATGGACAATACTACAAATGATAGCAATGCGATACCAGGTAAAATAGAGATTGTATTTGACAGTAAGGGAATTACAGTAGACATGATGGCAAATAATAATCGATGATGTCATTGATATATTTTTCCAGTTGTCAACTCGCTATGTGCGCTTTTGCCTACAAACACAAATTTCCTTGCTCACTTTTCCCGCCTATCAGTTGCACTGGCCCACCCTCCAACTCATTCATCCAATCATATTCAGACACTCGCTCATCCAGTCACTTTCAGATACCGTGTAAGAACGTGTGAAACTCAAGTTCACCTAACGCAACTGCAGGGTCGCTAATAACGCATTGTAGTAAACTTGCATTTGTGTTATGCGGATTGCTACAAGGGTTTAACAATTACGACTGGTGAAGGCTTGAGCGAAACACTGATACAAAAACAAAACGAGAATAACTCTTTAACAGTCAGATTGACCTTGTATGTTGGTGGCCGCTTTTTTTCACGTGACTGACCGTTGAGTTCAAAACCTTGGATCTGCACAGGTGGGGCGTTCTAACGCCAAGAAGTCCTACGAAGCCGTAATCCGCCAGCTGCTCCAGAAGCCCAACGCCCGCGTGGCCGTTCTGTTCCTGCGCAGCGATGACGCCCGAGAGCTGCTGGCCGCCGCCGCCAGGCTCAACGTTTCCTTCGTCTGGGTGGCCAGCGACGGCTGGGGGGCGCAGGAGAGCATCGTCAAGGGCAACGAGGTGACGGCGGAAGGAGCCATCACGCTGGAGTTGGCCGCCAACCACGTGCCGGACTTCAACCGCTACTTCCTCAGCCTGAACCCCAAGAAAAACTTACGCAACCCCTGGTTCAGAGAATTCTGGGAGCAGCGCTTTCAATGCTCCCTAGGCGGTGGCGGAGGGGAGACGCCGCTGCCCCCGTGCGACGAGGACCTATCCATGGACGAGAGCAACTTTGAGCCAGAGTCCAAGATCATGTTTGTGGTGAACGCGGTGTACGCCATGGCCTACGCCCTGCACAATATGCAGCGCAGCCTCTGCCTCAACACCAGCACGCTGTGCGACAGCATGAAGGCCTTGGATGGCCGCAGACTCTACCGAGACTTCATCCTGAACGTCAGCTTCACAGGTAAGACGACATGGAGACTGTAAAGACGGAAATGTAGGCCACTGGTGGGAAGAAGCCAAGTAACCAAATACCTTGTTACTGTGCTTAAGTTGGGCGGCATGGTGGTCAACTGGTTAGAGCGTCTGCCTCACAGTGCTGAGGACCGGGGTTCAATTCCTGTGTAGAGTTTGCATGTTCTCCCCGTGCCTGCGTGGGTTTTCTCCGGGCACTCCGGTTTCCTCCCACATCCCAAAAACATGCATGGTAGGTTAATTGACAACTCTAAATTGCCCGTAGGTGTGAATGTGAGTGTGAATGTTTGTTTGTTTGTATGTGCCCTGCGATTGGCTAGCAACCAGTTCAGAGTGTACCCCGCCTCCTGCCTGATGATGGTTGGGATGGGCTCCAGCACGCCCGCGACCCTTGTGAGGAGAAGCGGCTCAGAAAATGGATGAATGGATGTGCTTAAGTTGTTTTCATACTCACGGCTTGACACCTGCGGATTTAAAATAAAAAAACATACATGTACATTGTTTTTTTTCCCAGTGAAATTATAATGGGTGTCAATTATCCCATTGAGTTTGGCAATTCGTATTTGTGCTTTACTTGAGTATTTCTTATTTTGACGACATTTTACTTTTACTCCCTACATTCAAAAACAGATGTCTGTACTTTCTACCACTTTCTTCAAAATTAGCTCGGCAACATGACTTGTAGATAAAAGTCAACCGCGGTTGAGATCTTCCTTGACTGATTGGATGAGATCTCGTGGCGTGGGGGAGTAGTGGTTGGCAAATCAGCCTCACAGTTCTGAGGTCGGGGATTTAAACCCAGAATTCTTTTGGATTGGAGGAGGAAGACGGAGGACCCGGAAACAACCCATGCAAGCGGGTTGTTTCCGGGTCCTCCGCCTTCCTCCTCCATTCCAAAAACATAGATGTTAGGTTTGTTGAGGGTCCATACATTTATTACACATACACTTTTTTACTTTTACCTACAGTGGGTACGGAAAGTATTCAGACGCCCTTAAATTTTTCACTCTTTTTTTATATTGCAGCTATTTGCTAAAATCATTTAAGTTCACTTTTTACCTCATTAATGTACACGCAGCACTCCATATTGACAGAAAAAAAATAAATTAATTGTTGACATTTTTGCAGATCTTTTTAAAAAAGAAAAACTGAAATATCACGCAGCCATAAGTATTCAGACCCTTTGCTCAGTATTTAGTAAAAGCACCCTTTTGAGCTAATACAGCCATGACTCTTTTTGGGAAAGTTTTTCACACCTGGAATTGGGAATCATCTGCCATTCGTCCATGCAGATCCAGTTCTGTCAGGTTGGATGGTGAACGTTGGTGGGCAGCCATTTTCAGGTCTTTCCAGAGATGCTCAATTGGGTTGAAGTCAGGGCTCTGGCTGGGCCATTCAAGAAGAGTCACAGAGTTGTTCTGAAGCCACTCCTTCGTTATTTTAGCTGTGTGCTTAGGGGTAATTGTCTTGTTGGAAGGTGAAACTTCGACCCAGTCTGAGGTTCTGCGCACTCTGGAGAAGGTTTTCGTTCAGGATATCCCTGTACTTGGGCACATTCATCTTTCCTTCAATTGCAACCAGTCGTCCTGTCCCTGCAGCTGAAAAACACCCCCCACAGCATGATGCTGCCACCACCATGCTTCACTGTTGGGACTGTATTGGACAGGTGATGAGCAGTGCCAGGTTTTCTCCACACATACCGCTTAGAATTAAGGCCAAAAAGTTCTATCTTGGTCTCATCAGACCAGAGAATCTCATTTCTCACCATCTTGGAGTCCTTCAGGTGTTTTTTAGCAACTTCCATGCGGGCTTTCACGTGTCTTGCACTGAGGAGACTCTGCCATAAAGCCCTGACTGGTGGAGGGCTGCAGTGATGGTTGACTTTCTAGGACTTTCTCCCAAACAGGTCGTCTCCCAAACTGGTCATCCCAAACAGCTTCCATTTCAGGATTATGGAGGCCACTGTGCTCTTAGGAACCTTAAGTGCAACAGAATGTTTTTTGTAACCTTGGCCAGAAAAATTTAAGGTGGTCTGAATACTTTCCATACCCACTGTAAGTAAAGGCATTGAGTCAGTACTTCTACTTTTACAAGAGTCTATTTTCACATAATTATGTGTACTTCTACTTAAGTCCATATTGTGAGTACGTTTTCCACCTGGGATGTAGGGACAGGGGAGAGATAACGGAGTGTTGTGGAGCTGTTGTCATTCTCAGCCTCAGCATCCAAGTCCTGAGACCAATCGGCTTAATTTCCCTGTATTGTTAAGCAGCAGCCGGCTATTGACAACTACTACCGGTGACACGCCACTACTAAGTTGCTTTGAGCAATGAGAGTGGCAGCTAATCTGCCGGGCCATATTTCACCCACCCCCCCTCGCACTAATCAGATTGGCTGTGCGTGCATTATAATAACAGGCTGCCTGCCGCTGCTCTCAGTGGAGGTGCTGGAGAGAGAGGGAAAAAATGTGGGGATTGTGTTGACTGACAGATTGCACAAGAGAGGGAGCGGTATAAATAAACTGCAGTGTCTCGGGTACTGACACAGGTGTAGAGATGCTTATTTCCTGCACCGAGACATCAAAACAGCGCTAAAAGGAACGTGAGGGAGCTCTTCTAACTCCTCTTTCACACTGCCCTGTGCTGGAAAATGGAGGGATTCCGATTGAATTTTCACTGGTGGAGGCAACACTTCGTCGCTGAGCTGCTGTATTAAACTTGTCAATTAGTGTAGTGGATCATCACCAAAACCAAATGCCCCCTGAAGCTCCTCTCACACTGCCCTTTGAAATGGGATGGAGTAATTAAGGTTCTATTTCCACTCATGGAAGCAGCACTTCATCACCGAGACACTTGACACACGTCAATAAGTGTAGTGGATCCGTGCATGTGGTGCATGCAGCGGACTCATTGCCAAATACCCACCAAACACCTTTCACATGTCCCTGTTCTGTATGGAGGCAACCTTGCTATTCCTCAGCCGGGTGTTAGCTTCTTAATGTCAGTTTTGCCAGTCGCTGTTGTTTATTGCTTTGTTGTGGAATTGGCCATGACTCACTGGCATGCTGCACATGTATGCATCCCCATCTGAGTTGAACCGTATACATGGTTTCCATCTGCGGTGGCCTCTCAAGCAGACGGAGAAGCAACAGCATTCCGGGCTCACTGTGTTCCTTCCTATCTTCTTCACTTAAAGGAATTATGCATTTGTTTTCCTCAATTTAACCCTTACATGGGGTTAATTTTCCATGAACACATAGTAAGGTCAATTTTGAATCTGGCCAAGAATATCCTCATGATAATGTAATAATTTTTATGCTATATACTGTTTTGAGATGTCCCATGACTCTTTAAAGGCCAACAGGTGCATGTTTCTGAGGGAACCTTTGCAAATGAGGTGGTGCACAGACAGTTCATTGGACTGTATTCCAAGTAACTGAAGGTAAGTGCAGAAAACACGTGCAAAGACTGAGAACATTAATTAATTCATTCATCTTCCGTTCCGCTTATCCTCACTAGGGTCTTGGGCATGCTGGACACTATCCCAGCTATCTCCGGGCGAGAGGTGGGGTACACCCTGAACTGGTCTGACTGAGAACAATTTATCTCTGAATTGTTGTGATATAGCATTTAACACTTTTTCACTATCTCAGTTGTCCAGATTTTTTAGGCGGGACTAAAAACTAGCCCAAGTGGGCTTTTGGGTTTTGGTGCAAATTAGTCAATATTCTCCCACTATACAGTAATAAGTATCAAATGCCCTTGTTCCATGCAGTGGCTTTTCGGCGCAATAGTAACTTCCTTATTGATAATAACTTGTCCCATTTCTACCACTACAGCATGCAGTTAACCATCAAGCTATGCCTACAACCTGAAAATACATCCTAGCTGAAATGTTATTTTTTCCGTGTTATTTGGGCTACTTTGTCTTTGCCGTGTGCATCCACGTGCTGCACGTAGCAAGGCGGCCGCAATTCGGGCGGCCCTGCCGCCCTGTGCCAGCCTGTCAGCGACTAAAGAAGCCGCCAGTGGTTAGGGCCTTCAGGCTCACAGTGGCCCCCGTGATGTCACAGCTCGAGGGGGAGGAGAATAAAATATAGTCTAGGGGGACCACAGTGCATCGTGCCGCTGTGGTGCACCCTTCGGCGGCCACAGCAGCATGCTAACAGCCCGGTGGATTTCAACGGAGGCAAAGGAGGGGAAAATTGTCCCGGCGCAACTGCCAGTCTTCACGTCGGGGCTCAGAGGCTGCCTGATCGCCATAGAGTGCCTTTCTGCTGACTTAAACATATATTCATTGTGCTAGCAAGAGGAGCTTTGAGGAGGAGCTGCTGATCAAGACACACGCAAGTGATATATCAGTTTTACTCACCCCAATGAAAAAAATAAATACTTTTGTCTAATATACAGTTTCAAGATTCCCACCATTACCTTGATTCAACATACATTGGTAAATCTAAAATCCATTTGACCCAGAACAGCCTCAGTCTACATAAACTTTGTAGCACCCGTACTTGACAATTTAGGAAAGCTCATGACATGAAGAGTATTTTTATTGTTATCAAATGTCAAAACAGGTCATATTTGAATAAAACTTTACTGAATTTAAGGGTTAAAACATTTCCCAGGTGACCTAATCACATTTCTGTGACACTTTTAAGTTAAAATACACAAATGGGAAAGAATAAACATCACACTTAAGATCCACTTTTAACACCCAGCGGCAAATCAGTCGGTTTTGCCGGGGTGGTTCTGTCACAAGGCAGCATGGTTGTGTAATGGTTAGCATGTCTGCCTCACAGACGTCCTCCCATTCCAAAAACATGCAAATGAAGTTCATTGAAGACTCTAAATTGTCCATAGATGTTATGTGCATTTGAATGATTGGTTGTCTCAGCGTGCCCTGTGATTGGCTGGCGACTGGTTTGGCGCCTGGTCCCGGTGTACCCCACCTCTTGCCCAAAGTCAGATGGGAATACACATTATTAGAAATGAATGGACAGAGTTGTGTGACGTGGTGAATAAGCACTGAGAGGAGGGCAAGATTCCCATGCCTATGTTTGGAAAACAGTCTGTGAGTGCGTATGTGCTGTTAGCGCACTGCCGCTGCTGCATGCTGGCGTGTGTTTTCACATTCTGTTCATCTCGCCGGTTGCTATGGTAATCAAGCCGACACTGTTGCCAATTGTTTGGAGTGATCCGGTCGATCACGAAAAGGGCCCGATGCTAGCCAGGCGACACACACACACACTCTCACACACACACGTACAGTATACATATATACGTAGATGGATAGATAGATGGATAGATGGACTGCAGTTGCACTTATACAAACAGTTTTTTGTTCTTTTATTATTTTTTTTTTTTTTGACAAAGGCAGCTTGTATTTTTTTTAAACTAGCATGACATTGCAGACACCCCAACCCACACACACACACACACACACTCATAAAAATAATGATGATACATGGGAGACACTTAAGTCATGTGTTTTAGCTTGTCTTCCTGTCTTTATTGGGGCCAAACAGAGTATTAAGTCAATCACAGGCTTATTTTATAGTGAAGCTTTTTGGGGGGTTTGCATCACGTCTACAGAATTAAAGGTATTATTGGTGCGCTAGCAAGAGGAGCTTCAAGGAGTAGCTGCATGTCAAAATTTCAAAGATTTGCAAGTGATTTACATGAAATGTCTCTATCATATCTGTTTTTATTTGCCCGAAGAGATTGTATGTGTTTTATGTTTTCTTTTTTTTCTACCTTTGTGGAGACCAAGTTGAAAATCTATGTGTTTAAGGCACACTTGTTATTAAGTATGAATGAGGAAGTTGGGTTTGTTTTACTCATTGTCATATTTATGGGGACCAAGCTGAGTACTAATTATTCTCTTCGGTCCTATTTTCCAGTTTAGCTGGTTTTGTTTTTGCATCACATGATGCGGTTGTCAGACTTAACGTATTCATTGTGCAAAGGAGTGATTTGAGGAGCTGCACACTAAGAGTGATACGCGTAGTATGTCTCAGTCATATCAGTTTTTATTCTCCCCAAGAGAATTGTGTATTGTAGTTTTTCTCGTCTTCCTGTGTTTGTGGGGACCATGTTTAGAACTTGTGTTTACGCTGCAGTTGTCTTTCTATCTTTAATTAAGCAAGTTGAGAATGTGTTTTAGCCTTAGTTGTCATAATATATTTATGAGGACAAAGATAAGTATTAATTCAGTCACAGTCTTGTTTTGTAGTTTACTGGTTTTGCTTTTTGGATCGCATGATACAGTTGGCGGACTTGAACATGTATTCATTGTGCTAGTGAGAGGAGCAGCTGCACACCAGGGCACGGGAAAGTGATTCACGGGGAATTTCTCAATTATATTAGTTTTTATTCGTCCAAAGAGATTGTGTGTGTGTTTTAGTTGTACTTGTCTTCCTTCTTCATGAGGACCAAGTTGTGAATGTGTGTTTTAGCCATACTTGTATTGCCAAGATGAATATTAGTTCCATCAGTCTTATTTTCTGGTTTGGCTATTTTGATGGAGTTCACTGACTTAAATATATATTCATTGTGCTAGTGAGAAGAGCTTTGAGGAGGAGCTGTGTGTTAAAACACATGCAAATGATTTACGTGACATGTCACTGTTTATTTACTCAAAAGAGAAGATGTACATTTTAGTTAGACTTGTCTTCCTAACGGCAGCATGTTAGACTAGTGGTGAAGACGTCTGCCTCACAGTTGTGAGGTTCTGGGTTCAAATCTTTCCTATCTTTCTGGGACCAAGTTGATATTTTAGATATGAGCGATATATGAATGTGTATTAACAGAGACGGAGTGCCTTCAGGGCCAGATTGAGCAGCAGAGAGCTTACTGCGACGTTTGGATGCTCGAGAACAACCTTCCTCATCGCCTCCTCCTCCATCTCGATGGCTCTCTTCCTTATCCCTCCGTCCCTCTACATCTCCCTCTCTCTGTCTCCTCCTCCTCTTTCGCACCCAGAAAGTGTTCTCTCGCTCCACATTCAAAAAACAGCACATCCCACTCAGACTTCACAAGGTTGCTCTCCTGCCTTCGCCATCTCTCTGCGTCAGTCTGTTTGTCGACTCCTTCATCCCTCCCTCCCTCTGTTCATCCGCCCATCCGTCCTTCAAGCATTCCTCTATTGAACGTTGCGGTCCACCTATATCTCCTGTCGCCGTCCTCTCCCTTTCCACTCACCGCCTTTCTTTGCCCTTATCTTGTCTCTCAGCTCGCCCCCCTGCCAGCTCCTCTTGTAGTCTCCCTTTTGTTTCCCATATCTCAGCTACCTTCCTGACGCACCTTTCCGCCTATGCATCGCTCTGCCTTGTTTTAGTCTTCCCGCCCTTCGTCTCTTTCCTCTGTGAGCTGCCACTGCTGCTCGTTTTCCCCCACCCCCCCACCGGGGATCGACTCCATGGGGAGAACAAATATAGCGACTGTGTGTGTGTGTGTGTGCGCGTGTGTGTGTGTGTCTGTGTGTGCGTGTGTGTGTGTGCACGCATTTGCAACACATGAGTGCATCTCCGCGTCCAGATCTATAAGTGTTTTGCTTTTACGCTCTGTGCGCTGGCCACAGGTGTACTAAGGTCATTAACTCTCTGGAGTAAATAAAAAAATTAAATAAAAAAAGATGGTTGTGTCTGTGAGAGTATGGCCATAGCATCTGCAGTGCATTGATTGTTCTTTATCTTCTATGTGGAGCAGGTGTATACTTACAGTACATTCTGTATACACATGCCCTGATTCGTAAGGAACACGATTTGGTAGCTTAAGAGGGGATTTACAATAGATCCACACTATTACACCGTATGAACACAAATGTTTGCAAACAAACAGTTCTTTAAGATTACATACAAATGTATTTAATTTAAATGTTAAATAGAACTGAATAGTACTTTGGTAGTGATTTTTTTCGTGCACCTTTAATGCCACACTTTCAGAATCACTGGTTTCCATTATTAAGAATAATTACAAATGCATATACTTCCATTATCTTTTTTGAAAACATAATGGAAGAAGAAGGTAATATCCATCAATAAATTATTCTCATCATAGCAAATAGTATGTTGTTTGTATTCAAATTTTGGGCCATAATATGATCAAAACAGTGTTTGAAATTAAGCTTATAGTAATTAGTATTTGCATTCTTATTTTCTAGTTTAAATGTTTTTGGTTTTGACAGACAAATATTTATTCATTGTGCTGGCGAGAGGTATGAGCTGCGCACCAAGATATGAGCTAGTAATTACGTGATGTATTGATCACATCCAAGTTTTTATGCACCTAAAGTTAACATTAATGAGAGTTATTCACCTTGATGGCTTATGTTGGCAGAGCGGTTGACTTATGTTGTAGTACACATGACATTTAAAAGTTGAGTATCAAGTCAATCGCAGTCTTGTTTTTCTAGTTTCGCTTGTTTGGGTTTAGCATCAAATGATGCAGTTGACAGACGTGAACATGTATACATTGTACTGGCGAGAGGAGCTCCAAGGAGGAGCTGTGCGCCAATACATGAGCGGGGTTTTTATTCAATTAATGATAAAATACTGTAAGCGAGAGGTATTTACTCGTGAAGTGGTTTAGAGATTTAAAAATGTATTCATTGTGCTACGAGGAAGTTTCACATGACCTTGTAATTATGTATTTTATCATATCGTGATTTTACTGCAAATGCAATGATCAGTTCATCCCTAATATCTGGTACAGTATACAGTAGTAATAATGTATTGGAGCCTAATGTTGTTTATCTCTTCTAATCACCAATTCCAAATTTGCATCAACAAAGAAAAGTTCAGTCAAACTCACCAACTTAATCTCCTCACTTTTAGATGACTTTTTCCAGCCACCAAGTTCCTTTGTCATCGTCTCTCTCTATCTCTTGTTCTCTCTCGCTGCCCTCCTTTAATACCCACAATCCCCCCTGGGCAAGACTTAGCCTGACATGCTCGAGAACATAATTAATTACTCATTCTGAATGGAAAAGCCTCTTTTCACCACAACCCTAATCTGGAATAATAAGCACTTTCTCATTTTGGATACTTGCTGTAGGACATTGTGTGCCGCCTGCTCTCATGGTGCGATTTTTTTAATTTTTTTTTTTTTGGGTGACACTTTCGTCATCCTATATTAACATTGTGTGCTCAGATATCACAATAACACCTCTGACCTTCATTTTTTATTTTTCGCCTGTTCCTTTACATCCAGCAGCAGAAGCGTGTCATTCCCTTGTTACCTGCATACCGGAGAGCGCAAGAAAGCTCGGAAACACCTTTGAATTCTATCCATCCATCCATTTTCTGAGCCGCTTCTCCTCACTAGGGTCGCGGGCGTGCTGGAGCCTATCCCAGCTGTCATCGGGCAGGAGGCAGGGTACACCCTGAACTGGTTGCCAGCCAATCGCAGGGCACATATAAACAAACAACCATTCGCACTCACATTCACACCTACGGGCGATATAGAGTTGTCAATTAACCTACCATGCATGTTTTTGGGATGTGGGAGGAAACCGGAGTGCCCGGAGAAAACCCACGCAGGCACGGGGAAAACATGCAAACTTCAAACAGGCCGGGCCGGGGATTGAACCCTGGTCCTCGGAACTGTGAGGCAGACGCTCTAACCAGTCACTAACCGTGCCACCGGCCTTTGAATTCTAAATAAATGGAAAGGTTTGCCACATGCTGTTGGCTTGTTAATGGAAGCACAAAGTAGAAAAGTATACAGCTTTTGGTCTGTGAACAGAGAGAAATCACGATTAGTCATTTGAGGCAAGACGAACGCCATCTGCAAGCATGGTTAAACTTGCAGCCTAATGTCAACACACATTTTACTGCTATTGGCACTTTTGACACAGCTTTTATACTGCTAACGTTAGCTGCTGGCTGATGTAGTGAGACTCCCCCCTCGCATAAACTGGTACAGTGATACCTTGACTTACTGTACTGTCATTCCATGACAATGCTCGTGAGTCAAATCACTTGTATCTCAAATGAGCGTTCCCCATCGAAATGAATGACAATGCTCTTGATCCGTTCAGCCCCCCAAAAAACACCAACATTTATATATATCGCACTTTTCATACATTAAAATGCAACACAAAGTGCTTCACATAGATAAATACAGACAATTAAAATCTCAAGAAATATATAACAAGCCACGCCTCCCATGTCCACATATGAACGCAAAACATCCCCACACGTACACACGCTCACAGCACATATTGATTAGGAGTGTAGCGACATGGCAAGGCACAGAGGATCCAGTTGAGGAATTAATTGCTTTCTTAATTGCAAAAACAAATAAATAAAAATAAAGAATAATCACTTCCCTTTCACTGAACTTTATCTTTGTTGTTTTTTTTCCGGGGGGGCGCCATTTTGGCCACTCTGTCTTCACTTTCAGCAGGTTCTCCATCTTTTCAGAAACAGAGGGCCGCAACATAAATTATTTTAACACTCTTGTCTGGTGGTGTAGCCTTTATCGACTCCTTCTGCTTCACTCTAGTATATAACGCAGAAGCACCACGCTTGTACTGCAGGGCCCAGTTGACTACATGCACTACTCGCTCATGTTTTTTATTTTTTTATTTCAAGCTTTAATTCAATGGACTATCCTCTAATTCTTCTTGTCAGTACTCATTTTCGTAGGACCCCTGATTAGAAAAAATACATTTGTACCTGTACTTTCACTACAAGGTGACCATGTGAACTGATCGTGGCCTGATGTTGAAGTTCTCTGCTGCCACATAGGGAAGATGTCTCTGAAGCGCACTCGTTAATCACATTATTGCTTGAAACACAAAACAAAAAAATTGATCAAGCGACAGTTCGTTTATCAAAAAACTGGTAAATTGAGAAATTGGTAAATCAAGGTACCACTGTAGATAATTGTTGTAAATTGGTGATTAAAAGCTTGCAAGCACTGACAGCAATGAACGGGTACGTGAACCCCTTTTTCAAGGCCAGTCCCGGAATTGATCATCAAACTCTGACCCCATGCTCCGCCCACATTAGATGGGGTAGGCAAAAAAGCTGGGCAATTTAGCATTCCCTACCCGCTTTTGATTGAGGAATTCCCTAGTAAGAGTTTGCAAAGTTCGAGCTCTGGAATTCACCCTAAATGTCTGCTTCACACCAAGATGGCCGACATTGTTATGATAGAAATGTCCACCTGATTTCATGTCAATCGTTGAAACTGGTGTCAGGGGCTATTTATTTATTTATTATTATTTTTTTTTTGTGGTGTCGGGGCCCCATAAAAGTCTTTTTTTCAGCAAATTGCTGAGGGTAGGTTCCACAGAAAAAAAACACGCCTCGGTGAAAATCGTGAATAGCAAACATCTAATTGTCTGGGGTTCACTGTATTCATCACAAAAGCCAAATTAAAAACACTGTTATAATGTTTTGTCAAAAATGTGAATACAAACCATTGTAAGACCACTCATACATTGTTTCCATTTTGTTATAATAAAAACTTCTTCTTCTTTTCCTTTCGGCTTGTCCCGTTAGGGGTCGCCACAGCGCGTCATCCTTTTCCATGTAAGCCTATCTCCTGCATCCTCCTCTCGAACACCAACTGCCATCATGTCTTCCCTCACGACATCCATCAACCTTCTCTTTGGTCTTCCTCTAGCTCTCTTGCCTGGCAGCTCCATCCTCATCATCCTTCGACCAATATACTCACTATTTCTCCTCTGGACGTGTCCAAACCATAGAAGTCTGCTCTCTCTAACTTTGTCTCCAAAACATAGAACCTTGGCTGTCCCTCTGATGAGCTCATTTTTAATTTTATCCAACCTGGTCACTCCGAGAGCAAACCTCAACATCTTCATTTCCGCCACCTCCAGCTCTGCTTCCTGTTGTCTCTTCAGTGCCACTGTCTCTAATCCATACATCATGGCTGGCCTCACTACTGTTTTATAAACTTTGCCCTTCATCCAAGCAGAGAGTCTTCTGTCACATAACACACCTGACACCTTCCTCCACCTGTTCCAACCTGCTTGGACCCGTTTCTTCACTTCCTGACCACACTCACCATTGCTCTGGACGGTTGACCCCAAGTATTTAAAGTCCTCCACCCTTGCTATCTCTTCTCCCTGTAGCCTCACTCTTCCCCCACCACCCCTCTCATTCATGCACATATATTCTGTTTAACTTCGGCTAATCTTCATTCCTCTTCTTTCCAGTGCATGCCTCCATCTTTCTAACTGTTCCTCCAGCTGCTCCCTGCTTTCACTGCAGATCACAATGTCATCTGCAAACATCATGGTCCATGGGGATTCCAGTCTAACCTCATCTGTCAGCCTATCCATCACCACTGCAAAAAGGAAGGGGCTCAGGGCTGATCCCTGATGCAGTCCCACGTCCACCTTAAATTCTTCTGTCACACCTGCAGCACACCTCACCGCTGTTCTGCTGCCCTCGTACATGTCCTGTATTATTCTAATATACTTCTCTGCCACTCCAGACTTCCGCATGCAGTACCACAGTTCCTCTCTGGGTACTCTGTCATAGGCTTTCTCTAGATCTACAAAGACACAATGTAGCTCCTTCTGACCTTCTCTGTACTTTTCCATCAACATCCTCAAGGCAAATAATGCATATGTGGTACTCTTTCTAGGCATGAAACCATACTGTTGCTCGCAAATACTCACTTCTGTCCTGAGTCTAGCCTCCACTACTCTTTCCCATAACTTCATTATGTGGCTCATCAACTTTATTCCTCTATAGTTGCCACAGCTCTGCACATCACCTTTGTTCTTAAAAATGGGCACCAGTACACTTTTCCTCCATTCCTCAGGCATCTTCTCACGCACTAGAATTCTATTGAACAAGCTGGTCAAAAACTCCACAGCCACCTCTCCTAGATGCTTCCATACCTCCACAGGAATGTAATCAGGAGCAACTGCCTTTCCATTTTTCATTCTCTTTAATGCCTTTCTAACTTCCCCCTTACTTTAATGCCTTTAATGCCTTACTAACTTCCTGGTCCACCACACTTGCCTCTTCTACTCTCCCTTCTCTATCATTTTCCTCATTTATCAACTCCTTGTAGTATTCTTTCCATCTAGCAAGCACACTGCTGGCACCAGTCAACATATTTCCACCTCTATCCTTAATCACCCTAACCTGCTTCACATCCTTCCCTTCTCTATCCCTCGGTCTGGCCAGCCTGTATAGATCCTTTTCTCCTTCTTTAGTGTCCAACCTGCCATACATGTCATCATATGCCTCTTGTTTTGCCTTTGCCACCTCTACCTTTGCCCTGTGTCGCATCTCAATGTATTCCTTTCGCCTCTCCTCGGTCCTCTCAGTGTCCAACTTCTTCTTAGCTAACCTTTTTCCTTGTATGATTTCCTGTACTGTGCGGTTCCACCACCAAGTCTCCTTATTTCCTTTCCTGCCAGAAGATACACCAAGTACTCTCCTGCCTGCCTCTCTGATCACCTTGGCTGCAGTGTTCCAGTCTTCTGGAAGCTCCTCCCGTCCACGAGAGCCTGTCTCACCTCTTCCCGAAAAGCTGCACAACACTCGTCCTGTCTCAGCTTCCACCACATGGTTCTCTTCTCTGCCTTTGTCTTCCTAATTTTCCTCCCCACCACCAGAGTCATCTTACACACTACCATCCTATGCTGCCTAGCCACACTCTCCCCTACCACTACCTTACAGTTGGTAACCTCCTTCAGATTACATCGTCTGCACAAGATGTAATCCACCTGTGTGCTTCTACCGCCGCTCTTGTAGGTCACCCTATGTTCGTGCCTCTTCTGGAAAAAAGTGTTCACTGCATCCATTTGCATCCTTGTTGCAAAGTCTACCACCATCTGTCCCTCCAAGTTCCTTTCCTGGATGCCGTACTTACCCATCACTTCTTCATCACCCCTATTACCTTCACCAACATGTCCATTACAATCTGCACCAATTACGACTCTCTCTCTGTCTGGGATGCTCAGAACTACATCATCTAGCTCCTTCCAGAATTTATCTTTCACCTCAAGGTCACATCCTACCTGTGGGGCATAGCCACTAATCACATTACACATAACACCCTCAATTTCAAATTTCAGCCTCATCACTCGATCTGATACTCTTTTCACCTCCAAGACATTCTTAGCCAACTCTTTTAAAATAACCCCGAATCCATTTCTCTTCCCATCTACACCATGGTAAAATAATTTAAACCCTGCCCCTAAACTTCTAGCCTTACTGCCTTTCCACCTGGTCTCCTGGACACACAATATATCAACCTTTCTCCTAATCATCATGTCAACCAACTCCCGAGATTTTCCTGTCATAGTCCCAACATTCAAAGTCCCCACATTCAGTTCTAGGCTCTGTGTTTTCCTCTTCTCTTTCTGCCGAAGAACCCGCTTTCCACCTCCTCTTCTTCTTTGACTTAGACCCACAGTAGCTGAATTTCCAACGGCGCCCCGCAGGTTGACGGCGCCGGTGGCGGACGTTGTTAACCCGGGCCACGACCGATCCGGTATGGAATTCTTTGGATGAACGCTCATATTTGTTTGGCAAGGTTTTAAGCCGGATGCCCTTCCTGACGCAACCCTCTGCATTTATCCGGGCTTGGGACCGGCCTACAGTTTGCACTGACTTGTGCCCCCCATAGGGCTGCATTTATAATAAAAACTAATGGCGGTTAATGCATTTGTAATGTCCTACACTGTAATTAGCCCAACATACTGTATCAGCATATAAGAACCCTCACATGTTGCAGTTGATCATTCACAAATTCGCCTGTCTGATTTAACAGACATGTTAAATCTAAAAATAGTATTTTAGCTCCATCTTCGTGCCAAGGAACTACTTTATGTTGAGGTGAGGGGAGGAGGAAGACCACATCCTTGTCTGATTGAAAAAGTGTTTTGCCTCCATCTTGTGGCATATATACGTTTCGTGTGTATCAATTACGTGTTATTAGGAATCCCACTCATGGTCTAGGCAGGATACACCCCGCTGCATTATGATTGGTTGTGGTGTTTATATAAAGCTCACTAACTGTAACCCATCCTAATCCTAACCCTAACCTATTGCAACCTATCCTAACCCCAAACCTAGCCCTAAACCTAACCATAACAAACTTGATTGTTTTTGTTTAATACAAATGTGATAAATATTTAGAATTGTCATTTCGTTACATCTGCGTAGCTTTCCCTTCCCGCAATGCAGGAGCCAATCATGTTGAAGCGGGGGGTGTCCTGCCTATAACACAAGTAGAATTCCTAATAACACATCAATTATTCATGGTTTTTGCTATTTACTGCAGGGCTCGGTCCCTAACTCCTGGGTTAAGAAGACTCAAAAATCAACGCTGCCGAACATGACATCAGCTTGTCATTTTGGCGGAGGTTCAGGGTTAGAACATTAGCGCTTGACATCAGGCCTACGCCCAAAGCGCTGCTGCACACTGTGACGGGTGGTCACATTGAACTCAGCACGACAGCCGTCAGTCAAGGCCATGTTGGGTGTTCTCGGTGGCCTTCTCGCTTGCTGTGCAAAATAGCCGCTCAAGCAAGGTCGTTGGTGTTAGTTGTGGCTAATACTCCCTAAAATGGGACCACATCGCTTTAGTTATCGTCATACACACACTGCTAATTAGGCATCAGCGCGGCTTCTAATAAAACGCCGTTATGATCATCAGCGGCCAACTGTTGTGTTAGTGTGTGTGTATGTAAAACAGGAGGTCTTGTTTTACTTGTCTTATTGCTTTAGTGTTATTAACAGACTTTATTATCTGCCTTCTTGGCAGTTTAATGGATTCATATCTCCTCCTCCTCGTCGTCTGCAGATATTATCAGCGTTTATTTAAATCATTTTCATTTAGCTGTCACCCCAACATTTATCCCGCCCCAACCGCTCTCCGCCTCCCGCCCCCCACCCCCAAACTCTGAAATAGACTTGACAAGGAGAATTTCCTGTGACGGAGACGCGAGCGAGGGTTATGTTGTCTCTGTGATTTATGGATTTCATAAAAGTCCCAACTCCCTCCACCGTTCAAGCAGCTTTTCAATGCTAGCCTCGATTTCAATTTAAACACCACTCACAGCAGAGTCCAAGCTGACTTGTGCCGTCCAAAACGAGAGCTGGAGCCAGCAGTCTGCCTTGATAGAGATGATAACCGTCAGTTAGTGGCGAGTGCTGTATGAGACGGACACAATTTTAGAAACACCTCACAAATGTTCTTTTATGAAATATCTGCTCACTATTTATAGGACATATTTGCAGCTGCTACATTCATAGGTTCTCACAATTAGAACATAATACAGCGGTACCTTGACTGATTAGAATTTCCATGTTTTTTCATGTGAGGTGTTGTGAACCAAAATTTGAGGTACATGCAAGCATACATACATCCGCCCAACCTGACTCTAGCTCCTGATGTCACTCACTAGTCCGTGCCCCTCACGAGGTGTATTCAAGGGTCACCAACTAAATAGGATATCTCAAAAGCAGATGCCACAAATGGGGCCATAATACAGTAAATCCCCAAATTTTCGCAGTTCAGCATTTACGAGTTTGCCAAATACTCGTGATGAGCCTCATCTGAAGGTGGTTTCTTTGTGTTGAATCATAGAACTACTGAATACTGCCATTTACACTGGGTACGTAAAGTTTTCAGACCCCCTTAAATGTTTCACTCTTTGTTATAGTGCAGCCATTTGTTAAAATAATTTTTCCTCATTAATGTACACATAACACCCCATATTGACAGAAAAAAAAATTATTGTTGAAATTTTTGCTGATTTATTAAAAAAGAAAAACTGAAATATCCCACAGCCATAAGTATTCAGACCCTTTGCTGTGACACTCATATTTAAAATGGTTCTTCACTTTCATTGCAGTCCAGCTGTGTTTGATTATACTGATTGGACTTGTTTAGGAAAGCCACACACCTGTCTATGTAAGACCTCACAGCTCACGGCCCATGTCAGAGCAAATGAGAATCATTAGGTCAAAAGAACTGCCTGAAGAGCTCAGAGACAGAATTGTGGCAAGGCACAGATCTGGCCAAGGTTACAAAAAAATTCTGCTTCACTCCTAAGAGCACAGTGGCCTCCATAATCCTGAAATTGAAGACGTTTGGGACGATCAGAACCCTTCCTTGAGCTGGCCGTCCGGCCAAACTGAAAACCTTCTCCAGAGTGCTCAGAACCTCAGACTGGGCCGAAGGTTCACCTTCAAAAAAGACAATGACCCTAAGCACACAGCTAAAATAACAAAGGAGTGGCTTCAGAACAACTCCGTGACTGTTTTTGAATGGCCTGGTCAGAGCCCTGACTTAAATCCAATTGAGCATCTCTGGAAAGACCTGAAAATGGCTGCCCACCAACGTTCACCATCCAACCTGACAGAACTGGAGAGGATCTGCAAGGAGGAATGGCAGATGATCCCCAAATCCAGGTGTGAAAAACTTGTTGCATCGTTCCCAAAAAGACTCATGGCTGTATTAGCTCAAAAGGGTGCTTCTACTAAATACTGAGCAAAGGGTCTGAATACTTATGACTGTGTGATATTTAAAACAAATTGTTTTTAATAAATCTTCAAAAATTTCAACAATTCCATTTTTGTCTGTCAATAGGGGTTCCTGTGTGTACATTAATGAGGAAAAAATTAACTTAATTTATTTTAGCAAATGGCTGCAATATAAAAAAGAGTGAAACATTTAAGGGGTCTGAAAACTTTCCGTACCCACTGTATGTAATATGGGACTATGATTGTCTACATCACAGGTGTCAAACTGGTGGACCGGGGGCCAGATCCGGCCTGCTATGTCATTTTATGTGGCCGGCGAAAGTGTGCATCGACTTTGTGTTTCTTGCTAAAATACCAAAATTCCAAATTGGCTTCACTTTTAAAAATATTGAGATATTGCACGCATTTTTTTTTTTTTTTTTTTTTTTTTTTTTACCAACCCCACTTTTGAAATAAAATAATTTCATGCTGGAGTTGAACAAACACTTTGTATTGTCTTTTGATTTCAAAAGTAATTATCCATTCATTTGTGTATATGTAATAATATGAGGCAACCATACATTCATATGGGTTTGCAGACATAATGGCCTTCCGAGTGGAACCATAACTGCGATGTGGACCGAGACAAAATCGAGTTTGACACCCCTGGTCTACATGCTAGATGCTTGGTCAACTGATTATTCTTTCTGTGTTGTTACAGACCAGAGTCAATTAACCAATCCAAACGAAATACCAGACTCCATTTTTATTGATTTACCGCCATCTTGTGGCATCTATAGGCAATTACAGTCCCCTTTTCTGCATATGACAAAGGATCAGTGAAAAAGAAATCTGAAAAATGGTCGCTTTAAAATCTGCAGTACATTATCATTAAAGCTGCTCTGCACCAAGGCCCAAGGTCATGTTCTGCTCAGTCTTGGCTGCTGTCACATCATCATTTGGCGTCATTTGTACAAGCTGCTTTCAGAGCTGATCACCAATCGGCGACTCGGTCGGGTGCCGCTGGCCAGCCAGGCGTCAGGTCTGACATGACTTTCTCTTCTTAGCCACACACCATAGATCCTGTTTTTCCTCCCGGGCTTCTCCATTACCGTTCGTGCATCTCGTCGCCAATGTTACAATCTCCCCGAATGTCCTCGGGGTGCATGCTAATCCTCACATAACAACTTGTGTACAAACCAATTTGGTGCATTTCCGCAGCGTACCTCCCTCACAGAGGAGCCCCCGAAGCCAATTCCATCAGCGAGTAGGCAGCCCGAGCGACGCCCAGGGATCGTGTGCACTGCCTCCGTGCCAATATGATTTTACAGGCCCTTTGTTAACGACGCATTTCTGTATGAGGTGTTGTCGGATCTCAATGCCGAGCGGCGATTTTTGTGCCGATGTTGCCTCGGGGACAGATTGGAGGCCATTGATAGAGGCGGACATGGCCAAGCATAGCAGGCGTTTATAGCCTCTTTGCAAATACTTAATGAAAACATCTCACTGTGAGTTTTTCAGCCTCACAGACAACAGACATGACTTTATAATGAGCGCCCGAGCACCGGGCGCTGCCAAAGTTGCAACTGCTGGAAAGTGAGAAAAATTAGCCACCGACACCAGTCTCTCCAGTTGACACGAAATTCGGTGGACATGTCTGTCATAAAGTATGCACGAAAAAGTCTAAAGCACACGAGCTCAGAATGGAACAGGAAGCCATTTTCAGGCAAATTCCGGGTTCTCCTACTAATAATTCACCCAAATAAGGTCCAATCAGAAGCTGGTATCCTAAACAGATAGGCAACACTAAATTGCCAAGCCGATTTCATATAATGTGGGCAAATCATGGCGTGCGTCCATGTCTGATGATGACTTCAAAAGTTGGATATTTAAAGCAGGAATTTTCTGAGAAATTCCAAGGGTCTAACTCCCTCCGTTGAACTCCTACTAGGTAATTTACCCAAACAAAAGTGTGAAATTGCTCACCAGTTTTTGCAAGCATGTAAATCCTGGTGAAAGTGTTTGTATTTTAGCGGTCCTCGAGATGACACCCCTGATTTTCGCTCAGTAGCACCCCGTGGAAATTTTGAAATAATTAGCCCCCGGCACCGGTTTCACCGACTGACACAAAATTGGGTGGACATGTCTATCATAACAAGATACAGGAAAATGTGTCGAGGACCCAAGCCTAGAAATGAACAAGAACTTGGTGATTTGGTGTAAAGCAGCCATTTCTGAGCAAATTCCAGGGCTCTTACTTTGTCAAACTCACAATCGGAAGTATCCTAGACAACTAAATTGTGGAACGTAGGCCGAGCAAAAATTTTATGATTATTTCAAGCAGATGTCGTGAAAAAGCGAAGAATGGATTAATGAGCATGTTGTTTATTTTGGTGAAAATGTATGTATTTGAGCGGTCCAGACCATAAGGGCCAAAAACTCACTCAGCAGGTCCGCCTGAAATTTGCCCCTGACACCAGTTAATTGACACAAAATCCGGTGGACAGATCTGTCATAACAGGACACACAAAAAAGTCTCAAAGACCCATGCCTGCAATTGAACAGTCAGTTGGTCATTGTAGTTTGAAGCAGACATTTTCAGGCAAATTCCAGACAGACTCGACAGATAGGTGATGCTAAATTGTGAAGCTTTTTGTTGCCGCTGCCATCCAACGTGTGTTGAGTGTGGCGTCAAAATTTCATGATCATTTCAAGGATTCACCATAATAAAGAGGGTGCGAGGGCCCCATCATCACAGCTCCCAGTTTTAATAGTTTCACGGCATGATTGTCGGCAATTGTCCACTCATCACTTAATCTCTTTTTCAGCCCCGTTCTCCCCCGCCGGCAGCGAGACGGCCGTCAAGTTCGACTCCCAGGGCGACGGCGTGGGCCGCTACAATATCTTCAGCTACCAGCACTCGGGCGAGCGCTACGCTTACGTGCCGGTTGGCGAATGGGCCGAGAGTCTGAGTCTTAATGGCGGTCTGATTCAGTGGCCCAGGGAGGCGGCGCCCACCTCACAGTGCAGCGACCCTTGCGAGCGCAACGAGATGAAGAAAATGCAGGCAGGTGGGAGAGCCGAAGCATTTTCACCACACCTTAATAGTCGGCGAGCAGAGCAAATCCTATTGCTGGCTTTTTTCCTCCGTGTGCCTCACAGGCGAGTACTGTTGCTGGATCTGCACCGCCTGCGAGCCTCATGAATACCTTGCCGATGAGTTCACGTGCTCGCCCTGCGCTCCAGGTCAGTGGCCCACCGACGACCTGACGTACTGCTATGAGCTCCCTGAAGATTACATCATGTGGGAAGACGCGTGGGCCATTGGGCCCATTACCATCGCCTGTGTGGGGTGAGTGATGATCACGTCTGGGGTCGATTTGACCCAAGCAGATTAAACCTTCAGAAAATTATTACGTTTGTCCTCAATTAGGATGGAGTTACATTTCTGAATTTGTACGTTAAGTCGCAACTAACCTACACTAATGCAGTGGTGAAGTCATCCGTCCATCCTTCTCCTCACTAGGGTCGCGGGCGTGCTGGAGCCTATCCCAGCTATCTTCGGGCATGGTGAAGTCATAATTACAGTAAATACAGTACCTTGAATTTACAATTTTTTTCAGTTACGAGACATCCCTTGGTCGATTTTTTTGGGGGGGTTTGTGTTGCGATCACAAATTTTAGATTTGCTTCAGATACGTCGCCACTCAAGTGAAGCGGAAATAAAAAGGAGCAATTAAGGTTAGCGTAATGTCTTCACACGTGGGCAAGGAGAGCCACGCTCTCTTATTTGATGACACGGCCGTGCAAGTATGGAATTGACACCCTGTTGAAATTGATGAAATTTTAAAAAGAAAAATAATAGATTATTGATAAAACAAAGATGTCTCTGTACTGTATATACAACTATGATGATGATGATGTTGAAGCCTTTGGCTATGTTAGCTTGAATGTTGTGATTACTTTAGATGGACCTGTTATTTTTTTATACTTAGAATATACTGTATATGATTAGCTCCCTATTTCATTACTATTATACAAGTCAAATCTGTCTACATTTTTTACTTCTTCCTACTCCTATTGAGCATGTACACTTGTTTATTTTTGTTTTGTTTATTTTCCCTTTTATCTTACAACCTATATAGTTTTGATTTATTTTTGTCTATTTTCAATTAAGACAAAAACAAATATTATTATATAAATGAGTCATACATGTCTTAATCCTTGCTGGGTCAGATCCAGATGTTTGAAAAAGGAGTTAGCTAAGCGGAATAACGCATTAGCCTTCCAAAGAGCGTCGATGGAGTGCTGTACACGTCCGTGCTGTTTTGCGTCGAGGTTCTGCTAATCTGTTGGTACGTTCTCCTATTAAAAGGTATTGTTTTCAGTGAACTTATTGAATTACTTCATCTCTTCTCCTATTTTCCAATTGTCTCAGCTACCGAAGTTCAACCCAGTCGACCCTCCCTGACTTATTTCATATTTTTCTTACTCAAGGTGACTCAGCTGAGCATTGGGGCGGCGCCCTAGCGCCCTCTATTGACCGGCCACCACGGCTTTGCGTACTTATATTTTCCTGTATGTGGTGCATTCGCAAACCTTAACTAACATACATGTATGCTATGCTAAATCTGCTCCTTTAGCTTCATGTGCACCGGCCTGGTGCTGTGGGTGTTGGTCCGGCACAACGACACGCCGCTGGTGAAGGCGTCGGGTCGAGAGTTGTGCTACATCCTCCTCCTGGGCGTCTTCATGTCGTACGCCATGACCTTCCTCTTCCTGGCCAAGCCGTCGCCGGCCATCTGCGCCCTGCGTCGCCTCGGCCTGGGCACGTCCTTCGCCGTCTGCTACTCTGCGCTGCTCACCAAGACCAACCGCATCGCCAGGATCTTCGGCGGTGTCAAGGATGGAGCAGGCGCGGCCAGGCCGCGCTTCATCAGCCCGTCCTCTCAGGTCAGTGTAGGCCAAAATGTCCAGCTGTGCGCAACGTTAGCTACGCAGTCCATTGAGATTTGAATGGCATCGCAGGTCTTCATCTGCCTGAGCCTGATTTCGGTGCAGTTGGTGATGGTGTCCGTGTGGCTGCTGCTGGAGGTTCCGGGCACGCGGCGCTTCACGCTGCCGGAGCGCCGGCAGACGGTCATCCTCAAGTGCAACGTGCGCGACGCCAGCATGCTGCTGTCCCTCAGCTACGACGTACTCCTGGTCATCCTGTGTACGATGTAAGTGAAGTCCCTACTGTTTGTTGTTTACTTTTTTTTGACAGAGGTCACTCTCTTTTGTAAAAAATACTCTGGTAAAAACATTCAACTCCTGTATTTAAGTAAAAGAGTGCATCATCTGATACTGTATTTACCTCACCTTTACAGATGTGTAAGTGCGGCCTTTTTTCCTCTTGTTTGTTTGTTGTTTATTTTTTTTTTGACAGAGGTGGAAAATGCACTCACATTCTGAACTTACTCAGCTCGACTTTATTTATAGAGAAGTTTTAAAAACAACTGCAGCACAAATAAAGTGCTGTATACATACATAAAAATCAAACATAAGAGCATTAACATAATGCAATTAAAAAAAAAAAAAAAAACAGTTAAAAGTTAAAGTTAAAAACAAATAAAACAATCAAACAAGAGCAGAGTCTCATGCTGAATTGAAAGCCAAGGAATAAAAGTAGAAAGATGTTTTTTACTTGTGTTAAAAAAAGGACTGGTAAAAGTAGAAGTACTGATTTAACTCCTGTACTTCAATAAAAGTAAAAAGTACAGACTCTGATATGTACTTAACCCTTATACAGTATATATGTATATATATATATATATATATATATATATATATATATATATATATATATATATATATATATATATATATGTGTAAGTAATTTACTCTGTTTGCTTATTGTTAATTTGTTTTTCACAGTGGTGGCTAAAGTACTTTCACTCTGTACTAAAGTAGAAGTGCAGATACTTGTGAAAATATGTGTAAAAAAAGTCTTTCTTGAAACTAAAAGTACAAACAGATTTGTACTTAACCCTTCCATACTGTTTGGGTCAAATTTGACCCATTTTGACATGTCACAGCATTATAAAAAAAAAAATACCCAAAAAGTCGTTCTTTCAGCCTTAAATTTTCTTTTAATTTACTATAATGCATTTTAGATTTAGCAGATATCTATTTTCAAATGTGTGTGGGTGAGTAAGAGTAAAAAGTCGCCAGAAAAATAAATGTAATGTACCGATACCTGACAAATCTACTTCAGTATAGAAAGATAGTATTTGTACTTGGTTACTTTGAACCACTGGTTATTGAATATGAATATGCTTGTCCCCCTCCTGAAGATATGCCTTCAAGACCAGAAAGTGCCCCGAGAACTTCAACGAGGCAAAGTTTATTGGCTTCACCATGTACACCACCTGCATCATTTGGCTGGCCTTTCTGCCCATCTTCTATGTCACCTCCAGTGACTACAGGGTACTTCACTACCGTTCACTATACACTAACATAGTGTTGAGAAGATTACTTTAGAAATGTAGTTGCTTACCCTGCTGAAAGTGTAATAGCAGTGTAACTATTTCAAATACTTTCTTAAAGATAACTAATTACATTCGATGACACTGAAGTCTGTTCTTAAATTTGAATGAATACTTCAACAGGAACCTTTGGACGTTTCCTCTAGATAAGTGGATTAAAATCATAGATCAGTATTTTTGGAATGAACCACATATATGTTCTTTACACAAATAATACTCTGATAACAAAATATGATGAAATGTAAATATGTAATACAAATTTATTTGTTGCATTATATGTGTACAGCATGTGGAAAATGTGATACCATGTTGACCTAATGACAAATATGCACATTTGTTTCTGTTTTTTTTTTTCTGTTCTAAAAAAAGAGACTAATTACAAAATTCTTTCTCAGTTTTCAAGACACGAGCAGTCACTTTGTTGATTTTTTTTTTTTTTTGCTTTGTTCTCTTAATTCATGTTTTTTTAATTTATTTTATTTTTTAATTCAGCAACGCTGCTGCTCGAGTGAAGAGAAAAAAAATGGAGCAACACATGTGGGCAAGGAGAGCCACAGTCGCTGATGCACTTTCAGCCGTTTATTGAACACTCACAAGGAGCTGCTGTAAGCCACAACTCACGCCCAGACGCTCACACGCAGACAACCAAACCTGTGCCTCACATCACTCGCGAGGCCACGCCCCTTAAAGGCACACACCTAACATGCCAAATGCTACAGCAGTAACTTGATTTACAAGTTTAATTCGATGTACCGCCAACAAGTGGTTTCAGGGTTGGTTCCCCCCCTCCCCAAAAAAAAAATGAAAAATAGAATTAAAAATTATAAACATTTTTAAAAATTGTCGAAAAAAATCAACAAAAGAACACAATTTGAAAAACAAATCAGCAAATAGGTGAATCTGTGAGTGCCGAATCCAGAGTATGCGACGGTCCACTGTGTAAAACTTTTGTTACGTTAAATTTTTTTTTTAAACTAGCAATTCATCCATCCATCCATCCATCTTCTACCGCTTATCCGAGGTCGGATCGCGGGGGCAGTAGCTTTAGCAGGGACGCCCAGACTTCCCTTTCCCCAGCCACTTCATCCATCTCTTCCGGGGGGATCCCGAGGCGTTCCCAGGCCAGCCGAAGGATGTAGTTTCTCCAGCGTGTCCTGAGCGTCCCCGGGGTCTCCTCCCGGTGGGACGTGCCCGGAACACCTCACCAGGGAGGCGTCCGAGAGGCATCCGAATCAGATGCCCCAGCCACCTCATCTGGCTCCACTCGATGTGGAGGACCAGCGGCTCCACTCTGAGATCCTCCCGGATGACCGAGCTTCTCACCCTATCTCTAAGGGAGAGCCCGGACACCCTGCGGAGGAAACTAATTTCGGCCGTTTGTTCATTGTTTGAAAACACAATAATAATTTAAAAAAGAACATGATGAAATAAGATGGTTTTATAAAGTGAAATTACTGTACGTACTGTAGTATTCGTTTGTGTGTAAGTTGTGGCCTCCAGCGAAGTGTTCTCATTTTGTATTTGTGTTTTGGACTGTTTCTCTCGTTTACTAGACGGCTGAAAGTGCGTCGATGACTGTGGCTCCCCTTGCCCACATGCAAGGGCATCACAGCACTTTTCCGTACTTTTCTCTTCACTCAAGCGGGGCTTTATTTTAAGAGTTTTCATAACTAAAATTTGGGCTCGCAAAACAACGCAAAAAGCATATACCAAGCGTTATAACTGTAAAAAGTAGTTAAGTTGTGACACTGGTAAGTCGACATACTGTAATACTGTCGTGTTCCAAGAGAGTTGACATGATGCTGGGCGCGCTTTCAGGTCCAGACGACCACCATGTGCATCTCGGTGAGCTTGAGCGGCTTCGTGGTGCTGGGCTGCATGTTCGCCCCCAAGGTTCACATCATCATGTTCCAGCCCCAGAAGAACGTCACCAGTCACAGGCTCAACCTCAACCGCTTCAGCGTCAGCGGGACGGCAGTCGCCTCCTACGCCGCTCACGGTAACTCAAGGCCAGGGGGTCGGAGCCGGCTCGCCGCTTTTTTTTTTTTTTTTTTTTGTGGCCCACTAAAGCAAATCAAGTGTCGACTTCATGTTTCTTGCTGAATAGTTTTGTTCCTTTTATTTTGCTACATCATCTGTACACTTGTTATAGATATTACAAGCATTTCTTTCTTCTCTACCAAATCCCATAGATTGAACAATAGTTGTACACTTAAATATTTGTGTGGCCAAATTTTCCATCACTTTTGATTTCAAATTCAATTTGTATACCTTTTACCACATTGAAATATGACAAATTAATGTCACACATTACAATAGTTTATATTAATAATAATGATATGCAAGTTCATTAGAAATTGTAAAATTATTTTTACTTACAAAAAATGACATTATATTTTTGTCAGTTGACAACTTAATCCTCAAGGGAGGGGTTTGCCTTAGACAATAAAAATGTTCTCCCACACAACGAGAAAAGCCAAAGAAAAATCCAAACAGACGCATAGAATTAAGGTATTGAACCAGGGTGCTACTTGCAAGCTAACGAGGAGGCGGCTAACTAGCTAGCATCTGACAGCTAACCAGAGAAGCTAATGTTGCAGTCTGCATTTGTACTCAGTTCTCACAGTCCACGAAAGAATTTAGGTTGTACACTAAATTAAAAAATTATAATAATTCTGACAACCCAATCACCATTAGTGTTTAGCATATTGAAGCTAAGCGTTAGCCATGAGGAGGTAACATAGCAGCAATTATTCTTTCAACCATACAGCCACAAATAGATGGACTCTAATGCACAGAAAATCCAAAAGCAAAGTACTTTGTCCACAAAAAGGGCACTTTTATTTTGTTTGCAGCTTCCGTCAGCACCCACTACGTCCCGAGCGTGTGCAACGGCAGAGAGATCGTCGACTCCACCACTTCTTCTCTGTGACCGCGCAGCCCACCCGACCCCGCCCTGCGACTGTTAGCCACGCCCACACAGGCCCTAGCAGCCAATGAGGTTTCATTGGCTCACCTACTGTTGCGGCCTCTGTAACTTTCCCGTCTGAGCAGTGTAGGAAGTGTGTAACTATAATTAAATTATTTTCTAAAAGGCTTGTACATATGTGGAATGCACATTGTTGTAAGTAGACCATCATAGAAGACACACACACACACACACACACACAATCATTTTTAGGAGGAACTTTTGGGGCCTTTTGTTTTTTGATAGCTTTGTTATTCTGATGTAAATAGATTCAGGACGGTGGGACGGAAGCGGACGCTTGCAATACCCCACTGACTTTTTATTAATGTTATGATGATTATTCTCATCTTCTTTTTGTAGGTTCTCGTTGTAATAATGATAATAATACTCCAATGTATGCATTTCTAATGTGTACCTTTTTGTGCAGTATGGCCGACGGTTGAAACAGCACAATGTGTGGACAGTATTTGGGCAAGACTGAATGTGAGCGTGATGGACAACATGTACAAAAAAACAAATACATCACATGTATGTCTTCATGGATTTTGTTGTATTTGACATTTTTTTTTTTGCAAAAGAAAACATTGTTTTAGAATCCCTTTATTCAAATGGCCATAGTTAAACACGTGCTCAACCAAGCAATAGAAATAGTCGAAATGGAAATGAAAAGACAATTCTGGGAAATAAAAGAAATTTGCGCAGCTTATGCGAATATTGTGACAAAAGAGTAGAAACACTACGAGAATGATGTTGACGTATTAAAAGCGAAGTCTTAATCACATACGCACATAAAGCCAAGGTATGAGGAAAAAAATCTTAATTTCACAAAAATAAAGTGATGACATTATGAGAATATTACGACAACAAATTGTGAATATTACAAAAATATAGTTTAAATATTATAAGAAAATGTCCTAACTACATAATGACAATAAAGTAAAAAAATATATATGTGGGGGGAAAAAATATTTCAATTTTATGAAAATAAACTGGTGAGGTTTTGAGAATAAAATCTAAAATCAGTCTAAATTATAACAATAAAGTTGACATATAAAGACTCAGATGAAGGCAATACAACCTAAATATCAGGAAAAGAAAATCTACATTTTATGGAGTGGTGAGATTTTGAAAATATGAGAATAAAGAAGTTTAAATAATAGGGGAATAAGTTGAAAGTATTACAAGAAGAAATACTGACAATCAAAATACTAAGAGTAAAAAAAAATCTTAATTTTCCAAAAATAAACTTGAAGTAATTGTAAAAACATCAGGATGAGAATGAAGTCAAAATACTACAAGCAAAAAAAAGTCCCAATAAACCTCTAATCGCATAACGACAATGAAGTCAAATTTTACGAGAGCAAACATTTTGTGAAAATAAACTGGTCAAGTTATGGGAATTTTATAGTTATCATTATTATGGTCAGATTATGAGAATATTATGGCAAAAGAGTGCAAATATCACAATCGAAAAGTGGTAATGTTATTTAGCGTACTCAATTACTTTTACCAATTTTACGAAGAAAAAACTCAAAGCATCATGAGACAAAACTCTTAATGTAAAAAAATAAAATCATCGGATTACCAAAGTAAAGTCTGAATATTGCAATGGAAAAACACATCAATAACCGTGATATGAAAAAAATGAAAAATATTACAAGATTGTCACAAGAATAAAGGCATCTAAATCTTAATTTTATTAAAATAAAGCTGACATTTGAAGACTAAAATAGACTTAATACGACAAAAAGATGGAATGTTGTGAAGTCGTAATGTTACCAAAATAATTGTAGTTGCATTATGACAGTCAAAATATTTAATGCTCTGAAACTAGTTATAATATTATGATACAAAATTCTTAATATTACCAGAGTACTGTATTTGTAAAAACCCCCAAAATCCAAATGTTAAAAAAAATAAAGTTGTTCTTTGAGAACAAAGTAGTAATATTACACCCAAAAAAAGGAAAAATATTAGACAAACGAAGCAATATTAATAGATTAAGGTAATAACATGAGAAAAGGAAATACTGTATAACCAGGAAAAAAATGTAATATTAAGAGAAAAAAAGTAATAAGAAAAAATGTACTACAAAAATTAAACATAATAAGAATTTTAATTTAATTAAATATGAAGTTATGATGTTACGAGAAAAATTTATCATAAGAATAACAATGTAATCCATCTCAACAATAAGTACTGTTGTAATATTATGAGTTGTTAAAATATATATATTTTTTAAATCGATATGTTATGGAACGAATAAGGATATGAGGAATAAGTAGTAATATTACAATGAATAAAGACGAACTATTAGGAGAAAATAGTAAAACTATTAGGAGAATAGACATAATATTAAGAACAAAATTAATATTACCTGATTTTTTTTTATCTGGTGAAAATGTATTATTAATAGAATAAAGTCTAAATATCATGCAACACGATTGATGTCATAATACTAACCTTTGTAAAAGTGCACTTTGATAACAAGCAAGTAAAGCAAAATAAAATAAATTGCGCCTGTGAGAACTAGAGTGGGCTAACTCCATTTTTGTCATTTTGCAGAAGAGTGATTTAAAATGTTAAGGCTGCAATAAAATCTGGAGGATTTATCTCATGGGGATTATCTGGCAACGATTACATCTTCTAGATAAAATATTGAGATTTTGATTTGCCTCGGTTTTGGCCATGTTGTCAAGTATCAAGGTTTTTGATGAGCTATAACATTTACCTGCAAAAATATGCTTTTTTTTTTTAACTGTTTATTTTTCATTGTTTTTCTTTTCAAACCCCCAAAAAATCTTGAATAAAAGGGGATAAACAGCCAATAAGCGTTGTCAGAGTTAGTTCCTTCCCCCCAATAAAAGAAAATACAAAAAGAGAACAAAATGTGGAGGGAAAAAGGGAAAAAACAAAAGAATACAAATCCTCAGATAGCTGAATCCGTGGGTGCCAAAACGTGAATTTGCGGGGTCCGCTGTGCTTACTTTCTGAGTCTTCTATTAATCTCACTTTCTGGGACGTTGGCCAAGTGTCGCACTGATGAATGAACACTGCCCTTAATATGTCAAAATTGGAATTTAACCTTAATTCAGAGCAGAATTCATCTGAAAGATATACCATCCATCCATTTTCAACATCGCTTATCCTGGTTAGGGTCGCGGGGCGCTGGAGCCTATCCCGGCTGACTTCGGACAAAAGGCCGACAACACCCTGAACCGGTCGCCGGTCAGTCGCAGGGCACATATAGACACGGACAACCATTCGCACTCACAATCCCACCGTCACTGAGTGGGAACTGAACCCACGCTGCCCGCACCAAAGTCAGGCAAGTGTAACACTACACCATCAGTGACTGAAAGCTATACATTTTCTTAATTCATTTCTGCATTCAAAAATGACCAAAATGGAGTTAACCCACTAGTTCTGAGAAGGCTCAACTGGAATGAAAGTCACGCTTGGATGAACACATGTTGCGTTGGAGAAGAGAGACGGAGGAGTGCTCGTTGCTTCTTCTTCTGATTTCTTTGTGATGTTTTCGATATGGCGACGTGCCTTATTATGTGTGATAGAGCTCGGGTGGAGATTGTAACAGGTCACTTTTTGAACCATGTCAAAACAAACAAAATGGTGATCTACACTACGCCTGTGTAGTATTTGGAACCTCTTCCTTCTTATCTTCCTTACTTGTCCATCTAGCAATTAAAATGACATCGAGTGTTGACATGTTTATGCTCCATATCTGCGTTGAGATTATTGAAGTGTGCGGTGGGAGGAGCAACTTGATGGCAGAGGGAGAGAAACCCTTCACCGTCGGTACGGGAAGAACAACACAAACAACACAAAACAATCAACACAACAAGAAACACAAAACAGAAATACAACACAACACAGAAAACGCAAAAAAATCGTAACACAACAAGAACAAATAACACAAACACAACACAAAATAATCATAACACGACTACAAAAAAAAAGAAATACAACACGAAAACAGAAATACAACACACAAAAGAGAAACGTTACAAAAACACAAAGCAAACACAATACAAACCCAACATAAGACAACACAAATCCTACACAGAGACAACCCACAAAACATAAATAGAACAAAATCAACACAAATACAGCACAAACATTAAACAAACAAAACCAAAAAACATTTTTGTTTTTTTTTAAACAACCAAATCATTTCTCTCCTATTTGTACTTTGTTACTTTGCTCCAATGGTTCCGGAATTTTTATGGAGGCCGACGCGCACCAACGCAACGTCGCCTACATAGATCTTGGATGCGTATGAGTGCGCGTGTAGGTGTGTGTGCGTGTGCGTGTTTGTCTGTGTGCTCCCTGTGCTGCCGGATTATGGAAAGCACTCACACAAGTCATGGCGCTTGTGTGCAAGCTCAAAGCATCTCACGCACGCACGCGCACACACACACACAGGCTCAGCCATTCCCACAAAGATGCACCCTGCATGGATGGCGCGGTTGCTACGGACAACCGCATCCCGCACGTCTATTTGGAGAAGGCGGAATAAAATAAAGGAGGGAAAAGGGGGCGACTGTGGGAGTGGGAGGGGAGGGCGGGGGGGGGGGGAGATTGTCGCCCACAGGCTGTCTGAAAAGATTTTGGCTCGGTGAGGAGGCTCCTAATGGGACACTTAACCCGTGTCATGCACTCATTGAGTAGGCCGAATAGTCTCACACTCTCCCAGCGACAAGCCCCTTGCCCCCCCCCCCTCCCAACTTCGCCTAACCTCGCCTCTCGGATGAGAGAGCAAAGCACTCGGACGGCCAAACGAGACGCAGCCTTTTGGGACACTGGGAGAGTTAGGAAAAAAAAAGGAAAAAGCCCAATTAATAATGGCTGAGAGAAAGGAAATATTGGGACGAAAGATGAAAAAGTGTTGTTTGTGGAAGAAAGTCCAAATATTCCAAAAGTATGGTCAAAATATTACCTTTTTTTCCATATTACCAAATAGAATTACGAGAATCCACTGTTGAGATTTGTTTTATTTTTTGTCTGCATGTTCCCAGAATGAAATCTAAATACAGTATTATGAAATTAAAGTGTGAAAAAAGTGGGAGAAGAATGACATTGAAACATTACCAGGAATAACAAAACAAAATAGTCACGTTCTGGGAAAAAGTCCAAATTTGATAAGAATTAAGTCAGAAAAAAACCAAAAAACATTGCAAAACAAAATATTAAGCAAATTAAATAATGGTTGAAATGAAATAAAAAGGCAGAATGTTATTAGAATAAGATCAAAATTTTAAAAATACATTTAAATCAAATACAAAATAAATTACTTAATACATTCAAATCAAAATTAGATTTAACAAAAACATGTATTTTTTTCAGAATGACAGAATGTTACTGGATTAAAAATTAAATACTGTAATGCGAAAATGAAGTGTGGAAAAAGTGTGATTTGAATAAAGTTGAAACAATGACTATAAAAAATTTTCATGTTTTGTTGTGGTTTATTTTTTTAAAACTACAGGAAAATAATTACAAAAAATAACTAGAATATTAGGATTTTAAACAAAAAAAAGTCCTAATTCTATTATGAGAATAAACTACAAAGATAAATAATTTTTCAAGAAAAAATATATATATATATTTCAAAAAATGTATTTGTACGAGGAGGAAAAAGTCATAAGATTGCTGGAATAAAGTTGGAATGTTCAGGGTTTAAAAAAATGAGTGATGTTAATAGCATAAATTATTATCATGAGAATTAGATCCAAATATTACAGGAATTAAGTTGCAATTTTGCACGAAAAAAGTCCTAATATTGCGAGAATAAAATTGTCATTGTGTGAGAATAAAGTCTAGATATTACAAGAATAGAGATGCTGTGTTATGAGAAAGGTCAAAATATGATGGGAAAAGGTGTTAGTGTTATAGGAAAGGAGTCACAATATTATGAGAACAAAACTAATTTTGTGAAAAATAAAATATTTTGTCAATAAATGGCTACATAGTACAAGGAAAAACATCTACAAATTACGTGTAGTAAATTCACATATTGTGAGAATTATGCCAATATATCACAAAAAATAAAATCTCTAATGTGAGAAAAGGGAAAAAATGAGGGGAAAAAAGTCCTAACTATTATGACAGTTTATGTCAAAATATTACAAGATAAAATATTTCAAATAATATCAAAATAAAATAGTCATGAATAAAAAACTGCAGTCTACTTGTCAACATGTTCAGTGTACCCGGCAGCTTGAAAAAAATTAAATAAATCCACCACAATTCCGGAAACCTTCCATGGGAATTCAAACCCTTGGTGAACTTGAACTTACGAGAGCAGAGCCCAGTGAGGGAGAGAGAGAGAAAAAAAAAAAAAAAGGGGGGTGAACCTGCAAACACGATAATGAGCATTTTCGCCCATGGAGGCAGCACTTCACCGGTGATTGCCAACCAGTGTGCCGTGAGAGATCATCACATGTGACACGTGAAATGATCCGAATTCACAAAATAATGATTTTTCTCAACAAATAATATAGCTTTGTTCATTTTAGGGTTCCTCCACTTTTTAGATTGCCAAATTCCATACTTCTTCTAGACCCTAATTTCCAGATTTCTTGGTTAAAAAATAAAAATCTACTAACTTGTGACATTGGAGCCAAGTAATTTCCCAAAGATTACAGCGAGGTAATGAAAAGTAGCTCATTCAAATAAAGAGCAAACAACAGATGATGCGACGACAGTTCACACCAAGTCTGCATTTGGTTTACTTCAAACTTGAAACCTAACCATTATTTTCAAACCCTAATTTGAAACCCTAACCTTGTTTTCAAATCCAAATGTCAGACCTTCACCTAAACAATACTACTTGACTAAAAGTCTGACAGCATCTGACATTTTCTGTACAGAAATCATTTTCTGATTTGGAATGTATTGGAAGTAAAAGTACGACAAAACAAGGGACTGGTTGAATTTTTGATTATAGTTTTATTCATATTTATTTTGTGTCTTATTTTCGGGTCTTCTACCTAGTGCAAACCATTTTTTCTCATTTTATTTTGTTGTAAGCAAGATGGTTTGGGCAAATGTACCCTAGTGAAAGTATACATTTTGTTCAGGAAATGTAGGGGGATACAAGTGAAGGTTGCTTATGTACAGTAACAAAGTATTTGTACTGTTACTTAATAAGACTTCTGCGATTCACATTTTAGCAGGCAAGTTGAAAAAAAGTTAGTTTTTGTTTTTAAAGAAAAATCATTCCGACATAGTTAACGGGATCACTTAAGGGACTGGTTGATTAATTGACTTTTCTGTTGCTCAGATGAATCCAATAAAATTTTTTATTAAATCTGCTTTTATGTTGCATTTTTTAAGCATCACAACATATAATACCAAATTGCAACTGTGCACAATTCATTTCTTAAACGCACTGAATTCTTTCACCCGAACCACAAAGCAATTTGACTTAGCAAACCGCGTGTGACATCCTAAAAATAAATAAATCTGTTCGTGCAAAAAAAAAAAAAAAAAAAAAAAAAGCTATCGCTTTTCAAGAAAGACTTTGAGACTCCCACAACGTCCAAAGAACAGATCTTTCTCTTTTTAAGAAAAAAAATCTAATGTTTCCAAAATTAAAAAATATACAACCAAAGTTCGTTAACCTCATAGCAAAATTGCCCAATTTATTATTTTTTTTCTTACCGTTATAAAAAATGTTCGAAAATGTTCATATATGACTTGGGCAACTGTGCTAATAGGGTAACAGGCTGAAACATTAGGAGTAAAAAAAACAATTATGAAAAAAAAAAAAAAAAAAAAAAAAAGTGTGGTTGTAGCAGGAGTGTCGTGCTGAGGCTTGTTGTTTCATGTTAGAACGTCCTCTAGTGGTCGCTGGGGTCATTACATTAACTTTCGCACGCACTGAAGTTGTGAAATACGTCAAAAATAATTCTGCTAATTGTGTGCAAGTTATTAATACACCAAAATACATCGTTCCCAATAGTGCTAGTCTTTATTTTGTATTTTCCCTGTATAATTTGGGTAATTCATTTCAAACATTTATATTCTATAAATTATTTAGTCAAAAAATAATCATTCTGCATTCGTTTGATTTTATTTTTTGTACTATTTGATTAAATCTAATTATAAAAAACATTTTGTAATTAATTTTAGACATTCAACATTTTCATTCATTTAAAAATTAAGTATTTGAAAAAAATTGATTTTGTATTTTGTAATGAATTCTATCTTTAAAAGATGTTTAGAAGCATTTATTAATTTGAAAAGTATTTAACCATATTCAATGAATTCTACACTAAAGATATTAATACAATAAATGATTGGATTTATTTTTAAATATACATTCCAATTAATTTGAAACATGAAGCTATAGTCTGTAAATTCTATACTATATATTAGGGGAGAAAAACTTGTTTTTGTATTAATTTAACAATATTTTATGCCATGATTCACTTACTTACGTTAACTGAATTCCATAGTCTGTACTAAAATATTTAACTACTGTACATAAATCTATTACTTTGTTGTTTTTCATTTAAATTTTGTAATTAGTTTCCATAAATTCTACAACTCTATAAATACTGGGGGGGAAAAAGAACGTATTTATTTTATTTCCGGTCCCCCAAAGAGAATAAAAAGCAACCAACATGGGTCCACTTATACATAAATAAGTCATAATTTATTTGAAGTACACAACCTCAACATGTCCACGTTCTCACAGAGTCAACGTAGCCATACAACAATTGGAGCAAAACAAAAACAATACACACAGATGACGAGTGGCCGTAGCTGAGGTGGGGCGAGGGACCGGGGCACCACACAAAATGACTCAATTCAATTAAAAATGAAAAAAAAACACAAAATGACAAAGCTCCTCATCTTACCCTGAGCTCTTACCCACTCGTACCCACTTGAAGGCCACTGTGTGCGTGTGTGAGCGTGTGTGTGTGTGTGTGTGTGTATGTGTGTGCCCAGCAAAGCTCATAAGAGTGGATGCCTGGTTTAAAGGGGTCTTCACCAGTGGACATCTCCTGAGGGTCTCTCCCTGTTGCTTTCTCCGTTGCTTTAACTCCATACCAAAGCTTTGGAATGAGATGAGTTTAGCTGCATGTTTTCATAGCTCTCACCATTTTTCTGCATAAAAAAAAAATAAAGAGAGGAAATTTCAGTTAGTCATTTTAAAATAAAACAGTTTCCTCACTATATTGGGAAAATCGGCAGCTTAAAGCCATAATTTATTGTTGTTTTTCATAGTTTTCTGCATTAATACTGTGTGTGTGTGTGTGTGTGTATGCCTGCGGGTATTGTTGCAAGCTCTGTTTGTACTGTTGCTTTGAGTGTGTTAAAGTAGCATTTATAAGTACCGTGACATCTATGCTAATTTATGTTAGCCTGTCTAAGGCGCTTCTGATTATAAATTAGTATGAAGCTAACAAATTTTCGTGGCTTGAATTTTAAATGGAAATTCTTTTTGTTTCCTTTTGTGTGTTGCTGCCCCACACGTGTTGAACTCCTCCTCAAAGTGATGCCATGTGATTTCTTGACAGCGATAGAGTGACAACAGGTGCTAAGAAATACTTTACAAAGTGTGTTTTAATAGATGTAAGTATATCTTAATGTTTAAATATGTTCTAATGTGTACTATGTTTTATATGGTCTCGCTATAGTGAATTTTCACTGCGATAAACGGGGGCTCACTGTAGCAATATAAAATGACAGTACGGACAAAAAGTTAGGGATATTCAAGCGTTTGATCCTTGAAAGGACCAATAAACATCCTAGTTCAATTCGAATTTGTATTTAAACAATCCTCTTCATCACAAGACTAAGACGACACCTACAAATCAAGTAACAGTATGAGGCTTCAAACAGGAAGTGGACACTGAGCTTTGAGTGTCATCGGCAGGCGGCAAAAGAGAGACTGGAAGAGGCACAGAAATGAACATCCTTGGAAATTTTCACAGGTCAAACGCCTGTTGTGAATTTTACCATTGAGTTCCATGTTTGTGAGCAGCAAATTGTGCAAAAAGCACTGAAACATTCAAGAGCTGGACAAAAAGTTACGTCTTAAATTAAGTTCAGCGGTAAAGTCACACGAATACGGAACATCCCGAACTTTTTCTCGACTCACCTTGGACGCTATGGCTTTGAGTTTGCCGAGCAGCGAGGGTTTGGAGTAGACCACCTCGTCGTCCACGTCGCCCTCGTTCTCGCCCTCCATGACGGCGCAGCTGTCGGCGCCCGGCAGCTCGCACTCCTTGCTGTTGGCGGACATGACCAGCCGCGAGTACTTATACTCCAACCTGCCACGCAGATGACACACAGTCAACACCGGGGAGTAAACACGAGTCATTGCAAAGCCGGGAAAAGAACAGAGCAGGAGGGACTCAAGGGATTAAAAAGTCTGTGGGAGTGCAGAGAATATTGGCAGATGAAGTCACTTTATTAGGCACGATCTCATTCCAAAGATCCAGTGTGTGTGTAAAAGGATAGACAGCTGAGTACTTTATGTGAAAGGATGGACAGATATATACTATTGTGTATTATGTGTGTACAACACTTTAGACAAATGGATAGACAAATATGCACTGGAAAAATAATAAACATTGCTTAATTTAAAAAAAAAAAAAAAAAAAAATTGAGGTAATCTGTCACATTTAATATTTTAGCTGTGATCCAATGAAAAGGTTTCATTTAATGTAGCCTGAAACTTTAACCATTTTTATTTCGTGCAAACCGTGTTTGATCATTGGAACAAACATTGCCAGTGTTAGCCAAAACGTTAGCTCTTGCTCAGTTAGCTTAGTTTCGTTTAAAAGCACAGCGGCGAGGTTCAGTGCTGAAACACATTCACACACTCATACACGCTTCACACAAGGAACACAATTTTACCATAGTTTTTTAACATTTCATGACACTTTTCTGGTTTATCTGAGAGAAACATAAACGTTTAAGCAGCAGCTCCTCCCGTCCCCAGTATGCTAACGTCTACTTGGCCAGCGCACTCTGGACAGAAATACGTCAGATTCAAGGGCAGAATATTATGTCCAGTCAAGGACAGATACCTGTACATGTTTAAAAACATAAATGACTAACTGTAACGATACCCAAAATGCAAAGTTTATTAGTTTTTTTTCTTATCAATGTCAACATTATTCCTTCCGTCCCAGTCCGCAATGCAAGCGCAAATCACATTCATCCATCCATCCATCCATTTTCCGTACCGTTTATCAATTAAATGAAAATCCTTTGGTCACAATGAAATATTTCAGTTCGGTGCCAAACTGTAAATTTCAATTACAGTAAAGAAATATAATAATAATAATAAAGCACAAACAAAACATTTTCAACCACTTGAGTTTAAAAAATAAATTAAACGTGACAGCTTTGTTATATTTTTCACATACTGTAGTGTACCTGTACTGTACAGGTACACTACAGTATGTGATTGTACAGTATGCTTGTATGTGAACATAGAGGTGTACATTGCTTGTGTGAAAGGACAGATATGTACACTGTGTGGATGTGAAAGAACAAAGAGCTATTATAATCATGACTACGCATTATCCTCTTTGATGCAGCTCTTGTACTGGAACTCAGACGAGAGATGAACCTAATGAATTGGTACCTGAGCCTGTAGAAGAGCAGATTAAAAAATAAATAAATAAATAGCGTACCGCTTGTTCTTCTTCCAGAAGTAGCAGGTGAGCGAGACTAGCAGCACGGCAGTGAAGGCGCCCAATCCCGCGCCCAGCCGCACCCAGAAGTCCATCCCTTCGCACGGCAACGTCTCCTTGTCGGGCAAGCTCACGCCTCCCATGCAAATCTTGGGCTCTGTCCACACGTACAACACGTCCTGAACACAAACACGCGATAAGCATGTCTTTGGGGCGGCGGTATTTGTGTAATTGGGCAGCTTGGTGACAAGGTGCTTCACCAATGAGTGAAAATACAACCCATGTTTATTCTGTATTTCCAGGTGCCCACTTTTTTTCACCCTCGTCAAAAACCCCTGGCTCCCCTGTCGCCATAGTGATGAAGGCCTTACTCGTCATTGGCCCCAAAGTAGAGGTGTAGGCTAAGTCAACCACTAAAATTGGTCACCGCAAAAAAAAAAAAAAAAAAAAAAAAAAAAATTCCTCAAGGCAATAAAAAATATTAATAAAAGCATATTATATACCTATACCTAGACATATACCATTTGGCCACTGTCCATGTTTACCACATGGACATTTGTTACAGATGGACGCAGGCCCGTGAAAACAACAGAGGAGCATCTGTGAGTGATTTTTAAGACATTATTAGATGTTTAATGTACATATAACATGATAGATGGTAGTTAGCATTGTTGTCTTACTTAAAATTAGTCTTTACACCAATTTTATCGGCCTTAATAAAGTTATTTTACAACAAATAAGTCGGCTGTGTGGAACAGACGACACGTCTGAGACAGACAACACGTAATGCCCGGATCAGACTACAAGACAAATTTGCTCTATGTCAGACTACTGCAGACCACCGCATCTCGTTTTTTCCGATCACTGGGCTTCATCGTGTCAACACAAACGCGACCGGATACACTCGTTACTATGGCGAAGACAACAATAATGGATCGTGCCGTGTGTTTGTAAGAACTAAATGGGGAAAAACGTGTATTGGTGGTCACCGGTGCTCAGGAGAGGACGTTCGTTTAAGACTTGCTTGAGGTATGTTCCTGTACTTTTAATACGATGCGGCTCGCAAGCAGGCAAAAAAATATCCGGTCTTTGTAGGGTATCTTGTCTTTGTAGTGTATTCAATTAAATATAGGTTGAACATGATTTGCAAATCATTGTATTCTGTTTTTATTTATGTTTAACACAACATCCCAACTTCATTGGAATTGGGGTTGTACAAAGAGAAACATTGTACTTAAACTGTTCGACTATTTTCTCACACACTTGTACACAAAGAGGTGAGCCTCGCCCCATTTTTGCTTGTGAATGACTGAGCAATTCAGGGAAGCTCCTTTTATACCCAATCATGGCACCGAAGTGGTTAAAAAGCTCCTCCGTGGCAAGGCCCCAGTGGTGGATGAGATTCGCCCGGAGTTCCTCAAGGCTCTGGATGTTGTAGGGCTGTCCTGGTTAACACGCCTCTGCAACATCGCGTGGACATCGGGGACAGTGCCTCTGGATTGGCAGACTGGGGTGGTGGTCTCCCTTTTAAAGAAGGGGGACCGGAGGGTGTGTTCAACTACAGGGGGATCACACTCCTCAGCCTCCCTGATAAGGTCTATTCAGGGGTGCTGGAGAGGAGGGTCCGTCGGGAAGTTGAATCTCAGATTCAGGAGGAGCAGTGTGGTTTTCGTCCTGGCCGTGGAACAGTGGACCAGCTCCACACCCTTAGCAGCAGGGTCCTCTAGGGTGCGTGGGAGTTCGCCCAACCAGTTTACATTTGTCTTGTGGACTTGGAGAAGGCGTTCGACCGTGTCCCTCGGGGGGTCCTGTGGGGGGTGCTTCGGGAGTATGGGGTACCGAACCCCCTGATACGGGCTGTTCGGTCCCTGTACGACCGGAGTCAGAGTTTGGTCCGCATATCCGGCAGTAAGTCGGACTCGTTTCCAGTGAGGGTTGTACTCCGCCAAGGCTGCCCTTTGTCACCGATTCTGTTCATAACCTTTATGGAAAGAATTTCTAGGCGCAGCCGAGGCGTAGAGGGGGTCCGGTTTGGTGGCCTCAGTATTGCATCTCTGCTTTTTGCAGATGATGTGGTTCTGTTGGCTTCATCAAGAGGTGACCTCCAACTCTCACTGGAGCAGTTCGCAGCGGAGTGTGAAGTGGCTGGGATGAGAATCAGCACCTCCAAATCTGAGAACACAGTCCCTCAGTCGGAAAAGGGTGGCGTGCCCTCTCCAGGTCGGGAATGAGATCCTGCCGCAAGTGGAGGAGTTCAAGTATCTTTGGGTCTTGTTCACGAGTGAGGGAAGAATGGAACGGGAGATCGACAGGCGGATCGGTGCAACGTCTGCAGTGATGCGGACTTTGTATCGATCCATTGTGGTAAAAAAGGCGCTAAGCCGAAAGGCGAAGCTCTTGATTTACCGGTCGATCTACATTCCTACCCTCACCAATGGTCACAAGCTGTGGGTCGTGACCGAAAGAACAAGATCCTGGATACAAGCGGCCGAAATGAGTTTCCTCCGCAGGGTGTCCGGGCTCTCCCTTAGAGATAAGGTGAGAAGCTCGGTCACCCGTCAGGATCTCAGACTAGAGCCGCTGGTCCTCCACATCAAGAGGAGCCAGATGAGGTGGGTGGGGCATCTGATTCGGATGCCTCCTGGACGACTCCCTGGTGAGGTGTTCCGGGCACGTCCCACCGGAAGGAGGACGACCCAGGACACGCTGGAGAGACTACATCCTTCGGCTGGCCTGGGAACGCCTCGGGATCACCCCCGGAAGAGCTGGATGAAGTGGCTGTGGAGAGGGAAGTCTGGGTGTCCCTGCTAAAGCTACTGCCCCTGCTACCCGACCCAGGATAAGCGGTAGAAAATAGATGGATGGATGGACAACGTCCCAACTTCGTTGGAATTTGGTTTGTGTGTTTATACAGTAAATGAGCAGGTCATTTAAAAAGACACATTCCTCCACCATCATGGGATCGGATCGGTGATCGATTTTTTAAACTCGCTGATCGGTCCCAAAAATCCTGATCGTGTAAAGCCTACTTAAAATGGTAAGCGCTAACGCGCTAATGCTGATCGCGAATGCGTTTAGCAAAGGCTGATTTAGCGGTCTCAAATCCTGTTTGAGTTTGTACCATATACACAGTACCAACATATGCAGTTTAAGGATAGAAGTCCAGCCCTCATAAATAAAAATAAAATCCATGTTAGTAGTAAGTACTGAGATAGGGTTTTTCTTTTTTTGGGGGGTGGGGGTCAGGGGGTAACGCAGATTCCTTAATTACACAACGAAATATCGATACAATCGATTCTAAAAGGATTTGCTAGTGACAGCCCTAAAATAGTCCTATAATTCTTGGTCATCGGTGTACAGTATTTTGACAACCGTGTGTCATGAGGATAAGCACTACAGAAAATGGATGGATACATAACTCGTGAGAGTAAAATAATAGAATTAAAAGATCATCAAACTGGACAGGCTCCATTAACCTGTTGTCCCGCCTTGCAGGCTCCCTCTAAACGGTGGTAGTCCCTCTCAGAGCACGTGGGACACGCCGCGGAGCTCTCCCAGAGGAAATGAAAGGTGCAGCCGTCGCACGTTCCATGCGGGACACGTACTGAAACAGATGCTTGCTGTCAGCAGGGTCCCAAATGAACATTATGGAAAATTTTGAGAAAGTTTTTGATAAATTTCAGTGTTAAGACAGGGAATTCCAGAAATATTCCAAATTGGAAAATTTCCATGGGAATTCATGGGAAATAAATGGAAATTTTCATCAAGCGGCGACGTCGATGATTGTTACCTGGGCACGGAGAGTTCTCCTTTGGCACTTTTGTTGGGATTACAGCGCACCGACACCACTGTGCTGCGGCCCGATTCGCAAGACGAGGTGATCTCAAAAGACCTTGGTAACAAACACGGTGATCACTTTTGAATGCAATAATCATCTAACCAGCTATTGCGTTAGGAACACCACAACGAATAAAAGACAAAAATTGCGAAGAACAAGGTCAATGGTTTCATTGATTATTTCAGCCTTCTTAACAACTTTTTAATTTTAATTTAATTTAATGTTTAATTTTGATGATTACATTTTACAGCTAGCAAAAAACCCAAATTCACAAGTGAGAAATCAGAATGTTACATAAGAAACAATAAAAATTATTTTTAATACAGAAATAAGGAACAAATTGGCCCTCTAAAAACATTTTTTCCTATGTGTTTAATGAACTGCAATGCAGTTTTTACATTAAACAACGGAACTAATAATACGATATTTTAATGTATTAAGATGCCCCTTTTTATTGAACTGGCAGTGACAACTGGCTGGGGCCAGATTTTTTTATTTTTATTAGGTCACACTGACCAGTGCACATTTTTGGTGCACCAAAGAAAGTGTGTTTTTAGAATACAAAAGTGATTAAAAAGGTGTACCGGAAGTAGAAGTTGACATCTGGCACTTTCAAGGAGGTGCGGGGGTACAGCTCTGGTCTTGCCTGAATACCAGCGAGTGTACCATCAACCGTTGCGCCTGTTCAACACGACATCGGGATTTTAGCAGTACATTGCGGCCAGCCGCGGTCGAGTAAGTCGTGCACCCCCGCTACTCACCGAGGAAGGTGTCAGCCAGGTTAATGGACTGCGAGGTGAGTGCCGTGTTGAAACCTCGTCCGCTGGCTGGGATTATGGTTGATTGGCAGATGAAGCCCTTGACAGAGTTGACCCCGTCGCCGCGCTCACTCGGAGAATCGCTGACTGACAAGTCCGTCACGTTGTCTTTGCACAAGGCCAGCTGATCCTTAAGAGAGGAGTGGAAAGAGGATATTAACTCCTTCACTGCTGTGGATGTTTACATTCGTCAATTGGAATCCAACCATTTTCTGCCACCGACATATATATGTCAAATATGTTTTTCAACGGTTAAGCGTGGAAGAGGGTCTTGCTTAGCTTGGCGGTAAAATTCAGGTTTGTAAACCACTGTAATGACTAACAGATCCCTGTAGCTGGTGGAGTTCCATGGCTTTGCATTCGAGATCAGCACAGCTTTTGAGCAGAAGATTAAGATCAGAGGGTGAATCTCGGCTTGTCACGTCGACTATGAGGGAGAGAAATGCCCACACATTGGATAGGTTTGGGTAACTGACACTTGAACAGTGTATGTACATGTATGAACAGAGTATGTGGAGTGGTAGGTAGTTGAAAGTGTGTGTCGCAAACTTGAGAAAAGAGGACGCAGTTCAAGGAGTGAATGGCAAACACCTTGTAAAAAAAGCCACTTGAGGCAGGGCGCGTTTCTTGGTTGTATATCTGTACATAAATTATTTTGCCATCAAAAACCCTTTGTCTTGTTTTTTTTCGTTTTTACTTTTCTGTACTTTTTTTTTTTTTTTTTTTGTCTTTTAAAATGCTTTTAATCATGTAACGCAGATTGAGTTACCTTGTGTATGAAATGCGCTTTATAAATAAATTTGCCTTGCCTTTGCTGTTTTATAGTTTTAGGTGTCACAAAATAATATTAGTATTAAAGTCACTGAAATTTTTTTGTCACAAAAAGCTTGTTTTCGCAGCTTTTTGATCAGAAACCAGTGTTTTGGGTGAAACAAAGCCCTGTTCTACTGCTGATTAAAGAATGAAAAAAAATCAGTAGTCATATCAAGCTGCATGTAAGATTTGTGTCACATCTACATCCCCAATTCCAATGAAGTTGGGACGTTGTGTTAAACATAAATAAAAACAGAATACAATGTTTTGCAAATTATGTTCGACCTATATTTAAGTGACCACATTACAAAGACAAGATATTTAATGTTCAAACTGATAAACTTGATTGTTTTTAGCAAATAATCATTAACTTGGAATTTTATGGCTGAAACACGTTCCAAAAATGCTGGCATTGGTAACTTACACATCTGTGAAGGCATCATTAACGCTGAAAGGTACATACAGATTTTGGAGAAACATATGCTGCCATCCAAGCAACGTCTTTGTCATGGATGCCGCTGCTTATTTCAGCAAGACAATGCCAAACCACATTCTGCACGTGTTACAACAGCATGGCTTCGTACTAAAAGATTGCGTGTACTAGACTGCAGTCCAGACCTGTCTCCCATTGAAAATGTGTGGCGCATTATGAGCGTAAAATACGACAACGGAGACCCCGGACTGTTGAACAGCTGAAGCTGTACATCAAGCAAGAATGGGAAAGAATTCCACCTACAAAGGTTCGACAATTAGTGTCCTCAGTTCCCAAATGTTTATTGAATGTTGTTAAAAGAAAAGGTGATGTAATACAGTGGTAAACATGACCCTGTCCCAGCATTTTTGGAACGTGTTGCAGCCATAAAATTCTAAGTTAATGATTATTTGCTAAAAACAATCAAGTTTATCAGTTTGAACATTAAATATCTTGTCTTTGTAGTGTGGTCACTTAAATATAGGTCGAACATGATTTGCAAAACGTATTCTGTTTTTATTTATGTTTAACACAACATCCCAACTTCATTGGAATTGGGGTTGTAGATGTGACTTACATGCAGCTTGATATGACTATTTCAGTGCATTTATTTGTTTTTCTCAGTTCCAGAATAATAAAAGAATGAAAAACAAATGCACAAGGGCAGTGATTTTTAAAAAGTCTGGTAAGAGTACCACTGGTGGTACGCAGGCTCCCTCTAGTGGTACGTCCACAGAATCACAGAATGAAATGTTCAAACTGTGTATAATGTTAGTTTTTTTTGTTTGTTTGTATGTTTTTTTAATCCATTACAGTACATTTGTTGTTGTGCTTAATTACAATGCATTTGCTTTTAATAATTTAATCACACAGTCAATTCAAACACCTGGGAACTGTTTGAAATTATGGGGGGGGGAGCATAATGTCTCCTTTAAGATTCCCATGGCGAACTCATATGCATTCTCGAGTCCTCACCTGTCCACCGCACAAGCTGATGTTGAACTGATGAAAGTATTTGGTTCCCTTAGAAGTGAAGCTCGGCCCGTTCATCAGCGTTCCCACCGAACCCAGCGGGCTGAAGTCAAAGGTCATGGTGATGTTGCCGTCCATGTGTGTGAAGTGACAGTCGCTGTAGCATAAGTGGTGATCCTAAAAGTGATCGTAAAGCACAGTGTGACAATGACTCGAAGGAGATGAGCCACCATGTTTATGGGACGCAATAAACTGATGTGCACATTGTGTATACAGTAAACTCTCGTTGATCTCGGGGGTTACGTTCCAGAAAACCGTATCGTAAATAAAATAATTGACTATATTACTATATAAAACGATAAGTTTCAACCAACCTTGCTGCTCTGGCTGCCCGGTCCACAAGGCTTGCAGGCGTCCGGCCCCGGCGTGGCCTGAGAGAGCAGGTAAGTGTCGGGAGGGCACTCGGCACAGCGGCTGCTCCGTGGCTCGATGTAGTGACCCGGCGGACACGGCACGCAGGCAGAGTCGGACGGCTGCGTGCTGAGGGCGCAGGCGCGACACTCGGACGATACCCCGTCCATCGCGTTGCTCACCGAGATGGAGTAGATGCGCGCCACGTCGTTGACGTAGTGACGGACCTGCCAAACACGTGATGGACGGATGTGAACGTTATGTTTGACTGACACTAGAACACACTTCATTCACCATGTTAGTGTTGTATTACCGTTATTTCTCGTGTATAATGTGCATTTTTCCCCCCCAGAAAATAGTCAAAAGTCAATAGTGCGCATTCTACATAGGTATAGGAGCAAATGGAAAAAAAAAAACTTTCACATTTTATAAATGTATACCGCGATCTAGTTGTTATGAAAAAGCTGTACACTTTCATTCCAGAATGCCACCGCCACCTAGTGGTTATAAAAAAAGTATAGCCTACACTTTCATTCCAATATGACAGGGGGTACATTTGACTGCATATATGTACAGTTGTGCTCATAAGTTTACATATCCTGGCAGAATTTGTGAAATATATTTTCTTTTAATATGACTGATGACTGAAAAACAACCATCATAAATTTTTTTATGGTTATGTTTTGTTCAATGATAATGCTTTTCTGAAATGAAAAAATAAAATGAAATGTGTTTCGCCTGGTCCTTCATGTTTTCTTTAAAGAATTGTAGATTCTTAAAAATTCTGCCTGGGTAATCAAACATATGAGCACAACTGTGTATTTTCTAATTTACTAAATAAAAGTAGGGTTGTGAATTTCAAAATAAGAGCAAGTAAATAAAAAAAAAAAAAGGATTACGTATTCAAATAAAGCACTTAACTTCTGAATCATTCTTTGAAAAAAAACTAACAAAATACAGATAATACTTCATGTTTTGATCATATGGGTAGAAACAAAATCATGCATTCTAAAAAATGCATTATACAACAGGTAGAATGTTGAGGTAAACTTTGGGAGTGCGCATTATACATGAGAAATTACGGTACTGACGTCCTTGGGCTGATTGGTCCTCTGGAAAGCCCAAGTGTAAGAAACGGAGGCATTCTTGGTCATGACATGTGTGTACGACTGTCGGGTTTTGCTCCTCTCCCATGACTCCACGACGGTGGTGCTCCTCCGGTTCACGTCCTTTAAAAAAATTAAACACATTCAAAGAGATAAAGTTTGTACATGCATGTTCTACACTGAGAGGAGTTTACCCTCACCATCATAAAGTAGAATTCACAGTCACCGGAGCACACCGTCTCAAACTCAAACGTAATCCGGCCAAACTCTGTACCTGTGTGACTAGATATTGACGTCGGGAGCCTGGTGGAAGTCGGAGGAAGGAAAAGAGTCAAGACAAGCGGAGAGTCGATAGTGAATGATAAGAATGTGGCGCTCACTTGAAGCCAGGAACATGGATGCTGAGGATTAGGTAGTCATTATCTGAGCTTCCCGCTCCGCTCCGGATGTGATCGCGTGCTACCTCCCAGCCTAAAAAGACAGGAGGGGGGGGGGGGGGGACAATGAGGTCTGACTGGAATCATGAGGCAAACCAATATGTCCAGGCGTGTCAATGAATTGGATCTTGATTTTAAAATCACCTAAATAATACACTATGTTGACAAAAGTATCAGGACACCAGGCTCACAAGTCCTTGATGGGGTTGAGGTCAGGGCAGAAAGACCCTTCCAATGCAATGTTACATTGTTGTATATATATATACATATTATTGTATTTTTTTTACATTTTATATGTATATAACAATTGTACATTTCTTGAGATTGAGATTGTTTTTTAAATATTACGCTATATTCATTGTAATATATTTGCAAACACCCAGATACTATATACCTCAGATAGTATATTACCCATTCTGTTATGTTGCAGGTCAAAATGACCCTTTATAAAAATCTATTTAAAAAAAAAAAAAGAATAGAAAATGTAAAGAAATTTAAAATGTATAAATAAATTACAAACGTGAAACTTTTACTGCACATTTTGAAAATGGTTTGCAGCTTTGCAAACACCCAGTTATAAAATGTAAAAATATATATAAAAATATTTTTCAAATGTAAAAAAAAAAACAAAAACTTTTTTAAAAACTTGTTTACTTCAATTTTTTAATTATATTTATTTTGTATTATTTTGGGTATTCACACAGACATTGTATATTCGCTTTTCACCTTAAATTCATGTAACAGGAGGGTAACGAGGCCTGACTGAGTAAGAGGTGTGTCATTACTTTTTGGACATCTAGCTTTTTTTTTTTTCCTATTGTCTTCACCGTTCATGCCGTCACACTTTGAGTTGCCCACGTTGAAGCAGGACGTCTTCATGTTAGCGGGAACAACATTCCACCACTTGTACTCAAACCCCAGGCTGGGCTCGGTGCCCGCCGGGCACAGCTGACACGCTGAGGAGGGGGACGAAAATGAACAGATGACCAAGAAGACAAAGAGGAGATGATGAAGAAATAAAAGTGATGATAATAACACCCAGTACGTTTCATCCCGTCGGAGTACGTCCCAGCGGGGCAGGGTGAGCAGACGGAAGTATTGTTGTTATAGAAACCGGGGTTGCAGGGAGGGCAGGGCTCTCGTTCGCCACCAGGGGGCAGCGTCTCAGCTCCAGTCACCTTCTCCAAGCAGACCTTGGGCTCGATCCACTTGTAACGGATCTGGGTCTGGAGTTACAGGGAAAAACGTGTCAGGAATTCCAGAAGGTGATTGGTTAAGAGTCACCAGATGTTCTCACTTTGCCGTCGTTGTCGCACGCCGTGTGAATGTTGAAAAAGTCCTTCCTGGTGCATGGCGGTCTGTTTTTGCACTTTTCAGACCCCTCATCTGCCAGACAACACAAGTAATCAACATTAACCCACCTAATCAAAGATTATGGGCCAAGTTTCCAAATACTGTAATGGAAGCTAAATTCACTCCAACACAGTGGTTCTTAAACTTTAAGTGCTACTTAAAAAATAAACCAACATTAAAATACAGCAGCATATTAGGCAAGTGTTTATGAAAAATGAGAGATTTTATTGCAAAAAATAAAATGCAGTGAAACTTTGGGCCTAGTTTTTGAATGATCCTGGTTTCGACGATTTTTTTAATCTAAATTTTGTCCCGGTTTTTGGACATCTGCTAGGTTTTTGTATGAAAGAAATGCGCGACTCGGCCATTCAATTACCAAAATCGATGTGAAGCATTGTCAAGCATTGTGATGGCATGGCATGACTCCTTCTTGTGACTGGCTCAAAGTCAGCCCTAACGTCATTCAGAAGCTCCAAAATTGCATTTCTGAAGAGACAATATGTCTTGATCATTTCTCTTTCTGGCATTTCAAAAATGTTGACATGAGCAGAAAAGATCTGTTCTCTCATTCTCCTCTCATTTTGCCTCCTGTTTGCATGAACAACCGAGTTTGCGCCCATTTTTGCATGTGCAAACCTTTAGTAAATCTGGCCCCTATGAGTGTGTGCGTGTGTTCATGAGCGTCTGTGTCTACCTGCATACTGAGTGGCGGTGTTGCAGGGGGAGCAGGAGCTGGCCCCATGGGCCGAAAAGGTGTCCCGAGGGCAAGGCTCGCACGAAGACGAGCCCGGCACTCGGCTGAACGTGCCGGGCTTACAAGGGAAACACTCAGATGTGTAGGCCACTCCTGGAGATGCGAAAGGGAAAGGAGGAATATTTGATGGAGTCGTGATTCCAAGAGGAGAAGATGAGGATGAATACAAACCTTCTATTTGGACGTTTTTCAGCAGAGCAGGTTTCACCGCTTTGGTGCCCACCGTGACGGCACCGGTCCTCCAGTACATGATGTTCGTGCCAGACTGGAGGTTCACCTGGTGAACGGAACAAAAAGACATAAGCATTCCAGAATAAAAGTTTTGTCTGAAGCTGGGTACACGCCAGAGGTGGGTGGAGTAGCCAAATATTGTACTCAAATAAGACCACTGTTACTTTAGAATAATATGACTCAAGTAAAAGTAAAAAGTAGTCATCCAAATATTTACTTATCTACTTATGATGCCTACTTACTTATTTACTTATTTATTTACTTAATTATACAAATTATTAGGTAAAAGTAAGAAAGTACTCAATGAAAAAACTACTCAAGTAAAGAGTAATTTGTGAGTAACTGTTTTTTTTTTTTTTTTTTTTTTTTTAATAAATCAGAGCATGAAGATCAAATTATAAAAACACGGGAGTCGACACACAGCTGCCACCGTTTCAATTTTTTAACTGCCCAAAAAATAACAACACATGCATTAGGCCCTAAAGAAACATTATTTGCTTTATTGGCTTAAAGGACTTCATGAAGTAGCTGTTTGCTGACAAGACTTAGTGATTGTGTGCGTGTATGTGCTAATTGTGCCACATCCACTGCCAAAAAGAAACAGCAAAAACATCTGCAACTTACCGCAAGGTGTTTTCTCAAGTTAGAAGTGGGCTGAGATATCCAAGTTTGGGCAGTCACAATTTAAGAGCATGACAAAGCTGTTGTTTTTTTTGGAGTCTGTAAACACAATCAAGCAGCTGTTTTTTTTTTGTTTTGTTTTTTTTAAATGAATCATTCTGATTGGCTCGCGAAAACTACGTGCGCAGTCATGTGACTGCCTTGTGTCATCTGATTGGTGAATTGGAGTCAAATGACATTATTGTTCACGTTTGATTGGCGCAACGGGCGCCCTATGCGGAAGTCGAAGATGGAGTCTAAAAATAGACGCGCACACGCACGAATGGATAAATAAAAGTAGCGAACGGCATGTCGATCATTGGAACGGAGTAAAAGTATTGATCCTTTTAGACAAATACTCAAGTAAAAGTGAAAAGTGGAGTGCATTTAAAGTACTCTGACAAGTAGAGTTTATCGAAAATGTTACTTGAGTAAATGTAATGGAGTAAATGTAGCTCGTTACTACCCACCTCTGGTACACACACACACTGAAAAATGGGCTGAATTTGACCAAATGAATTGTACTTAAATACAACTGAGCTGTACTTAACAATTAAAAATGGGTATGTGGGGTAACCCACTTGAGAACTCACCGTGTGGGTGGCCCACTCTCCATGGTTGGTGAGCTTTAACCACTTTGTTTCTGCAGCCTGATCCATCTCTTGACACTGGTCATTCTGGATCTGCATGCAATTCCACACAATTTTACCATAACGAAGGATAAATTTAAATTTATTATTATTATTATTTTTTTTTTTTAAAGTTTAGTCTTGAGTAACACTGGGGTGGCAGCACAGTGAGGTAATGGTTATCATGCTTGCTCTGCAATCAGGAGATCCAGGTTTGATGTTTGCCTGTTGTCCCCTTGCTTGCAAACGTTTTCTAATAACATTGCATTAACTTAGCGCTAAATAAAAATGTGTTAATTATAATGCATTTATTCTTTATGTTTTAATAATTTATTTAATTCATTCAGTCATTCATTAAATAACTATTTCATTTACTTCAAATAATAAAATAATTATTAGCAAAATAAATTATTTTACAAATACATTCAACATTTTTTAAGCATGTAATGTTTGGTTAATTTACTGTAAACAATAATTTAAAAACAGTATATTTTACATATACATGTACATTATTGTGTTAAATCATTGTTTCATTTATTGTAAATAATAAAAGAAAGAAATAAGAAATTACTGTACATACATTTGACTTTTATATTAAAGAATTTGCTACTTTTAGTAAAATTAATGAAATTAAAATGACATTTTAATTTACATTTAAATAATATATTCATATAAACAATGTCTCATTTATTTTATTAAACATTTGGTTAATTATAATTACAAAGAATTTGAAAATAAAATAAAATATTTTATTGAAATAAACTATTTAACATGGACATTTTAAATGTATTATTATTTTTTTTAACCGCATCTACAAATTATCTCGCCCGTTTTAAAAATCAAATGTGGCCCTGGGGTACCAAGGTTTGCCCACCCCTTGGTGCACAGTAAGCGTGTGTGGACTACTCACAAAGAACTCAAATAACAGGTTGTTGTCTGGGTACTGGTACTCGAAGGTGACGGATCCCTGCTTCTTCAGGTGGACTGAGTACACGAGCGAGACTGTGCACTCGTCCCTGTTGGACTCCAGATAGCTTCCTTGGGGCACCCAGGAAGAGCTGCATGGGGGGGCAAGAATAACATTGGATTATACGTGGCAAAGCTCAGATACACACATGAATAAAATATACCATAAATGCATTGACTGTTAAATATGGTCTGAATTTGGTATCAGACCTATGTTGACCAACTAGTAAATGGTATCAGTGCTTAGTATGGAATGGGTATTTTATTGATGGATTATTGGGGAAATTGGTTTTTAAATGTATTCTAGTGAGGCTAAGCGGTTCAGAATAAGGATGGATGGCTGTACCGTGTGGATGCTTCCATTGGAGATCAGTAGTTCTTTGCTGCCCTCTTGTGACATCTATAGGCAATTACAAACCGTTTTTTGGGGGGATCGGGGGTCAAAGACTACACTACATTGCTCAATTACTGAAATAATCAAGATGCACCTGTAGCTAAGGTTGTTTGCAAATTCAAAAATAATTGTAAAAAGACAACTAAGAGGAAAACATTATGCAAAAATGACACCAGCAGGAGATTTTTCTTTAACAATATCTTTTCCAGCTTTTTAAAAGGGTCAGTTTGACCCGGGACATAACTTACAGGGTTATATATCAACAAGGTTGCGGCTCAAAAGAGGGGGGCAGAAAATCTCATTTATACTTTATTTTCAAACGTTACACAGTTATTCTCACTATATTTCACATACTGTGTATGCCACATACAAGCACAAAAACAAACCGTGTTTGTGTCACCTGTTGCACGCGAGGTTGCCGTCTCGGTGGGGGCCGAATTGCAGAGCGGTTGCTAGGCTACTGAATCCCGCCGGCATGGAGTCCCACTCGTCGAAGCGGATGCCGCTGCCCAGGGAGTAGCTTCCCGCTGCGCAGCGGGTGCACTCTTGGGCCGACATCTCCAGGAACTCGCCGGCTTTGCAAGAAAAGGCTACACACACACACACACACACACACACAGAAAACATGACGTGACCTTTTCACCATGATGTCATACACACTGCCGTGTGGCAAAAGGCTTAGTTGGATGCTTGGGGATTTAATTTTTTAATGGCATCATTATGTCCACATGTACACTAAATACTGCAATGCGCAGTTGCTAGGAGAAAACAAAGCACTGGTGGAGGTGAAGCGTTGTTGATGCAGTACGGGACAAACCTGTGAGCAGTCACGTCTAAGCAACTGGTCTTACCACATTAGTTAGCTGTTTAACAAGCTTTATTTCCTGCTTCATGCTTCACTTACTTAACGTACAAGACTCATCATTTCCTACACATTAGGTAATCGCTGTGCTTATTCCTCCGACGAATGTGTGGCCTTTTTAGAGGCCTCAACAATCCCTGAAAACTGACCAGTTTTTTTAAGTGGGCGTATCCTGGTGAAATTTTGCATTTTTGAGAGCACAAATTCATTCTCGTAATATTACAATTTACCGGTAATCTTAAAAACATGGTTTTATATCTTAAAAATGTCCTAACTAAGAAAAATGACTTTTTCCTTTGATTATTATATCCGTCCATTTTCTTCACCGCTTATCCTCACTAGGGTCGCGGGTGTGCTGGACCCTATCCCAGCTATCTTCGGGCGAGAGGCGGGGTACACCCTGAACTGGTCGCCAGCCAATCGCAGGGCACATATAAAAAAACAACCATTCGCGCACACATTCACACCTATGGGCAATTTAGAGTCTTCAATCAACCTACCATGCATGTTTTCAGGATGTGGGTGGAAACCGGCGTGCCCGGAGAAAGCCCACGCAGGCCCGGGGAGAACATGCAAACTCCACACAGGCGGGGCCGGGATTTGAACCCCGGTCCTCAGAACTGTGAGGCAGATGTGCTAACCAGTCTGTCACAGTGCCGCCGTTTATTATTATATATATTATTTATTTATTTATTTATTTTTTTTTTTCTCTAAAAAAAGATTATATTATGAGTCATCTTAAAAATTTTTTTATAAATAAATATTTTAAAAATAATACAAAATACAAAAAATACTAAAACTATTTTAACAATATAGAACTTTATTCTCATAATATCATGAATCCAATATGGATAATATATTACTTTCTAACTAAAAAATGCTTTTTCTAAAAAATATGCAACTTTATTCTTGTAATATCACAACTTAAATTTCATAATACTAGGACTTCAATCTCGAAAATATACAACTTTCTTCACCTAATATTATGATGTTAATGTTAACAAACAATTGGCAGATTAATCATTGAACAGGCCCATCCCTTTTTTCGAACCTCTTGTCTCTGAGGAGAGCTGCTCCTCTTTTTAGCTCTGCGTTCATTGGCCTCTGGCTTTGGAGAAGTTCCAAACAGAGTCGGTCAGGATGCGTTTTGGAAAATTCCAGACCACTGATAAAGAGGCGTTGACGCATACACATGCGCGTCTCACACAGATGGACGCACAGCAAAACACTCAAGCGACTTACTGCAATCTGTGCCACGCACCGGCTCAGGCAGGCCGACGCAGGCTCCGGGCTCGTGCGGAATGGCCGCCCGCCACCGAGAGCCCGAGCTGCGGCACTCGGTGTACTCAAAGTAGTAGTCCTCCTGTAAAATAATAATAAAAAAAAGACCACAAATTAACCCAAAATCGGAGCACATGCATCTACAACATTAAGTATCACTGTCTCTTATAACACAATATCGACAGACCCGCATCAATTTTGATATCCTGCTGTACATATACAGTACATTAGGATAAGAAAATTGACTGTTACAGTCTGTCGCTAAATTAAAGACAAAGAAAACGACAAAATAAAATCGCAAATTATGTTATCATTTACTGTTATGATACAGTATTGACATACCAGCCTAATATTTGATATCGCGTTGTACCATATCATCATCTCTGACGAAACTGTATCGCTACACCAGCATTAAATATGGATATTAAGGGTGGAACAAAATTTCAATATTACAATGTATTGCATTGTTTTCCATTGCGATTATGGAATCACGATATCAGCATTAAATTTGATATCACGATGTACGGTGAGACGTGTCTGGTGTGACAAAATATTCATATGGCAATGTGTCTTATCATTGTCTATTATGATAGTTTTGACTCACCGGCCTTTGCTTTCGCGCTGCACCGTATCATTGTTACGATACAACAGCATTAAATATCTATACCATGGGGCGAAATATCAATACAAAATGTATCTCGTTCTCTGTTACGATAAAGTATCAAATTTGATATTACGGGGTATTTTATTGTCAGTTATGATATGGTATTGTTACACCTGCATCAAATAATATCAGGAGTCGGGAAAAAATATTAGTATCACAATAAATCATATTGTTGTTTGTTTTGATATAATCTTGTTACACCAGCATGAGATTTGATATCATGACATAATGGCATCTGTTACGATACAGTATGGATACACCAGCATCAAACATCAAAATTAGGGACGGGAGAAGATATGATATCACAATGTCTCGGCGTCTGTTACGATACAGTATCAATATACCAGCATCAAATACAATATTAGGTGCAGGACAAAATATCGATATCGCAACATATCGTATTGTTGTCAAAAGTGACAAACCAGCATCAAATATCAATACTATTGCTGTTTTTACATGATCAGTCTACAGTATAGCTATCAAAAAAATGATAGAAAAGTGCATTGTTTTACGTTTTCTTTTCTCAGTTGCATCTCTATCACATTTTATCGGTGATATTTCTGTATCATTATTTTGCCGTCAGCTAAAATATCACATACATGATGCGTTACTCTTGGTATGACGCAGTAAACAAAACTCCCAATACTAATAACTAAACAAGCATTTACCTGCATCAAAACTGAACATGATTGTATAGTGTAGATCGTTTAGCTGTACCTAATAAAGTGTTGTGGGTGTGTTTAATGAGGCAGAGTAAAAGACAGCTTCTCCCTCCTCCTCCACTTTTATGTGAGTGAGTGTTTGGTTTGCTGAACAATAAAAGATGAAGCGCCTGCATTTACAAGCCAAAAGCTCTTCCTCGTTGCTTCCACTGATACGAACCCGCGCTACAAGTAATTACCACTCCTTTTGGTTTGTCTGGATGCACAACATTCCGCCTCCACGTCCATGACAACAACTAACTGGTTTTAGATGGTAGCCTTTTTTGCATCGTCACTGATTTGAGGCCTCACTGAAAAAGAAAAAGACAGAAGTCGTATATTTTCGAGGTAAAAAGTCCTATTTTCGAAATTCAAGTTGGAATCTTACGAGTACAAAGCTATACTGTTTATCGAAGCAAAAAGTGTATTTTTTAAGTCCTAATAATACAAGAATTTAATGAATGTATGACTTCATTCTTGTAATATTAACTCTTTAATCTAAAAAATATATATAAAACTGACTTGAAAATGTATAACTCTACTCGTATTACAATATTAATCTCAAAAATAGACTTTTTATTTCATACTAAGAAATTTAATCTCGAAAACATACAACATTGTCCTTGAAAAACTACACCATTATTCTCTAAATAGTATTACTTCAATTTTAAACATACTACTTTTTAACCCCAAAATATCTGAGTTTCATCTAAAAAATACAACACTTTTAATCTAAAAAAATAAACTGCTTTCATCTCATAAATGCATGACTTTCCTCTTGAAAATATACTACTGTACTTTTTATCCCACAAAATATGACTATAATCTAAAAAAATAAAACACTTTTAATCTAAAAAAAAAATAAACTGCTTTAATCTCATAAAGGTGGGACGGTGGACGACTGCTTAGAGCGTCTGCCTCACTGTTCTGGGGACCGGGGTTCAAATCCCGGCCCCGCCTGTGTGGAGTTTGCCTGTTCTCTCCATCCCTGGGTGGGTTTTCTCCGGGCACTCCGGTTTCCTCCCACATCCCAAAAACATGCGTTTTTGGGATGTGGACTCTAAATTGCCCGTAAGTGTGTGTATGTGAGTGTGAATGGTTGTTTGTTTGTATGTGCCCTACGATTGGCTGGCAACCAGTTCAGGGTGTACCCTGCCTCTTGCCCGATGTTAGCTGGAATAGGCTCCAGCACGCCCACGACCCTAGTGAGGAGAACGGCTCAGAAAATGGATGGATGGATAATCTCATAAATGCATTACTTTCCTCTTGAAAATATACTACTTTATTCGCACAATTATAACTAACATGTAAAAGATAAAACTTTTTATTTTTCTGGAAAAAGTACAGCTTTTTTATCTTGAAAATGTGACTTATAATCACAAAAATTTTACTTTAAGCTCATAACATTATTTTGATCTAAAAGATACAGTACACCACATTTTATGTAAAAAACAAATTAAAAAAATGTGTAATTCTCCCAAAAATACAATTCTAGTCATGTAATACTCCAGCTTTAGTCTAAAAAATATGACTCTCTCAACAACATGACTTTTTTTTTTCCACGAACATTTTGTATGCCATTTTATGTGTCTTTAGGTAGTAGGGCTGGGCGATTAATCGATTAATGGCGTTTTTGGCTCAGGACGATTTTTTTTTTATTTTATTATTATTTTATTTTTTTTAAATTAAAAAAAAAAAATTTTTTTTCATTGTAATTGAAATCCCCACTAATATTACACTGGCAACGTGGCAGCAGACAGTTTACATAAACAGTTTTCGTCAGTTGTTTGGAATTAGTTCCAATTTGCAGCGTTACACAATGAGCAAATAAATAACAGCCCGTCCGCTGCCACATACATTTTAAAGGCTGTTGCAACCAACGGGAGTAGTAGCACGGCCAAACTGTTTTAATTATTTCAAAAAGAAACACACCGCGTGAAAATGTGTGTGATTCGGGAAAAACACGATTAGAATTGAAAATCTGAATTGAATCTGAATTGTATTTTATTATTTTAAATCAGATTTAGTTTATTTTGTATGACCATATTGCCCAGCCCTAATAGGCAGTGAATGCTTTCAGGAATGTTGCTCTTCCATCTTCGGGACCGGGGTGACACCAGTGTGGGCTTTAGAGGAGGTGTGGAGCTGATCCAGAGCAGTTGGACGGGAAAAAAACAGTCCATGCAGGAAACTGATAAGCACACAGTGGCCCAAGTTCAACACACTGGAGCGAGGAAGGGCCCATAAGTCATTACGGCAGTGGTATCCAAACTACAACCCAGGGACCATTTGTGGCCCACTGACATTTTTTTTATTTCCTGCTAAGTGTATACTAAAAGTATTTGCGAGCAGCAGTATGGTTTCATGCCTAGAAAGAGAACCACAGATGCATTATTTGCCTTGAGGATGTTGATGGAAAAGTACAGAGAAGGTCAGAAGGAGCTACATTGTGTCTTTGTAGATCTAGAGAAAGCCTATGACAGAGTACCCAGAAAGGAACTGTGGTACTGCATGCGGAAGTCTGGAGTGGCAGAGAAGTATGTTAGAATAATACAGGACATGTACGAGGGCAGCAGAACAGCGGTGAGGTGTGCTGTAGGTATGATAGACGAATTTAAGGTGGAGGTGGGACTGCATCAGGGATCAGCCCTGAGCCCCTTCCTGTTTGCAGTGGTGATGGATAGGCTGACAATGAGGTTAGACTGGAATCCCCGTGGACCATGATGTTTGCAGATGACATTTGATTTGCAGTGAAAGCAGGGAGCAGGTGGAGGAACAGTTAGAAAGATGGAGGCATGCACTGGAAAGAAGAGGAATGACGATTAGCCGAAGTAAGACAGAATATATGTGCATGAATGAGAGGGGTGGTGGGGGAAGAGTGAGGCTACAGGGAGAGGAGATAGCAAGGGTGGAGGACTTAAAATACTTGGGGTCAACCGTCCAGAGCAATGGTGAGTGTGGTCAGGAAGTGACGAAACGGGTCCAAGCAGGTTGGAACGGATGGAGGAAGGTGTCAGGTGTGTTATGTGACAGAAGAGTGTCTGCTAGGATGAAGGGCAAAGTTTATAAAACAGTGGTGAGGCCAGCCTTGATGTACGGATTAGCGACAGTGGCACTGAAGACACAACAGGAAGCAGAGCTGGAGGTGGCGGAAATGAAGATGTTGAGGTTCGCTCTCCGAGTGACCAGGTTGGATAACATTTTAAATGAGCTCATCAGAGGGACAGCCAAGGTTTGATGTTTTGGAGACAAAGTTAGAGAGAGCAGACTTTGATGGGTTGGACACTTCTAGAGGAGAAATAGTGAGTATATTGGTAGGAGGATGAGGAGGATGGAGCGGCCAGGCAAGAGAGCTCGAGGAAGACCAAAGAGAAGGTTGATGGATGTCGTGAGGGAAGACATGAGGGCAGTTGGTGTTTGAGGAGGATGCAGGAAAGCCTTACATGGAAAAGGATGACGCGCTGTGGCGACCCCTAAAAGGACAAGCCGAAAGGAAGAGGAAGTAGTATACTAAAATTTGCAATTTACATGACGTGTCGTTTTTTTCCTAGAGAACTTACTTTCTACACTGGGTAGCAAAGCAGCAGAAGTAGTTTGTACATTGGTTTTATACAGAGCTTTACTAAATTAGCAAAAATGGGAAGAAAAAGTCGAAAGATTTTCTATTCATAACGCCACAATGAAAAAAGATAACTATTACAGCAGCAAATAGCGATTGTTTGCACTACTTTCTCGACTTTCCTCAGCACAGATTGCTTTTGTTTTGGTTCTAAATGTGGCGATTCTGTGGATCTGTTCGAAGGCGCTGGCCACCCCAATATCCTGAAGAATCTTCTTGCTTTTATCACCATGCTCTTTTTTAAATATATATAAAAACAAAAAAAAATCCCTAGCATAGCTTCACCTACAGCGGTTACCTGAACAAGTTTTTTAAGTTACGAGATGATGTTTGCCTTGACTTGCGAGCAATGACTTCAGTTATGAGCGTGCCAAGTTCAGACCCTCCACCGCTCCAGTGAAGTGAAAATAAAAAGCAACTGAGGTTGAACCTTAGTTCACAAAAAAAATTATAAAATTTTGTATAGATTATTATTATTTAAAACTCGGCCGTGCCTTTTCTCACACCGCTTAAATGTCATTCGCTCTGTGCTTCATGTATGTTCTGCAGATCGAACTTCGATTGGAAAATTATCCCCGACACACATCGTCGGGGTGGCCATCACCCTCGGGTGGCTACTGCCACCCCTTCCCAGCCCCTAGCTCCGCCTCTGATGGGTGAAGGACGTCAAATTAGCCCTTATATCTCCTTTAATTTATCTGCATGTGGCCATTGGGGAAAACACAACTGTGTTCTGCTGATCAGCTTTCCGAATTATTCTTAGGGAACCGGAAATGTTCGCTTTTTTTCCCATGAGTACATTGAGCGTCTCACGCGGCCCAATCAGTGCACAAGCGGCAATAAAGGTGCGAAATGGGGGTGAACGGAATTAAGGGTGACTGGAGCATGAATTAAGTGTGCATCACTCACCTCCGTGCAGGGCCGCGGTTTCACGGCCCCGTCAATCATCCTGAGCGTGCAGCAGAGGAAGAGGAGGACGAGGAGGAGGTGTTGGATGTGGATGGTCAGAGCCCAGCTGGCGACGAACCGAGCCGGCGAGCGCATTGTCGTTTATCCAAGGAGCAAGAGCGCTAAATAAATGTTCGTTGTTTTTTTTCCCCTCGTTTAAATGGCGTCCAAACGCATGTTTCTGTCGTCCGCCAATTTGTCAAGCTCGCCACCTGCGATTATCCTCGGACAAGCGCTCTCCCGCGGAGCTTCGCATCTGTCGAGTTAGCGAGGAGAACATAGAACTTCCGAATATGGAATTTCAAAGTAAAATAATCACTGCGTTCACTCGTCCTTGAAGACTTGCAGGGCCCTCCTATTTAGTTTTAACACCATCCATCCATCCATCCATTTTGCTTACAACATTTGTTTTATTTTGAAGGCAAAACGCTAAAACATTGGAGCGCGTTAACGGTTATGCGACAGTATCTGACTTGAATGTGTCGCGAACCACTGAGGCGAGTGACGATTCAGTGACGTCGACCAGGAAAAAATAAAGTAATTATCTTACGGGGAACAATGAACATGAAACACACGGTACTAGCATACCCAAAACTACATTGTTGTCGTTGTAATTGAAAGGAGAGCTGACTCAACTCTGAATAAATGTGTGTGGCCTGTAATGGACGATTAGCGTGCTTGTTTGGGTTTCTACGGTCTATGCTGTACACGGTGACTCAATTTGACGTCGATTTTTTTTTTTTTTTTTTTTTTTTGTAATACTTCGTGTGTGTGTAAAATTGTCATTGCAGTGCTCACGTTGACCACCGGACGTCAGAGAAGACGAACTAACAAACTGGACTAAGACTAGGAGTAGCAGCCTACTAGTAGTGGTAGGAGTAGAACTAGTAGTACTAGTAGTAAGAGGAGGAGGAAAAAGGAGTAGTGGTTGGACGAGGAGGAGAAAGAGGAGGATGAAGAGTATTAGGAGGTGTAGGAGTAGCAGTACAGTTGTCATTGTATCAGCATGAGCACATTACTGGTACCCTTTCATTGCTCAGTGACTCTCCGTAGTGTGCTTTCATGTCCTAAAAGTGTATTTTGTCACAGTGGCTGTCTGTTGTCGTACTAGAGGGGCTCCAACTACCGGAGACAAAGTCCTTGTGTGTTTTTGACGTACTTGGCAAATAAAGATGATTCGGATTCTGAGGAGGAAGATGAGGGGTTGTAGGACTACTACCGGGATACTACAAGCCGTAGGAGTAGTACAAGTAATAGTCTTAAGAGGAGGACCAGGAGTTGTAGGAGTAATACTTAACTATTACAAGTTGTAGTAGTAGTAGTTGTAAGAGGAGGAAGTGTATAAGGAGTATGAGAAGGAAGAGGAGAAATAGAAGGAAGAGAAAGCTGAAGAGTCGTAGAAGTACTACTAATAGTAGTAGTAGTATTAAGAGGAATATCAGTATTAGGAAGAGGAGCAAGACAAAGAGTAGTACTAGTGGTAGTACTAAGAAGAGGAGGGCGAGTCGTACTACTGGTAATATTAAGAGGAGAAGTAGTAGTCGGAGTAACAGCAGCAGTGGGAGCAGTATTCAATTAAAACATTATTAAGGGAACGCCACATTTCTTTCCATAGCACAACAAAAAGACATAATCAACAACAAACATAATCTTATAAGGTTTGCTATGACATATTTTGCTACATTATGCATGATGTCAATCTGATCTTTTTGTGTTGCATTTGCCAGCGCCTCCCAGTCCTGTTGTCTACAGTTTTCAGGCCTTGACATCAATACGAGTGAGTACCTTTTACATGTGACCTCATTTGTGTCTGTTCTTGTCAAGCTACACTCTGTAACGGGGCCAACGAATGAGGAAAAGCTCCATTCCTCCTCTCCTTTCTCTTTCTGCCTATCACTTACCTCATCCGCCGGTAACCTTAGCCTCCTCGTCCGCCTCCGTATTCAACCATCCGTAACCTTACGATAACCTCTACGCTCTTCTTTTACGCTGCTCTGCGGTCAGATGAATCGTTCGGTCACGCTGTCCAAGTGCAGGGTAAGCGTGTTATCAACTGACCTCAGTTCAGCCGGTAATGGGAGCGCCCCTCTCCATGGGTGGACTCTCGTGTGCCTTGCCGGACCGTCCGAACAGACCAGGAACTACCTGATGGAGTAATAAAAGAAATCTTGTGACCAAACACACACTCACACTAAGACCTTGAGAGGACATGGCAAGCTGCAGGACAAAGGCTTGTGATGGTTGGGAATGTTCCTAATGTGACACACTGAGAGAATGATGACCTGCTGATGGACTAAAGGGGGATTCTGGATACATCTAAGAATGACAAATCTGCTGTGGGACAAGGGGAAGAGTGCCTGGAGATAAGGATGAGGATGTTCTCGCCGCAGTGCATCTTTTTTGTTTCATTCCCATAGAAATCCCTCTTTTCTGTTCAAAGACCACTCTGGATTAACTGCCCACTGTAGAGCCACATCTTTGTTTTGTTTTGTTTTGCAACTAACTGGAGCCTATCCTGTAAATGCAGTCCACACCCTAGGCTGGTCACCAGTCAAGCACGGACATCAGGCAAGTAAACCACGACATCAGTTGTTCTCAAACTTTTTACACCAAGTACCACCTAAAAAAAAAAAAAAAATCCTAAAAAATAAAAATGGCTATCCAATAACTGCCATCATGGCCAACATTAAAATACATTAGCGTACTGGCCTAAGTGTTCATCATGAACAAGACAGAGGTTTGATTCTTAAAAATTAAATTATTGTAAGCCACATAACATTAGGCACACTTTTAACATCAACACTGTGCTTAAATAAAATGTTTTGCACATCAAATTTAAGAAAACATACTGAAATGTTTTATTAAAATTAGATGCAAATGTATAGTACTGTACCTGAAAGTTAAATCCAACCGAACTGTATTTATAAAATGTACTGTACTTGAAAAGTAAAAGATATATTGTACATAAAAAGTAATAAACAGGCTGTATGCCCAGTTACGCGCTTCATTCTATTCTATACGAGCTACATGTTTGATTGTATTTCATGTTTTAAATGCTGTCAATTTTGTAAAATTTTAAAATTGGTTTCAAATTGAATGCAAATGTGTTGTACGAAAGAATGAAATATTACAACTGTTAGGCAGTGATTATTTCACGCACCACTAGAGGGAGCCCGCGTACCACGAGTAGTACACTGTTTGAGAATCACGCTGCACCTCACCAAAAGTGGAATTTTATATTATTTTACATCCAACTGGAGCCTATCATTGATGATACTGTGTGAAAGGCACAGGCACCTGGACTGATCGCCAGACAATCTGTGAACCATTACACCATCAGTGGCATGTTTTTTGTGTTTTATTTTATTTTATTTACAGATGAGCTACTGTGGCCGCTACATTAGGAACCCGCCTTGGTCCACTGTCCTCCATCATGCACGACCTTCCTTGCCCGTCCCTAAGCCATTGTTTCGGCTCGCCCTCCGACACTAACAGCGATCCAGCTCTCGCTCCAGAATCAGACCAGTGCCCAAATCACCGGCTGGGCCCCGTGACGTCACAGCCACCGTCTCAAAAGAACACTGTCTGTTTCTCTCCACAAGAAACGAATGGAACTAACTCTACGTGCAACACCCAGGACAAAGATGATCATCCCGTTTGCCTCTCCCCCAGCTCCAATTGCGATCATGATAAGGATTTTGGTGCAGAACTGGAGCTCAAGTATTCTCATATCCCCAGACCGTCCATTATTATAAGACATCCCAAGGTAAAAAAAAAAAAACTGCCCTCCCTTAGCATCCTCCTGTGTTGTCATCGCAGTTGATGTCATGCATTGTATGATCACAAGGAGGCGTGATAACCAAAATGATGTCATCCATTGGTTGAGAATGCCTGCTTGGCCATCTCAGCAGTCTCTCTGCACTTAAGTGCAAGTACAAATCCTTGGGTAAAAAGACTTCCAAAAAATCAATGCATAAATAAAGTACAGATATCTACTTCATATACCTGTAATTTGTTACATCTCAGGAGACCACAGTTCAGTCGTACCTGTCAATTTGTTTACTGTAAATACCCACATGTCGCACTCCCACTTAGGGGTCACAGTGTTCAGATGGTGTTTCATAATCTGTGCGCGTGTGCCTACATGTAGGGAGGGATGACACATTATGTACTATAAGCTGTGTTCACAGGGGCCGATCAATAATGCTGATCAGCACTGGGAAATGGCCCAATGATGAGAGGGGAGGAGGAATCGTGTGTATTGAGTGGGAATGCTGGAAATTATGCCTAACGGGAGACAGCAGCTAGATGGATGACTAAGTGGAAATAAAAGGGGATTAAGTGATGATTTCTTGTCACGATTCATTCAACAACTGTCATGTTTTTAGAGTTGTATGATAGGTTAGCGCAGGGGTGGGCAAAGTGTGGCCCGGGTGCCACATACGAGTGCATCGCTTTGGTCTTTCGTTGTATGATGTAATCTAATTTAAAAAAAATAAAAAATAATAAAAATTATTATTCAGTTAGCCGTCACTGATGGTGTAGTGGTACACTCGCCTGACTTTGGTGCGGGCAGCATGGGTGAAGTTCCCACTCAGTGATGGTGTGAATGGGAGTGCGAATGGTTGTCTGTGTCTAAATGTGCCCTGGCGACCAGTTCAGGGTGTAGTCAGCCTTTTGCCCGAAGACAACTGGGATAGCCTCCAGCGCCCCGCGACCATAACCAGGATATGCAGTGTTGAAAATGGATGGATGGAGTCATTTAGCCTATTAAATTATTGCAAATTCAAAAATAAAAATATTACTGAAATAAATGTGAACTTATACTTTACATAAAAAATAATTGGTTAATTTATTTATTGTAAATAATACAATAAAATGAAAAATGCACCTACACATTTAGCTTTTTGTATTTATGTTTAATAATTGGTTGGTTAATTAGAACTACGTTAATCATAGATAATACAGTTAAAACATGATAATGAATTATCATTTCATCATTAACTTAAAATTAACTATTTTACATGCACGTTTTCATTTTGTACAAAACCATGCAAACTCCACACAGGAAGCAGAGATTCAAACCCGAACATCAGAACTATGAGGCAGATGTGCTTACCGCTTGACACATACTTCCCAATTTAATTTATAAATTACGGAAAGAATTGTTGTGTTCAACTTTCTTGAAGGATCTGATGTAGTTTCCAGACTAGAACAAGATAGGAGTACATTACACATTTTCTTTTGCTTTTGTGGGTGAAAAAAAGAAGATTTTATTAGAATGAGTTACTGGTTTCTTGACTGAATCTGGCTGGAAAGGATAGAAATAGATAAATGGTAAATGAATGGAAGACAAATGGTAAAAAATTGTTCCACGACATGTCATTGTGACGTCATTATGCATGCATGTACTATTGTTTTTTGTTTTTTTTGCTGATCGGCTGGAAGAAAATGACTTTTTCCTGAGCAAACACCACAATAATGTGCCTGCTTTGTCATTTAGCTACATGGTCATAAGCTCCACAGTAATATTCTGTAAAATGTGCAAACATGACAGAAAAAGTGACTTATGGTTAAAGTGATGTCTGCCATTCACTTCAATAACCTAATGTCGGCTTTGATATCTAGCACAGTGAACGTCGCATTCCTCTCAAAGTTTCAAAGTTCAATTTTCGTGTGTGCCAATAGCATTGTGCAAACCGAGCATTTATCACTGACCCCTCGTATGACATGCGTGCACACGCAAAGGCTGAAACTCTCACCTGAAATTATCTGTCTATGCATAGTAGTCACGATACGGTTCACACAAGAATGTCTGATATGATAGCAACATTCTTTAGTGTGGTTTACACACACACACACACACACACACACACACACACACACACACATTCTCTCTCTCACACACAGACAGTGCGTAATAAACCATTACAAAGCACGACTATTAAGCAAACAGCAATGTTTTTTTTTTTTTTACAAAGTGCATAGAAGAACATGATCTTTTCCCAGTAGAACATTCATATCGAAACACAGTGTTCCCATGCAAAACCACCTGAGATACATGCAGAAATTTAGCACTGAAGTATTTTGATTGCCGCAGTACGCATGGGTGCACTTTTACTTATGTATTAAGTAGAAGGCATGTGTTTCTAGAAGTTCATGAAGCAACACTGCTGAGTCAGTCTTTTTGGGTAGGAGTCTGTCTTGATTTTTTAATGATTCCATAGCAACTGATTTGAAAATAGTTAATTTGACCACGGGTAGTGTTATGGTTCACATAGCTGGGTATAGTCTGCTTTATGTGCCCAAAATCAGCTGGGATAAGGTCAAGCTTTCTAGGTGGATAAATGGATGGATTGATAGATGCATGATTGAATAATGATAGCTGGATGTGGATGGACAGACAAGTGAATGGGGGATAGATGGGTGAATGGATGGGGGGGATGTACAGTATAACTGGATGAGTGAATGAATGGATGATAGATAGGTCGATGGAGGAATGGATGAGTGGGGGAGTAGATGATCGATAGAGAGATGGGTGGACGAAATAATACATTTATGGATGCGTAGGGTGACCAGTTTCAAATTTGCTCATATTACCTTTAAATATATGATGCTATTAATAATAAATTGTATTCATCATATTCTAGAGTGAACAATGGGCACAACAACAGCCGCAGCAACGACAGTAATAGTCACATTTCTATAAATTTGTGTTTACACTTTCAAATGATGACTTCTACAACATTCCTAGGAAATCACAATGTCCCATCACTGGTGAGCTGGTTTTTAGAATAGGTCCGCAGGCTACTCATGTGACATTGCGGGCTACCACATTGGTGACCTGTGGTATAAATTGATGAGTGAATGGATGAACGGATAGATTGCTAGATGTGAATGGATGGATGCATGGGTGTATGGCTGGATAGACAGTTGGGTACATGGGTGGATAAATGGATGGATGGATAGATTGATGGGTTATTATTCATTTCTGATTCTCCGATAATGATGCGGCTGTTGAGTTTGTAAAAATTTGAAAATATTTATACAAATATAAATGAAGCAGATGGACTGAGTAGCATGATGCTAATATATAGCCACTGGTGCGATGACCTTATGGTGACTGACTTGAATCCCCTTTGTCTTCTCTTCCTACACACGCTCCATTCCAGGAAACGGCATCTGACAGGACAGCCTACAGCGGAGAGACAGAGGATGGGCCGTTATCAGGTATGGAAAAACAACACCAGCTTCCTCCTCTTTGCTCATTTGCCTACGTCGGCTGTGATACGAGCTGGAAAAAAAGGTCCCCGGTATGATATTCCTTTGCTGATGGAAAAACAACTTGGATTGGACACGAATGGGAAAGTATTTGAGAGGAAATAACAGGGTGACACACTTGTGACCTCTCGGGTGTATGCGTGCGTGTTGAACTGGCAGTTTCCATGACAAGTGTGCGCTCAAACCACAGAGTTAAGTGGCGGATTCATAATAATGTGATTGTCAATGTGTGGCCATGCGTGCTAAATGGATATTAAAGCAAAGCTACGGGATGGCGTGGAACAAAGACGTGCTTGCCCCAGCTGCTGGCAGCCTCTTGTTGTTGGGCTTTTGTTTCATGGCCTCTTTTGATAGCTGTTAATGATTTTGCACGTTGGGGGTTCAAATAATTACCGCGAAAAACAACCTACATAAATAATACAATGGAATAGAACAAAAACAAATTAGTTCTCTAATGGTTTTACACTAGCAAAAGGGCCAGTAGTAGCACACAATGATAAGAAAATTATATTAAGAAAAACAAATTTACAATATGTACATTCTGTATTTACAACACCAATTGATTAAAATTATCAAAATAAGACTAGTATTGTATGTGTCAACTGTACATGAGTAATTAAGACTATATAAGAAGGTGTGAATGTGAACAAAAGGCAGCGTTGTATGTCAACTGCATGTGAGTTTTAAAAATTATATATGCATGTCATTGGCAGCTGTACATTTGTAAATAAATACTATATAAGCAGATTTAGAATGTAAAGAATGGGAAGCAAGAATAGTCAGTCACATTGTTATGTGGAAACTGAGAAAAAAAAAGATAAATACAGATGTGGATTTGAATAAAAGGCAGCAATAATAGTCAGCCGTATTGTCAGTGCCAAGTAACGATATATGATTAATAAATACAACGTAAGTAGATGCCGATGGCAACTGTACATGAATAAATAAATACATAAAAGCATATTTGAGTGTGAGGAGAAGGCAGCAAGACGAGACCGGCATTGTTATGTTGTGCCGTTTCCCTGTTATATTACCAGCGGTTAAGGCAGTGAAGGCACTGCTTTTTAGTAAGGGGGTAAATACTTAACCTCACTCCACTAGCTATCTGTCAGTAATACTTCTCTGACCCAGCCCAGCATTGGAGCTGCTTTTAAAGGATTAATACCTTTTAACTGTGTCACAAAGACGTTGACAAACAAAAACAACAAATGACACAATGTTCTGTTAGATTTGCATAATGAGCACTGTGAGTTTCATAATTGCGACCTTAAACAATGTGCGTTTCTTTACTGAGGACCAAAATTATTTATGCACCTGGGAAGCGATTCTGAAAGTGTAGAGGTACACGGGCTCCCTCGAGTACGTGAAAGAATCACAGAATTTTTTTTTTTAATTAAATAAATGAAGTGAAGGAAGTTTAAAACAAGAAATACAATATTGTGTATACCTCTTCTAAAATCACCTATTCCTAAACAGATCCTGGAATTCTACCCCTGAAATTGGTGAATAATACAGTATATTCAGTATTTGGGTCACTTTTTTTGCGTTGCTGAAAAAAAGGAAGGTGACGTTGAATGAAAATATCTTATCAATCGATGGCAAGAAAATGAAGTGAGATAAAAATTTACAAACAGCACTTTAAAAATAGAAGCAAAGAAAGTGGATCAGGAGGGCTATTTTATGTGCAGTCCATTTTCCATCCGTCCATCCATTTTCTGAGTCGCTTATCCTCACAAGGGTCGCGGGCGTGCTTGGAGCCTATCCCAGCTATCATGGGGCAGGAGGTGGGGTACACCCTGAACTGGTTGCCAGCCAATTGCAGGGCACATACAAACAAACAACCATTCACACTCACATTCACACCTACGGGCAATTTAGAGTTGTCAATTAACCTACCATGCATGTTTTGGGGATGTGGGAGGAAACCGGAGTGGCCGGAGAAAACCGACGCAAGCACGGGGAGAACATGCAAACTCCACACAGGCGGGGCCGGGGATCGAACCCAGGTCCTCAGAACCGTGAGGAAGACACTCTAACCAGTCGCCCACCGTGCCGCCCAGTCCATTTTCATTGACTCAATTAAGTACAGATTGTTTTCATACATTTCAGTGCAGTGTTAAATTGAATTTGCATTAAATATATACGTTTTAGGAATAAAACCTCTTCCTTGTTTTTTTTATGCACACCTGGGCCTAAAACACGAGTGCATTTGAATGTTGGTCATGATGGTGGTACTTGGAGTGCTAAGATTTTTTTTTTAGGTGGTACTTGGTGTAAAAGGTTTGACACCCCTGCCCTAGAGAATTGTGTGAGTGCTGCACTCCCACAAACGTGCACACAGTTGCCACACTGAGCTTGATTTCCTGCCACCAGAGAGCATGTGTGTTTTCGCAAGGGCCCTTCTGCCCAATAAAACCTGCTTATTCAGCTTGTTCACACCAAAATGCAGAGACAGACAAGCTGAGGGCTCATTCCAGAATTGTAGCTGTTGGTAAAAGTGATCCCTACATATCATTTCAAATACCAAAAATCTCTCCTCTACCCCTAAAATGGCTTTTTTTCCCCTCTCTCTCTCTTGTCCTTCCCTCTTGCTGACCAACTTCCATATCAAATATAACAGATAAAATTGAGTTTTAAGACAGCTTTTTTTTTTTTTGGTATGATTTTGTTGACATCTCCCTTGTAATTGTTAAAACGTTTAGTTTTATCACACATTTGTAATGATGTAATTATTATACATATGTTGTGTCATATGCGCAACACTGTTACTAAAACCTTTTCAGCCATGTAGAGGAAGAGAAAAAAGTGAGCTGCATGACTCAGTAGATATGACATTGTCAAGCTAATTGGTAATATATTTTTCACATGCCTGAGTATCTGTCAGTGTTGTGCCAAATAAAGAAAGATAAAATATCTCATAAAAAATGCACTGTTGATGGTTGAGCTGGATAAATTAAATTATATTATGGTTTATTGAACTGTTTTTCTTGAAAACATAACACAAAAAAACAGTTGTTCTGTTTTTCAAAACTAATCTTTTTGTGTTAGTGTAATTAATGAGATTTTTGCATGCAACCTAATGCAATCCAATACAAAAGCTGTATCAAATATTGTCTGTTTACAAAGATGATAATACCCAGTTTTAAACAATATTGGCAGAAAGGTAGTAATTTAGAAATTCCGAATGTTTATTATTGGGATTGTACCTGGCAGTGGTGTAGATTATCTTGGTAGAGCCAGAATTTTAACCAAATGCTATGAGATAGTGCAGGCGGGTATCATGGTTGAATAGTGGTTCACACGTCCCCCACAAATGGTTGAATTGTACGGTCGTATGTGTCCTGCGACTGACTGGTAACTAGTCCACGGTGTCTATCACCTTTTGTCCAAAGTTTGATGGGAGATGCTCGGGCCGATGGATGGTTGGACAATGCAGGTGCACCTAAAGAACTTTCTAATGCAACTCCAGCTGAAGCGATACCAAACCAGTAAACATCATTTTATGCTGTAAACATTTGCCAAGCATTTAACTGTGAAACTTAAGGACGGTGTGCTTCAACCGGCACCCTATGTGGCAGACACTGGAGTCCATTTCAGTTGATATTTCATCCTTTACTGTATGGCAACACAGCCATCTGCTCGCATTCTTTTGACAAAACATGACATGCAGAAGTTGAGAAAAAAACATAATGGCATATGGTCTGTAATTTCCTCCTGTGTGCTGCATCGCATTCGTGGTTATTGTCACCTTTTGCGCAAAAATGGCAAATGTTTTCACACTTTTAAGCAAAAGTACAGATCCTTGTGTAAAAAAAAAAAAAAAAAAAGTCTGGTAAAAGTAGAAGTCCTCATTTAACTCCTTTGCTTAAAGACCCTGTAAAGATAATAGCTGAAAATGTTCAAAAAATGAGAACTATATAGTACAGAATTGGGAGATATAGGATTAAAGTATTTTTCACCATTTCAGTTTTCTTGATTTTTCTGGGGGCATGGCGCACTTTGGAGTCTATCAGTCGCTCATCACCCGCTATATAAGAACTCAAGTGCCTTCGTTGGCATCAGCGGTTATCTGACACAGTTGTGACGTGCAGTTAGCCAGCTAGCAATGCCTACAACCTAAAAATGTATTTTCCCTTCCTATTGTCCGCTGGCTTGGCTGCTTTAGAGCCGCTCGTTGTCGACCATGAGTGTGTGCATGTCACGCAGAGAAAGACGGAATATTGAGGGTTTGTTTTTATAAAGTCTACCTTCACAGCAAGCGTGTGGAAATGGACTTCACTCTGACATGGTCATTTTAGAGCACCTCGTTGTCGCAGTGTGGAAAAACTCTGCGATGTTTTTGGTGGGATATACTCTAGCCAACGGAGGCTTTAAGCACATATATTTTCCCAACTCAAACATATACGTTTTCTGTAGGAATAAAAAGATGCTGGCGAAGTAACAACCTTTTTTTCAAGGACTAGTAGTGACAGTTGACAGTAAACGGGACGCTGTTTCAGAGCGTTCGGCGGACCCACCCCCAGTGTCTGAGAGCAGAGAGAATGACTAAAATTTTCTGAATTTTGAAGCCTCATTTTATATACTTTATTTTGTAATCATTCAAATTTGGCATGATTGTCAACAATACTTCTCTGTGGCGTGACATTTTTATTTTTTACTTCACAGGGGTTTTGAGTAAAAGTGAAAAAGTACAGACTACGAAATGAAAGTCAAAAGTCATCAGAAAAAGAAATAAGTAAAGACACCTGGAAAATCTACTCAAGTAAAGTATTTGTACTTGCCACCACTGCCTTTGCGTGGATGGCAGAAAGTGTGGACACGCTATATGTAATTAGCAAAAGAACGGTTGGCGTCACAGTGATGTGAACAAGAAGTATGAGCGTGCATGAAGGGGGCGGGAGGGGAAAGGCCCGGCCGGCTGTTCACGCTCTCAGGGTGAGTGTGTGTGAGTGGCTAATGGAGCCGGCAAACAAGTCATCAATTCACAAGTGTGCCGAGGGAATGACACACCGCTGACCTCACAAGCCTCATCGGGCCAGGCACTGAGGTACATGTGGACGTGTGCTCTGTGTGTGTGAGTGGAGAGGTCACAGCTTTGTGATTGAATGAGTAAGCTCGATAAATACAGTGCAATTTGTGTATACAATCTAAACGAATTAAACCTATAGAAATGGATAGTCATCGAAATGGAATGAATCTGCTCTGCCGTCAGTCAGGGTGAAGACACGCCATTTCCAAGTGACTACACAGAAGCAGTATCATGTTTAAGCCAAGAGATAAGCAGAGCTGCGGTTTTGGAAGTCCAGATTAGTGTTAGCTGACGGCGTTATCAACGTTAGCTTCTGATAAGACGCACTTGATAGTTCAGACAGCTGCGGATAGAGGAGCGGGGGTGCATGTGCCACATACACAGATCCATGTACTAAATGACAAGTGGAATTCGGCGACTTGGTGATGAAGTGCTGCATCCATGGCTGAAAATACAATACAGTGTATGCTTTTACTGTCTTTATGGTGACTCACATATGCTTTGCAGTTCACACTTGCTTCGCCACTGGTTTCAACCTCGAGTCGTCATGGTAAGCAAAAGTAGAGGGCGATCATTTGCAAAAGAAAGGACCACCCCCTCAAAACAGGCTAGACAGGTTATTATGACAGCTGGTTTTAAACCGTTTTAAAAAAAGAATCATAGATATATGATGATAAATTTTAAATAAAATATCTTAACAATCAACAGTGTACTCAATGTAAGCTTTGGTGACAAATTACACATTACACATTAAACTCAAATTCTAACTGAAATATATCCTGAGTGGTCTATTATAAATGCACTTGTGGGAAAAACTGGGAGTACAAGCAATTGGTGAGAGCGTATCTGGGCCATGATATGCAAATGAAAGTGTCTTCAGGCATTTTTGCAGCTCTTTGTGAATGGGCAACGCTTTAAGAAGAGTCCCTTTTATCCTTCTTGGGCTAAGACTCATTTGGTTCCCGAGCACCCAGGCAGTGTGAAAGCCATCCTCGAATCGTTGTTTATTATTCTTCTGACAAATGAATCACCTTTTTGGGTGATGCCCCGCAATTTTTTTTTACGTAATAACATAATTCAATGGAATGCAAATAATTAAACAGTTTGCGCATCTAGTGTGGGCATCTTGGCCACCAGCTAGCTAATACATAAAGATCCTGCATGCAGATTTGACGATAAAATGACAATGACAGAAGACTGTCGCAAGCAATCTAAAATAATATTAGTCGTTTTTCACAGAGGATAAAGAATATATGGCTGTGTGTATTGTCGTTTGCTCTGTCTCCACGTGTTGCTACCGCATCAATGCTAGTTTTGTTAACCCATCTGTGGTATTTTGCCTTGTGTTAGCATTACGCTAGCGGACTTTCATAAAACAAAGGTAATGTGGTTTGATTAAATACAAAATGTGTCTTTATCTTTGTTTTATATTTGGCTCGCAACTACAGACACAAACTCGACCGAGGGATGGCTCATATCTCAAATAACTCAAGCCGCGTCAGTTTCAAGGTACCACTGTATATACTTTCTCTGACATTTGTATTTGTTGGTGTCCTATGCTGTGAGCTTTTTGTAATGTAAATTATGTGCCTTGGCTCAACAATTGTTGGGAGCCACTGTTTTAGGGGTGACGAAAACATTTTCTCAGTAGCGCCGCCTGGAAAATTTGAAGAAAAGAAAATGGCCCCCGACAACAGTTTCCACAATCTACATGAAAGTGGCTGGACATGTCTATCAAAACAGGACACACTAAAAAATTCTCAAGGACCCATGCTCGAAACTAAACAGGGAATTGACCATTTTGGGCTGAACAAATTGATGTAACTGACTGCGGTTGTTGAACTTTAGAGTTTCCATTGTATGCTTTTGGATCAGGATGGAATATGACATCGACATTCTACCCACGACGGGAGAGAACACATCATTGGCGACACACCCTGGAGTGGCCAACTCACGACACCCCAGCAGTGAATGTATTTCTTTAAGCTGCTTGTCCGAATCGAAGATGGAATTTCTTCATTCGCAGGATGCATTCTTGACTTTCAGCAGCCACACTGAATAGGTAAACACATCCAAATGACAGACAAGGCAGGCAGTGGCTCATTTAATTTTTATTTCTTTGTAATCACCGGGTTGATCAAGGCCATGCAAACAACTTCCTCACCCTCGTTTTCATGTAGCAAATAAAAGCCGATCAATGGCCTCAATTGGCTACTGCGGGTCATAAAAATGCATGCCTACTAACCTTTAACCTGACACTTTCCCCACTCTGTTTTTGGTTGTAAGTTGTTAAAAAAAATTATCATGGGCTTTTTCAAAAAACACCAAACAATGCTTCTTGCGCATGCCAGCATATGGTGGGAGTATCACGGGTGCAAAAGCAGCAGTCATCTCAAAGTAGGTCGCCCCTGGGGGGGCGGATTGGCGTTTTTTATGTACACTACAATTTCACGCAATTATTAACATTTACTCCTTTTCCTGTGGTGGCACATGCTCGACCAAGCTGCTCATTATTGCAGCTTAATGGTAGAAAAACAAGCCCTCATCAGTCACTTCAGTATAATTATAGAGACAAGTATCCTATCATAAATGAAGGAAGAGGCATTTCTTATTGTCAGTGTGAGGACCTGCGCCTGTACATTTCAAGTGACGCGTATGTAATATATGGGGCTGTGTTTGTACTGACGAAACACATTTAAGGACTGCCCAAATTGCATGTCAATAAATACACAAGCATCAACACAGCATAATTAAAATGCAGAAGTTGACAATACATTATAGATTTTACAAATATTAAGAGTTACATAGTGTATGGTTGGCCTGTGCCAATTCTTCTCTTTATTGATGTAAACATTAGTCCACTGACCACCGTTGGCTGTTATTTTGCTGACCACTAATGTCGCATATTTAAACCATATTTAATTGTCTTTAGAGCTTTTCATAATGTTCGTAAACAACAGGCGCCAGGGTACTTCCTTGGTGGCTGAAAGGTGAGTGACTACTGCTGTCCTGAACTGAAAATATTAAAAAAATTTGCTGTGTTTAACATTGGGCCGATTTCAATTTCCTTCTAAGAATTCGACAGAACCTGTGAGCATAAATTGAGGGGATATTGTAAATATAGAGAAGATCACAAGACTTCTAATGGGAAAGCCAGACCTTGATCGTCGGGTTTGTGAAAGACACTTTCTCACAGGTACAGTATGTACAAAGTTTTTGGTTGGGTTGTGTTTGAGCAATTTTAGCAAAACATAATGGCTAGTCTGATAACTAACATCAGCTCATGCGGGTCCGTGTCATTAATCCGAACAACAGAAAAGTCACTTAATGATCATGTTAATTACGGTTTACTTAATCCAATTTTACTTGTCAAGCACTTTAAATGCAAACACAGTACACCAAATTGCTGCACGAAGCAGTAAATAAATAACACCACAAACAAAGTGGTTCACATAAAACACAAAAGTAAATACATAAAATTAAAAGATACAAATGTCAGTCATAAATGGAGAAATAAAAACAATAGGAATCACAAAAATCAGTCAACATCTCACTGGGTGTCAAAGGCCCCTAGGTGTTAAGTGATTTAAAAACAGGTAAAGATGTCGGATGTGCTGACGTAGTTCGTTCCACAATTTTATCACCACCAATTGGTGTACTTCGACAACATCAAGATGCAATTGACAACTTGTATCCGATCCATGAGCTTACGGTGTACTCGCATTTGCAGATATCCAATACATAGGCCTGATTCCAATTTCATACATTCCCCCCCCCCCCACCCCTTTTTTTTTTTTTTTACACTCCCATGATCCCACGATATCTCAATTGTGCCACTTGAGAGCAAAACATCGGAAATGTGTCACTTGAACCATGTGATGTAAGTGCACCCTCTAACTTGCAGATAACCGCCATATCCTGTCTATAAAAAACAAAACAAAAAAACAGGGGCCCCCACATGCGAGACCCCCATATACATATGCACACATGAGAACTGTGGGAAACCCTAAACGATAACAGAAACATCTGTCTCCGACATTAGGAGTGTAGCTCGGAGGGGTGAGGGGCTGCGAAGAAATCCAATTCTAGATCGTGACACCCCCCCCAGCTCCCCACATACAGTATACTGTAACACGCCCCCCAGCCCCACCCCCTAGCCCCACATTCACTGTGTACACAGGAAGAGGCAGCAACATGGTTGTGTACAGACAAGGCTCTCTTTGCCCGGGGGTCTTTGTCAGGTAATTCGTAGCTGATCTACAAACTTTGTAAATAAAAACGTTAAAATGTCTATGTAAAATATGTAAACATTTTTATTTTAATAATAGATAATAAACAATTGCTAATAGCAAAAAAAGAAAAACGCAATTGATGCTGATTAAATTATCATAAATTCACAAGTCAATTAATAAATATTTCTCATTTACAATAGTCGATTAACCAATAAATAGATTATACAATTATTTAATGAGATAAACAAGTTAAAAAATGCAAGTTAAAAAATGCTACAATTATTACAGTACTCTTCTTGATATTGTAAATACTCAGTAGGCCATACTTTGCTTCCCCTTGTCTATATCAGAATCAGAATCATCTTTATTTGCCAAGTATGTCCAAAAAAACACACAAGGAATGTGTCTCCGGTAATTGGAGCCGCTCTAGTACAACAACAGACAGTCAATTGACAGAGAACACTTTTGAGACATAAAGACATTGAGAAAAACAGTCACTGAGCAATAAAGGGTTGCTAGTTATCTGGTAATGCCGGTACATTATAATTTTGTTGTTGTTTTTTTGACAATTGTGCAAAAAGATGCAGAGTCCTCTAGCACTTAGAGCAGTTCGAATCATTAATATTGCAATAGTCCGGTGCAATGACCATTGTGCAAAGGGCGCCGAGACTTCATGTTATACATGTTGAAAAGTGTCCACACAAGTCCGCCCAGTGTCAAGTTTTGAGTAATTATCACCTTTGGGCACAAGGAAAATAGTGAACGTAAATCACGAGGGAAACTGTGTAAATAGCATGGAGGTTTTAGGAGGAATTTAGAGTATTTTATACAACTGTGAAAATGTTGCTCAAACCAGAATTCCAGGTGTGTCTCGACACATATGGCCTTGAATCTTGAGTCTACATCATAGCTGCGTACTAACAGGAGGACTGAACTTCTGTAACCATGGGAAACGGAAACTGTGGCGGGCAAGAGAGAGAGAGCTTGCTTCACTTTAAGTGTACACTTCCTGTTACATCTCTATCACGTTTCAGACAGTGAAAGTTTGCGTTTTAGTCAGCCGATTCTGTCTTCAACCGCATGTTTCGACCCACGCTATTCGTTTCCACACGCACATCTGTTTCCTGCGTAGTGTGTATGGCAGGTCCTTGGACGGAAGTGTCACCTCTGTCAGTGATGAGCCCTCTGGTGACTCATCCTATTGTTCAACCCGTTGCTCATGTTAGTCACATGCTCCTAAATTATGAGAAGGTCCTCAAGGACACTTCACTTAAAAACAAGCCCTCACTCCCCCACACCACCACCAATGTGTGTTATTTTGGTCATTTCCAGTAATTCTTGGAAGGTTTTAGCGGCAATTTGAATGGTGGCAGAGGCCTTGGGTGTTATGCTTCCAGGAAATCAGCAGGGCAACATACACCATTAAAATCAAGATTTCTATAGAGCGGCTTTAACAGAAGGATGGTGGATAAGTAGATATCCTAACCCTTCATCGCTAAGAAGATTACTCTTCATCACAAAGAATACTCAGGATATTCAGTCTGCGACAAACAGCTGACCAGGGTGCTGTAATTAAAGGAGAAGAGTGATCACGCTGATCTGCTATAATCAAAGTAGCGAATGACAGATGAACACCGCCACTACTATGTTAAAGCCGGGGAGAAATCTACGGCAACCACCAACAATTTTGAAAGACAAACCATTTATTTTAGATTATTTATTTATTTTGCTAGATTTTCAAGAAAAGCAATAATAAACATTTATATTATTTCATTCATCGTGTTCAACCATCAACAGTTAACTCTGTATGATGTATTTTTTTGTCATATTGTACATTTTCCTGTTTTTGGCAAAACCCTGTTAGATACTCAGCCCCAAAAAAACACATTTTCAAAATATTACTGAGTCAATCCTTTGAAATTGAAGAAAGTTACATTGCATTCTAATAGTAACTTAATTTTAGTATCACTCTAATTACAGATACAGAGTAGCAAATCAATGCTAATGCCAAGAGTTTTTGCTCAAAACCATGCTAGCTGTGTTAGTTGTTATGCTAACTGGTCAACAAAATAACTTCCATCCATCCATCCATTTTCTGAGCCGCTTCTCCTCACTAGAGTCGCGGGCGTGCTGGAGCCTATCCCAGCTGTCATCGGGCAGGAGGTGGGGTACACCCTTAACTGGTTGCCAGCCAATCGCAGGGCACATAGAAACAAACAACCATTCGCACTCACAGTCACGCCTACGGGCAATTTAGAGTCTCCAATTAATGCATATTTTTGGGATGTGGGAGGAAACCGGAGTGCCCGGAGAAAACCCACGCAGGCACGGGGAGAACATGCAAACTCCACACAGGCGGGGCCGGGGATTGAATCCGGGTCCTCAGAACTGTGAGGCTGACGCTCTAACCAGTCATCCACCGTGCCGCCACAAAATAACTTAACATCGTTAAACATAACAAACATTGTAAAAATATGAAAAATAGAAGAGAGGATTTAGGTCTCCCCATGGTAGCGCTATTAGCTTGATGATGTCAATCCTACTGAGTAAGATAGCTCACTTTTTTCCCTCCTCCTCAAGATGGCTAAAAAGTTATATACCATTAAAAGGAAGGCAAATCAACAAAATCGTACCCCAAAAAACGGATTTGAAATTTGTTTTATCTCTTATTTTGATATGTAATTTGGTCATCAAGAGTGGGAGACAAGAGGGGGGAAAAAGCTGTTTTTATTTGGTATTTTAAATAATATTTCAAAATCACTTTTATGACAGCTACGGCTATTTTTTCCACAGAACTATAATTTAAACAACACTTGCTCTGATGCTTTAATATCATTCATTCAAACTGCACCACCAATTTAAGATTGTTACATAACATACGTTTGATACACAGTATATACCATAGTTCACCCCCGCCCTCCCGCTAACTGACAGGAATTACAACAAGTTTATACCATGATATACAACATGGTAGATGTGGTGAACATGATAGCAAACTTTCATCAATGAGCAGCATTAGCGTTAATTTGCAACACATAATAGGCTTTTCGCTACGGAAGTTTTCCCAACCAAACGTCCCGAGAGGTATCACTTATACCGAGGAGCGTCTTTTAGAATGTTGGTGTATAAACACATTGAAACTCACCAGCTGGCTAATCGTCTTTTCACTGCTGTCAATACGTTTCAGTCAGACAGTAGCACATTTGCCGTGATATGTTATTTTTTAAAGTATGTTTCAACAACATATCAGACAAATATATGTTAAGTTGGATATACTGTATGCCTCTAAAGGTGTACAAAACTTGAGTTTGAACTGCTGTCATGAATGTGGAGTATGGTGTCAAAGATTGTTTTCAAGCAGCAAATTTGGTCAAATTGAAGGGCTTGTTCTTTGACGAAAGATATCCGATGAGTGTTTCCCAATCTTTATTGAGCCAAGACGCATATTTTACATTAGAATGGCACACAAACAACAGAAGTAGATACTGTAAAAAAATAAATTAAAAAAAAAATACTACTGAGTCAACTCCTTGACTGAAGTAAAAATGTACAGGCTCCAAAATTTAACTAATGTGTACGTAATGTAAGTACAAAAGTCAATCCATCCATTTTCTAGACTGTTTTCTACTGAATTTCTACAATAGCTGTTTTAATAGCACAACAAAAACATCTGTACTTCCATAGTGCTTTTATTGTGAATAAAAATAACCAAATAAATCACCAAAAAATAAAAATAAAAAAAAAATCACCAAAATGCATCGGTGCAGTCAATGAATCTGGCGATCGCTCATTGCCGCCAACCTCGCTCTCCTGTCATTCTCGCCTGTTTCCTCTTCTTTGTGGCCACCCGATTCTTGCTTGACATTTGCGCCATGTTTTATTGGTTAAAAAAAAAAAACAGTACTACATTATGATGTATGTGGCACCTTAAAACCTGATACATGACCGATGTGCAGTGCTTAACTCCTTGATGTGCGGCGAAGAGTCGCCAACTGTTATCTTTCTGTGACGGTCCACGTCAGTCGATTTGGGCCACTTCGCTTAGAGTGTGTGACACGCCTTACCGATATGGCTTGTTTTATTTTATTTTATTTTATTTTTTTTGGGGGGGGGGGATTAGATGGAATTTGAGGATGCTAGCAGTTATCATACAGGCACAAAATACAACGGATAAATAAATCTCTTAAATAAGGCCAGATGGGGAATATCTTGCCTCTACCGATCTGTTGCATCATACTTGTTAATGCTCACTGGTACTGTATTAACCCTGTCTGTTTTTGTATTTTTTTTGCATTATAAATTCCCAAATCTCTGACTCAATCAAAATCTCTACCACAATTAACTGTATCACTCTCTATTTACATTTTTTTACATTGTGTCAGTATAAGGAGCCTATTTCGATAAAGGAGTAATAAAACGTACAGATATCTATTTTTAAAGTAAAACTCCATCAGAAAAATCAACACTCAAGCAAAGCAAAAAAGATCTACTTGAATGAATTGAAATGACTTACTTGAGTTAGTAACAAGGTACGTGTACTTTGTTACATCCCAGCTGTGTGTGTGAGGGTGAGAGGATGGGGAGTCGCTCTTATGTGACGTCACCCGGTCACTCCCACTGCTCTGAAATTTACATATCGTGTAGTTCCCGGCTGAGCGTTCGTATGGAGCAGTTGAGCATTTTCCAAAAGACGAAGACACGCCTCGAAGCCGACCCGTGACCGTGAGATGCGCTCCTTTTGACCGTTTCTCCCACTTTTTTCGTAAAAACCTGGAAGAAGAAGAAGAAGTGGTGTAGCCGTTTGACTTCGTGGTGAGTGTGTGTGTGTGTGTGTGCGTGTGTGTGTGTGCGTGTGCGTGTGCGTGTGCGTGTGTGTGTCTGGGTCTCGCGCTGGTTTGGGGTTGCGTTCACGAGCGTCCTGTAACAAAAGCAGCCCGGTTGTGATTGAGCGTTAAGGCTGGGTGTTTTGAAGCCGCTTTGTGTGTGTGTGTGTGTGTGTGTGTGTGTGTGTGTGTGTGTGTGTGTGTGTGTGTGTGTGTGTGTGGACACAGGGGGGGGGTTCGTTAGCTTAGCGTAAACAAGAAGAAGCGGAAAAATGACGGAGAACTTCAACATACAAACTCTTTTGTTCTCCTTTTGTTGTGGCGCGACAGTCAGCGGACGGGACAGTAGAAGACGAAAGAAGCATGTTATGTAGTTCAAACGTACAGTTTCGTCACTTCTCACAAATTTTACTATTTTTGAACACTTAAGAATTCATGTAGTCCTTGTGTGAACAAAACATTCTTTTAGTTGGTGTCTTCATAGCCTTAATGTTGCATATAGTGATACATACAGCAGATGTCTTTATGATAAATGAAGATGTCATAAGGTAAAAAATAATGAATGGTCATGAAGATGTCATAAGGTAAATAAGAATCTGTGCATGGGTCATGAGTGCATTGGACATGTGTGCTGTCATCAGGGCCCCACAGTGTTGTGCAATTGTATGTTGCAACAGGTCTGTTAAAGCGTACTCACTTTTTACTCAAACTTTAACCCAAAGAAGTTATGTAAACTTTTGGGGTCAAATTCAATGTTTAAAAAAAAAAAAAAAAAAAGCATGTTGCAGGAAACGGTTAAAGTGCGATGTGCTACTTTCACCAATTTCTTAGGGTGGGGTGATCAGGTGTCAGCGCCAGCCGGTGTCCTGTCCTGTCCTGTGCTGTCGAGGAGTTGTCCTAGCGCGCTACGAATAGAAGGCATGCTCACATGTGTTAGTCATTTGCAGTGGCGTTTGCTAAAGGATTTACATCTGTTTTCTGATCTTTGAACCCACTCCCCTCTCTTTTCTTTCCGTCTCTTGTTTCCCATAAGGGTGGATGCTGTCACGGTGTTTTTTTTTTGTTTTGTTTTTTGCGAGTGTTACTACTGGAATGCTCCTATGGTTATTGCGCTTGAAGGAATTTCACTGTGAATGAAATACCCCCAGTTTCCATTCTCGACGGCACTACATGTCCATTAGTGGTTCTGGGTCATCTCTCGAGATGTATCATTACCGAGTTGGCAGTGTGTGTTTTGACCTAGAAAAAACAAGGTATTTGGGTAAGGATTTGGGTGTGTGTTCACAAGGGGTGACCACGCGTGTGTGTGTTGATGGTATTATCTGAAAACAGTCCTGCAGGTCTGTCTGTGGGTACAAAGTATGTGAGTCAGCAGATTGCACTGATTCATAAGACTTGCACTACTTGAGACTGTTGAGATTAGTGTTTAGGTCTTTTGTTGGCACAATTCAAAGAATGCCTTGTCGTATATTGAAAGTGACGTCGGGAGCTGCTTTCAGAGTGAAACCCTTCACGACTTCACTTTGGAGATGCTCTTTCACGTTTTAAATGGGCTTTACACGATCAAGAGTTTTGGGGCCGATCACCAATCAGTGAGTTTAAAAAAAAAAAAAAACGACAACCGATCACCAATCAGTGATTTAAAAAAAAAAAAAACGATAACCGATCACCGATCCGATCGCAAGCTGTCTATTTAAATGACTTGTTCATTTACTGTATATACGTGTGTACTGTATACTGAGTATCTTCTAAAATGTTGTCTAGTCTGGTCATGTATGACAGAAATAAAGGGTCCTAACTTACTGTAATTAAATTACATTATTGTAATTAAATTACTTCACATATACTGAAACTTGAGAGCATGATTCAACAGAATGTTAACATACAACCGTTAGTGCTAGCACTAGCTTGCTAGGCTAAATAACGTTTTGTTGGCTGCTTGTGAGCCGTATCGTATTAAAAGTACGTAAACATACCTCAAGCAATCCTTGAATGAACATCTTTTCCCGAGCACCAGTGATCACCACCAACACACGTTTCTCCCCATTTTGTTCTTTTTTGACCAACACAATACACGCGCAATCCATTGTTGTTGTCGTAGCCGTGGTAACGAGTGCACCAGGGCGCGTTTGATTTGACAAAGCCCGGTGATTGTAAATTATGTCAAAAGACACACGACAAGGTAAACTAGCTTTTGGAAGATAAACTAGCTTTTGGATTAAAATATACTGTATACGACGGCGGCGTGGAGTAAATGTCTTTTGCGTAGCATTGATCGGATCGGTGAATTATGACATTACAGCTGATCAGCATAAAATGAAAATTATCGGCCGATACCGATCAAGCTGATCAGATCGGTGTGAAGTCTAGTTTTAAAATAGCTACCAGGTGTCATAGGCTGGATTTGCGCTGCAATGGTTTAAGTAACACGTGATAATTTTTTATTTTCTTGTTTATTTTTTTCCTCTCAAGTGGCACAATTTGTATATGCTTCATGTCAGGGTGAATTGGGGGTTGGGGGGGGGGATACACATGGAATCGGACATCTTAAGATCAGAAGATGCTTATCGGACATCTGCCAAATGCAGCTGATACCTTGGATATACCCCGTCAATACCAGCTTGACGTCATCAAAATACAACAATTGGTGATGCATGTTGTCTGCTCAAACAACACAAATAAACACATTAAAAAACCCATTGTAAATCTAATCTATAGTTAAAGCGTAGAGCATTAAATATGATGACAATATGGTGGTACCTAAACTTGAAAAGGACCTCGAGATACGAGCCGTCGCTCAACAGTTTTCTTTTTTATGTATTTTTATTTATTTATTTAGTTTTCTTGTGAGCAGAAAATTGACATACCAGCCCTAGATTGTTCGGCAGATGGGTCACAATTCCTGACAAAAAAGTATTCAAGCTGTTTATTCCAACTCTCAGTTGAGGTTTACTGTCAAACTAAACACAAAACAAGAGAATTATTATTATTAAGTCCATTAGCTTAATGGTAACACGCATTGCAAAACACTATAGCTGGGCTAACAAAGCTAATACTTATTGATACGTCGTACCCTCTATTACGGGGTATATCCCATCTGTGCCTTTACGCTGCATTAGGAGTAGGCCTGCATGATTTTGGGAAAAAAATGACATTGTGATTTTTATTTTATTTTTTCATTTTGCAATATACATTCCATCCATCCATTATCAGAATCAGAATCATCTTTATTTGCCAATTTATTTATTTATTTGCCATCTGAGCTGCTCATCCTCACAAGGGTCGCGGGTGCGCTGGAGCCTATCCCAGCTATCATCGGGCAGGAGGCGGGGTACACCCTGAACTGGTTGCCAGCCAATCACAGGGCACATACAAACAAAAAACCATCCGCACTCACATTCACACCTAAGGGCAATTTAGAGTCTTCAATTTACCTACCATGCACGTTTTTGGGATATGGGAGGAAACCGGAGTGCCCGGAGAAAACCCGGGGGAGAACATGCAAACTCCGTACAGGTGGGGCCGGGGATCGAACCCCGGTCCTCAGAACTGTGAGGCAGACGCTCTAACCAGACACCCACTGTGCCGCCGCAATATAAATTGCGATGTGAAAAAAATACAGGATAACGTGTGACGTGAAAAGTAGAAACATCTGAATTTTCACTTCATCCATGCAGGCTCAAGCCTAATTATAATTTACAATGAAAAAAATTAATGATGCCCTGCGATTGGCTGGCAACCAGTTCAGGGTGTACCCCGACTCCTGCCCGATGACAGCTGGGATAGGCTCCAGCACGCCCGCGACCCTAGTGAGGAGAAGCGGATCAGAAAATGGATGGATGGATGGAAAAATTAATGAATTAATAAAAATATTGTAATAGGCATGGGGGTATTAGTTGTCAATCGATTTTTTTTTTTTTTTTTTGCCCCCACACGTCAATAATGTGGAACTGATGTTGATCTTGCATCTTGCATCTTGAAGAAATTGAGGCAAAATAGAGTGAAGTACAACAGTCGAGTGATGACGTCAGAAGGATAATCTCCTATCTCACAAAAATCACAATCTAAAAAATGATTGGTCGAATAATTGTTCATTTTCATGAGCCGGATTCTACTGTACTGCTTGATGGAAACAAAACTTTGAAAATAGTATTGTGAATGCTGTGTCACATTTAAAAAAAAAAAAAAAAAAAAAAAATGGGTTTAAGTTGCTGTTCAAGAAAATATCTAATCAAACACATTCATGATCCTCGAATCAAAAACCGACCCGCCTACTTTGCAGAGAATGAATGTTTTTTTTATGACACAAGTTATTAAGAGCAGATGTGCTTTCTTTCATACATCCAATGCCACAGAGTGCACAGTATTTGATTAGCATCGTGCTACAGCCGTTTATTGAACTATTCTATTGTTTTTGTGTTTTGGCCTGCTGTTGTTGTCTGTATAATCCATTTTTCCTTATGAATAAGTATTAGGACGTAAAGTAAACAAGTGTGACGCAACAGGACAAAAGCTTGGTTAACGTTTATCCTGCGGCTTTAGATTATAATATCACAATTCAGGTATTGACTTTTCGATGCATGTGCAGCATGTAAAAGTCAGGCACACAGAGTCGGTTTGTTTGCTCGACACTGTATGTTGATTCACTCATAAGTGAGATAAGATAAGCATTCAATCTTGAGTCACACACCTATTGAGAAGTGGCTTTCACAAAGAACCCCATTGATTCAGCTCCAGGTTTGCGGGGCTTCAATCACGATATGGATCCATTAGCGTGCGAGGGCACTTTGCAGCAGTCCTGGAGGACGAATGGCACGCCGACGCTAAGCGTCCGAGCTTCTTTCCAGCCTCGGAGGTCAAGTATAGAGAGATTGAGCATCTAGGCTGCCGTGGATTGGATTAAGCTCTTTGTTAGCCGGTCTCAAGATATATGATCTTATTGTAAACACAAGCAGGAACGCAGCCAGTTCTTTCAGTTACAGCCTTAACCCAACTTCAGTGTGTTGTTTCACTGCAAGACAACACGCAATAGTCTGCCTTACTGACTAAAAATATGCATATGTATGCCATATTTAGTGCCATGAATCAGAGAGAACAAAGACGGTTGATGTGGACTCCACTTTTTTTGTGTTAGTGTGTGCGAGCGCTCTCATCTGGATAACTGTGGATTGTCTGGTTGCCCAAGGTAACAGTTGTTATTGGGTTTTCCCAGCCAGCATGTAAACAAAGGAGAACCTCCCAAATCCTCCCCGGTCTGTGCCAGTGCAGCCAATGAGATTGGAGATCCCCGCCGGGCTCAGCCAGTGGAAGGCGAGGAGCGAGACGTTCTGCTGGTGGGGGGGGGGGGCACTGTAGTAGCGCACAAAGCTTTTGAATGTGGAAGTGGAGCAGACGTACAAAGACTCAGGTTGTTTTCATCAAAACCTCCTTGACAGTGCACAGCCGGATGCAACTTGTTTCATGGTTTTGGGTACAGTAGAACCCCTGATGGCCAACACAATCTGTTCAGATTTTTCCCCATAGGAAGACATGGAAATTTAATAATCCCCTTGGTAAAACCTTTTATGGGCCGTGAACCAATGTGTAATAAGACAAAAGAAGGGCTGGGCGATATGGCCTTTAAAACCCCTGTAAAGTAAAAATAAATGTCTTCTAAATTTGACACACCACAGAGAAGAGTGTTGATAACAACTAGGGCTCTCAATCCTCATTTGGTATTTGTATTGACAGTAACGAATGACTTCTGAGTAAGAATCAACTCGTTACTCCTTTTACTATTCTGAAATAATAGTCCAACAAAATCCAAATTGATTATTTGAAAACTACCAGTAGGCTCTCTATTGAAACGGAAAGAAGGTACGCTGGCACCTTTGGGCTGCCGCGTCTCCCGCCGGAAAAGTTTTTCTTTTAAGCTTAAAATGTCTTACTTTAACCAGGATCCCTCTCCGTACCTTGGCCAAAGGTAGAAACCCGTGTTGGTTTTACACCTGTCAGTGGCGTGAATCCTTGCTGCCATGGACCAGCGGGCTCCTTTCTAACTAGTCAGTGCTACCTAGCCAGCAAGCCTATTTCTCCTTATGCCGATCAAATCTTTGAACTATTTTCCAGCATTATCTTGCATCAGTTTTGACAGAAATAACGGAAATAGATTTTTCTTTATCGATGTGAAGGGGGATGTTTTTTTTCTTCAAATCATGGATGTAAACACTATCCTTAAGAAACTAACATTTTAAATGTTTAAAAATTTAACATGACATTTTCTTTTGATTGAAAATGCAGTAGATTAAAATGAAACGTCAAACTGCATGGCTTGGCTGTGGAAAATATTTGTGGCATGAACATACCAAGCACATACCTTGGGTCAAAAGTTTCCAACCTATTGATAACTTGCTGTTTTCACAGCGTATAAATTGGGCACCATATGTTCAGTGCGATTCACAATATAGCGACCAAATCGCAAAGTTGGCAACACCAAGTCTACTTTTGTAAACTCTGTTCACAGCCTTCTTGTTTGTTTCAGCAGTGCCTGTCAACAGGGACACTCTTTGAATTACAGAAACAATAACAAAAAAAATCTATAAAAATAAATCAACCTGAGAAATGGAAAAACAATGAATTGATCAAATCACTCGAAATAGTTAATTTTATTTCTCACACTTGTACTTTGCCATCACTAGTGTGGTACTCCTCAACAGTTGTAATCTTTTAGCTTCCCACTGAGCTGATGTCTCACGAGGTTCCCACCTCAAGTTTGTGTGTGGCTTTGCGCACACGTGCGGGCCACCTGTTCCCACCAGGCCTACATATGTACGTATAGGAACATGTGCCACTCTCAGTTGTGAGGCAGCAGACGGCTATGGTATAGAGCGATTTACATTGACAGGTGTGAACCCACCCCCATTGTACCCTACATCAGCCCCCTTTCAAACTATACCCAGTTTCAGGTCCATGTTTTGAAAATTTGCTTTGAGTAAGCGTTTGGATTTGAACCTTTTGAAAGAAAAGTGGCTGTCCCGTGCATGCACGTGCTCCTGTCACTCAAAAGCAGCCAAAAAGACATGATTGGATATCTATACAGTTGTGCCACAAATGACTTTGCAGGTTCATCACATTCCTACAGCGTGACTCCACGTGGCGTCTCCGCCTTTTCAATCGCCACCATTCATTCTGTAATCTGCCTCAAGCCCCCGCATGGCTGGACGTGCGGCGACAGCACACTGCGATGCTGGTGCTGTGTGGGGAAACAAAACAACTATGTCGGGGCTGGATCTTGGGCTAACATGAACAATATGTGAGTAAAATGGAAGCTGTTACTCAGTTCTCCAGGATTTTGCAGACTTTTGTGATTGTTGTGGCCGAAACTGCTTGATTTGGCAGCAGAATTTTACAAAAATTGCGAAAAATTAATATTTTTACTTTTTTACTTCTTTTTTTTTTCCGGTCCTGATAATAAACATACAGTGGAACTAGACCGAAACAATTAACTATTACAAAAAAAGAGTGCAGCAAAATCTCTCCCTCAAAGCGTTGTAGGGATAATTTTCCCCAAATAAACTAATGTTACTGCTGTTACACATCACTGTGTAGAAAAAAGTTGGCGGGATGGTGGCGAGCCAAAAGAAAAGGGTCCATAAATGACAATGTCCAAAGTTTGGCATCTTTTATCACTTAACAAGGAAGATGAAGTGCAATTTATTATTTAATATAGCCTAACATCGCGAGTTGGAACGTACTGTAAGGCCCCCTGTGCACTTTCAATTGCTTTATTAAACAAACAAAACAAACACGTAATAAGCACATTCATAACGGGTTCGCCAGTTAACAGCCAGCCAACTCTACCTTCTCATTCGCTGACGCACACGTCACTCACCAGGCCAGGCCCTGCCTTTTAAAGCCTTAAGCGCTCAAAGTCACAACTACAACTAATAATACCTGCCCCTCCCATACATGATATTGCTTAATCATGCAAAATAAATTTTTATCTGATTACTAATCTGTAGACTGTTCGATTTTTAAAAATATTCGATAGCAGCAGCCCTAAATGAAATTTGGAAGCTTGAACTCTGACTTTTTTGGTATAGATTTGCAATGCATCCATTTAATTAACCAAAATACCGCCATCAACGTTTTGATGGGCACAGTTTTGAACCAACTAGTGGAGATTACTGATTTGTTCCTTTGCGTAAAAACTAGACTTTACGCCGATCTGATCGGTGTTATCGGTATCTGCCGATAATTAGCATTTTATGCTGATCGGCTTTCATGTCAGTTGCCAATCCGATCAATGACATCATCGATCGGCTCTGCACAAGACATTTAACTCCGCGTCTTCGTCGCGTATGAATCCAAAAGCTAGTTTATTTTTAGCCTTGTCACGTGTATTGTTGCGTAGTACTGTAACTATCTGACGGCCAATGAATTTTTTAAAATCAAACTGACTCGAACTCTGGACAACACCGTCCATATAGCTGGGACAGTGACAAAGTTAGAGTAAGCATGTCATTAACAGTATTTATTAAAGTAATTTAATTGTTTTTTTTAATCACTGTGAGGAGAAGAAACCATTTTAAAAGTTTTTTTTTTTTTTTTTTTTTTTAATCACTGTGAGGAGAAGCGGTACGTAGGATGTTGTCGTCAAATTGTACTGAGCAGGACCAGGACAAACAGTTTTCCTTCAATGGTACCCTGATGTGGTGGTATCACAATAAAAAACACAAATAAAAAGCACATTTCGAAAGATTTGTACAGCTGCAAAGATGTTCCACTTAAAAATCTTGTTTAGAAAGGAAAGTAAGAGTGAACTGTGCTGTGTTTGGTGATTTTGGTCTGAGGATATGGTTTTTCTCTGCACGTCCCCAAAGTGATGTCATCAAAGTGGCTCGATGTGTCACACAACAAACTGGTCGGAAATTTTATTTTTATCTGATTACTATGGTGCATGTTACTATTTTCCACGGGCAACTCAGCAGACCTCTGTGATAATTCCTTCTGGCCACAGTACCGCCAATAAAATACAATCCTCGTGCCTGATGGGGAGCAGATGACAGACCAGTAGATTGACCCGTGCCGTATGGTGACTATACTCACGCACAAAGCTTAGATGCCTCGCCATTTCTTGCCACCATGCTGGCCTTGTGTGCTCGTATGGCTGCACATCTTCTGTTTTACGACCATAAAGCCGTGGTTGTGAATTCCCATAACCCAGCATCTCCCTGGTGACATCATCACACTGGGAGAGGAGGGGGCCGTCCCGCCGAGGTCTGAGGCACAGAGGAAATGCAACAGAATCAAAACAACCCGCTCTCTTGTTATTCCTCACCAACACAGTGCAGTAGCTCAAAGCGGGCTACCCCATACCGATTTGTAATATCGTAACGGATTTAGAAAAGTTGAGATACTTAATCACAACTGACAAGGGGAAAAATGGGCTTGTACTTTAGTAGATCTTTCATGTGTCTGTACTGTACTTGAGTGTTTATTTTTCTGACAAGTTTTTACTTTCACTGCCTACATTGGAAAGCAGATATCTGTAACTTTCAACTCCACACTTTGTCAAAATTGGCAAAAAAAAAATTCAACCTTCACAAATGATGGCATGACATAAAAAGACAAACAGAGAGAGGTAAAGTCAACTGTGGTTGAGATCTTGATTGATTTTAATCAGACCTATAAGGAGGAAAAAAGAAAGACGATTGATTTAAATCTCGGACCTATAAGGTGGAAAAAAAAGAGACGATTACGAGAATTGTTTTATGTTGTCATCTCCTAGAATGCTTCGTAGCAAATTAATATATGCCTGTGAGTATTTCTATATATTATCTGTCTCCAATTGTTAAATAAATGTTAAATATCTATCCATTGCTCATAGGGTTACAACACCGGGACACTGATGCTTTTCGTTAGCCAATGTATTTTGTTCCCCATTAGGTGTTAGCATTAAGCTAATGGACTTCAAGGCAGTTATTTGGTTGTAAACGTCAACTAGGAGTGGCATTAAAAAAAAAAATTGTTTAACGTTCTAATGTCCAGCCCTTCTTCACAGTCATTTTTTTCCTTATCTAATGAGCTCCTTCTGTCTTTGCACACATTGGCACCACTTCCTGAGGGTGAGTGAAGTGCTTGCACGCTTTCAGTGCATGTGATTCCGAACTACGAGCACACAATGTACCAAGGCGCTGACAAGGATTTCATTTGTGTGACAGCCGACAATATACGATACAATTGTTTGTAAATTTGCCCAAGTGCGTCACCGCACCGCCCTGCTGTGATTTATCATTGCGGGTAACACGTACGTACACATGGCCTGTACAGGAAGTGAGCTCATTGTTACTGCTTGCTCCCACTCCCCAAGGACTTCTTTCTGTCACACTTTCTCTCTCACACTCACTCAACCCCCCCGCCCCAGCTGTCACTTAAAAGCCCATCTATCTATCTGTGTGCTTTAATTAGGGCCTCTCCTGTTTATGGCTGAATGGCCGCTTCATTAACAGACAAGCTGCTGGACGCGTACCCGGATCCATCCGGCTTGTAACACAAGGGGTGGATGTGTGTGTGTGCGTGTGCGTGCGTGGGTGCGTGCATGTGTGCGTGTGTGTGTGTGTGTGTGTGTGAGAAGAGAGAGTTAGAGAGAAAAGGGGCGCGGGGGTTTAGCTTTAGGGATATTGATGATGCTATTTCCCCCCGAGGGCTGGACCTCCCATCTGTAAGTAGAAAAGACAGAATCTCGATCAGAATTTTATTTATTTTATTTTATTTATTTATTTATTTTAAAACTGGGTGAGAAAGATGATTTAAATGGGACACATACAGTATGTACATAAGTTGTTTCTTTTCAACTATTTAGTAATGAAGCGTTACTATTAACATGAAACACAAGGCCAGTGAGAATGAGGACATTCGTACAGCTTCTTTTTACGACTCAAGAAAGAATACAAACAGTAAGATGCCGACCGGTCTGTTTTGCAAACATGACCCCCATGTCTTCTTGTGGAAAACTCATCCAGGCGTGTTAATGACAGAATGGGCGTGGTCGGCAGCACCCATCTGACAGAGATTACCCCCCGCCCTGCGGCGAGCTCTGAAGAGGCCTTCCGTCGTTCACGTCAACGTCGTGGACAGGAAAGAGGGGTCAGATGGTGAAGATGACCGCCAGCTGCTCGACCTCTTTGCTCGCCATGTCTGTTAGTAGCCTGAGCAGGAAAATCAGTTGAGAGTCTGTGATATGTATTTCTATATATCAAATAGTTCAACCTATACAGTGGAACCTCTAAGGGTGAACAATAAATGCTGCTTAACCACCAATGTGTTGAGATTACGAAACAGACTTTGCCATATAGAAAATTTTGGAAGTGGATTTACTGTAATTGGTTCTAGGGTCAAACTGACTGTTTACGATGGATTTGTCTGAAATTTGTCAAATTTTTCTCTCAGCTCTGCCAAAATTTTTTTCAGATATTAGTCTATTTTATTTACCAGATTTGTTAGGGTTTTGTCATTTTTTTCAATGTTTTTGAAAGAGAAGAGGAAAACACAGAGCCTAGAACTGAATATGGGGACTTTGAATGTTGGGATATGACAGGAAAATCTCGGGAGCTGGTTGACATGATGATTAGGAGAAAGTTTGCTGTATTGTGTGTCCAGGAGACCAGGTGGAAAGGCAGTAAGGCTAGAAGTTTAGGGGCAGGGTTTAAATGATTTTACCATGGTGTAGATGGGAAGAGAAATGGAGTCGGGGTTATTTTAAACGAAGAGTTGGCTAAGAATGTCTTGGAGGTGAAAAGAGTATCAGATCGAGTGATGAGGCTGAAACTTGAAATTGAGGGTGTTATGTATAATGTGATAAGTGACTATGCCCCACAGGTAGAATGTGACCGAGAGGTGAAAGAAAAATTCTGGAAGGAGCTAGACGAAGTAGTTCTGAGCATCCCAGACAGAGAGAGCGTCGTGATTGGTGCAGATTGTAATGGACATGTTGGTGAAGGAAATAGGGGTGATGAAGAAGTGATGGGTAAGTACGGCATCCAGGAAAGGAACTTGGAGGGACAGATGATGGTAGACTTTGCAAAAAGGATGCAAATGGCTGTAGTGAACACTTTTTTTCCAGAAGAGGCAGGAACATAGGGTGGCGGAGGTAGAAGCATGCAGGTGGATTACATCTTGTGCAGACGATGTAATCTGAAGGAGGTTACCGACTGTAAAATTGTGGTAGGGGAGAGTGTGGCTAGACAGCATTGGATGGTGGCGTGTAAGATGACTCTGGTGGTGGGGAGGAAGATTAGGAAGGCAAAGGCAGAGCAGAGAACCATGTGGTGGAAGGGGAGACAGGACAAGTGTTGTGCAGCTTTTCGGGGAGAGGTGAGACAGGCTCTCTGTGGACAGGAGGAGCTGCCAGAAGACTGGACCACTGCAGCCAAGGTGATCAGAGAGGCAGACAGGAGAGTACTTGGTGTATCTTCTGGCAGGAAAGGAGATAAGGAGACTTGGTGGTGGAACCTCGCAGTTCAGGAAAGCATACAAGGAAAAAGGTTAGCTAAGAAGAAGTGGGACACTGAGAGGACCGAGGAGTGGCGAAAAGAATACATTGAGATGCGACACAAGGCAAAGGTAGAGGTGGCAAAGGCCAAACAAGAGGCATAGGATGACATGTATGCCAGGTTGGACACTAAAGGAGGAGAAAAGGATCTATACAGGCTGGCCAGACAGAGGGATAGAGATGGGAAGGATGTTCAGCAGGTTAGGGTGATTAAGGATAGAGATGGAAATATGTTGACTGGTGCCAGCATTGTGCTAGCTAGATGGAAAGAATACTTCGAGGAGTTGATGAATGAGGAAAATGAGAGAGAAGGGAGAGTAGAAGAGGCAAGTGTGGTGGACCAGGAAGTGGCAATGATTAGTAAGGGGGAAGTTAGAAAGGCATTAAAGGATGGATGAAAAATGGAAAGGCAGTTGGTCATGATGACATTCCTGTGGAGGTATCAGAATCATCTTTATTTGCTAAGTATGTCCAAAGAACACACAAGGAATTTGTCTCCGGTAGTTGGAACCACTCAAGTACGACAACAGACAGTCAATTGACAGATAACACTTTTGAGACGTAAAGATATTGACAAAAAAAAAAAAACAGTCACTGAGCAGTAAAGGGTTGCTCGTTATCTGGTAATGCCAGTACTTTTTTTTTTTTTGACAATTGTACAAAAAGATGCAGAGTCCTCGAGCACTTCGAATGACTAATATTGCAATAGTCCGGTGCAATGACCATTGTGCAAAGGGTGCCGAGAACTTCAAGGAGTGTTTGCGGTTTAAAGTGACGAGTAGTGCGATAATCTGGGACAATGATGGTTGTGCAAATGTTGCAGATACTCCTCAATCAGTGTGCAAATGGAGCAGATGCTACTCTGGCATGAGTGGCCAGTATTGGTCAACAACAGATATGCAAATAGTGCAGCATGGCGAGACAACTACAGTGAGTGCACAAGTAATGTATAATTGGCCCCACAGAAATGTACCAACGAATTCAAGTCAAAAAATTGCCGGCATGTTGTACTGGAATTTTAGGTTAAGTGTTTAAGAAGTTGATCGCAAGTGGGAAGAAGCTGTTGGAATATCTGCTAGTTCTAGTTTGGATTGATCAGTAGCAGCAACCTGAGGGAAGGAGCTGGAAAAGCTGGTGACCGGGATGCGGACGGTCCGAGAGGATTTTGCACGCTCTTGTCTTAGTTCTGGCAGCGTGCAAATCCTCAAGGGTGGGTAGAGGGGTACCGACAATCCTTTCAGCAGTTTTGATTGTCCGTTGCAGTCGGAGTTTGTCCTTTTTTGTAGCAGCACCAAACCAGACTGTGATGGAAGAACACAGGACTGATTCGATGACCGCTGTGTAGAACTGCCTCAGCAGCTCCTGTGAGGCCTCAGCAGCTCCCATTCGCACAGTTCCAGAGATCTATTGGAGATCTGTGTGAAGACTGGAGCGAGCTGGTCAGCGCAGACTTGGAGGCAGGATGGGGACACATGGTCTGGGCCTGCCGCTTTGTTAATCTTTTGTTGTTTGAAGATGCGTCTCACATCCTGGAAGCATCAAGGAGAGGTGGCTGTGGAGTTTTCGACCAGCTTGTTCAATAGAATTGTAGCGCGTCAGAAGATGCCTAAGGAATGGAGGAAAAGTGTGCTGGTGCCCATTTTTAAGAACGAGGGTGATGTGCACAGCTGTGGGAACTCATGAGGAATAAAGTTGATGAGCCACACAATGACGTTATTGGAAAGAGTAGTGGAGGCTAGACCCAGGACAGAAGTATGTATATGCTCGCAAATACAGTGAGTATTTGCGAGCAACAGTATGGTTTCATGCCTAGAAAGACTACCACAGATGCGTTATTTGCCTTGAGGATGTTGATGGAAAAATACAGAGGTCAGAAGGAGCTACATTGTGTCTTTGTAGATCTAGAGAAAGCCTATGACAGAGTATCCAGAGAGCAACTGTGGTACTGCATGCGGAAGTCTGGAGTGGTAGAGAAGTATGTTAGAATAATACAGGACATCTACGAGGGCAGCAGAACAGTGGTGAGGTGTGCTGTAGGTGTGACAGACAAATTTAAGGTGGAGGTGGGACTGCATCAGGGATCAGAGCCCCTTCCTGTTTGCAGTGGTGATGGATAGGCTGACAGATGAGGTTAGACTGGAATCCCCATGGACCATGATGTTTGCAGATGACATTGTGATCTGCAGTGAAAGCAGGAAGCAGGTGGAGGAACAGTTAGAAAGATGGAGGCATGCACTGGAAAGCAGAGGAATGAAGATTTGCCAGTAGTAAAACAGAATACATGTGCATGAATGAGAGGGGTGGTGGGGAAAGAGTGAGGCTACAGGGAGAAGAGATAGCAAGGGTGGAGGACTTTAAATACTTGGGGTCAACCATCCAGAGCAATGGTGAGTGTGGTCAGGAAGTGAAGAAACGGGTCCAAGCAGGTTGGAACGGGTGGAGGAAGGTGTCAAGGGTGTTATGTGACAGAAGAGTCTCTGCTAGGATGAAGGGCAAAGTTTATAAAACAGTGGTGAGGCCAGCCATGATGGACGGATTAGAGACAGTGGCACTGAAGAGACAACAGGAAGCAGAGCTGGAGGTGGCGGAAATGAAGATGTTGAGGTTTGCTCTCGGAGTGACGAGGTTGGATAAAATTAGAAATGAGCTCATCAGAGGGACAGCCTAGGTTTGATGTTTTGGAGACAAAGTTAGAGAGAGCAGACTTCGATGGCTTGGACACGTCCAGAGGAGAAATAGTGAGTATATTGGTAGAAGGATGATGAGGATGGAGCTGCCAGGCAAGAGAGCTAGCGGAAGACCAAAGAGAAGGTTGATGGATGTCGTGAGGGAAGACATAATGGCAGTTGGTGTTCGAGAGGAGGATGCAGCAGATAGGCTTACATGGAAAAGGATGATGTGCTGTGGCGACCCCTAAAGGGACATAAGGAAAATAAGAAGAAGATGACGAGGGGCGGAGGTAGGAGTTCTTCTTGCTGATGCGAGTGCTCATAAAAGCATGGTTTGTATTTTCACTCGTGGAGGTAGCACTGTACGAAATGGAGGTAGCACAAGCTACGAAATTACACTTGTCAAGTCGTGTTGCAAATCCATGCCTGTGGCACATGCAACACCACCTCCACTGTGGCTGTTAGTCCAAATACGAAGAAAAAGTAAAAGGCAACAAGACATCATGCATGTTGGCTTTTCTGAATTTAGTTGAGGATGACTTTAGAGGAATCCACTTCCCCCAAATTTGGTTGAATTCCTGATTTTTCTTTCGGGGCTGGCGAAATCAGGAAGTTTGTGATTAGAGAATGGTCTGGTGTAATATCAGTTGGCACAATCTCTGCGCCTGCCAAGGACACTTTCCCCATTCAGTCATTTATTTATTTACTTCCTCTTTTGTTTCCTAAAACTGTCACTCATGTAAAGTGAAATAGGGTGCTTTGTCTCTTGATTGATTCGACATTTTACTATTCGGTCACAAGTGTGATGATTTATAGTGTGTGAGATTAGTCAGTGCAGGCCATGGAGATGGCAAAGAAGGGGTGAAGTAAACAGTGGAAATGTGTCTTGGGCCAACTCCCGTTTTCACTTCCCGGTGACTGTCTGACCCAGTTTACTCCTTTTTCTTCAAACTTTAATGCCTTTCTTTTAGTATCCTTATGAATGCTTTACTTTTTTTCTTCTAGACACAGCTCGCAGACTTCTTTTGGAAGGCTCATTGCATTTTCTGCCTTACTCTGTGTGTTGCCTGGGGATGGGAGGGTGTGTTCGTTCCCAAGAGCAATAAACAAAAGTCTTGTAATGGGATTCCTGGAACAGCAGTGAATGTTGTCCCAAAGCGGCACACTGGGAGGCACATAGAGGTGTTACAATGGAAAATATATAGTCTGGACACGATCAGTCCAGTGCAAAGCCCACCTCTCAAACCAACTGGGAGAGCTTTCCTGTTGACCCTTAAGGGGATAAACCACATAAAAAAAAGTCTTGCAACTGTACAACCTCAGCAATGCACACATCATTGGCCCTATAATTGAGGTAGGAGATCAAAACCTCTATGAACTTTAGGAGAAGAATATATCAGTAGAAAATCTTCCAAAGGAAAACCTGAAAAAAAGTATAGTTCTTAGGTCCCGGGCTGAGGTTGCAAACCAGAGATCTCTCAACCTTTGGAACAGTGCAGATAAGAGGCTCAACAACAAAATGAGAAAAGACAACCTTTTAAATGATGTACAAAGTCATGCAAAAGTAAGACCTGAGAAAGATACAGGTCTTTGGTACTCGGGTTGTGGTGGAAGACCAAGGCTCTCTACTCATGTTTGGCTCAGTACAGGTTAGGAGATCAACAACAAAAAGACCAAAGACAACCATGAAATGGTGTATGAAAGACTTAACAATTGTTAAACTTCAGAAATGCATAGGTCTTTGGTCCAAAGGTTGAGGTGACAAGAGGATTTCTCCGATTGAAGCGGTACATATCCGAAGCTCAACAAGAAGATGACTAAAGAAAACCCTGAAACAGTGTATGAAATGCCTGAGAGTCCAATCCAGTACTGAAATCCTGGTTCACTCATTTGGCAGATTCGCAATGACTACTGCAACACTCTCCTCACCGGATTCCCTATCAAAATCATCAACAGACTACAAATCATTCAGAATTCAGCCACCCAGATTTTCACACGCACAAAATTATCTGACCACATCAGCCCGTTCTCATGCAACTCCACTGGTTGCCTGTACAATACCGCATCCACTATAAAACCCTTCTTCTCACCTATAAAGCTCTCCACAACCTAATCCCCACTTAACTCTGCAACCTCCTTCATGCATACACTCCATCCTGTACCCTCCACTCAACCTCTACTGGACTGCTAAACATCCCCACGTCACGCCTCAATACCGTGGGTGCCTGAGCCGTCAGCTGCTCAGCACCCAGACTCTGGAACTCTCTCCCTCTACACATAAGTCAAGTTTATTTGTATAGCCCTTAATCACGAAAGACTCTCAAAGGGCTTCACAGGTCCACAGTTGGCAATGATTGACAACATCCCCAAATCTAAACCCCCCAATTGGGCAAGTAAAAACTCAAAACCCCATAAGACAGTCAGAATCTATGACATGATTCATATCCCAACTCAAAACTTACCTGTTCACAATGGCATAATATGCACTTCACTTTTTTATGTTAATATTCAGTTTTATTAGATGTTCTTAAACTTTTATGCCTGACTCTTCTGTAAGGTGACTCGATGGGTGACTCGATTGTGCCTCCAAATAAGTTGTATTCTTATTATCATTAACAATATTGACAGTGTTAACATTGTTAATTTTAATTTTAATTTATTTTTTTTAATTTTTTTTATTTTAATTTTATGTTATTATTATTATTATTTGCGATTGGCTGGCAACCAGTTCAGGGTGTACCTCCTGCCCGTTGATAGCAGGGATAGGCTCCAGTACTCCATCGACCCTAGTGAGGATAAGCGGCTCAGAAAATGGATGGATGGATATTATTATTATTATTATTTTTAATAATATTTTAAGAGATGCACTGCCCTTTTGGTCCAGGGGTTGCGGTGGAAGGCCAGCAATGTTTCCTAACCTTTGGAGCGGTAGAGCTCAAACATGAAATGGGGAAGAGTGTTAAAGTATCTGTTTCTCTGGACAGTATGTGCCCAACAGCACTACATATATATTATCTTATCTATATTTTCGCAGCAATATCGAATATAAATAGAAGGAAGCTAAATACGCAGACGTTGTTTTGTAGCGCCCACAGTGTTGGGATGGAGATGCTTTAGCTTGAATCCTAAGGATGACCACTGAAGCAACCGCTTCTGTGGTTAAAAAAAAAAATCAGTGGAACCTTTCCAACTGAAAGCCTTTCACTCTAAAGAATTGGCCATCATCCCAGTGGCTAGAGGTGCCAAGCTTTTAGTGTCATAATCCAAGACTCTTGCAGCTTTAATGGCTGCAAAAGGTGACTCAACTAAGAATGACATTGGAGGTGAATGCATGCTCATACTTGACTGTCATTTCGAGACATATTTAGCATCATTGGAGTTGGCATGCTATGTACGAACCAACAAGAGCAAGGATGTGAGGCACCAGTATTTGGAAGATTGCAATGGTAAAATTCACTAAACAAGGCATTGCTTGTTTGAAGTGGCTGTGGTTGGAATACAATCACTTGTACCAAGCTGTTAAGAACATTCCAAAGCAACAGGTGGTGCCAATACCTCGAATGGTAAGGCCGTTTTAAAGTGATTCAAAATCAGAAAAGCCATATTGAGGATAGCGTCTCATGGAGAAAGTAATATTCAACACAAAAAGGCAGAATATGTTCACGTTGCACTCTTTGCATATGGATGAAATTCCAAACACTATTTGGTTTAAAAATTCAAGTGTTCTTGTGGGCATGTTAACTGTTTACAGTGTATTGCTCTAAAGGCAGTAATTCTAAGTATGTGGTATGCAGGCTGCCTCTTGATGTACACGGAGAATCGCTGAATTAAATGTTCAGTTCGTGCAAAAGGTAACAGTGGCTTGAACTTGTTTCTAATCCAGTAAGGTACACTTGTAAGATACAGTTCAGTTGTATTACTTATCAGGACTAATACCTCTGCTATGTTTTTTTTAGAAACACTTACTACGCTAGGTGGCACGGTGGACGACTGGTTAGAGCGTCTGCCTCCTAGTTATGATGACCGGGGTTCAATCCCCGGCCCCGCCTGTGTGGAGTTCGCATGTTCTCCCCGTGCCTGCATGGGTTTTCTACGGGCATTCCGGTCTTCTACCCCATGTCCCAAAAACATGCATGCGAAGTTAATTGAACTCTAAATTGCCCGTAGGTGTGAATGGTTGTTTGTTTCTATGTGCCCTGCGATTGGCTGGCAACCGGTTCAGGGTGGACCCCGCCTCCTGCCCGATGATAGCTGGGATAGGCTCCAGCACTCCCGCGACCCTTGTGAGGATAAGCGGCTCAGAAAATGGATGGATGGACTTACTACACTACTGTATTTTGTCGGTCATGATGGTGGTACTTAAAGAGCTATTTTTTTTTTGGTGATATTTTGTGTAAAACGTTTTGAGAACCATTGCTTTAAGGTGTTTTAACAGATGTCGCATGTGTACAATATAATTCTAAATGGAACCAGAAGTGACAGTAAATAGAATATTTAAAGCCAGCAGCGGTAAGGGCAGAAGTGAAGCACGGCTCCAATTTGAGGTTGCGAGACCCCTTTGAACTCACGATGTCACTTCCCCTCAGCCCGGGGCCACGCAGGAAGTCGGAGCACATGTGTTAAGATAACGGACACTTCGACAACACTGCCAGCCTTTGAGAGCCTCCGCCCCCTGCTAGTGGCACGAACAAAACCCACCTTTGATGTGCACAGCATGCGTGAGCTCACACGAAGACCTAGCCCCCCCCCACACCCCAACGACCCCATTTCCAGGCTTGTCTATGCACATCCCTACATTCAAGCTCAACGCCCCTGAAGCTTGGTTCAGCAAGGATTGAAGGAGTGGCCTGTTCTGCTATTTTGCTTTTTATTTGGCTTTAAAGGTCAGATGACAAGATGTTATGGGGTCAGTTAAAATTCATACTTGCATTGTTTATATGTTATGTAATACATGCACGTAACTTCCAGCAAGTTTTCAACAATAATTTAGCTAAAAATGAGGTTTTTATGACGCATATTGAGTCCTCCCCGAACATACCCGAAGCTCAAGACACCGGGGTGTGGTTACTCTATCCAGCGCAAGGGCTACCAGAAGTGACGTGGCAATTGCCAAACACAGCGCGCTACGCACTATACGCAATGGCGAGCAACGTGTTGGAATATGTGGAGGAGGAGGATTTTGATGTACAGGAGCACCCAACTGAACTTTGCATCGTCAAAACGTACCTGTTTGAGCCGATCACACAGTGACGATGACGAGCAGCCAAGTCGCAGCTGTACAACAGAAAAAGAGAGTGGCCACTGGCTTCATGTGACTGTATGTCAAAAGCATGTCTTTTTATACACTCATGACTTGAAATAATGCCACCCCAGGAGTGCCAATATTTTTTAGCACGACTGCGTATATTTTCAGATATGTTTCAGTGACACGGCATAAGCTTTTACATACTATGCAGTATTCCTATATATTGTGTGCCCCTCGCTCGAGTTGTGTTATAACACACCGCACACAAAGTCTTTGCCGTGTGTCTGTTACAGACGTCAGTACTGAAAACTACTGCGTGGATCTTTTTTTCCTACTCCCCAGTGCATAGTAACCATAATAGAGTCCTAGGTATATACAACGACATGCTCACCTCTTGTCTGCGCCGCTTCGCTGCTGCACCGTGGCGGCTGCGAGATTTGGTTCTCTTGCTGGCGGTTGAGGTCCCGATGGCCGTAGGAAAAATAGTTGGCACCGCAGCTGGTTTCAGATTCTGCCTCTGTATCCAATGCTTTCTGCTACGTCTTTTTCAAAACACGGCAGTTTAATGTGATCAGCACAGTTGGAATGATTGCTAGGCACCCACAGCTGACCACGTTTCTTCCCCTGTCGATTGACTTTCCCTATCCACTGGTCACGTATTCCTTCTTCACTTGGAAAGCCCAAAAAAAAAGAACTCTTGCCACTGCCTGAACCATTTGTACAGCCAAATGCCATACAATAAACCATCGTGACATCGTTAAATCATACGACAACAAATATACAAGGACGGGAACAATAGCACACAACGCCGGATGAACAGGATGTTTGGCTTGTGTGACGTCACAGCCCCGGAAAGAGACAAAGAACGGAAGGCGCATTCTGCATCATATTTATCGATTTAACTGCTGTATATCTGCTATATAATCACTTCGAAATGACAGTGGTGGTTTGTAAAGGGGTTCTACAGTTATCAAGAAAAAAATTTAAATCTTTGTCCTCTGACCTTTTAAGGAACAAGCGCCAAGGCGAAGACAAAATGTGCGAGTAATGGACCTCGCCAATTTGTTGTAATTGCCCATTCACTGCTGTGGACATTTATATTTGTCAACTGGAATCGAACCATTTACTGCCACCGACGTATGTATTCGTCAAGTAAATTTTTTAACAGGTAGGAGTGGAAGGGGGATCTCTCTCAGCTTGTCTGTTAAATTCAGGTTTGCAAACCACTGTAATGACTAACAGATCCCTGTAGATGGCGGCGTTGCATCACTTTGGATTTGACATAAGCACAGCTTTTGAGTAGAAGATAAGATTAGGCGGTGAATAAAAAGATTAGGCAGTGAATCTCATCTGCTTGTCACGTTGGTTATAAGGGGAAAAAAATGCCAACATGTTGGAAGTCGGACAAGTTTAGGCACCTTACACTTGAACCGTGTATGTATATGTATGGTATAAATAGAGAATGTGTCGTGGTAGTTAGAAGAAAGTGTCTGTTGCTATCGAGAGAAAAGATGATGGAATTCATGGAGTGAATGATGAATGTTATGTAAAAAAGTCACACTCGAGCCATTCAGTGAGTCAGCGTTACCAACTGACATTTTTCCGGATTCCCATGGAGTCCAGTGCAATGAGAGTGAATTTCACTATTAATTACGGGATTGGGCAGAAGTGGGACCGAAAGTCACTATGAGCAGCTAACTATGACAACAACATCACGGGGAGTGGAAACCCTGGTTTTCACGTGATTCTGTAAAATTTTGGCTCGCCATTGGGAGGGAATGGGATCAATAACTTTGGGAGTGGGAGGGAGCAGGAGTCAAAATCCACTCCCGTCCCGGCGTCGCTTACGGTGCGTTTCTTAATTGTATATGCTAATAAATTATTTAGAGTAGAAATGCCCTTTCTCAGTCTTGTTTGTTGTTCTTTTATAGTTTGAGGTGTCACAAAAGCAAAATATTGTGAAAGTCACTGTTCTGCTTGACAAGTTTCTTTTCACAAAAAAAACTAGATTTCTCCGCTTTTTTGGTCAGAAACCAGTGTTTCTGGTTAAACCAACCATGTACTGCTTACTGCTGATTACTCAAGAACGGAAAAAGCTAAAAACAAACTTATGTTCTGGCAAAAGAAAAGTCTACTCTTTCTCTGGGTACGTTTGGTTGTTTTTGTCATAGAACACAATATTCTGTGGGACATCCGTCAAAATGCTCTAAAAGAGTTGGAAATATGGGGAACTCTGCTTTGAAAACGGCTAGCAGTGAATGAGGTGAAAACATTTTTCTTTTTTAATGGTTTCGGGGGTCTTTAATGGATTAATGGAATTTCAATTCATTTCTGTAGTGACTTGATTTAAATTGAATTAAACTTGTAAATTAAGGTACCACTGTCTGTTAAATTGTTACTTACAAATGCCTGTACAGTACACGTATTAATGATGGGCAAGAGGCTGTTGTCCTTCAGCAAATGTATCTTTTTAAAGTGACATTGTTTCCAGTTTATTTGAGTAATTGCTTTGGTTTCATGCAAATTTCATTTTTAAAAGGTGACAAACGAACAATCCAAGGTGATGAGCCAGCATTACGTTTGTGTGTCCCCATCAAGTAGCGTCCTTTTGTGTGCGACGTCTCCCCTTGAAATCAGCCAATCAAACGCCATCTTTATATCACAGGCAGCTTTGTTATGTAACCCGACATGGTTTGCGTGCCACCTATGCAAGAATGTCGACCTCCAGTGGTGATTTGCATCATTTACAACGACCCTCAGCAGTGATGTTGTTGTTGTTTGGATTTTGAGGACACAATCTCACCCCAAACGCTTGACTACAGCACATGCGTGTTACTGTGTAATGTACTGTCATGCTTGTTTGGTGATTTGTGGCTTTTGTGGCCTCATTAGGATGACGTGTGTTAGCAAAATTCCCAAAAGCCTCTTTTCCAAGCATTCATTGCAATTGAATACAATAATGTGCGCACAATAGGCAAAATACTGTAATTTCCTTTCAAAGCGCTGCATATTGAACAGGAGTGGGAGGGAGTAGAAGCGGGGGGAGCGAGAGGGACAAAGTGTGTGTGCATGTGTAAGCGCAGCTATAAAACAGACATTGAATTCTGACTCACTCTCTTTGAAGAAGACAGCTGTGCATGCAAGACTAAATTACATATAATAAAGGACCGCTCGTTCTCAATTTTTTTTTTTCACTTGCCAATCAAACCCAAATAGAAGCCATGGCGACAATGTTGAGATACCCCGTCTTTCCTCATCTGCGGGGTGAGCTAAGTAACTTTTTTTATGCACTGTTTTGACTGTTTTAGTGGTCTGAACTGTTTTACGTGGACTGTTACAGTCATTTGATTCAGTAAATTGGTTTTTTTTTGTTCATATTTAAATTGAAAGGTCCTGGCAAGAAAAAGCTAATGTTATGTCTTGGAGTGTGCTCTTAATATAAGTATTGCATCTGATGGAAAGATGAGCGTGAGACAGGTACACATTTCTCAACAAATGTATTTGACCACCAACCAATATAAGACGTATGTCTTAAATTAACAGCAAAATATTTTTTGTATGTTTCTCTATTTTTTTTCTCATGATTAAATACAATTATTATGGTTATCCGTGAAGCTTTAGATTGTTTTACAAAAATTAAAATCTATAAAAAGTCAATTTTTATGGTTTTTATTGGCGGTTTTAGTGGGTGAATGTTATGCTTGATTCATTTCTGACTTTTATATAAAGGTGAATTCACTGTGGAATTCCTCATTCCTGTTCATAATGGTAAAATGTCAAGAGCAAAGTTTAATAAAAACAATTTCCAACAGTCCGGATAAAAGCACTTCATGATCCTGGTTGGTGTCTTCTTGTTTTCGTATATAAAAGCATACATTTGTTGTGTTTGGCTCTATTGAAAAGTGTATTGTCTATGATATGTGCTTTTTAGCTTCATAAATATCAACTATTACCGAAATGACTTGCAAACAGTGTGGCCATAAATGCAAATGTCCAGAAAAAGAGACAATAAGTGAATGCATGTGTCCATGTCTTTTTTTTCGGTTTTGCATGTGGCTTGTTCTTCATCGACATGTTCTCTTCACTCCTATTATGTAACGAGTCAATCACAATCATTGAACGTAATCCAGAGGATGACTTCATTGAAAACAGCACCAAGGAAAAAAACATTCACTGGACACAATCTTATGTAAACCAAATTATAGTGTCATTCAAAACTGTAGTGATATTATTAGATTGTGCAGGTGTACCCAATGAAGTGCCCATGTCCATTTCCAGCCCATATTTAAATGTTCATCTCGTTCCTCGTGGCCTGTGGTCTTCTGTCTGGATTCAGATTCGCGTGACCCTGGTCTGTCGCTGTCACCAGGGAGGAGTGTCATGGCCGAGCCCGACTATTTGGAGGGAGACTGCGATGAGCTCATCAAACCCAAGAAGTTGATCAACCCGGTCAAGAACTCCCGCAACCACCAGGACCTGCACCGAGAGCTGCTCATGAACCAAAAGAGGTCAGTTCATGCTTCTGGTTTCGAAGCATTCTCAATGGCTGCGGGTGCCTGGGAGGCGAGTCTCCTTACAAAAGCATAACTGACTTTACTCGCGTTGTAACATTAAATTTGGTCAGTATGTCTAGCATGGTAGGACGTATTGGCTGGGCAATATGGCTTTAAAATCAAGCTTTGATTAATGATTTTAATATTTTTTTTCAATAAAACGTAACAGGAAATTACATTACTCACATCAAGTTAGGCTTTTTGGATTTTTTTTTCCTCTTTGGGGATATATTGCTGTATCAGAAGAAGGTTTCTGAAGAAGGTTTCTGATGGTTCCCCCCCCCCCCCCCCCCTACCATTAATTTTACAGCAAATTTCACTGAAAGATTAGAAATGAATATGATATTCTTTACCGATTATGTGAAAATAAAAGCGCTTCCTTTAAGAGGAAATGCCCCGTTTTAACAAAATCCTTAATAGAATGAAAATCCAAGAGGAAGCACTTATTTTCCCTTTTCACATTATCTGTGTTTGTGTTATGTCTGTGGAAGTTGATGCAAGTTAATGCTAGGGGGGATAAAACCTATTCTTTCAAAGCTTGGTTGTTATCGAGAGAAATAATGAAAATCCAGAATCGGGGGGAGGGGGTGTCAGAATTTTATTTATCAGAAAATCCCTTTTTTTATTCCTGGAAAAAATTTGCCTTTACAAATATTTTTCACCTTTCATTGTGCCATTATTTTCTTATCAGTGCATTTCATTGTCTGAATACTCTTTGGTATTTAGTAGCCCATGTCCTGGTTAATACTGTACATTATTGGCACAACAGTATTAATCAAAAGCATTCTCCACATAAACCTACTAACAGAGTACTAAAGTGATTAGTCATCATCTCAAGTTCATTAAGAAAGGTTGCGCCTTGATTTTGAAGCACATAAATGGACTAAATTCAAAGGTGATATCCCTTGAACACTAATTTCAAACAATCACATTTGAACAGTTGCATCAAGAGTTGGAGTTGATGGAGATTTTATTTTAAGGCCGTATCGCCCAGCCCGATTGTATGAATTGAGAGGTTTTTAAAAAGGCTGTCAGGTAGTCTCCACGTACACATCACCTTAGTCTGACCTCCACTGATGAAGGCTGAGGTAATGTAATCGTCATGAGACGTCCTTGGTCTTATGATCCCCCTGATGCAGGCTGGGTGGGTGGAGTGAGTCCGTGCGCGGCATCCAACCTCCAGCGGCAGTGTTATGTAAAGCGCAGGCCATGAAACCGCCACAGCAACTCTTACATAAAAGGTCCGGTGCATTACTGTGTCATAGATGCGTTATGCAAAAAAGCTCTCGTGGATCATTGGGGGCGTGGGGCCAAGCGGGTGGTATGGTCAGCGTGACGAGATCATCCCATCCGCACTGCCCAGTTCCTCTCAAGGGACGCAGCGGCTGGCATCTTTGTGTCAGAGTTATAAATAGCGACAGATATTACATCACAGGGAGCCGTGTTGTGAACAAGATGGTAGATGGAGATCACGTGATAAAAATATTTCATGCGGTGATTGAGAAAATGGGAAATGAATTATTCTTCTCTACTACCGTAATGAGAAAATGTGAAGTGTCAGTTGAAAAGATGATGTTAGGTGAGGTAATTTGCTTTCAAGGAAGACGGAGCACCGATAGTTATTTACATTTCAACAGGGAAATTGATTTGAAAAAAAAAAAAATAGATGTTGGAAATTCACACATGATCTTATAGGGACTTGCTAATGAATTTACTTTTCTTTAGCTCGGATTAATTGCACGGACTTGTCCTTTTGACACTATAATGGATAGCATGACATTAGATAGCAGTCTTGCAACATTTTGCTAAATTACTAAAATACAATTTCATACATACCTGTAAGAAAATACCTTCCACAAACCTGATGATGGAGTTTTGGTTTCCAGTCTGTCCCTTTAGAACTGGCTCCTAGGATTATTGGCAGCCTTGCAATCTTCCCTGTACAACTATTTACAACGTCATCCACTCAATCTGTCCTCCTCACCTACAACTTACCCTGAATTAAATAATTCATTCATCTTCCGTTTAGGGCACATATAAACAAACATTTCCCAAATGTTTATTGAATGTTGTTAAAAGAAAAAGTGATGTAACACAGTGGTAAACATGACCCTGTCCCGATTATTGGGAGCCTTGCAATCTTCTCTGTACAACTATTTACGACGTCATCCACTCAATCTATCCTCCTCACCTACAACTTCCCCTGAATGAATTAATTCATTCATCTTCCGTTTAGGGCACATATAAACAAACAACCTTTCGCACTCACATTTATACCTACGGGCAATTTAGAGTCTTCAATTAATCTACCCTGCATGTTTTTGGGATGCGGGAGGAAACCTGGAGTACCCGGAGAAAACCCACGCAGGTACGGGCAGAGCATACAAACGCCACACAGGAGGGGCCGGGATTTGAACCCCGGTCCTCAGAACTGTGAGGCAGATGTGCTAACCAGTCGTTCACCGTGCTTCCCCTGAATTCATTAAAAAAAATTATTTTTAAGTATAATGAACCCCCACTATTCACGGGGGACAGAGACCCAACCCTGCTGCAAGTAGCGAAAAGATGGCTGCAAGTCACCTGAAACGGAGAGGATCATAAAGCACCAACGTCATGCATCTCAAATGTAAAAAAATCATGTTACGTAAACAACTGTATATAGTACTTCAATTATTCAACACAAACAAACCACCTTCATGTGAGGCTCATCAGTAGCATTAGCGAGCATATTAGCCTAAATAACATGCTGGCACAAACTGATGTGACATCAAACATGGGCAAGCAAATGTGCACATTAACATTTTACACAAACGGTTAAACTCACTTTATTTCATTTTTACAGAATAATAAATGTTGGAAAAGTAGCCTACGCGGTCGAGTAGTAGCTGCATTAGGAGACAAGCAGAAACATACTTTCGTTTTCCCCTTTGATGATGGATTCAACGACCGCCAACGGAAACGGGACATTACAAATGAAGATGATAAACACATCAATCAATTAGAAGAAGAAGAATCACCTTTATTGTCATGAACATGCATGCATGCACACAAAATTTGTTCTCTGCATTTTACCCATCACAGTGAACACATAAACCTAACTACAACAATACCAAGATTCCAACAGATGGTGCAACCCAAGACATATGTTTTTGTCTTCATTTTATGTAAATGTCAGCAGTAGTCGATCACTTTCTGCCACCTAGAACATACCATGGTGCCTATTGTTGACATACGTTATGAAAATGTCTGTACCTGGTAATGCTGGGAATGTATGTATGACGTGTGAGGAATCTATCAGTTTTTTTTTGTTTTTTTTTGTAAAGCAGATTAGTCACGACCACGAGAGTGCTGGTGGGTTGGGTTGAGGTGCTGTGGATCCACGGATGGATAGACGGTTGCATGAAAAGGCACGTTATGTAATCAAGATTACAAAACAGTCGCAGCTGAGGGCCTTTCTCCGCCTCTCTGCTACCTCGCCTGTGCACAAAAACACACACACACAGACGCTGAGCAATTTTAAGAAAATTCCAGTGCGTTTTTGAACAAACCTTGGAGGGGCGTCCACTGTGGAAAGCGACCGGGCCAGAAGGGTTTGTAATCATGGAAACATTTGTCCACACGCTGGGGAGGAGAATGGCGTAAGCATCTTTTAGCAGCTGCTGTTAATACTTTCTGTGACCTTGATCTCCTCCACATTTACACAAAAAAACAGGATAGAGACGGTTTGTTTACCTGGCAGCTGTGTTTTTGGAGCTTAAAAGGGAAAACCTTTGAAGACGTGAGTCAAAGTGGGGGTTAGAATAAGCTTTTATTTGAATCTCAATGGGGAAGTTGCAGTGAATTTGTTCGGAACCACAAATGCATTTATAATACACGTGCCGTTTTAAAAAACGGCCAGCATTCTCTCCGGCTTGCCTGCATGTTAAGTTCATTGAAGTCTCAAAATTACTTGATATTCGACGTGGTTGGCGGAGAAGGATTTGAAACTGTGTCCGCTGGACAAGCTAATCAGAATCAGAATCAGAATCATCTTTATTTGCCAAGTATGTCCAAAACACACAAGGAATTTGTCTCCGGTAGTTGGAGCCGCTCTAGTACAACAAACAGTCAATTTACAGAACACTTTGGGGACATAAAGACATTGACAAAAAACAATTGTGCAAAAAGATGCAGATCAAGCTTGTCCTGTCCTTCCCTCACAGGCTGTAGCACTACAGCCCCATGCAACACTCATATTTAATGTTTCATTGTTGTAGATAATGTAATGACTTACTTTTCTCATCCTGTTTATAATTACTGCTTTGTGTTTTGTCTTCGTTTCTCGCTCCCCTCTAGAAACTTTGTTCTGTTCGACTCTGGTTCTCAATAAACTGCAATTATAATGCTAAGAAACCACAGGGGAAGCTTAAAAACTCCACTGTGACACAGTAAAACTGTTCCAGCATAAAAGGGATACAGATCCTCCATTCTCCTTGACCTTACAGCCAAACAGGACAAAAAAAAGATTGGCATTTGCCACGTATACAGATCCACGTAAACAGATCCACGTAAACAGATCCGTTACACTAATTGACAAGTGTAATTTGCCGGCTTGGTGATGAAGTGCTGCCTCCACACAGGAAACTACAATCGGTGCTTTTACCATCTTTATGGATACTTGTTCGCTCTTATTTTCTTTGCCGAGTAGCCACCCCGTTGCGACTCATCGTGGTAACAGAAGCTGTCCTTGTGTTGGCACACCCCGCAGTTGAGGGGGTGGGGTGGGCAGTGGCTCCGTTGCACGAGACTCCCGAATAACTTTATTAAGAGTGTTTTGATTGTTTACCAGATTGTTGTCATGTAAACAGACCCTCAGAGTTGGGTTGAGTGAAATAATCCATTACTCGCTCGTCAGCAATCATTTTGTTCAGCACGACAATGGAATTACAACTGGAGTTTAAAAAATAAATTGAGATTAGCACATTTAAAATATACAGTATATTTTTTTAAATCCATTTATTTCATTGATTCCTTATTGCATTTTTATCAATCAAGGACATGTGGTCGCATGCCCGTCCCTATCTCAGACAAGTCTTTAACTCCCCAGTAAATGTTCTCACAAGAACCCCCACCACACACACACATGCACACTTCTTCACTTAAGTAATCACATTGGAGGGACGAAAAAAACAACTCCCACAGCTTCTGGGAACATTGTGAGCATGGTTATGTAATGTTGAAGAATCGGTGATACATTTAATTAAGGCGGCCTTACTCATGAAGACAGCCTGTTATTACATCAAAGTGTGTGTGTGGGGGTGGATTGTTGAGGTTTCTCTGCACAAAGGTAGAGTAGCATCACTCCTTTTGCTGCTCTTAATCTTGAGGTGAGTGGTGTGAGTGAGAATACATGATTGTGTGAAAGAGAGACTGAGAATGTGTTAGTGAGGGTTTGTGTGTGTAAATGATTGCGTATCAATGTGAGATAGCCCACAAACTAGCCCCTCTGTCTGTTTTAAAACTCAAATGAGCACAAATGTTTGCTGCCTTTGGTTTAGCGTGTTAAAGCCTAACCTAAAATACTGCCTATCTACTTTCATTAGGTTTTATGATGACAATCTGACCCTGGAACAAATTATTTATATCTTTTGTTTCAAAATCTGACCAAAATTGGAGGTTGACCAGCGTCTTGGAATGTAATGTAACAGACTGGGGCTAGTGTAGGGTTGAAATTTCATCTTGAAAGAGCTTGAAAAGTGTTTATATTTGACCCTGATTTCATCCCACTTTCCCCTAAGGTAAGGTCCAGTGCTGGCAGCCATCTTGTCCGCAGACTGGACAATTTGGTGCAATTGGCTCCAAATCAAAATTTAAGAGAACACCATGGACACATTTTTAATCCAAAACACTGGGAAAGGGGAATGCATGTCACACGGAATAAGATTATGCTCATTTGCTGCACGATTCATGTGATTGATACTTATTATTGTTTCACGCCGGTAACAGAATGTTTTGTGTTTTTTTTTTTGTGCGCACCAGGGGCCTGGCTCCTCAGAACAAACCGGAACTCCAGAAGGTTCTGGAGAAGAGGAAAAGGGAGCAAGTCCTCAAGGCTCAGAAGGAGGAGCAGGAGGCGCACAAGAAGAGGAGCGACTTGGAGATCGAGTTAATGAAAAGGCAACAGAAACTGGAGCAGGTAACAGCTTTAATTTGGTACCAAGTAATCCGTTTTAAGAGTTAAGGGCCATCAATGCCAGCTCACGTTTTTCTAGGCCAAAAGAACAGATATTTGAGCACAAACTGTGCAGCAACACATGTAGACAGAAAATATAACAATACTCGCAGGCATATATTATAGACTTTACACCGATTTTATCGGTCGGATCGGTATCGGCCGATAATTATCATTTTATGCTGATCGGCTTTGTCATAATTCGCCGAGCTCCGCAAAAGACATTTACTCCGCGTCGCCATCATGCACAGTATATTTGAATCCAAAAGCTAGTTTATTTTTAGCCTTGTCGCGTGTCGTTTGATGTAGTACTGTAAATATCTGATGGCCAATAAAGTTATTAAAAGAAAAAAAAACATGTCGGCGGTGTGGGACAGGTAACACGTCTGAGACAGACAACATGTAATGCCCGGACCAGACTACAAGACAAATTTGCTCTTTCACGATTGCACTATGTCAGACTACTGCAATATTCCGATACCACCCCATCCCATTTTTTACGATCATTGGGCTTTATCTTGTCAACTCAAATGCGACCGGATACACTCGTTACTGTGGCGACGACAACAAGAGTGGATTGCGCCGACTGTATTATAAGGACTAAATGCGGAAAAACGTGTATTGGTGGTCACCGGTGCTCAAGACAGGAGAGGACATTCGTTTAAGGATTGCTTGAGGAATGTTCACTACTTTTAATACGATACGGCTCGCAAGCAGGAAACAAAAATGTTATGTAGCCTAGCAAGCTAGTGCTAGCACTAACGGTTGCATGTAAACATGCCGCCGTTCTGTCGAATCCTGCTCTAAAGTTTTGGTGTGGGTGAAGTAATTTAATTACAATAAATTAATTTAATTACAGTAAGTTCGCACCCATTATTTCTGTCATGTTGTAATGTTGGTTTGACCTGACTGATTAGAATACACGAACTGACTAGAGCAGTGATTTCCAACATTTATGAAGCAAAGGAACATATTTTACAATTGAAAAATTTCACGGCACACCAACAAACAAAAATGTCACAAAAAGTGCATACGTTAATTACTGTATGTACTTCCTGCCATCTAATAGAAGACCATTCATTTGTTCTGTCTGTCACTATGCCTCACTGGCATAAATAGATGAACAAAGATACATTATTTATTGTAAATATTTTTGGGAGCAATTAAGTACACAAGTATATACAGCAGGGGTGTCCAAACGTTTTGCAAAGAGGGCCAGATTTGGTCAGGAGAAAATGTATGGGGGCCTGACATTTGTCGAACCATTACCATTGTAAATTAACATGTAAATATGTAACTGTATCACTTTGCTGTCTGCAGCTAGGTCGATATTGCAAATGAGAATCTGTTTGCGATTGCATTACCAGGATAGTTAAAGGTTAAAATAATAATAAATTAAATACAAATGAACTATTTTATGAAAGTTGACTGAAATGTTTTAGAAACATGTATTTATTGATTTTGTTTTAACAAATCACATCCCAGTGCATTTTGACAGAATAGTATAGTGACTATACTATTCTGATTTGACTATACTATAGTCAAATCAGATGACAGAAATTTGACAAAACTGTGTTTTGATCATCACAAAAAATCAATTCACTGAGACTCGTAGCTCGCCTTTGTAGAATTGTCATTTGAGTCACGCGCTCTTGTGAAAAAGCGCTGCTGTGCTATCAAAACAGCTTCCAGTGGCTTCAGTTTTTTGGCGCATTCGTTCGCCGTTAGCTTGTCGTAGTTAGCATGTTTCGTCTGGTAGTGCCTCTTAATATTAATTTATTTGAAAACAGCCACAGTCTCTTGGCAAATTAGGCAGACACAGTTGTTTCGTATGTCAGTGAAAAAACCCACTCCTCCTGGACACGGCGGCCCTCGTTGTCAACTTTCCTCTTTTTAGTTTCAGTTGCCATTTTAGAAATGGGCTAAAAACATACCACAGGGGTAAAAGTTCATACAGGGGTCACGCGACGAGAGTGCAGCCACAGGTCTACTGCCACCCTCTGGTGAAATATAAAATGCCTTTTTTTTGTATGTGTGTATTGTTTACTGTGGTAAACTGTGCTGGCGGGCCACATATCATTGATCTTATGACATGATGCTTCGGGCCGGAGAAAATTTGGACACGGGCCGGACTTTGGGCATGCCTGATATACAGTAAATGAACACGTTATTTAAATAGACACATTGCTCCATCTTGTGATCGAATCGGTGATCGGTTATCGTTTTTTTTTAACCTCGCTGATCGGCCCCAAAAATCCTGATCGTGCAAAGCCTAATATATTCTTTACCCTCAGTAAAAAAGAAAAATTATTAAAAATATTACTGCAGATTACCAAGCTACTTACGGTCGTTGTGAAAGTGTTCTTTGTTTGTCTCCATGACTGTATTACACCACCCCTGGTGGCCAAGTCACATACACCGGAAGGAGTTGCAATGATTTAGTCGTAGTGTGCAAATTATGTAATTCTTTACATTCGAAATAATTATGTTATTATTATGTTTTAAGAAGCACAATATTATAAAGTGCTATTTATTTCCTTATTAAAAAGCACATTCCACAATTGTTTTTTTTTTGGGGGGGGGGGGCTTGAACAGATTAATGGAATTTCCAATTTTTTATTTACTTCAATAGAGAGATGATTTGCGATGCAAGTTTAAGTTATGAGTGTGGTCATGGAACAAATTAGTCGTATCGCAAGGTACTACTGTAATTAGCTAGTCCCACAAGGTCCATGTTAACTATAGGCACATCTCAATAAATGAGAAAATGCTAGGAAAGTCCATTTATTTCAGTACCTCATGCATTATATCCTGTAGATTCATTAAACACTTGGGAAGGTCACTGATGGTGTAGCGGTACACTCGCCTGTCTTTGGGGCGGGCAGCGTAGGTTCAGTTCCCATTCAGTGAATGTGAGTGCGAATAGTTGTCCGTGTCTATATGTGCCCTGCGACTGACTGGCGACCAGTTCAGGGTGTTGTCTGCCTTTCGCCCGAAGTCAGCTGGGATAGCCTCCAGCGCCCCGCGACCCTAACCAGGATAAGATGTGTTGAAAATGGATAGATGGATGGACTTGCGAAAATACTTTTCAGACGGCAAATTCCAGCCTAATTTCTACATTAAAAATCATTTTCATTGTTTCTTGATTGTTTGTTACGTAATACTCTTGTTTCTAGAGATGGTGAATTTGGGGTTTTCGTGTGCTGTAAGATATAATCATCAAAACTATACATACTTTTTAAGTTGAATTACCAAACAAAATTAAGCTTTTGACGGTTTAATTTATTGAGATGTACCTGTATGTCTGAAATTCCACCATGTCAACTTTTGAATCCACTTACCTGGTGAAATGTTTCTTACGGCCAGCATTCGTTGTCCCCTCTTGAGCAATTTACCTCACGTAACATCAGCATTCCAACTGACACTTCACACATTCAAAGGCAAGGTTAAAATCACCACTCAAGCATTTCCCATTTTTCCTCAATCGTTCTGCCTTGATCAACTGACATGTCAGGTTTTTTTTTTTTTACTAGAGGTGCAATCTGGAGTTTTGGCCACCCAGAAGTACAGTATGTGTGACATCGTAGTGCAAATATATATCTATAACATGCGTGTGGAATCGTTGCACTGGGCCCGCTTTTAATCGAACCTACACGTCCTTGCAGCTGGAACTGGAGCAACAGAAGAACGAGGAGGAGCAAGAGAACACTCCTGAGTTTGTGAAAATGAAAAGCAACCTGCGCCGGACCAAGCAGGAGACAGAGGGCGAGGAGAGAACCACCTAGATGTCACCGGATAGGCTGTGTGTGTGTGTGTGTGTGTGTGTGTGTATGTATGTGTGTGGCGACCTAACTGGTCCAAAATGAACTTCCTGTCTTCCCGCCCCGCCCCCCCCCCCCACACACACCCACACATACAGATACACAACCTTCCAATTCTTTCCCGCAGTGAGGAGAGAGACTTTTACAGACTAAAGACCCCCCCACTGTCTACACGCCAAGGACCACCACGAGTCGAACCTAACCTAGCAACACGCTCGCACTCACACACACAGGAGTTTTCTTCCCTGGCGTTTTCACGCAGCTGTCCTTTCTCCGTACTGCCACGGTGTCTGTGTCTTGTTTTTGTATTTTGCGGGGGGTTTGTGGTCTCACCTACAGAATTACGGGAAGGAAAAGTGGACACTGGATGGACTCTCAACAAGCTGTGTAATTGTGGGAAGAAGAAAAAAGCCAAACAAAATGTGCTTTTCTTTATTTATGTTTGTAGATTTTTAGCCCGCTTCTAGAGGAAAAGGTGGGCTGGGGGTGGGGGCGAGGGTGGGTCAGCTGGGATGAGGGAACACTTATTAGTCATTTGTGTAATTTTTTTTTTTTTTTGTTTTTGTTTTGTTTTACAGCATTTTAGTTTTAAGAAGCCAGAACAGTACAAAGGGAGTTTGTTTTATTTTGTTGTTTCTAAAAACATGCCACTTTTGCAGCTATTTCAGAGCAGTAGAACTCCTCATGGCATCAGAGTGAAATTTTCTTTATCTATCATGTTGTTTTGTATTAATAAAAGTGTTAAATAAGGGTTTTGGGTCATTGGGGGAAGACTTCTCGCATAATCCAGGGTGTAAAAAGGTTCCATTTCAAAGGCTTTTTGATTAAAGTGTGTTGTTTCTTTATCCAAATGTACTGTGTATATTAATGTCATGGCAATACATGATAGATTTTAGTTTGGGAAGCGAATTTGAGAGACCCTGGTTTAGTCTCCTATTTTGTCATTTTTCATGTTTTGAAACAAGACGGGGTTATTTTCTGGGCGCTCTCTACTGGCCATGTATGATACTGCATAAGGACGATCCAAACAGATCCATGCCGTTAATTACTGTATAGTATACTTGTACAAGTGATGTAATATTAAGGTACACAAAGAAGGGTTGGGAGCTTTATTGGCTGGACCATCACCGTAACAAACCTGGAAAGAGACACAGGACCATCCTCCTCCTTTTCCTTTGGGCTTGTCCCGTTAGGGGTCACCACAGCGTGTCATCCTTTTCCGTGTAAGCCAATGTCCTGCATCCTCCTCTCTTAACACCAACGGGCAGTTGGTGTGAGAGAGTCTTCCCTCATGACATCCATCAACCTTCTCTTTGGTCTTTGGACGGGAAGGGGCTCAGGGGTGATCCCTGATGCAGTCACACCTACAGCACACATCACCACTGTTCTGCTGCCCTCATACATGTCCTGTATTATTCTGACATACTTCTCTGCCACTCCAGACAGTACCACAGTTCCTCTCTGGGTACTCTGTCATAGGCTTTCTCTAGATCCACAAAGACACAATGTAGCTCCTTCATATCTTCTCTGTACTTTTCCATCAACATCCTCAAGGCAAATAATGCATCTGTGGTACTCTTTCTAGGCATGAAACCATACTGTTGCTCGCAAATACTCACTTCTGTCCTGAGTCTAGCCTCCACTACTCTTTCCCATAACTTCATTGTGTGGCTCATCAACTTTATTCCTCTATAGTTCCCACATCTCTGCACATCACCCTTGTTCTTAAAAATGGGCACCAGCACACTTATACTCCATTCCTCATGCATCTTCTCAACTGCTAGAATTCTGTTGCACAAGCTGTTCAAAAACTCACCAGCCACCTCTCCTTGATGCTTCTATACCGCCACAGGAATGTCATCAGGACCAACTGCCTTTCCATTTTTCATTTTCCTCTTTAATGGTAATTTTATAACTGAATTAAATTTAAAATGGCCAATTTAGAGAATTGCACACTTTAGATTGAAAATATACAGATTGGAATGTTATTTTTGAAATACCACAGGTACGTCATTTTGAAAATATACAGATTGGAATTTTATTTTTGAAATACCACAGGTACGTCTCGATAAATGATAATATTCTATAAAAGTTAATTTATTTCAGAGTTCAATTCCAAAAGTGGAAAAGCAAATGTTTGCAAATGTCTTATTTTGATTATTTTATTTATTTTGAGTCTGTTTTCATGGGGTACTACAGAAATCTGAGAATATTTACTATTAATTATCAGAATAGTTGTACATTGACAATCGATAAATTTTCGATTAATTGTTGCACCTCTAGCATAATGTATGGCTTGGTTTTAATTATTAATTACACATAACTAAACAGAAGTGGCAAAATGACATTTATTTCTTTTTTTATCATCTGAGGAGTTTGAAAAAAGTAACGATCCAGTTTGACAAAGTTTGGGGTAGAAAGTAAAAATATATTTTCGAATGTGGGGAATAATTGTAAAAAGTGGTGATAAAAATAAATACTCAAGTAAAATACAAATTCAAATCTACTTAAGTGCATCGACAAAGTATTTGTAGGTATACTAACTTCGCACCTCCTTCTTTTCCTTTCGGCTTATCCCTTTAGGGGTCGCCACAGCGCGTCATCCTTTTCCATGTAAGCCTATCTCCCGCATCCTCCTCGAACACCAACTGCCCTCATGTCTTCCCTCACGAACATCCATCAACCTTCTCTTTGGTCTTCCTCGAGCTCTCTTGCCTGGCAGCTCCATCCTCATCATCCTTCGACCAATATACTCACTATTTCTCCTCTGGACGTGTCCAAACCATAGAAGTCTGCTCTCTCTAACTTTGTCTCCAAAACATAGAACCTTGGCTGTCCCTCTGATGAGCTCATTTCTAATTTTATCCAACCTCGCCACTCCGAGAGCGAACCTCAACATCTTCATTTCCGCCACCTCCAGCTCTGCTTCCTGTTGTGTCTTCAGTGCCACTGTCTCTAATCCGTCCATCATGGCTGGCCTCACCACTGTTTTATAAACTTTGCCCTTCATCCTAGCAGAGAGTCTTTCTGTCACATAACACACCTTGACACCTTCCTCCACCTGTTCCAACCTGCTTGGACCCGTTTCTTCACTTCCTGACCACACTCACCATTGCTCTGGACTGTTGACCCCAAGTATTTAAAGTCCTCCACGCTTGCCATCTCCTCTCCCTGTAGCCTCACTCTTCCCCCCCCACCCCTCTCATTCATGCACATATATTCTGTCTTACTTACGGCTAATCTTCATTCCTCTGCTTTCCAGTGCATGCCTCCATCTTTCTAACTGTTCCTCTAGCTGCTTCATGCTTTCACTGCAGATCGCAATGTCATCTGCAAACATCATGGTCCACGGGGATTCCAGTCTAACCTCATCTGTCAGCCTATCCATCACCACTGCAAACAGGAAGGGGCTCTGATCCCTGATGCAGTCCCACCTCCACCTTAAATTTGTCTGTCACACCTACAACACACCTCACCGCTGTTCTGCTGCCCTCGTACATCCATCCACCCATTATCTGAGCCGCTTCTCCTCACTAGGGTCGCGGGCGTGCTGGAGCCTATCCCACCTATCATCGGGCAGGAGGAGGGGTACACCCTGAACGGGTTGCCAGCCAATCACAGGGCACATACAAACAAACAACCATTTGCACTCACATTCACACCCACGGGCAATTTAGAGTTGTCAATTAACCTACCATGCATGTTTTTGGGGCTGTGGGAGGAAACCGGAGTGCCCGGAGAAAACCCACGCAGGCACGGGGAGAACATGCAAACTCCACACAGGCGGGGCCGGGGATTGAACCCCGGTCCTCAGAACTGTGAGGCTGACGCTCTAACCAGTTTGTCACCGTGCCGCCGCCCTCGTACATGTCTTGTATTATTCTAACATACTTCTCTGCCAGACTTCCGCATGCAGTACCACAGTTCCTCTCTGGGTACTCTGTCATAGGCTTTCTCTAGATCTACAAATGACACAATGTAGCTCCTTCTGACCTTCTCTGTACTTTTCCATCAACATCCTCAAGGCAAATAATCCATCTGTGGTACTCTTTCTAGGCATGAAACCATACTGTTGCTCGCAAATACTCAGTTCTGTACTGAGTCCTAGCCTCCACTACTCTTTCCCATAACTTCATTGTGAGGCTCATCAACTTTATTCCTCTATAGTTCCCACACATCACCCTCGTTCTTAAAAATGGGCACCAACACACTTTTCCTCCATTCCTCAGGCATCTTCTCACGCGCTAGGAATTCTATTGAACAAGCTGGTCAAAAACTCCACAGCCACCTCTCCTAGATGCTTCCATACCTCCACAGGATCAACTGCCTTTCCATTTTTCATCCTCTTTAATGCCTTTCTAACTTCCCCCTTACTAATCATTGCCACTTCCTGGTCCACCACACTTGCCTCTTCTACTCTCCCTTCTCTCATTTTCCTCATTCATCAACTCCTCGAAGTATTCTTTTCATCTAGTTAGCACACTGTGGCACCAGTCAACATATTTCCATCTCTTTCCTTAATCACCCTAACCTGTTGCACATCCTTCCCATCTCTATCCCTCTGTCTGGCCAGCCTGTATAGATCCTTTTCTCCTTCTTTAGTGTCCAACCTGCCATACATGTCATCATATGCCTCTTGTTTGGCCTTTGCCACCTCTACCTTTGCCCTGTGTCGCATCTCAATGTATTCCTTTCGCTTCTCCTCGGTCCTCTCAGTGTCCCACTTCTTCTTAGCTAACCTTTTTCCTTGTATAATTTCCTGTACTGTAAGGTTCCACCACCAAGTATCCTTATTTCCTTTCCTGCCAGAAGATACACCAAGTACTCTCCTGCCTGCCTCTCTGATCACCTTGGCTGCAGTGGTCCAGTCTTTTGGAAGCTCCTCCCGTCCACCGAGAGCCTGTCTCACCTCTTCCCGAAAAGCTGCACAACACTCGTCCTGTCTCAGCTTCCACCACATGGTTCTCTTCTATGCCTTTGTCTTCCTAATCTTCCGCCCCACAACCAGAGTCATCTTACACACCACCATCCAATGCTGTCTAGCCACATTCTGCCCTACCACAACCTTACAGTCGGTAACCTCCTTCAGATTACATTCATCTGCACAAGATGTAATCCACCTGCTTGCTTCTACCTCCGCTCTTGTAGGTCACCCTATGTTCTTGCCTCTTCTGGAAAAAAAGTTCAGCAATTTGCATCCTTTTTGCAAAGTCTACCACCATCTGTCCCTCCAAGTTCCTTTCCTGGATGCCGTACTTAACCATCACTTCTTCATCACCCCTATTTCCTTCACCAACATGCCCATTACAATCTGCATCAATCACGACTCTCTCTCTGTCTGGGATGCTCAGAACTACTTCGTCTAGCTCCTTCCAGAATTTCTCTTTCACCTCTGGGTCACATCCAACCTGTGGGGCATAGCCACTAATCACATTATAAATAACACCTTCAATTTCAAGTTTCAGCCTCATCACACGATCTGATACTCTTTTCACCTCCAAGACATTCTTAGCCAACTCTTCGTTTAAAATAACCCCGACTCCATTTCTCTTCCCATCTACACCATGGTAAAATAATTTAAACCCTGCCCCTAAACTTCTAGCCTTACTGCCTTTCCACCTGGTCTCCTGGACACACAATATAGCAAACTTTCTCCTAATCATCATGTCAACCAACTCCCGAGATTTTCCTGTCATAGTCCCAACATTCAAAGTCCCCACATTCAGTTCTAGGCTCTGTGCTTTCGTCTTCTCTTTCTGCCGCTTTCCACCTCTCCTTCTTCTTCGACTTCGACCCACAGTAGCTGAATTTACAACGGCGCCCTGCAGGTTGACGGCGCCGGTGGCGTTGTTCACCCAGGCCACGACCGATCCGGTATGAAATTCTTTGGATGAACGCTCATTTGTTTGGCAAAGTTTTAAGAAGGATGCCCCTCCTGACGCAACCCTCTGCATTTATCCGGGCTTGGGACCAGTCTACAGTTTGCACTGGCTTGTGCCCCTCATAGGGCTGCATTATATATATATATATACTTACTTCCCACCAAACTTAAAAATTTTTTTTGTGGAAAAGCCTGTAATGTACAAAAGGTGAGAAAATTCAAAATCGTCTTTGAAAATACACACCGTCACATTCAGGCAACCTAAAAAGTAAAATTTAATCAAGATTTGTATTTATTGACCCTGCGATGGCTGTGTTGCTCCAGACCAGCAGGCGGCGCTCATATTTCCCCACTGCCTATCACCGCTTAATGTCAAACGAATAAGAAAGATGTCCGCCTGTAGAATTGTCCGCTGCTGCTTTCTTTCCAACTTTTCCCCGGTTTTGCCTTTACTTGCACGCTCGGCACCGCTTCCGTCTCATCGTTTATGTCCCAAATCGTTCTTCCTCAGAAGCGTTTCGTCGTCGGGCCGGTTGTCAGCAGGTATTTATTTTCCGGACGGGAACGTCTAGCGTGTTATTAGCTAACACGAGCTAAAGTTGAAGGACGTGCGCGCGAGCTTTTTTTTTTTTTTTTTTTTTTTTTTTTTTTTTTTTTTTTTTTTTTTTTTTTGCGCCCGCGCGCTGTTTGTATTGTAACATTTGTGTGTGTTTTGTGTCTTCTCTTAGTACTTAAATTCACCGACAAACACGAATGGATTCGGGTAGAAGATGGAGTCGGGACTGTCGGTATCAGCAATTTTGCTCAGGTGTATAAACAGTCCTTAAAAGCAACCATGAATGAAGTGATCTATCCGAATGTCGACACCAACGACAAATCTGTTCAATACCAAATCTTGCTTGCAGGAGGCCCTGGGGGATGTGGTTTACTGTGGACTGCCGGAGGTCGGAACGCAGCTGGCCCAACAAGGTAGCCAACATATTTTTTAAAGCTATATATCTATTAAATGCACTTACCAGTATTTGTCCACCCGTGCTGTTTCAGACGAGTTTGGAGCTCTGGAAAGCGTCAAAGCAGCCAGTGAGCTCTTCTCCCCGTTGACTGGAGAGGTGGTGGAGGTTAACGCGCTGCTGGATGACAAACCAGGCCTGGTCAACAAATCTTGCTACAAAGATGGTAAGCAAAAAAAAAAAAGAAGAGCTGAGGGTTATTCCTGCAAGCAGGTTATGTGAAAACTCAGAAGAGTTCAGATGGGAGAAAGTCTGAATTATCCATGCAGACAGTTCTGTAAGAGAAATTGCGAGTCAGTCTAACTGGTAACAGACTGTGTAAACCTAACCTGCTCGCTAGCAGGTTTTGAAAATCCTGACTTTCCACTGCGCTCCTCTGACCTCAAGCCAACATGGCGTGTCTGTTTCCCTGTGATCCCATCCATACTGAGGCGCCGTTAATTAGTATTTACCATATTTTTCTAGGTTTTACAAGATCAGGATTTTTGGGGCCGATCAAGCGAGTTTAAAAAAACAAAAAAACAAAACGATAACCGATCACAAGATGGAGCAGTGTGTCTATTTAGATGACTTGTTCATTTACTGTATATACTTGTGTACTTAAGTGCTCAAAAATTATATTTACAATAAATATTGTATCTTTGTTCATCTGTTTATGCCAGTGAGGCATAGTGACAAATGAATGGTCTTCTATTAGATGGCAGGAAGTGCAACCCCAATCCCAATGTAGTTGGGACGTGTTAAACACAGAATACAAAACAGAATACAATGATTTGCAAATCATGTTCAACCTATATTTAATTGAATGCACTACAAAGAAAAGATATTTCATGTTCAAACTGATAAACTTTGTTTTTAGCAAATAATCATTGACTTAGAATTTTATGGCTGCAGCATGTTCCAAAAAAGCTGGGACAGGTGGCAAAAAAGACTGAGAAAGTTGAGGAATGCTCATCAAACACCTGTTTGGAACATCCCACAGGTGGACAGGTTAGTTGGGAACAGGTGGGTGCCATGATTGGGTATAAAAGGAGCTTCCCTGAATTGCTCAGTCATTCACAAGCAAAGATGGGGCGAGGTTCACCTCTTTGTGAACAAGTGTGTGAGAAAATAGTCGAACAGTTTAATGGCAATGTTCCTCAATGTACAATTGCAAGGAATTTTTGGATTTCATCATCTACGGTCCATGATATCATCAAAAGGTTCAGAGAATCTGGAGAAATCATTGCATGTAAGCGGCAAGCCCGAAAACCAACATTGAATGCCCGTGACCTTCGATCCCTCAGGCGGCACGACATCAAAAGCTGACATCAATGTCTCAAGGATATCACCACATGGGCTCAGGAGCACTTCAGAAAACAAATGTCAGTAAATACAGTTCGGCGCTACATCCGTAAGTGCAAATTGAAACTCTACTATGCAAAGCAAAAGCTATTTATCAACAACACCCAGAAACGCCACCGGCTTCTCTGGGCCCGAGCTCATCTAAGATGGACTGATGCACAGTGGAAAAGTGTTCTGTGGTCCGACGAGTCCACATTTCAAATTGTTTTTGGAAATTGTGGACGTTGTGTCCTCTGGGCCAAAGAGGAAAATAACCATCCGGACTGTTATGGACGCAAAGTACCATAGCCAGCATCTGTGATGGTATGGGGCTGTGTTAGTGCCAATGGCATGGGTAACTTACACATCTGTGAAGGCACCATTAATGCTGAAAGGTACATACAGGTTTTGGAGAAATGCTGCCATCCAAGCAACGTCTTTTTCATGGACGCCCCTGATTATTTCAGAAAGTCAATGCCAAACCACATTCTCCACGTGTTACAACAGCGTGGCTTCGTAGTAAAAGAGTGCAGGCCTGCAGTCCAGACCTGTCTCCCATTGAAAATGTGTGGCACATTATGAAGCGTAAAATACGACAACGGAGATCCCGGCCTGTTGAACAGCTGAAGTTGTACCGTCAAGCAAGAATGGGAAAGAGTTCCACCTACAAAGCTTCAACAATTGGTGTCCTCCGTTCCCAAACGTTTATTGAATGTTGTTAAAGGAAAAGGTGATGTAACACAGTGGTAAACATGACCCTGTCTCAGGTTTTCTGGAATGTGTTGCAGCCATAAAATTCAAAGTTAATGATTATTTGCTAAAAAAATAGTTTATCAGTTTGAACATTACGTATATTGTCTTTGTAGTGTATTCAATTAAATATAGGTTCAACATGATTTGCAAATAATTGTATTCTGTTTTTATTTGGTTTACACAACGTCCCAACTTCATTGGAATTGGGGTTATACCTTTTTTCTCTGCACTGTGTACTGGAATGGGAGTCGAACGTCTGCTGGATGCATCACCTGTAAGTTTAAAAAATACATACCACTCCAAGAGAATACTTTTCATTGATAACATATTTTGCAAGGGTAAAAAAAGACATTACTTCATCGCAATCGTACAACAACAACGGAGACCCCATCAGTGTATGTAAAGCTATGCAAAGCTATAATATATTTAGTTTCATTTATAGCCTTCTGTATGTATATATTAAAAAAAAAAGCTTGGTATTGCAAAAAATTCAGCAGCCCTGTGTCCCACGAGAATAGTTCCACCCATGCACTGAGCAGCAACAGAATCACATCACATTTACTAAAACCAAAACTGGAGCATTCTGTATTAACCTGAACTTGGTGTCTCACCTTGGCGATTATGTGATTGGTTGAAAACAAGTGAGTGAGAGATGAAAACGACACAGCAGCAAATGTTCGTTTTAATGTGTTGTGGGATGCTAAAGTATGGATGGCCCTGGGGCCACAGTTCGGACACCCGTAGCTAATAATTGTGTTGTGATGCGGAAAAGTTTTGGTTTATTTAGTTTTACAGTTGACCTGTCATGACCATTTTTTTAGTGTACCAAAACAAACAGTATCAGGATAAGTAAGGAAGTTAAAGACGAGATATTAATTGTCAGAGTCCAGCCAGTTAACGATCTAACCACTTGATGGCCGGTGTTCAAAACAGGTTGGTTAATGAAGATGACCATTGCCAAGCCTTCTGAGCTCGACTCTCTGATGGACGAGGCGGCCTATGAGCGGTACATCCGCTCCATAGAGGACTAAAACCCGCTCCCTCTTTACTCCTCACAAACGCTCGGCGGACTGCTCTACCAGTGTTGTGAAAATGTGAAGAATAGCTGCTGCTAAAGGCACGCTTACTTTCAGGGACCAGCCAGTGTTTCGTTCTTGCAGCCTCCAAAAGAGAAGACGAGTCACTCTCAAGTCAGTCCATTTGTTCCCTGATATTTCAGTCAAGCAGACACAAATGTCCTGGGCAAAAAAGCACTTTGGATTTGTATGTTCACTGTGGACATCTTTACAATAAACATCATGATTACCATATTTTTCTGATTGGTATTAGTTTTTTTTTTGTTTTTTTTTAGAGCTTTTACAAGTAAAATCAACTCTTGTATTGTCTTTTTACTATATTTGCCACCATTTAAACATGCATGTTACTGTATTTCTGTATGGCTTGATTTATACTGCAGGTCTAAGTGTCCAATTTCGATTTCATGCCTACGCAGCGGTGTCTTGTCAGTTTGTTTTGATTTGTGTTGCAAGCGAGTAAGCTTCAGACTTTCTGCCACAAGGTGGCAGCAGGGAACTCCACAGCAATCCGGGCCACTGAGTGGTTGGTTACCTTTCAGTGGAAGTACAGGTATCTGTTTATTTGTTTTCTCATTTAATTTATCTCTCTCTGTGTTAATGTTCTCAAAATCTGGCTGTAAAATATCAAGTTGAATGTCCCAGTCACATTTTTTTGCACCAGAGTCCAAGTTACTTTGAAGGTCTGCTGATAGAAAATCTTGATCTGATAGGCAATATATTGAAAAGAAAAAAAGAAATTGCATCCAAATTTTTATTTGAATAAAGGTATCCCAACATGATACGTTTTTGTCTGTCTAGTGCAGCAGTGGTACAAACCAAGTAAACAAATAAAACAATGGCATATTAGTGGTGTGGAATTAAGTATTGTAAATAAATTGCATTTAAAAATCCTGTCGAAGAAAAAAAAAATCTGAACTATAAAATGGAAATTCTACTCAGTGGAATAACAAAATAAAATAAAGATGACAACTGACTTAAACAGTAAATAACTGGTACGTCGTATTTTCATCCACACGAACTCAAAGCATTACATTATGTAACATAAAACTAAGCTATTGGTGTTCCCTTGGGCAGTACGTACATTTGTACCTCATGGTTATTTTGTCACGTTATGAACTTTCTAACTACGATTAAATCTTTCTCACCTAATACCATTCAGATGAAAATTACATGCTCACCCCCAATTTCCTATCACGCCACTGGCTTGGGACTAGTGTAGTTTAACGTATCATGTAATCAGAGATGCGATGCATGAGTGTCTAAGATAAGTCACTAAGTCAAGCAGAGGAAAAAGGTGTGGGGGGGGAAAGTTTAATGCTAATATTTAATCACAAAAGCTCTTAAAAATCACATATCCCAAATCTTTTGTAAAGTGCTGTCATGAAATTGGGCATTATAGGCCGTAACAATCACGATAAGCCCACGAAATCCTGACTGGACTGGAAAGTGGGCTTGTGAGTGCGTATCACCTGTGTAGTAAGAATAGCCCCACTCTGTAAAATAGAAAAACGGTCCTTTGCGTTTGTGGTGTGTTTGGCTCGTCCCCGCGACGGGAGCCTCTGTGGGGGGGGGAGACCCTCCATGCGGCGACGGTCGCTCTCCAGCCTCTCCCTACTCAGGGCTCCCTCGTGCAAGACGCTGGTGGCGAAATCTCGCTCGTAGAGAAACGCCACGGTCTCGTCCCTCTTGCGGCTAACGTAGCCCCTGAGCAGAGCGTTGTAAGGATTGGCGGTGGTGTCTGCGTCCAGGTCGTCCAGCTGGTACTTGAATTCCATGCGGGTAATGACTGGAAGAAGGAAGTGTTCGCTTCTGGGAGAGTGCACTAAGCCCAGGGCTTCAGAGACCAGGCGGGGCGGCAGAGGCACCAAGTCGCAGCCCGTGCGTTTGTCCACATATTCTCAGTGTTGTCTTTGTACCAGGGCGACACACCTAAGTAAACACGAACAGGGCTATTTTAATGGGAACACCACAAAAGCACTGGAAACTTTCCACATTTTGTTAATGGGAAAATCTTACTCCAAAATAGGGTTGCAATTGCACTGCAGGTGGGCAAAGAGATCTACCCATTTTTTTGTCTGCTTATGACAAAACAATGTTTATAATTTCTTACCTTTTCATTAATTACCGTATTTTTCCCTAGGTAATTCTCATAAATTGGCACAATTCTCATGGAAATTGTCCAATTTGTAACATTACCGAAACTCTCCAGTTTAACAGAAATTTTCCAGCCCTTTGCAATCCTATTCCAAAATAGATTAAATTCTTCTCCCCCCCCCCTCCCCTCAATATTCTACACACAACAATTTGGGCAGCATAGCCAGAGCCAGAATCCGATTGAACATCTTCGGAGAGATTTGAAAAAGGCTGTGCATATGCTCCCCATCCAACCTGATGCAGCTTGAGAGGTGTTGCAGAGCGGAATAGGCAAAACTGGACAAAGATAGGTGTGCCTAGCTTGTGGCATCATAAAAAAAAAAAAAAAATACGCTTGTAATTGCTGCCAAAGTTTCAACAAATAATTGATCAAAAAAAGATAATTGGTCAATTAATATGATATAATGTCGGCGTAATGTGGTAGGGACACATTACGACTGTTGGGCAGTCTGTGAGTGTCAGCTGTCACAAGGCCTTCGGCAACAGTTAAGTGAATCAAAATGTGCAATATGATGTCTCACCATCATGGGGCGCTGTACTATGGCCTCAAGAATATGGAAGAGGAAAAGTGCTTAAATCCATGGGAGAATACAAAGCCAAAAGGCTCTGAGCCCAACAGCCTTTTAAAAAGCCACACTTCTTTATTCTCGCCCGTTTCATCTCTTTGTATTATTATACCATAACTACAGCGGTCAGGGAAAGCTGCTTCTTACTTGACAATCACACTATGTTTGTGGTTTAATAATATATGTGATGCCTCAAAACGTTGTTTCCCGGTAACCACCAAGGGTTGCAGTTTTTACGTTGGAAAGGTCAGTCATCAATTGTAATTTGTTTGAATTGTCCAGTTCCGTCTCAGGTGCGCGGCAGGCCTTACCTGCACGTCGCAGGAGGGACGCCGGGCATTTCCAAGGTCTGTGAAAAAGATCATCAGGCAGTTCAGCAAGTTCGGGACACTATTTCGCTGCTGTACGGGTCGCACGTCATGGCGGCGTCAACAGGATGCATGACGAAGTTCCAGTTCTAACCCAGGAACCAGCGGTAGCCCTCCTGCCGGGGTAGATGAAGACACACTATGAGGAAAGATGCCACCACGTCTAGTGTAGTTGTTCATCCAGCCCGTCAGCCACAGCTGCCTCATGGCTCCACCAGAGGGTAGCCTGTTCGGCCTCGCTGCCAAGCCTTCAGGTAACTGCGATCGCTGCTCCACCGCAGTCACTACAAACATCACAAGAGGCATCCATACATTTTCTATTGCGCTTATTTTAATGTCAAATATGTGACTTGGCCCAATAAAGGTAGTCAAACACTGGACCCCAACACATGAACGCTGACTATTTGTCAACCCTGTATGGAGGCCTGAGGGATTCCCAGGGAAGATCTGGAAACAACGTGAGCTGCGAATAAGCCAAATCCCTCCATGCCAGTTTGCGTTGGAATTTCGGTGGCTGACAGTGCGTCCGCTTGGCATCCCACAGGAACCAGCGGGGGCTGAGCTGACCAAAATGAAGGTACGGCGATAGAGTGCTGGTGTTGGGGGCATCAGCCCTGCCCGAGGGACTCTTTGTCGTATCTGTACACACCTGGGGAAATGAATGGAATAGAGTGTCTGACACCTCACGTTGGAAGGTATTTCACCACACGCTCTGTAAGTCTACAGTATGTGTGGACATACATTTGAATGGGAATCTTTAAATTGCAAATGACAAAGTGTCTGTGCATCATGGAGAAACGCTTCTAGCCTGTCATGTGCTCCCTCTTCACTGAAATCCCAGGACTTGCGAATGTTCACTGCCCAATCAATCTGAAAGCCAAGAATTAAAATTGACGACTAGATTTTGTAACGGTTCGATGTAGTTTGATACGTTGTTCTGCTGTGATGACGGACCGTGGTACCGTCCTTCATGCGTGGCATGCGTGTCAGGCCCAGTGCGTCTAAGGGGATACCCTGAGGCTAACTGGAGGGTGCGGGGAGAGACACGGGCGGGTCCAGTGGAGGCCCAAATGCGGGGCCTGCTCGGTTCTGTCTGCAGCAGCTTATGAAGTGAGACACAGATCCAATTCCTAACAAACATAAGAAGTGAATGCAATTTTTCGGTTGCCGTGAGTCCTCATGTTATAAGCGCGATGTCATGTCTTGGTAGCCTGTGACCTGCTCAACAGGTATGAGCTTTTGTTTTGAAATGACAGGAAGTGGATCACTCAGGAGAAAAAAGGAAACTGGCAATTGAGATGTCGTAAAGCCAAATTAAAAACCATGGCTGCAGCGATCTAATATTTTTAGAATTGATTATTCTACCAAGTGTCCCATCGAGTCCTAAAATCTAAATATATTGCATTATTAAACAATAAAATGTGCATGTGAGGTGTTAATGTTGTCCACTTGGGATCGTCATCCTCGCTTGCACTGTATCTTTATGAAGGTGTGAAATGATACCTAACTTTGGACATTCTCAGTCTTTTAGACATGCTTTCTTCCTGGCTCATGGCCATTGTGCCAACTTATTTCTACCTGGAGTGGTGCGTTAAATCTGTAGTAAGATTAGTCCTTGTGGAAAAATGAACACGGCAGAGCACTGAGGCTGAGATTTTGCTCCAACTTATTTTTGTAATCAAATTATTTGAGTTATTCAATTCATCATTTCAGTTTGAGTGGGTGACCCACCTCTGAGTCCCACACCCTCCGTGCTGACAGAGTAAGGGTCTCTGGTGTAGTACGAGTGGAACATCTTGCATTGGACCCCGTCTTTTTGCAGTGTGGACACCACCGCGTCATCCCGCTCCTTCAGCCAGGCTGGAGAGTACTTGGTGTATCTTCTGGCAGGAAAGGAAATAAGGAGACTTGGTGGTGGAACCTCACAGTACAGGAAATCATACAAGGAAAAAGGTTGGCTAAGAAGAAGTGGGACACTGAGAGGACCGAGGAGAAGCGAAAGGAAAACATTGAGATGCGACACAGGGCAAAGGTAGAGGTGGAAAAGGCCAAACAAGAGGCATATGATGACATGTATGGCAGGTTGGACACTAAAGAAGGAGAAAAGGATCTATACAGGCTGGCCAGACAGAGGGAGAGAGATGGGAAGGATGTGCAACAGGTTAGGGTGATTAAGGATAGAGATGGAAATATGTTGACTGGTGCCAGCAGTGTGCGAGCTAGATGAAAAGAATACTTCGAGGAGTTGATGAATGAGGAAAATGAGAGAAGGGAGAGGAGAAGAGGCGAGTGTGGTGGACCAGGAAGTGCCAATGATTAGTCGGGGAAGTTTGAAAGGCATTAAAGAGGATGAAAAATGGAAAGGCAGTTGGTCTTGATGACATTCCTGTGGAGGTATGGAAGCATCTAGGAGAGGTGCCTGTGGAGTTTTTGACCAGCTTGTTCAATAGAATTCTAGCACGTGAGAAGATGCCTGAGGAATGGAGGAAAAGTGTGCTGGTGCCCATTTTTAAGAACGAGGGTGATGTGTGGGAACTATAGAGGAATAGAGTTGATGAGCCTCACAATTAAGTTATGGGAAAGAGTAGTGGAGGATAGACTCAGGACAGAAGTGAGTATTTGCGAACAACAGTATGGTTTCATGCCTAGAAAGAGTACCACAGATGGATTAGTTGCCTTGAGGATGTTGATGGAAAAGTACAGAGAAGGTCAGAAGGAGCTACATTGTGTCTTTGTAGATCTAGAGAAAGCCTATGACAGAGTACCCAGAGAGGAACTGTGGTACTGCATGCGGAAGTCTGGAGTGGCAGAGAAGTATGTTAGAATAATACAGGACATGTACGAGGGCAGCAGAACAGCGGTGAGGTGTGCTGTAGGTGTGACAGACTAATTTAAGGTGGAGGTGGCACTTCATCAGGGAGCAGCCCTGAGCCCCTTCCTGCTTGCAGTGGTGATGGATAGGCAGACAGATGAGGTTAGACTGGAATCCCCGTGGACCATGATGTTTGCAGGTGACATTGTGATCTGCAGTGAAAGCAGGGAGCAGGTGGAGGAACAGTTAGTAAGATGGAGGCATGCACTGGAAAGCAGAGGAATGAAGATTAGCCGAAGTAAGACAGAATATTTGTGCATGAATGAGAGAGGTGGTGGGGGAAGAGTGAGGCTACAGGGAGAGGAGATGGCAAGGGTGGAGGACTTGAAATACTCGGAGTCAACCGTCCAGAGCAATGGTGAGTGTGGTCAGGAAGTGAAGAAACAGGTCCAAGCAGGTTGGAACGGGTGGAGGAAGGTGTCAGGTGTGTTATGTGACAGAAGAGTCTCTGCTAGGATGAAGGGCAAAGTTTATAAAACAGTGGTGAGGCCAGCCATGATGTACGGATTAGCGACAGTGGCACTGAAGAGACAACAGGAAGCAGAGCTGGAGGTCGCGGAAATGAAGATGTTGAGGTTTGCTCTCCGAGTGACCAGGTTGGATAAAATTAGAAATGAGCTCATCAGAGGGACAGCCAAGGTTCTATGTTTTGGAGACAAAGTTAGAGAGAGCAGACTTCGATGGTTTGGACACGTCCAGAGGAGAAATAGTGAGTATATTGGTAGAAGGATGATGAGGATGGAGCTGCCAGGCAAGAGAGCTAGAGAAAGACCAAAGAGAAGGTTGATGGATGTCGTGAGGGAAGACACTTAGAGAAAAGGAACCATTAATGGACTTAATATTTTTAATTTGACAATGATAAATCGTATATTCAGGGATGTTTGTTTTTCGTTAAGGAAAAAACGAAAACTTGACAGTTTTGTCGAAAAACTAAATGGGAGCTAGCGGTGTCGAAAATGGACGGACGGACGAATTAGCAAATCGCACTAGCTAAAACAAAACAAAAACTTTCGTTCAAACTAAATGAAGTTCTCGTTTTTTTAACACATTTTCGACGTAATGACAGCTATATTTTTTAAATGTACGTTGTGACAAAATGAAAGACCTTTGCGAAATATTCCTTGTAGATGGAGAGGAGAGCGGAGTGCAGGGATCGGTTGGACGACGGACAGAAGGCGGGTACGGGTCTCTTGGTGACCCAAGATGGACAAGCACATTGCGAAGAAGCTATCCGGATCCTCCCGTCCCAGCAGCTCTTCCTTCAGGAGCCTTCTCACCGCGATCAGCCCGTTGTCTTCTTCTGCACTTTGAGACATCTTCCAACGAGTGAAAGGTGCTTATACGTCTTTCTCATTTCTAACACGTCCAAGGCCCAAAAAGCATACCCACCACATGTGCAGGATAGGCACAACCCCAGTGTTACCAAACAGCTGAAAGCCAGTTTTGTAACCTGTCCTTTTATTATTTTTATGATTATTTGTAAGGAATTAGCATTACCACTAAGGGGAGCTCAAGCCTCAAAAGCCAGGCAAGCGTTTTCTGTCGCCACACAACAGCATCACCACTTGGAATTTCTTGTTCATTATGAGAAAGACTCACAGAATTCACTGATTGATGAATTACCCTCTCTGTTCTCCCCCGTTCATTAACATAACACAGTCATCTGATTACTTGGGCCATTCTTTAACCACTTAATTTCTATGTGGAAAAAAAGATTAATGACATGGGTCCCCACGAGCTAAATGTGATCAAACTACTGCCCTTGTTTTCACTTGAATCACCACCTTCATCTTGCTTTTCAAGTGCACCCCTGTGATGTAAGGCTGCAAAAAAACAAAAGGCACCAGACGCGGTAACAAGCAGTGAATTTTTAATCATTCACTGCACATGGCTTGATTTTAATGAGACAGTGCACACGCTTTTGAATATGCACAGCAGGGAGCGCAGAGTTTGGACTCCTGTGTAGCAAACCCGAGAATTCCTGATAAAGGAATCACTCATTGTCTTGTTTGTTGCCACTAAAATATGTTCAAGGAGTGTGTGACTCATTCGCCAGGGCCAAATGCAATCCATATTGTTCAGTGTATGAAGAGGAGTGTGTTGAAAGCAGCGGTATGCGCAGCAAGCGAGAGGGAGAGCGAATGAGATTGAGGGAGAGGGAGAATCAATAGTGTTTAGACAGAGAAGTGGAGTCTAAGTGTGTGATCAATAGAGAGCAGAGAGGAGAGATTAGCTGCTTTTCTCTCTCAAACTAACACTGACAAATTGGTGAATTGGTGTATGGGCCCTTGGGCTAAACGGATTGACCCGCTGTTTCCATGTTCTGCCGTGTACTGTCAATAAAGCTCTCTGTTCTGTCCATTGAGGCATTTTGCGAAGAGATGGGACGACGAAGAGATGGGCGTCAGGAAAAAAAAAACGTGGCGAACCCGCAAAAGTTGAGTGGAAAGCAACTGAAAGTAAACACTAGAAGGCTTTTTGATGGACCAAGACAGCCAGTTGCCTTTGATTCAACTTTGTGCATCGGCCAAGTTATGCTCTTAAACAATATAAATTTTCATAATGTTGTAAATAATGGGCGCCAGGGTACTTTTGGGCGGCATGACGCAAGTGACTACCACTGACCTGAACCGATAACGATGATGAAAACTTGTATTTGGGGTTGCACCGCCAGATATCCCATAATAGATTGAGTTTTTTTCTCCTATTTTTTTTTTTCCAAATAAATCAAAATTAATCCAGCAGAACCTGCCAAGTGGATGTCGTAAATAGTTGTACAGAGAAGATCGCAAAACTGCCTTGTGGAGTAATAGCCACTTCAGAAGGGACAGACTGTGACCCAAATCTCCATAATCAGGTTTGTGGAAGCCATTTTCTCACAAAATGTTTGGTTGGGTTGTCTTTGAGTAATTTTACAAAATATAATAGCTAACCTGCAAGCTAACGTTGGCTCTATTGTAGAGCGCGCTCAGCCACAAAACAGCACATCAGTGCCATTAATCCGAGCAATAGAAAAGTAAATTATGTAGCCAGTCCCTCAATGATCATAACGATTATGCAGCGAGCTGACAGCGAGTTGGACAGCCCACTGCGAAGTGACCTGCTATTAGCGGCTAGGTTAGTACTTATTAGCCGCTAGAGGGCTCATGGACCGCAAGCTGACCGGCGTTGGCTTCATCCAATATGCAAAAGCCTTGCTCAATGCGCAACACGTAGATCCACACAATCAGAGACACCTAAGGGAAAGTTAACTGTTTATTATGTTCGCTAGACCGTGAGCTAAGCTCTCTCTCATCCGTGGCGTGGTCGTTGCATTCGTCAGCCCCTTGCTCGGAATTGTGTGTGGGTTTCTCCACATAACAGAGACACGGGAAAGTTAACTGTTTATTAACCGTAACCACAGCGTCACACATTATTCAGCCAGGAGCTGACTCCCTACAGGCAGCGAACGTATTTGATTGGCAAGTGAAGGGCTCGTCTCCAACGCCTTCAGATGACACGCCCATACAGTCCTGTAACTCGAGGGCGGCACTTCATTTTTTATTTCAGACCCTTATTTTACATGCACGGCGACTTTCATTTTTTTTTTATTAATTCAAATTTGGCAGACTTTTTAACAATGCTTTTCTATCTGGTGTGTCAAATTTATAAGACTTTTTTTTTTTGCCTCTTTGGTGGGTCTTTAAGTTTATTGCTATCTATTCCTGAATGAATGAGCCAGTCCCTCAATGGTCATGTTAACTATGTCTGAATTTATACCAGATTTATTTTTGAATCAATCGGCATTAAGTCTCACTTCCAAGCACTTTACCTCACATAGCATATTTTTGTTCAACTGACACTTCACACATTCAAACTACTGCGGTTGAGAAGAAGGCTAGCCAGACACACATTCCTTTGTGAATATGAGAAAAATCACTCACTCAAGTCATTCCCCCTTGTTTTCTCAATCACTCTGCCTTGGTCAAACGACATGGAAGGGTTGTTTACTAGTGGGGCTATCGGAGAATGCTTTAGCTTTTGCCACCTGGAATTACGTGTCACATCATGGGGAATTACAGTTGAACTCATAAATTCACAAAGAATCCATTCTATGATGCTGCTCAATCGCTGTCGTGGTTTGCCCTTGAAAACAAAATTTCCCATCAAGATTCATTCAAGAGTCCAAACTCCCGCCATCATAAATCCTAACAAAATAACCGCACATCCCAAAAAATGAAGGAGGTCCTTGGTTTACGGCGGAGATATTGTTCCTACAGCAGCAAATGAAATCTATACCATTTGGGCAACATAAAACACTGCTGGTTGCTCATTGGTATGTTATAACATTTGAGAGAAGTGACCAAAAAGACACCTGCTAATGTTAACTTGTTGCAGTATCATACTCTAGTCCCCATTCTGTTGTTGCAGCCCTTACTCTCCCTTGAAATAAAAATTAAAAAAATAAAAGAGTGATATGGTTTCGCAGTTTCAGTAGCAACTGACACCCTGGCCCGTACAGCGGGTCTTCAGTTTAATTCAGCGGGGCGATGTAAACCGAATCTGTATGCAAGTAGTAACACGCAGTACCCTATCACTTACTTACACTGTTGCAATAAAAAAAAAGTTGTAATTACAGTAAATATTTGTGTAAAATGACTTCTAGACCATTAATATCAAACAAACAAATGAAAAACCAATATTGTGCTAACTGAGCATACCTTGTGCTGCCTGACAACTTATTTTTACGCTGCTGCACAAACTACTTCATTGCCCGCTGTTTGTAAACTTTAAACGTATGTCGCTAAGCCGAGGACCCCCTGTAACATTTTAACATTAGTGACTGAAATACAAATATATATGCATAAGTTAACCAGTCTAGCTTTAACATTACATACTGATCACAAAACACAATTAACTGTCACACAAGTGTAGCATTAAGTCAACTAATAATGTAATATGAAATGTTAGAACATGACACACTCTTCCGTTAAAGTAGAAGGATATCGCTAGATAGTCAGCGGCTGGCTACCAGGAAGCTAACGTAGCAGGCAATATCTTCACTCAGTACACCTTTAATTAAGAGTACAATGTTCAGAGAGGCAGAGGGCACTCCATATTTTATGAATTTAGGAACGAGCATGTTGGCCATTTGCAAGGATACGTCAGTGGGTCCGCCATATTGAATGTATCAGTTCTGCCTGTAAACATCTCGTCCTGCCTGACGCTCCGACCGCTCTTGTCTCCTCAGTCAGAGCGGCGGGAGTGCACTCGGGCATTCCTAGAGTGTCGCGCTCTGAATAACCGAACGCCACAGTCCAACAACGCTCTGAGTTTCCAAACATTCCAGTGTAGAGAGCACGCTTGGAGTGAAATTCTGAACGTACCCTATATGTTTCTGAAAATAGCTGGGTGTGTATATGTAATGGAATGTGACAAACAAAATCGTGTATGTAGTGTTGTGTAAGCGTGCAGGCAGTAATTTCAAAAATGGCTCAAACAGATGGAATCTTAAGCGTCACGTCAGTCACAAAGGATAAAGCTAAAGTCCTTTGTTCCCAAAAAGTTGATAAATAACAGCTAGTCGTTCAGCATCAAGCTAGTGCTTGTAGCTAATGCAGCATTCTACGTCTTCACGCCGGCTGCTTTCGGTCAAATGGCTCAAACAGATGGACTCAAATGCACTATGCCAGTCACAAGGTCCTTTATTTACTAAAGGTTGGTCAACAGTAGCTCCAGCTGAGAATCCTATCAAGCCAAACAGGAAGTTGAAATCCACCAAGATGAAATCAGTAACCGGGTTCGCATTCTCAACACAAATGTGTTCACAAATGTTCAAAACAGTCATTCACTTGACTGGTGATCACCTACCCACTGTCATATCACTGAAACACTTGCTAAAGTGGCCTACACGCGTACTGACACTCGGGCCACGTTGGAGCATTTGCCCTCGCTTGAAATCAAAGTTGGAAATATAAAAAACAACATTACGAAACAAATGAAATGTTTTTTGGGTTTTTTTTTTTTTAGCATAAATGTTTCCTGTTACGCTTAACAACTTAATGCCAAAAGGTGAACATGACATGGAACATTGTACAACTGAAAGACAAATGAAACGTATATTCATAAACGTATAACCACACCATACAACAGCTTTCAAGTTTTCCAATTCCCATTTACGCACCGGGAGTTGGTAACGAGGGTCCATTAATTAAATCATAACCCACTTAAATCCCTTATTTTCAACTGTGCTGACTGGTAACATGTCATTTGTGATACAGTTTGTTTGTTTTCAGATGGGGGTGGTTGCATGCTACTGTTTCATGTCAGACTTTACAAAACCAAAAACTCCACACTGCCAACTTTTCAACCCTTTCTTGTCAACAATGTCATCTGTTCAGTTTTGGGCTCTGTCTCCCTTCGTTTCTTCCGAGGGTACTCTCATTCCCTTTTTTTCCCCCAGTGCTCGTCCACGACTGCAGCAGTAGGCTACAAATATTAGCGCCTGTGTGCTTCAAAATAACTTGGCATGGTTCTACTGACGCCATGTGATTGGTTCAGTGTGGAGCAACTTGCACTATTATTGGCTCTTTGTATTGTCTGTCAAAACATGGACGGACGCAATTCATCCAAGTCTAGTGACCCCCGTAAATGTTTATCAAGGAAAAGTTACTTTGAGATATGGATCCTTATTGTTTTATTATCACCCATCCCTAATTAAAACACATTTTGACTGACCGTGGTAACCGCAAAACAGCGAGACTTAGACCCCCACAAAGAATGGCATCTCGTCATTGGTGGTCCCGCCGAGCTTTATCCAGAGAAGCGTGCGATGGCTGCGGAATTTGCTTGTGTCATCGCAACATCCTGTTTCGGCGACCAAAGGCGGAAATGCACTTTGGGCCAATTTTGGCAGCCGAAAATTTGGTGCATCAATTATCATACTACCAGAATCTGATAACGGCCCATGCCTATTACATACCTAACCAATGTTTGGGGTACTGTTACACCCCTAGTGCCATTAGAATCCGGCCCCTGGGGGACCTGAACAGTCAGCAGAGAGGAGCATAAACTGGGTAAAAGCAACAGTCCAGGTGCACTTAAAGCCTTGCTCTCATTAAAACAAAACAACCGCACATGTGCATCCTCGTGAACGGTGCTCCAAAACCATAATAACATCTCAGGGAAAATTAATGGAAAGACAGATTAAAAAGTAAGTGAGAAGAAACGGGCCACTGGTGGAGCTATTTGCTACTCATTAATCATTGTGACACACCTACGTGCAAGTAGACACACGCATGTATACACACACACACACTCACATATGGGCATGTACTGTAATTAACCACAGGCTATTTACTCTCTCCTGCTGTAAATTAGACATGCAGACACAGTTATTACATTAGAGGGATCTGCCATGCAGAATACTAACAGGAGGAGGAGGGGTGGGGTTGTCCTACGCACAGCAAGCCGCTCGTATACACACAAACATAAACACACGTACGCAACACAAGAAACGAGAACGAGCGCGTGAAAGAATCATAGACTTGACGGGAGTGAAAATGAAGCCGCAGCCCAGAGAATGGGGGCCCCCAGCTCTTTGTTCCCTGCTGCATTTCATTATCTGAAACGCCAGCCGACACATACGACGCACCTCCCCCTTCCCTAAAGCCGTCTGCTTCCACTCCACGCACACACTCACACGGCAAAAAAAAGGAGAAAAAAAGCCAAAGGAAAATACAGATACTGCGTCTTAGCCCTTCTCTGGCATCTGGGTACTGCATGGTCATCCTAACCACATCGCTTTAACGCTCTGAGGCCGCTTGTCTATTCCAAGCAGCACAACAGTAGATGAGAACTTGATTAAAGCGATTGTCGATACTCCCGTCTCCAATTAGTTCATGAAGTTCTTGTTCCCCCCCCCCCTCCCTCCTTCTATTGGTGAGTGTCCTCCGGTTCCCCTCACCCCACTCGGTCCCTCCGTTTTCCCACGGTGATCGATAACTCATTACAATCATTGACTGCGGCTCATCAGCACCTGTTAAGACGGGCCGAGACTGAAAGGAGGCGCATATGAGAGTGCGTCTCGTTCGATAAACAGAAGGGATGGGCCTGGAGTGTGTCAGACATTTGAGCGGGTATTTTTCCTCGTACCTGCTTTGCGACCGCTGTACAGTCTGCTGCGGAAACATCTTACTATGCAACTCACGCCGGTGCCGTGGTTTGTTGCTATGGTGATCGCCAAGGGAGGCTGATTATTACAGGTGTTTATTGTAGACTAGCGCAAGGCTACTCGTCTATCAGGACACGCTTACCGTGCTGTGTTAGACCACACATCAACACAACCGCAGAGGGACAAAGGGGGAAACACAAGAACCCACCGCAGTCAAGTGCGGGATGTGATGTTGAATAGATTAGTCGTTATTCATATTCCTGGAAGACTGACCTTGTTCAAACACTCGGTTGTTGGTTTAATGCGTCTCTGCAGGATTTGTTTTAGGCCAGAACACATTGAGCGAGACGAAAGCAAACAGAGAAAAAGAGTGTGACGCCGAGAGAGAACATTTAGACACTAGGAAGCAAAAGATTTTTGCAAAAGACAAAACCAAACACGCAACCGCCAGATCCCAAGAGGTCCGTCGTGGATTCATTCACAGGGTGTGGCCACAGAAAAGAAGGACATTTGGTGTGTGAATGTGAAATTGGAAGAAAAAAGGGTGCATCAATGAAATGAAACAATACGGTGAATACAAACAAGGGCTGAAAAGAGAAGAACTCTCTCTCAGCCCCATGCATAAATTACACACTCCATTTACATATTCATTATGTTTTGTGAACTAAATTGGAGTATTTGCTTAATGGCTTCACCACTGCTGAAAGCTTTTGTCTGACACAAGAGGGGGGGGGAAAAAAATAAAACAAAAGGAGCAAGGGTCATTTTAAGTAAAGTGGGCACGAGCAATTGTAGAGAATGGGTTTTATTGATAATCAGACCAGCTCTCTTTATGTTTGCGACTTGCGCGGGGACACATGAAGTGGAGCACGTATGACGATGGGGGTTGGTAAAAGTTAACTAAAGCAACTGGAGCTAAACTTGGGACTCGCGCCATTCCTCTCCTGTTGTCTCAGTGGGATAAGTGCTGCAGTAATTATACACAGCCCAGACTTGCAGGGCATTCCTTCAGGTGCCAAAAAGTCTCCCAAATCACAAGTGGACCGCGACTGGCGGCGTCACTAAAGAATCACTCAAGAATGAAAAGTTGCATGCGTGTGTGTACGCTGTTCAAACACGCCACATTTTAAAACACACCTACTAACGACTCGGAAAGTGGATGAGGAAGAGAGAGCGATATAAACGTGGTGACTGGGGGGGGGGGGGGGGGGGCGACGAAGGGATGAGCTACAAATGAGAGCGATGGCGGCGGCAGGTTGGCACAGTGCCATCCAGTCAGGGCTTGAGCGGGGGCGGGCATGGGCAAAGGGGCGAGGAGAATAAGAAAGGCAAAGAGAAGCAGACCTTTGTATACTGCCACCCTGATGCCACCCTGACACAGGCGCGATGAGGCGATGCCGACCAACCAGCGCGGCTTGCGAAGAAAAGGAAAGCTGCCAATAGCTGGAGCACAGATGCGAGCGACATGCCAGCGGCCAGTGGAGCAATCCTCGGATGAAAGACGTTGACGATGCAAATAGATCATTTTTTAATTTCAAGAGCTACGGTGATGAATAATCGTACGAGAATGCCAGGGAAAACGGGGTCTTCCGTCTATGCCAGCGAGTGCGTGCCAGCCGGCGGGCGCCATGCCAGTGTGCTTGCCGCGGCCAGAAGCTAAAGCGATCTGTGGACATCTGTCCCACTCGAATACAAGCCGATTTACCTCAGAGGATTTCCCCTTGTTAGTCATGGTTTATTTAGACAAAGACGACAAGAGGTGCCAAAGCGACGTGTGCCAGCGTTCTTATGTTAGCATCTTCTCTGGGGCAGCGAGGGCACAGGGAGAAACATGGCACACTGCCAAGCCAAGTTAGCACAAACATTTGTAAACAGGAGCCCCCCATATGGTGAGCAGGGCGTTTGTCGGTCGCCATCAGTGTTTTCAGAGATGGCATGCCCTCGAGGGAGGCGCACGAAACGGAGATGGCAGCGTGCCAAGCGTTAACTGGGAGGCGTTTACAAGCGCCAGGAGAAACTGTACGGAAATAGTCGTAAAAGCGGACATTGAATAGTTGCAGACGGTTGCAGTCTGGAGACAATCGCATCTGGGCTGTATTGACAGGACAAACTCAATCTCCTTGATGCCAACTCTGCTGAGTGCCAACACCAGAAGAAGGAATCTGCCCATTCCAAAGACAAACGGACATACCATTCCATTACGGAGAAGAGCTAAGAACGAGGGAACGCGCATTAGGTGGACCTGCAAAGAATGGATCATTTTGAGGCTAATGAAGAACAGCGGGAGCGGTGGATGAGTATGATGAAGCGTCTCTTTCTTGCACATGCACACCTGGGACGTTCTTAAAGGGATGGCCACTGGCAGCCTTAAAGGCAGGGATGTGTTGGCATCATCTCCGGGATGACAAGCTTTTGCCGGTGAGGGAGGGAGGGAGCTGACGCCGTCAGGGGCGGGCAACTGTCTGGGCGTCGGATCTGCAACTAATTAACCGCCACACACTAATTCCAACAGCCGATCATAATTAGCGATTTAATCGCTCGTCAAGGATTTTCTCATCCACCCCCCCACGCCTCCTCCTACCTTCTTAGATTGCGCCTGCTATTTGGAAATGTGTGGATAAGCTGAGGAATGCCGGAACTCCCTCTTCCCCTCCTCCTTCTTTTCTTCATCCTTGGCTCCAGACTCCAGTGGGATCTTAATTAAGCCCGGCCTTCATTATGCAAATGGAGTACAATAAACGACAGCAGATCTGGAACTGGATTCCGCACTGAATTGAAACAGTGGGAGGGGGGGATGTGGAAGATTACCAAATTCGTCTGTGTGATTTGACTACAGTACATGATGGCAATTGTACTTTGTTGTAATATGTTAACTGAGTGAGAACCAACATTTTGCTAAAAAAAAACAAATGGCTGGAATAATATACAAAATGTCCTTTCTCCCAATGAAAATTCATAAGGGAACGGGTGACAATGAATGCCTTAACACAAGTTGGCCGTTGTTGTGGATAAGCAGCGAGATGGCATGGATAGGAGCAGAGGATGGAGACAGACGGAAACACGGTCGTTGGCAGCTAATGCCATCTCAGTTTAATCATCGCATGGGATCATGGGGTTCATGAAAATTCATTTGCATATCATTAAATGGAGAGAGGTTATTTGGCGCGGGCAGGCAAAATGGGATTGGATGTAGGAGAGGGAAAAGAATGGCAAATCGAGGCACTCGTTATTAAACAGCAATGTTTTATAGTCTGCCAGCCAATTCATTTAATTTGGAGGTAATTAAAATGTGTCAGACTCAATCAATCATTCCAACAAGGATACTATCAATGTTTCTGTCTGGGAAAGAAAAAGTCTTGACATTTTCCAAGAACAGTCCTTCAGTTGATTGTGAGTTTGACCCTATCGACGCCATCGGAAATGCCCAAACATCCGTACTACCATTACTAATAAACAATGTGCTGTTCCAAGGCACGGAGCTGTTGTGATGCCATCACTTGTTCGTCAAAATAAACCGATAGCTCTCGCTGTCTTTTTGACAGGAGCAGTAAGCGAGCTGCGGCACCTACAGTATGTTTGTGTGCGCATACACATTTGCATAAGTGCTATAATTAGACCACCTTTTCACATGCAGAGCAGTTTGACAACACGGCAATCACCCCACCACGACACACGCACACACACACGCCACCGTGACCACGCCGTATCATGGCGAGTCTGTTGTCTGAGCAGGGAGTGTAAAGATTAACATAATCCAGCTAATAAGTGTGAGTAATATTCACACAGTGACGCGTGGCGCAGGACATTGTCCTGCTGATGCGTATTTGTATCTCATTATAGATGTAAAGTACTATGAAGGGGGTGGCATGTGCCGTTGGGGGATGGTTTGGCGTCACCGAAAAAAAAGAGTGGATGGGAAAAACAACCCGAAAAAAAATGACAAGCTGCTTCATCGACTTCATGAATTTAGAACCACAGACTACTTATTATGGACTACACAGTGTTTCTTTAGACAAGGACGTCTGTATACACTCACTGGCTAACATTACGCATCAGTTGAACTATATTTTGTTGTTAGCAGCATTGGAGAATTGCACTGCATCATAAGGAGAGTGTTCCTCTTATTGTGGTTGTGTTGTATTAAGTGCATGAGAGAGCGCATTAGAGTGGCAAAGTAAGAAGACTGTTTCGAGCTGCAAAACTGCTACAGCGTGTTCTCGGTTTATGACGGTCCCGCCATACAACATTTTGAGGCTACCAACTTTGAAGAATATGTCGTCATGTGGCACAAGCGGGCATGTTGAGTTACCGCCCTACTTTTTTCATTTGTTTTATATTTATGGCCTACAAACGTTTTTTTATACCAATATTTACGACTTTACTACTGCGTTAGCATAGGTGACCATGGTGCGCTCCAACTTACAAATGGCATGCCGTGCAAATTCCGGATACGTTGCCGCCGTTGGAACATCTCTTCTACAATGGACAAAAATAATGACTGATTATCTGGTAAAAAAACAGCTGACAAATGGGAACTAGTTTTGATGGGCGGCCCCGGAATATGTGGTCATGTGGTACAAGAATCCCCGATTATTTTTCACCGTACTTTTTATTTTATTTTTATTTGCCAAGTATGTCCAAAAAACACACAAGGAATTTGTCTCCGGTAATTGTAGCCGCTCTAGTACAACAGCAGACAGTCAATTGACAGAGAACACTTTTGAGACATTAAGACATTGAGAAAAAGAGTCACTGAGCAATAAAGGGTTGCTAGTTATCTGGTAATGCCGGTACATTATTATTATTATTTTTTTTTTTGGGACAATTGTGCAAAAAGCTTCAGTCCTCTAGCACATAGAGCAGTTCGAATGACTAATATTGCAATAGTCCGGTGCAAGGACCATTGTGCAAAGGGCGCCGAGACTTCAAGCGAGTAGTATGATAGTCTGGGACAATGTTGATTGTGCAAATGTTGCAGATACTCCTCAGTCAGTGTGCAACTGGAGTAGATGCAACTACTCTGGCATGAGTGGCCAGTATTGGTCAACAACAGATATGCAAATAGTGCAGCGTGGTGAGACTACTACAGTGAGTGCACGAGTAATATATAATTGGCCCGACAGAAATGTGACAACAAACCCGAGACAAAAAAAATTGCCAGCATGTTGCAATGGAATTGTAGGTTAGGTGTTTAAGAAGTTGATTGCAAGAGGGAAGAAGCTGTTGGAATGTTGATTTATTTTATATTAGTGCCCTCGAAGTGTTTTCATACAAATATACCGTAATTTCTAATTTATAATAAGCTTTTTCCAAAAAGAAATTCATCAAAATGTAGGCGGCACGGTGACGACTGAGAGCGTCAGCCTCACAGTTCTGAGGACCTGGATTCAATCCCCGGCCCCGCCTGTGTGGAGTTTGCATGTTCTCCCCGTGCCTGCGTGGGTTTTCTCCGGGCACTCCGGTTTCCTCCCACATCCCAAAAACATGCATTAATTGGAGACTCTAAATTGCCCGTAGGCATGACTGTGAGTCCAAATGGTTGTTTGTTTGTATGTGCCCTGCGATTGGCTGGCAACCAGTTCAGGGTGTACCCCGCCTCCTGCCCGATGACAGCTGGGATAGGCTCCAGCACGCCCGCGACCCTAGTGAGGAGAAGCGGCTCAGAAAATGGATGGATGGATGTATAGATGTATACCGCTACATAGGGGTTGTGAAAAAGGTGTACTTTAATTCCGATATGTAATCTAATGTTACAAATTTATATATACTATGATAAATTTTCACTGCTCATCCGAGTACGTCCTTGCAGGTGCTGCCGTTTCATATATCTGTTGCTACCGTGTCCGTTTAATTGCAACCGATTTAGCGTCTTACTTTACGAGACGGCAGATTTTAAATCTTGTACTGCCACTTAACGCAGCACGTATCCCAAGTTTTAAAATGTTGAGTAAGAGAACACGCTGTTAGGAAGAAAACACGGAAGTCAACCAGAAGTCCGGAACAACAAAAACTAACACATTAATCGGCCTTTAGTTCCGTAGGGCAATTATGTTAACCCATCACCAAAATACTTTCATTCCAGTATACAGTGGTTACTGTTTTTCATTGGACTGTTTTATGGCCTTGATGTGTTTTTCACACAAATATTTACTGTAATTATGACTACTACTGTGTTAGTACTGTGTTGGCACGTTATTCCAGCAAATTTGGATTTCGTCACAGGCGTAGGGATGGAACGCTCTCCCGAGCTACTCTGATTGCAGCCATGTTCTTGTATATCCTTTCAGTGAGCGCAAATCAAAGCTGATTGTCATCTTATTAAAAGTAGACATTGTAATCCAGCCCATGTTATATCTGGTGTACAGAATGTTTCGTTTTACACTGAGTGTAAAAAGTCTCGACCAAAGTCAGTCAAATCCAAAAAAACAGTGGCAACAATTGTTCCACTCATTAACAAGAATCACAAAGCAGAGAGCATTTGCAGCAAAATGTCGGATATATAAATGGTGTATTTGCGTGTACAGGCCGGCTCTGCCACATGATTGATTAGGATGGTGTGGCTACCATTAAAAAGTCATTTAAAAGATGGATATGGAGCACATTTCCAAATAAAAACCACTTTATACCTGATGAAGTGCTGAACAAACTCTCCTTCTGAGACATTTACTGATGACTCTAGTCGCATGACTGAGTACTATGCCCTAACAACTGTAGGAGATACTACAATCAACTTGGATAGTGGTTAAAAAAATGTAATGGTTTTTTTGGATCGAGGCGTACTCAATCTGTATATGTGCGTACCATCCCCCAAAACTATCACAAACGGGTATCTTTAGATACTTTACACGTACACAAAGGCAGAGTGTGACTTCACCTTGCAGCCTTTTTCCGAAAAAGCAACGCTACAAAAGTGCGAATGTATTTCAGCTCTGTCTCTTTAATTCGGGCTTCCACCACAACAGCATGCTTTGGGCTTCATGCATAAACATGAGCTGGCCTTTCAGCTCCCTCCTCACATAACCAATCTAAATCTAAATGAGCCCCCACTACAGATTCACCAGCAGGCAATGACATTACACCCCCCTCACCACACACACAGACGCACAACACAGCCCAACCCCCTACCCTGCTTCCCCCAGCGACACATATACACCAGCAGGCAATAATTTCACGCCATCCCTCAAAGCCCCCCCACCCAACTCACTCATACCCCCTTTTTTGCTGCAACCCCACCAGCTGCACAGTGCTCATTTGATTAAGAGGGGGGAGGACAGGGAGAAGGAAAAATGGTGGGGGATCACTTTATCAGGATGACTTTCTAAGATGGCTATCATCAGCCGCAAAGCAATCTTAAACCCTCTTCTGTTTGCTGTACCATTGTTCTCTCTGCGTAGCCATTTTGTGTGTTCAGTTGTTGTACTGTTTGCTTGATGCTCTACAACGGATGAATAAATGGTTTCACGACATAATCACCAGTTTTTGCTTGAGACTAGTTACGGCAATCAAATAATCTCCTAGTCTTGGAAATCTTGCATATGAAAATCTGCGCGCCCTAAATGTGCTGTAGTGAGCAATTTTCCCTCCCCTCTCTCCCAGAGTCGTAAAACACATCAGCAGCAGCAGGAGCGGCGGTGTAATTCATCCAAAGTCGTTAATATTCCTCATATCATTTAGTCACAAAGGAAACTCATCTGGCTGAATGTCACAGATGTAATTAATGAAGTGACCCCAGAGGTCAGGGCTCCATTCACCAAAGCACTTCGCTTCCAACACTTGGACGTGTTACGCACACACCATTGCACACGGCACCACAGAAAATACCACCTAGAATATGAAGATTTATGAATAAAAATAGCACACCGTATAACACAGCATGCACAATATGGATCAACAGACCAAAGGGATGAGACCAGAGCATGCACCAAAGCAGACTTTATTTAGCTCAGTGGAATATGGGAGCGGTAAGGTAAAGAGAAACACACCAGTAGGGGAAGAAGTGAGGGAAGGGAATATTATAGAGACGCACTTAAACCACTGGAGCAAGACATATAAGGACAGGTGCACATCACAGGTATCTTTTTGGTCATCACTATGGCAACAACATATCCAGGGAAAGAAAAACAAAAAGAGTCAGTTTTACCTACAATAAGGAGTCCCTTCACAGCAGAAGACCCCGATATGTACATCTTACAGTCACCAGAGATCCAGAGAGCTCAATGAAATAAAACTCGGAAAATAAGTGTACAAAAACTGTCTTTGTGGTTTTTTTTGGAATGCACATTTCTGTACAGAAGAAAGCTCATTGGTATTGTCGTAAACATTGGTTTGAGAACAAAACAAGACAGCGTTGGTCAGTCCACAGCCTTTGGAAAGGTGTTTTTTTTTCCGCTGGGAAAATGGAGTAGAGACATCGAAGCGCAGAAAAACCGACACCTTACAAATTCTGGGGCTGAACTCCTTCAAATATGCTCGATGCCGTTCTCGTGTTTGACAAGTAAACAGCAAACAAATTAATCAGAAAACTGGAGGTTTCTACCTGGTATGAAAAAATAGTTTTGCTATTGTCCTCTATGAATAATTTACTGAAAAATCAACTTGATGGAATTTAGCCCCATGTACCAATTTGTTTCCATCAGAATAACAAGAGCAGTTCATCAACAGCATCGCAGGTACCATTATTACAGTTTGTAGTCATTAAAGCCGAGTGGTAAAGCGATCAGAGCATGCATCTTTCTACAGTAACATTAGAAACTACAGTACAATAGCAGCAAACTGGACATCCTTAAGGGCTGGAGTTTAATATTATGGTAAAAAAGAAAAGAAAAAAATTCTCAGAAAAGTAAAACTCTAACCGCTATATTACAGACTGCCATGGCTCTAGTTTGGGGTTTTGGTTACAGAGTACTCCAGTGTGCTTATGAGAGGCAGAAAACAGTAGCTTAGATATAGGGACTCCTTTCCTCTTTAAAAACAGCAAAGCATCATCAAGTACACAGTAGCGCTTATTTTTGTAGGTCTTATGGTTAAAGTATTATCACGTCTTTGGATTTTTGTCTTAAAGCATTAATTATTGTTTAGCTATTATTGTTATATTATTAGTTAGATAAGGACTGGTTGCAAAAAAAAAAAAAAAGGAAAAACATTTCAATGAAAGGGGGAGGGGAGTAAAGGGAAAATAAATTAAGTGTACAAAAATAACATCGATAACATCCATCATTACGTTTTTCCTCCGCTTAGCGCAGAAGCTCCTTGTCGGTGTGTAGAAACAGGAGCTGCGTCTCAAACATCCAATGAAGTCTTGAGTCAACCATACAAAAGCTAAATACTGTACATTTACCCCTCACGCTATTAAACACTTTAGTTTCAATAAGTTTTTCTGTAACAATCTATTTGAGGTGAAAAGCTCAGATCTTTGACATACACAGATGTTTTTATCGATGTAACACTTTGTCCCAACCTAAACTGTGCCCCTTCCGCTTTAGAGACAGAAAATGTAGGGTTCACATTGGAGGTGGAGCCATATTGAGCTGCTGACCTGAGCGTAGAAAGCTTTATATTTGTCACACAACATCAGTAAGCCATTGGTATATTCAAAGAACAGAAAGGCAGTTAATCCTTACCTGAACATATCAAAGCTGTCACAATCTTTTCATAATCATGACACTATTATACCGAAGCAAGACAGTTGATCTCAAATTTATAAGATTTATATTAAGAAACTATTACTAGACACACACACACACACACACACAAAATGTAAATTTGAGTTTGGTTAAAGTGATCATATACAGTATTATGGTTGAGTGCTATAAAAATAGTTTGTCCCTTTCAGGGCAAACTTGCCTTTCTGTTCTGTGCTATTTGGACTATTATCCACAAAAGGAACATAGAAGGTGTCCATGTACAACAGAAGAGTCATCATTGGCTTGTGGTGGGTGGAGCTGCACACTGGCACTATATCAGTCCAATGGTTTGTTCTTTTCCTGTGCCTGGTGCAGGGCTCTTACCCTTCACCGTACAGACGTCAGCTCTGCAGTTTGTTACCGAAAACACGATGGAATGACAGACGTAAAATTTTGGTTACGAGCTTTGGAATCTGAGTCAGTCTTTACAAAAGCTCAATGGAAATACCACCATCTATTACAGGATATTACTTAGTTTTCTCCTCATCTTCCATCGTTAACTGTTTTTTTTTTTTTTTTTTTTTCAAGTTTATCTTTTGGAACACTATTTACACTAAAATTTCTTTGACGGTTCCTCTTTCAGCCTTTTGAAGACCAGCACTAAATGCTACACTGCTAGTCCTACTGTCTGGTTGACGGGGCCCACATCGAGTCTGTCGTGGTGACTGAGAGGTAGACTGCAGGTCTAGCCAGGCAGTGAGGTCACATACTTGGAGAATGCTCTTTGGCCTATGTGGCATTGTTGTTATTGTTTTCCAATCAGAGTTTGGTTGTAGAAAGGTGTCTGACACAACAAGAATAGGGGCAACAAGGAAAGACAGACCGCGTCCGGGAGAGCAATTAAAAAAAGAAGAAAAGTTGGCGCAAAAAGGGCATGGTTTGGGCTTACTTTCAGCTGAAAAGGGTTCTCTTTGGGCCACGGTGGCTCTGCATCTTTGGGGTGCTCAGGAAACAGATTTGGCAGCAATGTGAAGTTTTGTTTAAGAAGTTGACAGTAGACGTGAGTTTTAAGGGCATAGTAGAATAACGTAAAGGGACCCTCTTTAAGCCCGGTCTCTCTCCCCTGCGCCTGCTGTCAGCTCAGCTTGCTCTCTTTCTGCAGAGTCGGAGCTCAAGGTTCTTGCCCTCTTCTCCTTGGCTCTGGCATTCTGAAACCATACCTGAAAACATATTTTGAAGTGTACATCTTATCACACACAGTTTATCTTCCATCAATTTAATATTCTGATCAATTTTATCATGACTTGATTTTTAATATTTTTTTTCTCTCCAAAACAGTTACCTGTACAACACGGTGAGGAAGACCCAATTCCCGGCCAAGTGCCTCACACTCATGTCGATTTGGTGTCCGGTGGCTCTTGTAGAAGTCTCTAAGCTGGAGTACTTGGAAGTGGCTCATCTGTGTCCTTTGGCGTTGCTGCTGATGGTGGTGTTGCTGTAGAGTCTCACCCCAGTCCGAACTTGGACCCCCTGATCCCTCTGGACTCAGAGACCCCTGGTCAACCATACTTGAACCCTCTTCACATTGAAACTCCTCATCATCTTCCTCAAAGTCATCATACTCCTCTGGGTTGTTCAGATCATTGGTTGAAGACAGAAAAGTAAGGGGTGGCTTCACTGTTTGCTCTTTGTTGCTGATGGCAATGCCAGTGTTTGGGACAAAGTTACAGGAGATAGATGGGCCTGGTTTGTCCATGACAGAAGACATAGCCAGCTCGTTGGGCCCGCTGGATCCATTACTCATTGATAAGTTGTAGCCCGCTCTTTCAGCCTCTACCCAGTGGCGTGATCTCATGTGGGCATCCAGGGCACTCTTCACCTTAAAGAGAGCCCTGCAAAATGGACAGCGGAGGTGGTTCAAGCCCATGCTGAAACTTGATCCTGGCCCCATTGACCTGAACTGCCCTTTTCTCTCTCTTGCCCGTGTGTTTTGAAACCAGACCTGTGTAATAAAAAGAACAGCCTGTTTAAGATTCAAGATAACAAAACAATGTATTTTCGTTGTAATATTTTTTCTTCAGGTACCTGAACCACTCTTCTTGTGAGGCCCACATCCTGTGCAATGCCCTCCAGGACACCTCTGGTGGGGTTGGAGTCCAGGCTGTAACGCTGATACAACACTTCAAGCTGTTCTGGGGTGATGGTGGTTCTCTGACGCTTGTCCCTTCTATGCTCTTCCTCAGCCTCTCTGCTATACCTTTGAACATCAAAACTGCCCTCTGACATTAGCTTTGAGTTCTGGTTCAAGGAACTCTGAGACAGGTCAGCGAGTGAGTTCTTAACTTGTGTGTTATTTATGTGTGAAATCATGGGACTTGTGGCATTGGGGTGCAACTGTGTCATAGCACCTGAGAGCATTTGGCTGGCCATCAGGGAATGGTTGGAGTGGAGCATCATGTATGGCAAGGTTCTTTCTGTGAAACCAGAATGAAGGAGTTGGACCTGCGACTGAGCCGCAAGGAGGTGCCTTGTCTGATGTTCTTGCCATATCTGGAATGATGGCAAGGACATTGGGCATATATTGCACTGAAACGGGTTTGGGACTGGGAGTTGGTTTAGTGACTGAGTCTCAGTGGATAGACGGGAGGAGGTGTCAGGCTGCAGAGTGTGGTTATTTTCAGACTCTGGAGACGAAGGTAGGCTTGGTGATGTAACTGCAGGTTTTTCGACAACTTTATCTGGGGTTGAACTCTCGATATGCTCCTGGCTCGCACGAGACATTGATGGGCTCTTCTGTACTGTGCTTTGCGGGAGGGCAGAAGGGTGAGGCTGGGGTCTTTCTGCTGAACTTTCTCGCGGAGGTTCGATCAGATTCTCAGCTTCTGAGGAGGACACACGTTTCATTGCTTGCACTATTTCTTTGCTGTCAGCGTTCATATCTGTACTTTCTTTTTTAGCATTTTTTCTAGTCTGAGGAGTGGCTGTTTTGTTTTCTTGTTTCTTGGCACTAGATCTTAATTCTTCAGTGCCCAGCAGAGGCTCGCTTTCTGTGTAAATAGTAGAAAAATCAGGGGCAGGGGAGTCTGGATGGGTATAGTACTCATATGTCAGATCCATGGAATTTTCATTGTGAGAGTCACTTTGCCCTTCATCCCCATTGCTGTTCCCCTCAGTATCATCATTCTTGTAGTATCCGTCTCTCTTTCTAAGAATGTCAAGCTGGCTCGTCCCCTCTATTTCGTCATCGGCCCCTCTGTCCTGGCTCTTGCGGGCTCTTTGCCTAGCATTTTGGAACCATACCACAATGACTCTGTTCGGGAGAGACAACAGGGCTGAAAGCCTGTCATATTCCTCCTCTCTAGGATAGGGAGTTGTTTCAAACACCCCCTGCAACATATCCAGCTGTTTCTCTGTAAAACGGGTTCGAGAAGAGCGCCTCCCCCTGTGGGTATTGCTTCTTTGGATGTCAGTTGACTGGGTTTGATGGGACATGTCTGTCGGTGGTGGTGAGGGTGGAGACAGTGTCTGTGTGACTTCCTCTCTGGACTCCTCAAGGGCTGTGGTTGGGGGGTTATTGAAATTATATGGTGAGTCCTTGTCACGTTGGCGCTCTTTAAAAAGGGTGTTCCGAAACCAGTGTTTGATGACTTTGTGTTGTAGACCAGACTGACCAGATATCTTGTTTAGCTCCTCATCACTAGGGAGGCTGTTGATATTAAAGTTTTTTCTCAGAATAGTCAACTGATCCTCAGATATTCGAGTCCGGGTTCTCTTGCCCTGCTGTTGCTCCAGTAATGTTGGGCTGATTTGGGGTTGCTGCCCTCCTGTTGAAACGGAGCTGCTCTGAACTGGTTGACTCAGCAGCAAAGTATTAACTTGAGCAGGCTGGCTGAGCAATGCCGGGCTTAGCTGAGATGGTTGTGAAATCACTGCTGGACTAATAGATGCCTGCTGCCCAAGCAGTTGAGACTGGTAGAGTTTTGCCAACTCTGGGTTCACACTCGAGTCTAACCAAGTTTGGGGCTGGAGACCCACAGACTGCATCACTACTGGAGGAATGAGCGGTAGCTCCATCGGAAAAGGAATCGGGGGTATGGGAAGCTTGGGTAAAGTCAATGGGGGAATCGAAAGCTGGGACAGAGGAAGCATAGGTATTTTTGGTAAGGGAACAGACATGGAAATCGCTGGTGATGTGTTTTGAGAAGTAACAGAAGATGAAGTGCTTGTAAGGGGTGCCTCTCTTTGGGGATATATTTGAGGTTGAGAAGAATGCGGAGGAGAGGGTTCAGAGGCAGTTGTTGGATCTTCAGCTGTAGCAGATGTTTTCTTTCCAGAATCCGAAAATGAGGACAGAGGTAATGTTTTGACTTGAGGCTTATCTGCTTCAGATAAGAGTTCTGATTCTGAGGATGGAGCTGGAATTGTAAATGGCGTACTCTGAGATGAATCCTCTCCAGATATTTTCTCTTTCAGGGGGTACAATTGATCATATTGTAGTCGGTATTCTCTGGAAAACCTCTCTAGCGCAGCAGTGGGAAGCACTTGTCTGTGAATGTATTCCTGGTGACTTTTTAAAATCATGGCATCTGAAAAAAACTTCCCGCAATCTCTACACTTTTCTCCTTTTCCGCAGCATTCTTTGTCTTTGTTTGCCTGTTCATTATCATCATCACATTTGCCCTGATTATGTTCCCCTCGGAAACTCTGCATTTCTTCAACTTCATTTTTGATATCCTTATTACAGCTTTGCACAGTTCCATCATCTGCTCCAATTGACTTTTTTTGTTCCCCTGAATATAATTCCATTTTGTGAATATCAGAACAATCATTTCTCATATTTATCATTTGGGTTGCAATCTGCTGCTGGTGCCTATGTCTACTTTGTATATACTGTAATGCCAACTCATAGCCATAACTCTGCAACAAAGTCCTGAGAGCTTCCCCGTTCACAGCAGCATATGGCACTCTTGGTGGAGGGCACTGTAAATTCGGGACATGAACTGTGGATGAATCATTTTCCTGTGTTTGACTCTCATTTTTAACAACAGGAGCAGACATTTCTTTTTCGTCAATAAGACTTCTGATATATTCTTTTTCTTTTGGGCTGCTGGAGGATCCACTGCCATATTCAATTTGGACGTCAAAAGACATATCTTTTGTTTGGATATCATCTGAGGATGAAAATTGATTCTGAATATGTTTTTCATCTGTTTGAGGTTTGTTCTCTTTTTTGGCCTCTCCATTCATCTGTTCACTCGGGGTAGACTTGGCTGCCTCAGATTGGGTATGTTCCAAGCTCTTTATTGCCAACTCTGTGTTAAGTTTCATGTCTCCCGGAAAGTAAAAGGGCAGAAGAAGTTGTTGCTGCAGAGACAGCAAGTTGTCTGGTGCCAAAGAGAAGTGCTGAAAGAGACTCTCTGGTCCGATAGGGAGATGCTGCATCACTTGGGCCTGGAGCAATGCTGTGTGTTGTAACTGGGCTTGGGCCTGTGCCTGAGCCAACTGCTGCTGTTGCATTAGTAGTAGCTGGTTTCTTGATGCTATCAGTTCTGCCACTCTCTTTTTAGCCTGTTGACCTTCGGTTGAGACAGTGGATTGGAACTCAGCTACTGATCCTGATGAAGTAGTAGTTACATCTGGCTTCTTGGTGAAAGGCAAACAACACGTCTCCTTACCAGTAATAGCAGACTGAGTAGCAGTAGTAGTGGTGGTGGTGGATACTGGAGTAGCTACACTAGACACTGGTGTTTGTGTACCTGGGTTCTGTGCAGCACGAGCTCTTGTTTGGTGAAGAACTGAGCGTAGATGTATGTCCAATGTGGAGCTCTGGCTATAGCTCACACCACATAGTCTGCATCGGTAAGGTCGAGGATCTTGGCCACGGGGACCCTCTGGGGTAGAGACATTTGTGTTCGATTCCTGCAGGGCTCGTCTGGCTCGGTGGAGATGGGACACTGAATTGTAGTGAACCAGAAGAATTGTCTTCTGGGTGAAAGATTCAGAACATACGGTGCACTTGTACGGCCTTGCTGGATCCAAATATCGGTCCATTGTTGGGTTACAGCTCTTTTTGGTAAGAGAAATTGAACTAGGTTCTGATGGAATTTCATCATTTAGTACTTTTTCTGGCTCAGTTAATTCATCATCACCCTGACCAGTTTCACCAGTTAGGTATTTGTCTTTAGTTTTCCATTCCTCTTTGTGTTCCTTTCCTTCTTCGTCTTCTTCTTGCAGTTCTTCATCGTCACCGGCTTCTTGGCCAGCTTGGGGTGATAAACTTTCGTCTTGTTGGAATGAGCTCTTACTGTGTTCTACGTATTGTGTCATATGAGGCAGTGACGCTGTATTCTGAGTGTTGTCCGGCTGCGAGTGTGTATTCTGCATGTGCCTCTGCAGGGCCTCCTGACTGCGACACTGTCTGGAGCAGAGGGGGCATTCTGTCGCTGCCCTCATGGCATGGTACTGCCAGTGAAGTTGGAGCTTCTCCTGAGTGGGGAACGCCAGGCTGCACCTGCTGCAACGAAACCGGTAACCATGGCGATCAGCAAGCAGAGGGAGGTCGGCGGTAGGGGAGGAGGGAGGTGTGTGAGTCAGAGATTGAGGAACCAGTCTTCCATTGGAAGGGTGAGTGGCGTTGTCTTCAAGAGGTGGGGTGAGTAGAGCTGTAACATCTTTGGGTGCGGCTACATTTCCCTCTGTGTTCTCTCCTGAAATGCCTGAAAAATACACATCACTCATTAGGAATTTGGGTGTTTTTTTTTTTTAAACAAAACAATACAAACAAACTGTGTTCCATTTCTTAAACCTACTTTTCTTTTTTGGTGACTCAGCTGAGGTAACGGAATCCATTGTGTGAGAACTACGTGTCTGGCTATTTTTCATGTCAGATGGCAGTTCATTTTCCAGCTGAGGCTGAACTTGTTTATTGGATCGTGTGACCTGAAAAACAGAAAATGCGTCTTGTATGTTTTGCTCTTTGAAGATGTTCATTTGGAAATAGCAAGGCTTTAGCAATTCCAAGTAAAAGAAAGGGGCCAACAGCGTTTTTCTTTAGCCAACGTTATGAATAAAACATGTTTAATTGTACAGCTTAATAGCAGACAAATTGCAAGACGTATAAACATGACGAGGCTACACTCCCTGTCCTAATATCATGAAACATTCAAGAGTGAATCTTTAAGTGTATTGTTTTATCTTTTATCTGCACGGCACTATATGCAGCAAGGCACATCAACTTGGTAAGAAGTGTACATGGTTGAGATATGTGACTCTACCCTTCAGGGCCAATGACGCCCTCCTACATGCCCCAGGGGTTTAATAAAACTTTACTGAGCTGAATAATGAATTTTATTGAAAATAATTTTTCATATAGAAAATCTCCATCTCCACAGCTTCAAGAGCCAATGCGCCATACACGCAAAGTAGCCCGCTTCGGAAAGGGTGGAAGGCTAAAGATGAGATTTACATGACAAGAGTTTTCTCTGTGTAACCGCGTAAGAAAGACGAGACCACCGCATACACACACTGCAGCGAAAACTGAAGGTCAAGCTTAATCTAGAGAGCGTAATTGGAAAGCAAGGTACATAATGGCCATCATCACCTCAGTCTGAATTAATGAACCTCAATTACTATCAGAGTGAGTGAGGGAGGTGTACGACAGGATGGAGGATGGTAGTAGGTGTGGATTTGTTCGGAAGGGGGGTGGTAAGCGCTAAAGGGTGAAGAATATGAAAAAGAGAGACCAGGGGGAGAGAGGGAGGACGTAAGGGGCAATGAACAAAAAAACGGCCTCGGCGAGACCCAGTTAGGGAGGGGTACAGCATGTCAGAAAATGCGAGACAGAAAGGGAGGCGCAGGGACAGAGACTGTAGAATACGAATGATAAGAATATCCGGGGGAGGCTGGGAGGGGTACAGCAGAGGGGAGAAAGGGTAAAAAGCAGTACGTGAAGTGGAGGCAAAAAGAGCAGGAGACAAAGGCCACTTAGCATATGGGGCCAGGAAGCTGGAGGATGGTGATGTGGATAGATGACCGGTCTTTGTTAGCAGGAGAGTCACAGTAAAAAGCAGGCACCCCACACAATTTGTTTTTGTTTTTTTAGCTTGACTACACTTTTGGTAATAAAGGGCTACTTAAAGATGCATTATAGAAACACTGTTTTCCTGCACTACTCTACTTCAAAGAAAACACACACACTTCGTCTGCATCAACAATGATCATGGAGAGCTCCTTAAACATGCATTAAAAAGCCACTGCCTTGCTCTCTGGTGCCTTCTTAATGGAATTGTTTCCCTACATTTCACTCTTCCCCATCCCCCATCTATTTGCCTGCTCATCTTCTTGTCCTAAACCCGACAAAACGCAAATACAACAAATGCACACTTTGCATCGACTTACTGTGCTGATGAGCTTATCTACACAGTCCTGTGCCACACTGTGCACATGCGTGAGGTGTGGTCGAAGGTTTGCGTATGGGATTTGAGCTTGGCACAAAGGGCACTGGACAGTCTAAGAAGGATAGAATGTGAGGAAAAAGGTTAACATTTAGTTACTGGTCTGTGTGGGTGTCAACTGCTTACCTGCTGGTTCTCGCTTTGCTGGTGTGCTCGGGGTCGTTTGGTTGTGATGGAGTTTTCCATTTCCCCACATCCAGACGCTTGACGCTTGAATGACTCCCTCTTGTCTCCATCCTCTGTCACATTTTCTTCTTCAGAAACATCAGAACATGTCAATATTCTTCTGTACAGCATCATGCCATAATTCAGCAAAGCAATCAAATATTTTTTTCTCAAGCAGCCGTACCAGTCTCTTTATCACTCTGCTTAACCCTCAAGTTGTCTTTGGTTTGGTCCAAAGGACTGGTGATGACCTCGCTGGAATTTTCCATATCCTCATTAAGTTCTCCTGAGAGATGACAATATAATATAATAATGATTATGTGATGCATACTTAGGGATTTGCGCTCAGGCTAATCATGTATTATTTTCTAGCTGCCGCCCTTATTCAAATCTTTGACGTGTGACGACCAAGCTTCCTTCTCGCCTGCCTCGATATCCTATATTGATTTCCATTAGTCTCCTCAAAGGTGAAGTAGAGCTAGGTTGGACTTGGAACACATCAGTTCGCCTTGATAAAGCTCAATTCAGACAAATCACAAAATAGAATGTGTTACAGAAGTGTTAGATTTAATATTCTGACTCAAGGAGACTGTTACACAACATAAATAACCATAAACCAGCGAGGTATCTCACAGATTTATGACATATTACTGGACTCAAACTCCCCCATATTTGTCCAGGGGATTTGTATTTGTTCATTGATTAGCAGGTGCTAGTTAGCTGTCCACAGCGGTGATTGGGGATATAACAAGGCTGTGTATCGACTGATCAATTTACTCGATCAATAGCTCAGCAACAGCCATTACTCATTTTCTCACTTTTCATCTTAATCCCCAGGCCTCGTTTCTCGTGTCATGGAGCAGATGCAGCTGGACTTCAAATACACTTCCACGGTTCATATTCTCACCTGTGACCCCATCAGGGCTTTTTGTGATAGTGAAAATTGCTGCCAGCTCCTCTCCGCCCATTGGCTGCAGCTGGAGCAGCCCCTCCCTCTGCTGATGGGTCTGAGTTTGACTGTGTTTTAAAACTTGAAGCTTGGAGGAACAAGAGTGGTTGCATAGGAGACAATGGAATAGATACGAACCGCCATCGACCTCGCCATCATACTGCTGCAGGAACTGTAAGGAGAAGAAAGCCATGTAGCCATCGTGTTAGTTTCAAATGCTGTAGCCTTAAGAGAGTTTTTCAGAGTCAGTGCTTACTCTGTAAACCCGAACACTGGACTCATGGTGGGAACTCCGGGAATGTCCTTGTAGCTTCTCCAAACTGCTCGTTGCATACTCGCACAGGTTGCACCTAAGCTGAATAGGGTTGCCCTTAGCTAACAAGGCGGCACCTTCCTGACCCCGGTCGCCCCCTTCTTGAACATGTGATGTAAGCTGGTAGCGGGTTCTGTGCCTGTCAGTCTGGCAGTGCAAGGAGAAGTTAGCCCTCAGTGGGGTGGTGTAGCCGCACAGCCTGCAGTGGCAGCCACCGGCGACCAGAGAGCACCATTCAGACTGGGGCAGGGAGCGAGGCGTGTTCAGGTGCTGCTCCACGGATTCTAAGCTATCAGACGAAAAGCAGGAGCAGATGAGGCACTGGAACACACCCTGGGAGAGCGGTCCGGTGGGAGACAAAGACAGCGCTGGCGGGGGAGAGGGTGAAGGCGACGGGGAAGGAGTCAGCGTTGAACCGAGGGTGACAGGCAGTTCTGTGACTTGTTGCGTGGTCAGTCTCATGTTCAAGGACAGCTCTCCACCTGAAACATAGAAAAGGCTGAGCGTTTTACTCACTTACAAAAATAACAATGAAGGGTTTCATGCACATCGTACCTGCGTTCTGTAAGTGTTTCAGATGGGGAGTAAGGCTCCTGCAGTGGGACAGGTAGTAACCCCTCTGCAGCCTCAGCATGTTATGCGTGTGTTTCTCACTGGTGGTGTGTATGCGCAGGTTGCGGGCGATGCTCGTCTCATAGTCGCAGACGTCACACCGCCACCGCTTGCCATGCGACGGAGAGTGCGCAGGTAGTGTGAGCTTGGCTGGGTGGGCGGTAGATGTGGGAACGGAAAGCGAGTGCTTGTATGCCTGCTCGTCCACTGTGGCCCCGTTAGAGGAGCTACTATTGTCGTTACTAACTTGCGAAGTGTGTATCTGGCCATTGGTGTGTGTCCCATTTTGCACGTTGTTAAGGTGTTTATCTGACTGCATGTGTATGCTGAGGTTGCCTTTCGAAGAGGTAGCGTAGTCACACACCTCACAGCGGTAGGGCTTGTAGCCACAGGCATAGGTTTCGCCCCGGGCCAAGCGGGGATGGGGTTTCCCTGAACTGCAGTAGCCACACACACCCCGTGTCGAACTGCCACAAACGCACTTCCCGCCGGAGGCGCCGCACACACACTGGCCGCCTGGCTCGGGATGTTTCTCTTTCATGTGGAGTTGCAGTGTATGCTGAGACTTGTAGTGCCAGTTACACTTGGGGCATTTCAGCGTCTTGCAGGAATTGCGCGAGTGCATTGCAGTCATGTGATTCGTCAGTGAATTTGGGGAGAGGTCTTGGTTGAGGTTTTTGGGGACAGCATCTTTCTGTTCTGCTTCGTTGTCTCTCTCGTCATCCATGTCTGTCTCAAGTTGGCTGTCATTTGGTTCTAGAGCTTTGGCAACATCTCCGTTGGAAATGGAAGAGTGAGGAACCCCTGCCGGCCCGTCGTCCTCAGCAGGCGCACTGGCTCCCTCCACACCTGCCAATGGGAAAGCCAGACTTGACTGCTGGGATTTAAAGCTCTGAGGAAAGCTAGAAATCCAGCCCTGATCTCCCGTTGGGTCTTTTGCCTCTGTGTCACTCAGCAGGGCAGAAGAGTAAGATGGACAGGTGAAGTGCTTTGGAGAGGTGGAAAGAAAAGAGGAGGCTTTTGGAGAGGTGGGGGGAGTCTGGGAGGACTTTGGAGAGGCGGCTGTTTTGCTGTCGAACATGCCACTGGCCTTTGCCGTGCTGGAAGAACCGCTTTGCTGGCTCTGTTGAGGTAATAAAGAACATTTGGATTTGTTTTGGCTTTGGTTTGAGATGGCCTCCTCCTCATCTTTCTCCTCCCCTCCTCTGCTGCTGCTGACGGATTTTGGGAAACCCCCTGTTTCCGACTTCACTCCCATGCCTGCCTGCCCCTGCCCGTTTTGCCCTGATGGATATCCCTCCCAGAAGATCTCTTTCATCCACCGCTTTTGGCATGCGCCATCCTCTTGACGTGTGTGACGGGGTCCGTCCTTCTGCCCCCCTACCTGGGTCTCTCCTCCAGCCCGGGACCCCTCGGCGCCCCCCTCACCCTGCTTCTCACGCGGGGCCGGGAGCTCTTTGGAAGGAGCCCCAGCTGAGGTACGAGAGGCTGACACCTCCTTGGGAATGAACGCCAGGGGCAGGAGAGGGCAAGATAAAGCCTGGGGACTGAGGTCTGCATCTCTGTCCTCTCCTCCCCCTCCATCCTCTCCTCCTCCCTCACCGATGTCCATAGCGGAGGCTACAGCTGCCGAGCATCACCACCCCACCTGCACAGGAGAGAGGAAGGAAGACGGAGACACAAGAGGACGAAAGGGGATTAAAATTAAACAAATTAGTCATGTAAATCATATTGCATAACAGTGGACGCCATTGATTAGAGGCCTCGGATAGCATTTGTTCAATAGCGCTTTCAGAGTGTGCAACACACAGGCCGGTTACTCAGGGGTTAGCGTTAGCCCTTAATGGGAAAATCAATAGCATAAGCGCCAAAATAGTTGAAGGAATGTGGGTAAGGGCTACGCAGGAGGTCCGTAATATTCCTCGGGGGATCGGATTAAATAACGAACTGAACGCTTTGGAGTTAAAGGGCTTCGGCTAAATTGCCACACTGAGATAAAAAGCGGATGGATAAAAGCGCTGTTTTAAAACCATTGTATCATCATCCTGCACACATTTGAAGGTGGGGAGAGCGAGCTCTAATTAGCCAAACAAACACAAGCCCGAGTATTGGAGACTATACCCGGCACATTTGTGCTTGGATTTAGTCCAGAATATTACAAATATGCTTGTACTACAGAGCATTATGTTCTGTGCCAATATTGACTTGTATTTATGGCATGACTGTGTCCACACCACTGATCTACAGCAAATACATCCATTGAAATATCTTAAAACGGTCTGTTTTATTGCAACATTTGACAACAATTCTTTCATGATGATTAGATTGTGTTCAAGGCTGCACATTGACTCATCAAAAAAAAAAAGAGAGTATGCAACTAAACACTGCAATAAATACCCTACAAAGAAGAGTCTTTCCTGCAAATTCCAGGAGATCGATGCATCTGTCTCTCGCTGTCCCACAATTTAATTGCTGACCTTTTTTAGAAATCAAGGAGCAACCTTAATTCACCTTCCACCTACTGGCCCCAACCGACCAATCCCCCTCCTCTCACAATACCCAGAGTGGGTGTCCCTCACCCCCCGCCTCTCTCCATCTCTCTGCAGCTTCAAGATATATAGCCCACATCCGCGCTCTGATAGTGCTTTAATGCACTGCGTTTGTGTCACAGGCCACAGACCCCTGCCCGCTGCAGTGGTCTTCAAGTTTTCTGTGGGATACCGCCACGGGGTCTTTTAAGGCCGGTCGGCAACCCGCAACAGCTGAGAATAGTCTCTAATCTGATAAAGATTTTCATTTACACTGCGGTCGATAGCCTCAGACCATCAGAGATGCAACTATTTATACGAGCATTCCTGGCCGGCTATTGATCACAACTACGGGAAAACAGAATTTAACGTGTGTGTGTGTGTGTGTGTGTACATCCTGTTTCAGAGATGTCAATAAACCTTACATTTATAAGGATCTAAAATGCACCATTACTGTACATGCTGTTTGTGAATTTTAATACACAATTGTGTCTCCAAACATGAGCAAACTTTTGTGTGTACAATCTAAGGGCCTGAAATCCACAATTGCATTCAGTTTCAGTGATGTTAGGATATGCTTTTTTTTTTTTTTTTTTTTGGTCTATTTATATAGCAGACAGACATGAAAGTGCAGTTCGTGTGTGCGTGTGTGTGTGTGTTCGTGTCACGATGCTTGTGTGAGAGTACACTTCCTGTCGTGTGTATAAACTAATCAAATTCTGATTTAAGGAACTGAAATTCACCATTAGATTCAGTTTATATGTTTTGGATTTTTAAAACACAATTGTGTGTAACTAATAATTAAGCTAATCGTGTGTCAGAGTGTATGTGACAACCCAAGGGTATGTGTAATATGTATGCACATCTTTTTTGTGTGTACAAACTAATCAGTCAATTCTAAGGAGCTCAGATTCAGCATTACACTCGGGTTTATGTGATGACAGACTATTATGTTATGGAGTTTTGAAATGTGATTGTATGAATACGTGTTTGTGTGTACAAACTAGTCAGATTCTAATTTAACGAACATGAAATTCACCATGACGCTGACTTTATGTGATGACAGACTACCTTTTTTTAAAAACACAATTGTTTGTTTATGGTGTGTGTGTAACAGACATAAAAATGCAATGTGTGTGTGTAAATGAGAGAGGCATATGTGTGAGCGTGTCAGAGTCAGGACAGTAGTTTGCCTCTAAATGTATTTGTCCTTAACTTCCAGAGTGGACATTTCAACTGAATTTGGACAAATGATTGTATGTGGCCGAGGTGGACTGAGTAGAGCTTTGCAGGTAAAAACACACACAAACAAAATGAGAGTTTTGCGTGGGGCAGGCATTGCCTGCACAGCTGCAGGCAGGCAGGCAAGGCGGTGGTGGTGGTGGTGGTGGTGGGGTTACTTGGAGAGTTCTCTCCCCGCGTGTGAGTGTTGTCAAGCGGGCACACCAAACGAAAAGCGTCGTGTGGCTTTTTGTTTACACCAACACCCGTTGCACCAGTTTAAACCAAGCCAAGCTTCATTTCGTGCCCTCCTGCAGCCGCGAAACAAATGGCACACTTACATTTCTGCAGCGGCTCCGGCTCCAGTCTCCGCAGGCTCGAGGGTGGCGTCGTAGTAGTAGTCCGAAAAAGCAAGCACGCATTCCCCGTTTTTGTTGTTTTGGCTCGATCCTGGCGAAGGAAGCGGAGGAGTGAAGGAAGGAAGGAAGGAAGGATGAGGGGGAGAGAAACAGGCGAGCGCAGCCGTCTTCCAAGTTGTTTAGCAAACAGTGTTGATTAAAGCTACATGCAGGCAAGGGAGGCTGGAGTAAACACACAAGACGGGTGCAGGCTGGGTGGGCGGTGGGGTCGGGTCGGAAAGAAGGGGGGGGGGCGGATGGCACAGAGAAGGACGGAGGGGTTCTGTGCGAGCTGCAGAGGTAGAATGCGTTCTGATGACGGTGTGTGTGTGGGGGGGGGGGGGGGGGGGGCGAAACACTTGGCTCTTTATTCCTGCTAATTAGTTTCCTTCAAAAAATGGCTGAGATGCTGCCCGCTGCGCATGCGCGTCATTGCGCAGACGCCGCTAATTAGACGGTTTGGATCAATAGGATTCCGCGAGAGAGGGGAGGGAAAGAAAGAGGAGAGGGAGGGAGGGGACTGGAAGACAAGGACGAGGGGAAAATGTTCACAAAAAGTCGCGACATTTGCTTTTACCTGGAATTGGATTTATGATTCATATTACAACAACACGCTCGAATATGTCGATGGGGTCCGTCATAGTATATTACAAAAATATATATATATATAATTAATTTTAAAAAGGGGGTAAAATCACACTTAGTTGACTTATCTTTGATTTCATATTTCAAATCATTTTAATAGATTTTTAGTTGGACTATTGTGACGCGGCAAAATGCGACACCCGGTGCAGCTGTAATTTTTGATTGATATTGTATGAACATTTTGTGAATTTTACCTCCAGAAAAACTGCAGCTGGAACGGCAAAAAAAAAAAGTGACCGAGTCTCCCTGTCGTGCCTGTGCATATGACATACAAGCCTTTAAAGACGAGCCTTTAACATTTAAAGACGTTTTAGTATATTTTATAAATGCCTGAAAATGAGATAAAACATCTAACCTGCACTGATTCCCCCCCCCCCCACCCATCGTGTATGGTGGTGCCTATATTACACTTTACATTGCCTATTTTTATTTATTTTTTGTTTGATTTGTAAAATAATATTTGTAATAGTTTTAAGTGTAAAAGTCTGTCATCACAAAATTACCTTTTTTGTCTTCTCTGGGCATCCTCGCACATCGTCTCCATTGTTATGATAATACTATTGTGATTTGAAACGCGCGATGTGCAATATGGCCATCGTGGATGTAGCAAGTCCTTATTATTATTTATATATATAAATATGTCTTATTCTAACTGAACCATTTTTTTTTCTTTCAAAGCTGACTTCATCCTTAACAACTGTGTATTTCGAAAAAAACAAATAACTGGTATCACCAAAGCGGAAAGAAATAAGGTTACTGTCATCTAACACAATGAGTCAAACATGAATATTAATATTTTCCTCTACACTCACAATGTTGATGGTGTTGTTGTTTTTTTTCTTCCATTTTTTTTAGGAAGCCATTAAGTATTTAGGGAATCGATCCGTCGGCCAATTAAAACCATGCTCGGTGAGACTTGACCCACGTTTATTGTTCATCCAATAATTGTTTTATAATTTGAAAAACGGCTCAAAGTGATTGTGCGCCTGGCACATGCATGCAGGTATCATAATCATAAATCAGCAGACTTGTTTTTATGTCCTTGATGTGCTTTTTTTTTTCACCTATTCTTGTTGTTCTCATTTTCATTGATGCAATGAAATGCAAAAGGTGTGTGTATGTGCGGGTGTGTGTGTGTCCATATTGCCTATATTTCTATTCATGTTTTTTCATCTCTTGTTTTTCAGTGATGCGGTGCTGTGGTCATCCTTTATGTGGTATCCAATCATATTTGGAAGCCGTAAGTTGAAACGGAGGCCTCAGGAGTGGTGAAGTATATTATATAACCATGTGACTTCTCCTCGCCAGTCAAGGAAAACAATAATGATGGCAACTAAAAATAATAATGGCAACTATTTTTAATGAAATATTAAATAAATATAATGACATTTATCACAATGAAAAAAAATCAAGTATTCCAATGATTGCCCTGTAAATGACTCACTTGATGCAGTGCATAATCAACATTAGGAAATCTGTTCATACCAAAAATAGATCATTCAGGTCATTTAATTTTGTCATTTAAACAAAATCAAATGATCATAAAGCCTCTGTAGACCAAGATTAAAATGTCATGTTTTTTTCAATGATGCTTTAAATGACTGCATACAGGTTATTACATTTTCATTGATATTCGAAAATGTGCTGCAGCATTTTTTGGGAGTCTTATCTGACACATTCACTCTTGTTTTATTCTCCTCTTCATCATCAGTTTATTTGAACATGTGCTTCGAGAAAAACGGACAAAGATAGTGTGATGCCATGTAAATATGTTTTTAGCGAGGAAGCCTACATTTACTATTGCGTGACGACCGACCACTTTGCCTGTGCCCTCAGGTGAATGATGCCAGGGGTTGTTGTTGTTTTCAATGTAATATATACTTAGCCCTTCCACCAATTTACCCTGGCAGCGCTAATGGGGCAATTAAGCCCTGTGAATACCCCCCCCCCCCCCCCGCCAAGACACACACGAGCACACCCACACACACACACACACACACACACACACACCTCGGGCATGATTCCAAACTTGTCCTGGTAACATTGTTATGACAAAAAGTTGTGGGGACCCCATCCGACGCTTCTTATAGTCACGCCTGCCCCCTTTTTAGCCCAAGGGCATGACCTCTCACTTCATTCAAGCCTATCTATGCCCATCCTCACATATACTGCATCAAAACAAAAATATACAGTATGTACAGTACACTAGTACCTTGACTTACAAGTTTGTTCCATGCTTGTAAACTTAAATAATTCGCATCTCAAATCGAGGTTCCCCATTGATATGAATGAATATGCCTTTAATCCGTTCTATCCCCCCAAAAACACTAAAAAATTTGTGTTTTTTTTTAAACAAGAAAAATACCACTGAACAGTACTGTACTGTATAAAAACACACAGTAATAAACTGAAAAGTAAAGAAGTAAGCTGTTTTTCCTTGATTCCTACATTTTGTTTCTCTTCACTTTGACTGAACTTAATCTAGATTTTTTTTGGTGCCTTTTTCACTACACTTTGTCCTCACTTTCAGCAGCTTTACCATCTTTTAATGAACAGAGGTCAGCATCTTGGAAATGATTTTAACGCCCTTGCCCCGTTATACGCTTAGGGGGGGCTTTTGAAACTATTTAATTCGAACACATACATCGGTTGCACATGATTTAAATGTGGTTGACTACCCTATGTTATTATTTTTGAGGAGAAGATGGGAACATTACATCAGCTTGCCACATTTTAATGATGTGCAACTGATATCCGTGATCAAATTAAGGACTTATTTTCAGTTAAGCCTTTATGTCCTCATTTTGCTTCAGTATAGGACATTGCCCAATAAGTCATATTTGAACATTTTCAGGGGGGAAAAAAGAAAATTCAACAAACAAGATCCCAGTTGCCTCGATTTGTCAACCTTTGCAAATGACTATGACCTGGATGACTGACAATCTACACAAAAATAACGAAAAACTTTTTTTTTCTCAAGCACATTGGTATTTTTTTGATATTGTGACAGTAACTTAAAAATGACTTGGCAATTATGTTATTACACTAACAGTATTGTAGAAGTAATACGCTATAGTTCTGTTTTGCCAAGTCAACTACACACACCCCCAGTTCATGTTTTATGATTTCAAGCTTGAATTCAGTGGACATCATCCACTGAAGCACTCACTTTCTTACGACCTATGGTTAGAATTTTTTTGGGGGGGGTCAAATACCGTGTGTGTGTGTGTGTGTGTGTGTGTATATATATATATATATATATATATATATATATATATTATATATATATATATATATATATATATATATCACCCCCTCCACTGTCCTTCGTCCATCCCCAAGGAGGCAATAACCTACCCAGCAAGTGTTTCCCGGTGAGCTGTTGTCATAGTAACTTGTGGGCCGGTCGACATGACAACCCCACCACCGTCCAGAGATAGATGATAGGCCACAGGGAGGGGGGAGAAGAAGAAGGGGTGGGGGGGTTAAGGCATACACCCCATTAATTTACTTTCCCTGATTCTGATTCAAAATGTGTGTGCCCCCCCCCCCCCCCCACCTCCAGGGTGAGGTTTGTTCAACATCAGCCTGCTTTACATTTATACAAGTATTTCTTGAACGCCAGCCTGCGGGCAGCGCCCTTATCTGCCCGCTCGTACGTGGACACTGTTGAAAGATAAACACGTTTACAAACATTTCGTAGGGATATGTTGTGATTGTACAATTGCTTTAGATAATCCCTTCTCATAAATCGTTTGAATATTGCAGTGCTTTCCTCAACATGTTTTGCTCTGAAATTTAAAATATGTGCATTTCTTTTTTTATACAACACAATTAGGGTGGCAAAGGGGTGGAAAATTCTGGTAATTTTCTGGAAGGTTTCCTGTAAATTGATAAACTAGAGAACTTTGGCAATATTCCAAATTGGAAACTTTTCATGGGACTTATGGGGACTAACTTGGAATTGAGGGTCATTTAATGGAAAGGTATTATATTCAAGGATACATTTAAACATTTTGTTTGGTTATAAGCAGACATACATGCAAAATAATGCAACCAAAAAGCACATTTCAGCAGATTTATTTTGTAAGGGGAATTTTATTCAACAAACAATTATTTCATTGAGGAAAAACAAAAACATGACTGTTGAGTAAAATATTGCTTACATTCCCTTACTCAAACTCATTATCAAGAATTAACAACAAAGTCCCATTGAGAATGTTAAATGAAAAGAACCCCTCTCCCTCCAAAACATCCCATTCAATATGCAAATCAAAAAGCAAAATCCCATGTTTTAGTCAGGATTGTGCTAAAATATATTTCCCCCAACTATACTTAAGTTCCCGAGAGCCAACCTTCAATTTGGTAAATTCCTGCTTTATTCACGTTCATTCCCATAAATTTCCATTGATTCCCATGAAAAGTTTCCAACGTTATCCACTGCTGCTGTTTGGCTATCATACCAAAACTAATTCCCCACACATTTGACTGTATGTAAAATTCTATGTAAAATTATTATTATTATTATTATTCTTGTTGATTATAACTGTCTCATTTGTTTATGCTACACCTTGGCCGCTCCGAGATGATGAATGCAAACTAGATTCAAGGGTGAGTGAATCGGGTTCCATACCAGACCTTTGAATGGGAATAATAGAGAATACTGAATACTATAATAGATTTGTTTTATTTTCTTCCGATGCGAATTAATGTTTATTAACAGAGCTGTTCCACATAAACAGTATTTTGTTATATAAACGTAACTAATACTACATTACGTTTAGTCAAGACTACACTTTATTGTTCCCCAAATGATCAGACTAAATACATCTAAAAATAACCTCACCTCATTTTAATGCCATATGCACCATGTTCCAGATTATTACGTTCCGTTATATGCTGTTTTTCCTCATTTTCCTAAATTAGCGTAATTTACAGTGAATATTTTTTTTTTATAATGACCATACAATATGTTGTCAGAAAATGATTTAAAATGCATTATTCCAAATTAGATTGGCTGGCAACCAGTTCGGGGTGTACCCCGCCTCCTGCCCGATGATAGCTGGGATGGGCTCCAGCACGCCCGCAACCCTAGTGAGGAGAAGCGGCTCAGAAAATGGATGGATGAATGGATGTTACAAATTATCTACAACAGTTTAAAATCAAAATCAATAGATTGTAAAGAACACTGAAAAAAATATTTTCCATATCTGTTAGTAATACGAGGAGTAATCGAGTAATAGAGTTTTTTCTTCTTTCCTTCTTTTCCGGCTTCAGTTGCTATCACAATGTGTGAGGATCGCGGTTCTATTTTACTTGTATTGTGAACTGGCGCTATATCACTCAAATTTACTTGACCCGTCCTTTTTACGCTATGGCGGGAAATAGTCAGTTAGAAACTTCACATACTCTGGAGATGTCATTTATAAAAAAAAAAAAATTCAAGCTGGTTCCCAGTAATTCAATTCCTAGGAATTGTTTGTTTGCTCACCTGACAATTCCGCTAATCGTTCCCTTTTACATAGCAAATGACCGACGATGTCACACGCAAGACATGGCGCTACCGTACGATGTAACCCTCTATCGTTAATATTATTTTGATGTGCGGGTTAATGCTTTAGCTCTGTGTTCCTGAGTTTACGTTTGACAAGACTGACTTTAGATGTGCTACACTAATGTTTTAAAGAACAACGAATGAAGGTTACTGTAACTACAGCAACGCTAAAGTCTCTTGGAGTCCTACCCTAAACCGAAACCAGGATGTCTTCCATTTTTAATTTACTTTCATATTTTGCCCGATTTCCCGCCTTTTAAAGAGGTCATATATTAATGAACATTTAGCAAAATAAAATTGCTAGCTTGCGCGCTAACATCAGCTCGACAGCACGTTGTCCATTCTGTACCATTACTCCCGACAACAGAATAGTACATTTATTATCCAGTCTCTCAACAATCATTTTAACTATGTCTGAATTTCCACCATGTCAATTTTGAATCAATTTACCTGTTGAAATGTCAACTACGGCCAGTTTTATCTCGCTTGCGTCACGTGAAATCGTCTTTTTGACTGACCCTTAACACATTCAAAGTGCAGCGACAGCGAAGAAGGCTAAACTCTTCAATCAAGCCATTTAGCCTGTTTTCTCAATCGCAATTTCTCAAAACTCTCTGAGATTGATATCTAGTGATCAATACAGAAAGGAGGAACAACATACGGCAAAACGTCCTCAGAAAAACAAAAACTCAAATGTTTATTTAACTTACCTTCAGTATATACGTAATAATTTGGAACAAAGTGTACATAGTACGTAGCCGTCCACCTTCAAGTGTAAAATGCAATAATATCAATATAATAGTAGTTCATATTCACTGACACGGTGCACTACAAGAGCTCCATCCATAAATCTGCCTTCACAATGATGATAACGTTCAAAGTGTTCGACGTACAGTAGCTCTCAGTGTGATGCAGTGTGGTTGAGCACCACTACAAAATACATCCACAATAATACATTTACTGTTATATTGATACCTCTCTGACAGTGGCAATCCAAACTGAGCATTTGTTGCGTTGTGTTGGATAACAGAAATATATGATGTCATGTGAAAACAAAGGGATTTTGTTATTTTATTTAATCAACAAAACATTACAAATATGAAAATAAATAATACATTAAAAAAAAATTATGTTGAATTTATGGTTGGAATTATTTCATTTTATAGTCACTTTTTGTTATTTTTGTGCCTTTTTTACATTAAAATACACATCAGAATAATCTGCTCACTGGACACTTCATTAAAGACACCTCAATCCAGTGTGAGAAATGATGCCTTTCCATGTGTAATAATGCTTAGTTATGATTGAGCATTCACACATTCTTATTATCTTGCAGTAGTATACAATTGCATCTTAATGAAAGGTGTTTCTAATATTTTGCTTCTCTCTGTTATGAGGTAAATGTACACTTGTACACCACCGATTGAATAAACACATTTTTAAATAAATGAATGACAGTGTTAGTAACATCTTTGTAAATATTATACAGCTCTCGTATACTGGTATTATAATCTCATCAGATTATGCAGGTGAACCTAATGTTGTAAATCTTTACGTGGCCTCTCGGTTTGTGCGGTCCTTTTCCGTTTTATTTTGGCTGTGCCCCAACGACATGTCTGCTTCATTTCATTTTTGTTGCCTGCCGCCTCTGACAGATGTATTTCCCCCTTGGGGATCAATAAAGTGTATCGTCTCATTTCATCTCATCTCATCTCATCACCTCGGCTATGGCCTCCTTCGGGGGGACATTAATAATATCAGCGTCGGATGTAGATGAGTGTGCCTCAGTACAATGTTTGGATCCAATCACATGCGCCATAAATAGAGAGAATTATAGATACAGATACATTGATGGATGGTGGATGCGGAGATAGATACAAATATACATTGATGCATAGATGGACAGGCAACGCAACTTGGCAATGGGTATAAAATATATGTAAATAACATTTTAATGGAGCTCTTTAAAACAAAATCCTACTTAGGAAGTACTTGCAAGAGCAACAATTTAAAAGTTTTTCAAGTTATAAACTGCTGCTAAATTGAAATTATTATTATTATTTTAAACTTCACACACTGTCGCTTGATGGCAGCATTAAACTTTACAACATCAGGCCACCATCAGTTCACATGGTTACATCGCAGTGAAAGTACATGCATCTCTTGTCTATTGTGTTTGCATTTTCCATTTTTTTCCAACCATTGGTCCGACATTGAAAATTAGGTTTACTTAATTTTCAGTTCCACGTGATTAGAATGTGGTCAACTGATGTAATCCCGCTGCCCCTTTCCCCCGAAAATAAACAATGTATGTTAGTTAAACATTTTAAAATGTGCAACAGATGTACATGTTGGAATTAAATGAATTCAAATGACTTTTTTTTTCAGTGTAAGAAAATGAGCGAAACCAACAATGTCCATTGAATTAAAACTTGAAATCAGAGAAAAATATGAGCAAGTGTGCAGGTGAAAAAGGTAAAAAAAAAAAAAAAAAAAAAAAAGATTAGTAAATATTAAAATAAGTGAATTTTAAAAAAAAAATGCATGAACTGTTCAATTATTTACATTTTATATTAGCACCTGTACCAAAAAAATATTTATTTTCAGGTCACATTAGGAAAAGGCAAGAAATTCCATAGCTTTTTATAGTGTTAAAATTGGACCTAAACAGTATGGTAACAGCACAAAATGTACCACACTGGTGTTAAACATTCGACAACACTTCACTTCCATAACTCAGATTGGGTTTAAAGAAATTATTAATTTTTAAAAAATGTAGGTTTACAGGAGTGTAGTCTCATTTTCTGTGAGTATTGCCTGTTGTGGACAGAAATTTGTTTTGCTTTTCCTCCCCCTGGTGGCATTAGAGGGTATTTCATTGGTTTCTGCTCAAATCCAGCCTTTGTTCTGATAGGTCGGTTCAGTCACTTGACACCCTTCCTTAGTTTATAAACTACGGACCGCGGGCCACATCCGGCCCACCAAAGATTGACTCAGAATTACCCAAATCATATAAAAAACCATGACTACATTCATTTGACCTTGTCCTGTAATGCCGAGTGGTTCCACCATGTTGTGCTGTAATGCCGAGTGGTTCCACCAGGTTGTGCTGTAATACCCAGTGGTTCCACAAGGTAGTGCAGTAGGTACATTGATACATTGACTTGACGTTTGGCTGTTCTGTTTTTACTCCGCTACTGCCCTGAACCCTTCTTCAACCACGAGTGGGCCAAAGATAAGAAAAGTCAACAATGAGTGCCGAGTGTTTAATATAGAATTAACTACTAAATACTTTTTCACTGAAGTCTGGTCAACGGCTATATGTCTAATTTGTTAAGAAACCATTGCAGTTTTAGAGGAATATAACATCAGCCGTCACTTTTCTACCAAGCATGCTAAGAGCCACTAAACGCAGGAACTGATGGCTACGGCTCAGCGGATAAAATCAAGCTTTCAGGCTCAGCAAAACACCTTTTTCTGACAAACTGCCATCCAAGATTCAGTCACACAAGACCCTGAAACAGAGCCACGGAAGCTGCAGATGGAACTGATTGATCTCCAGTGTGATAAAAAAAAAAAAAAAAAAGTTCAACTCTCAAACTGGATGAGTTTTATGCTTCATTAAGCGCAGACAAATCCAGATGGCGGCACAGAGGATGCTGGTGGAGTTTGGCTCCACATATGTGTGTGAACAGACTTTTGTGATGAACACCAAAAAAAACATCCTACAGATCCCAGCTGAGTGCTGAACACCTCAGATGTCTTCTGAGAATTGCCACAACAAAACTAATAGCAGACTTTGATGCACTAGTAAAAAAAAAAAAAAAAAAAGTGATCAAAAAAACAACACTGTTCCCGTTAAAAGTAAATCTAAGTATTAACACTACAATACATTTTATACGTGTGTGTGTGTGTGTGTGTGTGTGTGTGTGTGTGTGTGTGTGTAAGCATCTGGTCCTGGGTTGGCCCGCCTGTCAAATTTTAAGTCAATGTGGCCCCCTGAGCCAAAAAGTTTGCCCACCCCTGTACAGCGTGATCAAAAGACGCATTAGTTTAGCATTCGCCCCTACTTGTGATGGGGAGACGTATAGATATCGTGTATATACCACAGTCATTTATATAACATTCTTATTTATCTCTGTGTTCAGCAGTCGCTTCTGCTTGTGACGCCTCATGTTGTTTTTGTGTGGCACATTGCACTTATTGTCCACACTGGTTAATAGCGTCACTTAGTGGATATAATGAATCACTACAGGCAAACTGTATTAACTAGCTTCATTCATTTTTTTTTTAGACCAAATGAGTCCTTTTTACACGACCAGCTGATAAAATACACAGAATGAAAGAAGTGGAAAAACATGGGGAAATTAAAGTTTTGCTATCCAATGACGTCTTTTGGAGAACATCGACTAAACGTGTAAATTGGCGGCCGTGAAATATTTATATTAAAATCAACAACAAAAACACAGGACTTGTTTCGAACCTCCACAGCAGCACGCTGACAGGCAAGAAGGAGACGAAAACTAAATTGTTTCCATCCGGTCTCGAACCGACGACCTTTGGCGTGTGAGGCGAACGTGATAACCACTACAGTATGGAAACAGCTGCTGCGTTGTTCACGGTAATCTAGTGAGTTCGCACCTTTGGCAAATACCTATAGTGCCTCGTGAAGCGTCTCACCATTAATGGAAACGGTAATTGTTTTATGTTCCCTCCCCCGATATCCCCCTTTTCCTGTCCGAAACCTGTTTGCAGCGCCACAACCGGATGTAGTGGTCAAACAAAATATCGCATCGGTAGTGGTTTAGCACGAGTGATGGCAAGTTCGGCTCTTTTCAGAGAGCCAGCTGTTTTGTGTCAGCTCCCAAAGAAGAGCCGGCTCTTTCGACTCCTGAACGTCTCTTAATTTAGGATTTCTTGTGAGCCTTTTATTTTACCATAGCTTTGCAAAAAACAATGGTTTGTGTGTTTAAAACCCTTTAATGTGCTGTGTTTTGATGAGAAGCCATATAATTGCCGAATTTTGTACATTTATTCAGTTCCAAAACCATTCTTTTTGTTTAATATTTCAATCAAACATTTTATTGCGCAAATTAACAAGAAAACTGCAAATAAATCCACAGAATAGAACCAAACTCAACCAAACGGTATTATAACAGCCTTATGATTGCCTAATGTTGTGGATTTATTCTGTTACAAAACCACTTCCGAATTTTTATGGCTTTGGTGATGTTTGCGGCATTGTCACTCACACAGCACACCACTTTGTTTTCTACTTTTGCCACTCTTACTAGCTCCACTGCCAGGTTTTCTGGAGTGTGTCTGTCGGTGAACTCAAAGCAGTCCAGAAGGCAAGATGTCATCTTGTAATTTTTAAGGAAATGGCAAGTGACAGACGTGAGCGTTCAACACCATCATCCCTGAACTCCTTTCATCCAAGCTTCTCCTGCTCAGCGTCTCACCTGCCATCTGCCAGTGGATTTACAGCTTTCTGATGGGCAGGACACAGCAGGTGAGGCTGGGGGAGGCCACCTCATCCACACGCAGCATCAGCACTGGGTCGCCCCAAGGATGTGTCCTCTCTCCGCTGCTGCACCTCAGCGCACCCGACTTGCAGATGACACAACTGTCATCGGCCTCATCAAGGACGGTGACGAGTCTGCGTATTGACAGGAAGCGGAGCGGCTGGAGCTGTGGTGCGGCCGATACAACCTGGAGCTGAACACGCTCAAGACTGTAGAGATGATCGTGGACTTCAGGAGGCATCCTTCGCCACAGCTGCCCCTCACGTTGTCCAGCTGCCTTGTGTCAACCGTCGAGACCTTCAAGTTCCTGGGAATTACAATCTCTCAGGACCTGAAGTGGGCGACCAACATCAACTCCGTCCTCAAAAAGGTCCAGCAGAGGATGTACTTCCTGCGGCTTCTGAGAAAGCACGGCCTGCCACCGGAGCTGCTGAGACAGTTCTACACAGCGGTCATCGCATCAGTCCTGTGTTCTTCCATCACAGTCTGGTTTGGTGCTGCTACAAAAAAGGACAAACTCCGACTGCAACGGACAATCAAAACTGCTGAAAGGATTGTCGGTACCCCCCTACCCAGCCTTGAGGACTTGCACGCTGCAAGAACTAAGACAAGAGCGTGCAAAATCCTCTCGGACCCTCCACATCCTGGTCACCGGCTCTTCCGGCTCCTTCCCTCAGGTAGGCGCTACCGATCAATGCAAACTAGAACTAGCAGACATTCCAACAGCTTCTTCTCTCTTGCAATCAACTTCTTAAACACCTATCCTACAATTCCATTACAACATGCTGGCAATTTTTTGACTTGAGTTCGTTGTCACATTTCTGTGGGTCCAATTATATATTACTTGTGCACTCACTGTAGTTGTCTCGCCATGCTGCACTATTTGCATATCTGTTGTTGACCAATACTGGCCACTCATGCCAGAGTAGCATCTGCTCCATTTGTACACTTATTGAGGAGTATCTGCAACATTTGCACAATCATCATTGTCCCAGATTATCGCACTACTTGTCACTTTAAACCGCATACACTCCTTGAAGTCTCGGCGCACTTTGCACAATGGTCATTGCACCGGACGGACTATTGCAATATTAGTCATTCAAACTGCTCTAATTGCTAGACGACTCTGCATCTTTTTGCACAATTGTCCCCCCAAAAAAATAATAATAATGTACCAGCATTACCAGATAACTAGCAACCCTTTACTGCTCAGTGACTGTTTTTTTTTTATGTCAATGTCTTTATGTCTCAAAAGTGACAATTGACTGTCTGTTGTCGTACTAGAGCGGCTCCAACTACCGGAGACAAATTCCTAGTGTGTTTTTTGGACATACTTGGCAAATAAAGATGATTCTGATTCATGGTGTCCACGCGGAACACTGGGGTCCGATTCCCCTATGGGAAGAAGGTTTTTGTCAGTCAAACTGTTTTTTTTATATCATATTAAAAATATTTATATATATGTATATATATACATATATATAAAAAGGCGGCATGGTGAATGACTGGTGAGAGTGTCTGCCTCACAGTTCTGAGGACCGGGGTTCAATTCCCGGCCCCGCCTGTGTGGAGTTTGCATGTTCTCCCCGTGCCTGTGTAGGTTTTCTCCGGGCACTCCGGTTTCCTCCCACATCCCAAAAACGTATGGTAGGTTAATTGACAACTCTAAATTGCCTGTAGGTGGGAATGGTTGTTTGTTTGTATGTGCCCTGCGATTGGCTGGCAAGCAGTTCAGGGTGTACCCCGCCTCCTTCCCGATGATAGCTGTGATAGGCTCCAGAACGCCTGCGACCCTCGTGAGGAGAAGTGGCGCAGTAAATGGATGGATATAATAAAAAATAAAACAAAACTTGTTTCCACCCAGTGACCTTTCACGTGTTAGAGGAATGTGGTAACCACTACACGATGGAAACAGCTGCTCCAGCAGGGGCTGTAACCAAGACTAGCAAAACGTGTATTTTTTATTTTTTTTTCAGTCACGCCCCCCAAATGTCTACACCAGTCGCGAGCCCCAAACCTACTTGGGAAAGGTGTCAATTCTGGTTTTGTTGGACCTCAGTGCGGCTTTTGATACAGTAGATCATAATATACTGCTGAACAGGTTGGAAATGTGGGTAGGACTAAATGGAACAGTCCTTCAATGGTTCAGGTCCTACCTGGAGGAAGAGTTATTTTGTAACCATTGGAAGTGTTCAATCTAATGGAATGGCAATGACCTATGGCAGGGGTGTCAAACTCATTTTTGTCAGAGAGAAAAAATACTGGACCGTGATTTATACAATCTTGGTATTTAATAAAAGGGGAAAAAAGTTGAGAAGCCGTAATTTAGAAATAAAAATAATAATGTCCAATTTACACAAACAAATCCAGTGCCTTCTTCCTGGTTCCACAAGTACTTTCACTCTGCCCACTTAAGGTGGCAGAAAAAACATTATAGAACCTGCAATATCCTATGATACTACCATTTTGGAAACATTTTACGCACAAAGAATACGTTACTTAATGTCGAGAAATTGAAACTGTTTAGTAAAGCATTCTCATTGACCAGAGCCAAAACAGAGAAACGAAGTGAACCATTACTCGAACCAGTAGGCTCAAGCGTTACAATTAGTGGTGGGTGGATCAATCTAAAATATCGATAACCAAGTTAGTATTGTATCGGATCGATACTGGCATGGAATATCGATACAGTGGTTTCAGTTTCACTCTTGCATGCACTGCTTTGGTTTCAGGCGACGCCAGACTCGCCGTTTCTCTCAGCGCGCTTTGCTCCTTATCTCCCCTCTTTGTTTTGATGTGCCGTCACGTGACCTAGCTAGCAAGCAAGCAGCTGTCTCCGCACGCACACACAACGCAAGTGCAATTTGTTTCGTTTGTTACTGATGTATTGCTTCTGGAAAAAAAGTTATTTTGATAACAATGTGTGTTCTATTTACCAACGATCTTTGTGCTAATTCTGTCCTGTGTTTTAAATATTTAATAATAAAAAAATAAAACATCACAAAAACACTTAAAGGTCATGAACATTAATTGATATTTAGCAATTTCGTTATGCACATAGTTTCATTTTTTAAAGTATCGGTATCGGCGATACAGGCCCTGTATTTACTTAGTATAAGATCGATACCAAAATATGCAGTATCGCACACCACTAGTTACGATGCCTCATGAAGCTTCATCTCGGTTTTTGGCAGTCAGGCCGTTTTTTTTTTTTTTTTTTTTTTTCAACCGGGGACTTTTCGCGTGTGACGCGAACGTGATAACCATTACACTATGGAAACAGCTGCTCCGGTAGCGGTTGTAACAAAGCGCAAGAAAACGTGTACTCCCCCGCCCCCTCCCTCGCTGCGTGCGTCTGACGTCACAAACGGCGCGTCCGGACAGGGAGGGAAGATGGGCGGCGCTCCTCCGAGCCGACTGCTGCTATATTGCAGCGCGACTCTCTGCGTCTTCCTTCCTCTTCGCTCTTGAGTTTCGGCGAGTGTCAACCGCAAAGTGATCCGGGCCGGGAAGATATGGCTGGATATCTGAAAGTCCTCAGCTCTCTGTCGAGGTCTACCTCCGCCTTTTCCAGAACCCCGGCGGTGCTCACCCCGGCTGCTCAGTGCCAGACTTTGCAACAAAGAAACTGTGAGTGAGCAGAGAGAGGGGAAGAAAAGGTCAATTCAGGGAGAATTTGTAGTGCAATGCATAGGCTAAGCTAAATTTGAGGCGACTGCATGGCGGTTTGACGTCAGCCGTTAGCAGCCGCGCTAATTTACCAGAATACCATTTTATAGCTTTTACCGCTTTTGTTTTAACCTCGAAGACAGTACCCTCTTGAAGTATCACCGATATTTTGACATTAAAATCGTTGCTATTGTATGAGTGGCTTCGACTATCACTTGGTTGTTGGCACCGAGGGGAGCCTGTCTTTGTCCTCCCCATTCAAAGTTTGTGCGGCTTCGAGCTGGGGGGGGGGGGGGGGAGAAAACGCATTTAACGGCAAAACGGAGGCTGACGGTAACATTGCCATATCGGTATCCCTTCAAGAAGACATTACGTAGACTCCTGGCATCGCTGAAATGAACGCAACCCATTTTGCTAAACCTGAAAAAATGACAGTTGCCCTCCAATCGTGAGCGACAAGACAAACTGGTTATCTGAATAATAATCATTGACGAACATTTTAAATTCACGGTCATCCTCGTAAGGTGCGACTTGGGAGGAAAGTTTCCCCAAGGTCAGGCGCCGCATACGAGGCTCCACCGTGGTCAGAAATGGCTGCCGGTGTCCTACATAATCTTTTTCCATCCACTCTCTTGGCTCGAGCTATTTAGTCACGTTGTTCCCCCGTTGATGGAATTTATTTTTTTATTTTGGAACCGTCGAATGCAAATCGGCTGCTTGTTGTATCTGCACCATACAATGACAGTATAGAGTTTCCTGTTCTATTCTATATGCGTGGCGACTGCTTCATTGTCACATGATCTATGCAGGCCACCCAAAAATTCACTGCAAGCTGACACTACTTGAGACCCCCAACCCAACCCGTCTTGTAGTTGCAGATCATACAGCAAAGCCTGTTATCAAGGTAAAGGGTCAGTTGAAGGACACCTGGCCATGTGTGCTGGTGTAGTAGTGAATGTAAGTTTAGTATTAACTGACAACAGGGCACGTTTTATGTCAGCGCCCCCCTTAAATGCTAAAAAAAAAAAAAAGGAAGACTGTCCTGAATGCAGTTTTCTTGCCTCTGCAACCTCCTTTGACAGATGCTACTGTTGCTGTACAAAGATCTGCCCTTTAAAAGATAGTAATGTAAGACTGCAACTGATTATTTTAATCATTGATTAATCTGTCGATTTTTTTATACTACACGCATTTTAAAAAAAACTATTTTTTAAAGTCCACCCCTTGCTTCAAAAACATGATATTTCAAATTGACAGTGGAGAAAATGGACAAACATAAATTATGATTCAGTTACTGGGTTGACATGTAACATGTCAGAAAATAGACAAAAATGTTTGTTTTCCAAGGTAAAAGCAGATGTTTGCAAATGTCTTATTTTGAATAAACACAATCAGTCTCCTTTCATGGAGGATTACAGAAATCTGAGAATTTTTACCATTAAGAGGCTGAAATTGAGTATTTGGACAATTTTAAGTTAAACAGTCGCCCTAAATAATTAATTGATTATCAATATAGTTGTCAATTAGTTCAAATTATGTATTAATTTTTAATGTGCCTATCCATGTGTTGGGCATTGGAAACAAGCGTCAATGGCTGCAGGTTGTGTTTGTAAGGTGAAAGTGAACCAGGAAGGGCATTTAAGGTGACCGAGGTCATCTTGACCCTTTAAAACTTGGGCCTCATCTCAAGCAACGACAAATCTGTTGACTCTCATCGGCGCCGGGTGCTTCGCAATGGTTTGATTTGGGTTACATGATGATGAATAGTCTTTTATTAATCCTGCACTGCAGGTGGTGTGGAGAATGCACACAGTGGCAAGAAGGCCCGCATGACTTTGTAGCGCTCGCCCTTCAGAGCCCGCTGTGTTTATACATCCACAGTTACGTAACATACTCTGCTCCCACCAACTCCCCCTCTCTCCCCTGCATTGTGACAGCAGAGTCCCAGTTATAGTGGATTTAGTTTAGCTGAGGCCAGTGGTGTCAATCTAGGAGTTTTAATAAGGTCTTACCCATGATGCACTTTGCCAAATGTACAAACCCCAAGACTGATGAATTTGGGATGTCGTGTAAAACGTAAATAACAACAGAATACAATTATTTGCAAATCCTTTTCAACCTATATTCAGTTGAATACACTACAAAGACAAGATAATGTTCACACAGATAATTGTTAGATTTTTATTTTTGCAAATATTCAATCGTTTTGAATTTGATGCCTGCAACATGTTCTAAAAATGCTGGGACGGGCATGTTTACCACTGTGTTACATCATCTTTCCTTTTCACAACACCCAATAAGCGTTTGGGAGCTGACAAAACTAATTGTTGAAGCCACATAGATGGAATTCTTTACCATCCTTGGTGGATGTACAACTTCAGTTGCTCAACCATCTGGGGTCTCCATTGTTGTATTTTGTGCTTCATAATGCGGCATACATTTTCAATGGGAAACAGTTCTGGACTGCTGGCAGGTCAGTCTAGGACTCACACTCTATTACTACGAAACCACGCTGTTGTTTGTAATATGTGCAGAATGTGGCTTGGCATTGTCTTGCTGAAATAACCAGCGACGTCCATTAAAAAAAGCTATTGCTTGGATGGCAGCATGTGTTGCTCCAAAATCTGTATATACTTTTCAGCATTAGTTGTGCTTTCACATATCTGCAAGTTATCCGTGCCATGGGCACTCACACATGCCCATATCACCACAGGTGCTGTCTTTTGAATACAGTGCTGATAACAATCCAGATTTTCCTTTTCCTCTTTGGACCAGAGGACACTGCGTCCATGATTTCCAAAAGCAATTTGAAATGTGACTTGTAAGACCACAGTACACTTTACTTCAGTCCATCTCAGATGAGCTCGGGCCCAGAGAAGCCGGTGTTGTCTGGGTGTTGTTGGTGTATGGCTTTCGCTTTGCATGGAGTTTTAACTTGCTAGATGTAGCGACAAACCGTGTTGACTGACAGGGTTTTGTTTGTCTTCCTGAACCCGTTATACAATGATCCTGTTTTTAATACAGCGTCACATGAGGGATCGAAGGTCACAGGCTTTCAGTGTTGGTTTTCGGATTTGCCGCTTGCGTGGAGAGATTTCTCAAGATTCTCTGAATCTTTTGAGATTATGGACCGTAAATGATGAAATCCATAAATTGAGAACTGTTGGACTATTTGCTCATGCACTTGTTCACAAAATTGTGAACCTTGCCCCATACTTGTTTGTGAACAACTGAGCCTTTCGGGGAGATGCTGCTTCGATAACCAATAATGTCACCTGTTTCCAATTGTTTACCTGTGGAATGTTCCTAATAGGTGTTTTGTGAGTATTCCTCAACTTTTTTTGTTTTGTCTTTTATATCCCCTGTCGCAGCTTCTTTGAAACGTGTTGCAAGGATCAAATTCAAAATGAGAATATTTTCCCACACAACAAAAAACAATGTTCGTCAGTTTGAACATTAAATATCTTGTTTGTACTTTATCAAGTGAATGTAGGTTAAGGGATTTGCAAATCATTAGTCTCTTTTTATTTACGTTTTACACAATGTCCCGACTGCATTGGAATTGGGATTTGCACTACTGATGGAGTTGATGTAGAATTATTGTCACACGCAAATATGTTAAGGTTTGTTTGTCATCATTAGGGTTGCAAAATTCCAGGAATTTTCAAAGTTGGGCCATCCAAATTAACTGTTTACGGGCATAAACTAGGAATTTACAAAATTGAAGGTTGGCTCTTTATAGGGAACTTAAGTAAAATTTATTTTACCAAAAGCGCTACAGAAAATGGATGGATGGATAAACCTGACTTGTTTAAAAAAAAAAAAAAAAGAGAGAAATTCAAGTGAGTACAGTTGAATATGAAGAGGCCATTGCCTAAAAGGGTTTAGCAAAAATGCAGATGCTGAGCTTGAGAACTTTCAGGTAAAGTTTCATATTTGTTTGTTCAATGGGGCTCTTAGTTCATTTAATATTTTGAATGGTACTTGTTTGGTATTTTTGGAAGGGTGCTGCATTTAACTTTGTTCTTCAAAGGAAGACTTGATTCTTCAATGAGAATGTGAATCTTGATAATCCATCCATCCATTTTCTACCACATATCTGAAGTCGGGTCGCGTGGGCAGTAGGTTTAGCAGGGATGCCCAGACTTCCCTCTCCCCAGCCACTTCATGCAGCTCTTCCGGGGGCATCCCGCGGCGTTCCCAGGCCAGCCGAAATACATAGTCTCTCCAGCGTGTCCTAGGTCGTCCCCAGGGTCTCCTCCCGGTGGGACGTGCCCGGAACACCTCACCAGGGAGGCGACCGGGAGGCATCCGAATCAGATGCCCCAGCCACCTCATCTGGCTCCTCTCGATGTGGAGAAGCAGCGACTATACTCTAAGATCCTCCCGGACGACCGAGCTTCTCACCCTATCTTTAAGGGAGAGCCCGGACAACCTGCGGAGGAAACTAACTTCAGCCGCTTGTATCCGGGATCTTGTTCTTTCGGTCACGACCCACAGCTCGTGGGCATAGGTGAGGGTCGGAACATAAATCGACCGGTAAATTGAGAGCTTCGCCTTTCGGCTTAGCTCCTTCTTTACCACAACTGACTGCTACAAAGTCTGTATCACTGCAGACGCTGCATCGATCCGCCTGTCAATCTCTCGTTCCATTCTCCCTCACTCGGGAGAATGGAACGAGAGAGTTCAGTACCCCATACTCCCGAAGCACCCCCCACAGGACTCCTGAGGGACACGGTCGAACGCCTTCCCCAAGTCCACAAAACACAAGTAGACTGGTTGGGTGAACTCCCATGCACCCCCGAGGACCCTGCCGAGGGTGTAGAGCTGGTCCACTGTTCCACAGCCAGGACGAAAACCACACTGCCCCTCCTGAATCTGAGATTCGACTTACCGACGGACCCTTCTCTCCAGCACCCCTGAATAGACCTTACCAGGGAGGTTGAGGAGTGTGATCTCCTTGTAGTTGGAACACACCCTCCGGTGCCCCTTCTTAAAAAGGAGGACCACCACCCCAGTCTGCCAATCCAGAGGCACTGTCCCCGACGCGACGTTGCAGAGGTGTGTCAACCAGGACAGCCCCACAACATCCAGAGCCTTTCCGAACTCCGGGCGAATCGCATCCACCCCCGGGGCCTTGCCACCGAGGAGCTTTTTAACCACCTCTGTGACCTCAACCCCAGAGATAGGAGAGCCCGCCTCAGAGAAACCAGACTCTGCTTCCTCATGGGAAGGCGTGTCAGTGGAATTGAGTAGGTCTTCGAAGTATTGTTCCCAGCCTACCCCGGAACATGAGCAAAGTTCTGTCGGAGGTGGGAGTTGAAACTCCTTCTGACAGGGGATTCTGCCAAATGTTCCCAGCAAACCCTCACGATACGTTTGGGCCTGCCACGTCAGACCAGGATCTTCCCCCAGCATCTGAGCCAACTCACCACCAGCTGGTGATCAGTTGACAGTTCCGCCCCCCTCTTCACCCGAGTGTCCAAGACATGCGGCCGCAAGTCCGATGACACGACTACAAAGTCGGTCGTCGAACTGGGGCCTAGGTTTTCCTGGTGCCAAGTGCACGTGTGGACACCCTTATGCTTGAACATGGTGTTCGTTATTGATCATCCGTGATGAGCACAGAAGTCCAATAACAGAGCACTGCTCGGGTTCTGATCGGGGTGGGTCCGTTCCTCCCAATCATGCCCTTCCAGGTAGCACTGTCATTGCCCACGTGAGCATTGAAGTCCCCCAGCGGAACGATGGAGTTCCCAGCGGGAAGCGCTTTCCAGCACCCCCTCCAAGGACTCCAAAAAGGGTGGGTACTCTGAATTGCTGTTTGGTGCATAGGCACAAACAACAGTCAGGACCCGTCCCCCACCCGAAGGCGGAGGGAGGCTACCCTCTCGTCCACTGAGGTGAACCCCAACGTACAGGCGCCGAGGTGGGGAGCAATAAGTATAGCCACACCTGCTCAGCGCCTCTCACCGTGGGCAACTCGAGACTGGAAGAGAGACCAAACCCTCTCAAGAGAACTGGTACCAGAGCCCAAGCTGTGTGTGGATCTAGTCTGAACTTCTCGACCTCACACACCAGCTTCTGTAGCCGGGGTTCGGATCGCCAAGGTCCCTGCCTTCGGCCAACGCCCAGCTCGCACTGCACCCGACCCCTATGGCCCCTCCCACAGGTGGTGAGCCCATGAGAAGAATCTTGATAATGTTCAACTTAAAAATAAATCTGAAATGTCATGCTTTTTAATTGTATTATATTTTGCATGGATGTCTTATGACAGAACAAAGTTTATTTATTAAATATGATACCGTTCCATTAAATTACCTTCAATTCCCAGTTAATTCCCTCAAATCCCATACAAAGTATTTTCAAAACTTCCCAGTTTAATTTTCCATGGAAATTTAACATAAAATTTCCACTCCTTTGAAAACCTCATCAGAGAGAAGAGAGGATTCATAAATATAAATGGGAGGTGTTTTTGTCTAGGAATAAGCATTATCATTGTTGAATTGGGATTGTTGATTTGGGAACATAGGCTGCACTACTTGGCAGCTGCAGTAAACAACAGTTAAAGTGATAGATGTCCAGTCCTTCTGATGAGTTCCTTCTTCCTGTGACGATCTGACATCATTTGGTTCTTGTGCGATTATTCTTCTCATCAACGCTTACAGTCTTTGCTGCAAAGTTATTTTTGTTACGTCTGCCGTCCACTGAGGTTTCTATCGCATGCTGGCTGCCAGGGAAAAGAGCAGCGGCTGTTTGGACAGGTGCTCCCATGGCTGCAAATGGGTCAGATGTCTCTGCAAACCAACATTGGGGAGGTGGGAGAAGGGGGAGTGGGTGGGCATTAACTAGGCTTGAAAAGTAAGTCTCTTAATCCTCTGCTTCTTCCTCCTTTTTACTTTTTAAATTCACCGACGCGGTTATGCTGGCTGAGCTGTCTCATACAGAAAGAGAATCAGAGCCCTCGTGGTTTATCTTTACTTTAGTCTGGGTGCAAAAATAATGATAAAGATGTCAGCATCTAAAGTAGGGTTGAATGATTAATCGAATAATGTGAATAAATCAACTACAAAAAATGTTGCAGCAAAATCTCTGCCTTGAAGCTCTACCCAGTAATCATTTTTCCACACGGACTAATGTTACTTGCAGACTCGTGCACCACTCAATTTAGAAAAACGTTGGCCCAGTGGTGGTGAGGAAAGAGTGGGGAAAAGACTCATTTCACATTTTAAAACATTGCTTGTACAGTTATACAGCTTTTAGGATGGCAACAGATTCTATTTCCATTCTTTACCTATGGAGGAGGGGGGGTGTCTGTGTTCAATTTGGGAGATTCCACTCTGTGATCCTTATGGTTTTCGTGTGGAAGAGAAGACATGCTGGAATGCGACACTACACTTTCCTCTAATAAGATTACCACTGTTAAGAAGGTTATCTTATCACCTGTGTCTGTGGATTTATTAGCCAGTCTCCTGGTAGGATTATGGCCAAACTACCTGATTCAATTCTAGGATGGGCCATGCTAGAGTAAATTCAAGCGTCACAAGTCTTTTTCTTTTTAAAACAAAGAGTAGTCTGACGGTTCAAGAAGTACTGCGAGGGAACGCAGTGAGTGACACTTTTCTCAAAATTAGATTTAGACCCCCCCCCCCCCCGATGACGTCATACACAAGCTAAGCTGATTTTTAAACCAACAAACAGTTGCTGTTGCGTCATGCTTGATTTATTAATTTAGCAAGGAAAAAGAAATTACAAGGGAGGATCTTTCATTATCCTCCTCTCTTTAGCGTATTTTCCTGACTGAAAGGCTGGTTCGACTCTGCTGCCTCTGTGATTGACAGATGCCGACAAACGCATCAAAGTGGCCCAGCCCGTGGTGGAGATGGACGGAGACGAGATGACGAGGATCATCTGGGAGTTCATCAAGGAGAAGGTGAGAGTCAACACAGTACGACTGGTATGCGTCAAGCCTACACTCTCCTGACTGTTTTATTTTTAAACCAGAGTGACACGTGGCTGTGAGTAGGCGAGGTAGATTATGTATGTGTAATGCGGGGTGGGGCGTCAGTGGTGATTCATTCAGTAACTTTGCAGGTTGCCGGGGAGATGGCAGATGGCGCATGAGCTCTGCATGAACATTTTCTTCCATGACCACAAACAGGAATAACTGCAATGAAACTTTTATATATTTGAACCCTATATTTGTATCCCAGAATGCCCAGCTTGAAAGGTTTGAGTTTAATGCGGATTTTCATGTGTGGGTGCTGCCCTCCTCCTGCAGTTCATACTGTCCAATGTCGATGTGGAGCTGAAGTATTTTGACCTCGGGCTGCCGTACCGTGACCAGACAGACGACCAGGTGACCATCGACTCTGCCCTGGCCACCAAGAAGTACAGTGTTGCGGTTAAATGTGCCACCATCACACCCGACGAAGCAAGAGTGGAAGGTGTGTGATAAGTGTTTGAATCAGGTCAAAGTGCACGTCACTTAAGTAATCAAATGCTTTACTGAGTGCTTCTCTAAAGCAGTGAGCGCGCAAATACATTTTTCAAGTTGATACCAACAAGGACCGTGTGATTTACAATTACCTTGCAGTAAATGGCTTTGTTTGGAATCCTTCACTCATTTCCTACTTCCTAATCACTATACAGCTACTGCTCGTCGCGGGGGGCAGGGACCACAAATCGTGAAAATCCGCAGATAATTGATGCCCATTAGAATTGCTTTTTTGGGGGGGGGGGGGATTAACCCAAGAACTTCAAAACCACCAATAAGCATTTTAGTGGTTGGTTCACCCCCAAAAAAGAAAATTAAACATTCAAAAATAAAAATCTGCAGATCGGTGAATCAGTGGGTGTCGAACCGCAAGTATGCAGGGGTGGATAGGGAGTTTTAGATATTGCGCTCATCAGTGAAATGGAAAGTAGTTTTGGGACACTATTTACACAGTTGCTATCGCCTGATTGCAATGTACTGGATCAACTTCAGATGGTGGACTTTCTGTAGTAAATACCAAACAAATAAATGAATTATAGTATGATAAATTTTATCTGTTTTATGCAAAGAATTTTACTGGCCTTTCCTTACTGACTTTTTTTTTTCTACAATCCAAGGTTCACCAAAGTGTTGTGACGGTTGACATTTAATAGAACGTTAAATTCACAATTCACACTATGAGCATGCCATATTTCCTCAAATAGTTTCCACCACTCAAATAAAAGCTCACCTCAAACCACACCTCCTTCCCCTTCGTCAAAACCTTTGTTGCAATTACTTTACAATGGAATCTGGGTTTTGGTGGACTTCTTGTCATCTTATTCTTTCCTCTTTCTCATCAGTCTACATTTGTTTTACTTTTAACAAATTTTTGCTTACAACTTAAGGCACATGCATAAAGACAATCGGCGTTTTTTTTTTGTGCTGATTTTGCCCCTTCCCGACCAAGCACGTCAAACACCAGACAATCTTAAATCTTATAAGATCATCCTAAAAGATTGTCCGTAGGTCTTATGTGTGTTAAGAGTGGATTTGTCCTGATTTTATGGTTTGAAACGGGTTGAAGCCGACAATCTTAAATAATTGTGTTCAATATTTACGACTAAATCTCTTCATGTGTGGGGAACGCAGACTTCTGTCGAGAATGGTGACGTGACACAAAATGCAGCAAATGAAAGAAGCACCCAAGACTGACGAACACGGAAGCAAAACCAAACACGTCTCACCTGATGTCGTTTTTTTGTAGAAAAGTGGGTTCCTCGGACGGCAAAAAGTATTTTCCAAAGCAAGTAGTTTTTTTAAAACATCGCCATTTTACAAGGTTCTCGTCGGGAACACTTGGGGAAGCATCAGCGTGTATCTGGAAGTGCCTCTTCTATTTGTTTTTTTTTTTTTTTTTTTTTTTTTTTAGCTCGTGAGATTTCTAGATCGGCGGTATAACATAATCTTTGTGTGGTGTGCTGTGTTGAGATTCTCTGAGCACAACAAAAACTGTTAAATGGATTTATTTTTTTTAATTATATTTTTAGTTATTAATTTATTGTATTTTGTGTGGAGTCTGTAGCAGATGATTAAAAAACATCTCTTAAAAGTGGAAAAATCTTCGTGTGTACAAGGTCTAAGACAAAAAGAAAAAAAAATTGGCCAAGCAACAGATCTTATCTTTGAAAACAATGTTGAGGTACCTCGGTATAAAATATAATGTGCTCTAACATGAAATAATAAAATGCATTTGTCCACACACAGGCCTCGCTCATAAAAAAAAAAAAAAAAACTAAACAAAAAACCCCACCTGGTACTCTACAGTTGACTAAGCCCTTGGCGACTGTTTGAGGGTATAAGATAATTTGCACAGTATATGCAGGCCTATATATGTGTGAGATTCATTTACTGCACACACCTTGTTTTTCTAAATCATCCCATTTGTCAACATGTTTTGATAAGGTCTGTTGTTTTTTTAAATGAATATTTTTTTAATATTGACATAGAGTTTAGCCTGAAGAAGATGTGGAAGAGTCCTAACGGTACCATCAGGAACATCTTGGGCGGTACAGTCTTCCGCGAGCCAATCATCTGCAAGAACATTCCCAGGCTTGTTCCCGGCTGGACGCAGCCAATCACCATTGGCAGACACGCTTTTGGTGACCAGGTGACTCATCTTAGTCCGGAAGAAAATAAAGCAGCAATATATAGTATCTTCACTTGAGTGTCTAATTCAAAAGTAATGCTTTGTATAAATGACATTTTATTTTCTTTCTTTTGTTTCTGCTACAGTATAGAGCAACAGACTTTGTTGTGGACCAGCCTGGCAAATTCAAGATCATCTTCTCACCTAGTGATGGCAGTGCGGGCAAGGAATGGGAGGTGTACGACTTCCCTGCAGGTGGCTGTGGAATGGGCATGTACAACACAGATGAGGTGAGAGAACGGATGTCACGTTAATTGAGAAACGTTTGAAGAATCGAAAATGTTCGTGTCCCCGACCCCCTAATCTTGCAGCTAATCTCTTGAGCTTCTCACTCTTTTGATGTATCGCTTTGCATAGTATCAAGCAGTCACGACATTGCTCGCGGCAACTGCTCTGCTTCCGTACTCTTTACTTTCTGTGAGAGGTGCTCTGTTTGATTTCACAACATGAGAGGTCAGACTAGATAACTTTCAACCTCTCAGGAAAGAAGGTTGTTTGTTAAACTCTTCAACTGATAAAACTACTGCACCCGACAACTGATTGCTTCTTTTTCTTTCCTCTCTCTCGTCAGTCCATAACAGGCTTTGCACACAGTTGCTTCCAGTACGCCATTAACAAGAAGTGGCCGCTATACATGAGCACAAAGAACACCATTCTTAAAGCTTATGATGGCAGATTTAAAGACATCTTCGAGGACATCTTTCAGAAGTGAGTCATGAGTGGCCCGGATTTCAGGACAAGTTAAACACCACACAGCTATGAAAATGTATCACAGTTGGAACCTCTGAGGTCGAATGCACTGCAGAAAAGGAAAATAGAATTGTGTTCTGTAACTGTGCAGGCAATTTTAAGGTTACATTTTACAATTATTTTTTTTTGGGGGGGGTGTGTGGCTAAAACGTTGCCACACGGCGCACTTTGGTCTCTGGCATGAGTCGCCCCTTCCTCACTCTATAAGAACTTGAGCGCCATTGTCCGCATCAGTGGTTAGCTGTTAGCGTGGCCACTTGAGAGAGCTTCGTTGTCGCAACGTGGAAAAGCCCTGTGACAATGAGGTGAATTTATTCCAGCCACCAGTAGCTTTAAGCGTATATATTTTCACTGCTCAAACGCAGTTACTGTAGATGTAGGCATATGAAAGATGCTACATGAAGTACAACCCCAATTCCAATGAAGTTGGGACGTTGTGTTAAACAAATAAAAACGGAATACAATGATTTTCAAATCATGTTCATCCTATATTTAATTGAATTCACTACAAAGACAAGATATTTAATGTTCAAACTGATAAACCTTATTGTTTTTAGCAAATCATTAACCTAGAATTTTATGGCTGCAGCACGTTCCAAAAAAGCTGGGACAGGTGACAAAAAAGACTGAGAAAGTTGAGGACTGCTCATCAAACACCTGTTTGGAACATCCCACAGGTGAACAGGCTAATTGGGAACAGGCGGGTGCCATGATTGGGTATAAAACGAGCTTCCCTGAATTGCTCAGTCATTCACAAGCACAGATGGGGCGAGGTTCGCCTCTTTTTGTGAGCAAGTGTGTGAGAAAATAGTCTAAAATATAAAAATAAAAAATAGTTTAAGGACAATGTTCCTCAACGTACAATTGGAAGGAATTTAGGGATTTCATCATCTACGGTCCATAATATCAAAAGGTTAAGAGAATCTGGAGAAATCTCTGCATGTAAGCGGCAAGGCCGAAAACCAACATTGAATGCCCGTGACCTTCGATCCCTCAGGCGGCACTGCATCAAAAACCGACATCAATGTGTAAAGGATATCACCACATGGGCTCAGGAATACTTCAGAAAACCAATGTCAGTAAATACAGTTTGGGGCTACATCCGTAAGTGCAACTTGAAACTCTACTATGCAAAGCAAAAGCTATTTATTAACAACACCCAGAAATGGACTGATGCAAAGTGGAAAAGTGTTCTGTGGTCCGACGAGTCCACATTTCAAATTGTTTTTGGAAATTGTGGACGTCGTGTCCTCCGGCCTTAGAGGAAAAGAATCATCTGGACTGTTATGGGCGCAAAGTTCAAAAGCCAGCATCTGTGATGGTATGGGGCTGTGTTAGTGCCAATGGCATGGGTAACTTACACATCTGTGAAGGCACCATTAATCCTGAAAGGTACATACAGGTTTTGGAGAAACATATTCTGCCATCCAAGCAACGTCTTTGTCATGGACGCCCCTGCTTATTTCAGCAAGACAATGCCAAACCACATTCTGCACATGTTACAACAGCGTGGCTTTGTTGTAAACGATTGCGGTTACTAGACTGGCCTGCCTGCAGTCCAGACCTGTCTCACATTGAAAATGTGTGGCGTATTATGAAGCGCAAAATACGACAACGGAGACCCCGGACTGTTGAACAGCTGTAGCTGTACGTCAAGCAAGAATGGGAAAGAATTCCACCTACAAAGCTTCAAAAATTAGTGTAAATTCCCAAACGTTTATTGAATGTTGTTAAAAGAAAAGGTGATGTAACACAGTGGTAAACATGACCCTGTCCCAGCTTTTTTGGAATGTGTTGCAGCCATAAAATTCTAAGTTAAAGATTATTTGCTAAAAACAATAGTTTATCAGTTTGAACATTAAATATCTTGTCTTTGTAGTGTATTCAATTAAATGTAGGTTGAACATGATTTGCAAATCATTGTATTCTGTTTTTATTCATGTTTAACAACTTCATTGTAATTGGGGTTGTAGAAGCCATTTTCCCACGTTGTAGTTGAGGTATTTGATTGACAGTTGGATAGTTGCTTTTGAAGACGTCCTTTTATATAATTATTTTCTAAACATTCAAATATGGCAGGGTTGTTGACAGCACTCTTGTCTGTGGTGTGTCAAATTTAAAATATATTTATTTTCCCTTTATAGGAACTTTAACTTTGATAACTGACAAGGGAGTCCTGGAGTTTTACAGCATTGAATTTCAGTCATCTTTGCATAAAAAAATCCACTGTACATTCATTATTCTTTTAAGGTTCCTTAGTGTCACAAAAAAAGCTACAAAAAGCACAACACATGAAGTTCATACAGGGGTGTTGAAAGTTCAGTCCGAGGGCTCTTTGAGGCCCGCCATCCATATTTTGCGGCCTACTGCCTATACTAAAAATATTTAACATGACCCATAAGGTTTTTGAAAAGTGGTGGGGTTGCTACACACACATGCTCCATGGCTGCGACACGACCCTGACAACTACAATGACTACTTCTAATAGTAATTAAGAAATGATAATGGTCATAATAAATCTTATTTTACATAATTTTCTAGATATCCAAAGACTAAAATATAAACTATCTTCACTTAAATTAGTAACACAATTTCTCTTCATGTCCTGGGGGATAAAGATAATACATTTTTAAAAGCGCAAACAAAATAAATGAATTTTCCCCCACTTTCTCATCTGATGTGTGAACATACCACATTAGTGATCCTCAAGTAAACAGACTTAAAGATTGTCAGACTGCTCTTGTTTTGAATGTAAAGCTGTGATGCGGCTGAAGTTTTGTGCCGTTTTCGAGGCATATTTTTCCCAACAAATCTGGTAGTGTTACAAACCAAGGAACATTTGAAGAGATTCCACTGTACTGCATTTGTATTTTCTAGGTATTTAGTTTTTCTGTGTGGAGGGAGAAAATTACCCGCCTAAAGGTATACTCCTTCTGCTTGTATTTCCCCCACAGGCACTACAAGCCCGAGTTTGACAAGCTGAAGATCTGGTACGAGCACAGGCTTATCGACGACATGGTCGCTCAAGTACTGAAGTCTTCTGGAGCCTTTGTGTGGGCGTGTAAGAACTACGACGGCGATGTTCAGTCTGATATCCTTGCGCAAGGTGAAATGCTGTGTGTATATATATATATATATATATATATATTTTTTTTTTTTTTGCTTGCTTTGACAACAAAAGATCTAATTTCGCCTTGCTGTATTTCAGGTTTTGGTTCTCTGGGACTTATGACATCCGTGCTGGTGTGTCCTGATGGCAAGACGATTGAGGCCGAAGCTGCCCACGGCACCGTGACCAGACACTATCGCGAGCACCAGAAGGTTATTTCAACAGGACATCCACTCACTTTGTTGCCCTCCACCACAGAAATTCAGCTGCAAGCATATTGTGTATTAAGGAGCTATGCTGCCACTGTGTGGCGAAATGAAGCACAGTCACAGATATAAATTCCATAACAGTTCAATGATGTCCAGACTTATGAAGTAAATTTGTTCCGTGACCTTGCTTGTCAAACCAATCAAATCAAATCCGCTTTCCCCATAAAAATGTATGGAAATGCCAGTCTGCCGATTAACCTTTTTTTACAATGCTTTAATATAAAAAATTGCACTGTACAGTGTTGTACAGTATTTAAAACATACTTTACTTTCACTTAATTTTTTAAAATATGTTTACTCTCTCTACACTCTGCCGGTACGGTGGACGACTGGTTAGCACATCTGCCTCACAGTTCTGGGGACTGTGGTTCGAATCCCAAATTGGAGTTTGAACATTGTCTCAGAATAGATTGTCTTCAACCTTTAAGGTCACGCTGAAAGAATGAGCCGCCTTTGGAAAATAAAAATAAAAAATAAAATAATAAATGGAATTGATAATACTGTGACGGCACGGTGGACGACTGGTTAGACCGTCAGCCTCACAGTTCTGAGGAGCGGGGTTCAATCCCAGGTCCCGCCTGTGTGGAGTTTGCATGTTCTCCCCGTGCCTGGGTGGCTTTTCTTCAGGCTCTCCGGTTTCCTTCCTCCCGCATCCCAAAAAACATGCATGGTAGGTTGATTGAGGACTCTAAATTGCCCATAGGTGTGAATGTGAGTGTTGTTTGTTTCTATGTGCCCTGCGATTGGCTGGCGACCGGTGTACCCCGCCTCTTTCCCTTAAGATAGCTGGGATAGGCTCCAGCAGCCCGTGACCCTAGTGAAGATAAGCGGTAAACAAAATGGATAGATGGATGGATTATTCACTACGCTTTCCTCACTTTCAGCTGCTTCTCCATCTTTTCATTGACCGAGGTCTGCAGCTAATGAATTATTGTAACGCCCTTGGCTGGGGTTGTTGCTATTATCGACGCCTTCTGCTTCAGTATAGCACATATTGGAGAAGTAATATGCTCGGACTGTTTCTCCAAGTCGACTTCATGCACACCTCAATCCTCCCCAATAGTTTCCAGATTTAATTAAAAACTCTTAAATTAGGGCACTCGTAAGTGACTGTACATTTAAAATGATGCATGCGAGTATGTCAAAAGTCCATAATTGACTTCTCCACGTCGTCAGGGAAGGCCAACGAGCACCAACCCCATTGCCAGCATCTTCGCCTGGACCAGAGGCCTGGAGCACCGTGGTAAACTCGACGGAAACCCCGACCTCATCAAGTAATAGATGTTAAATATCTGAAAAGTCTCAACCCACCGAGATACAATAGTTCCTTTTCCTAACAAGATATTTTTGCTTGAATCAACAGGTTCTCCCAGACTCTGGAGCATGTGTGCGTAGAGACCGTGGAGAGTGGCACCATGACAAAGGATCTCGCCGGCTGCATCCATGGCCTGTCTAAGTAAGTTCCTCTCACTTTATGGCTCACAGCTTGGTTGAGGTCTTGACTTGCAAATAGCTTTTTACACAATTAATTGCGTTATTAGTTAATTATGCTCGACGGTAATTTAATGAAAACATATTTTTAGGCTTTTAATGACCCTCAGGTTTGAACACATTCCGACTTGCTTTTTAATCACCTTTGAAAATAAACGATTGTTACTGTTATCTGATGTGATCAGAGCAATAAAATGCAGCAGTGTCTTGATCTTAAATACCTTGACAGAATCATCACACAATAAGCTCTTTTATTGCATCATCTTGCAAAGCATTTACTGTATTTTCCCTGCATCTGCTTTATCTCACAGTCGATACATTGGTTGAAGAAATATAATGCTTAACAGGGTCATGATACTGAAGTAAAATTACTCCTTTGGATCCTCTGGGTGGTCCGTCAAATTTGACTCATAAAACATCAGTATTGGTGTCAATTGGTCATTCTGTGGCTGCAGATGTCTCATTTAAATAATGACCAGGGGGCCATGTGATGAGTCATGAAGCCGTATAGAGGCAAAATGTTGGATCCTCTGAACAGTGTCAAGAGTGTAATTCACTCTTCTGTTGAACTGTTGATAACTTCAGAAAGCTGAAATGCGGCTGTGCCTTAATGCTGTAATTTTGTGACGCGTCTGAAGCTAAAACTAAATGTCGAAAATCATTTCTTTAACCTTAACAACGTTCTAGTTTGCCTCTGTGTTCTCTGAACCGTATTCCACAAGATTCCCCAGATAAAGTAACAATACCTTTTGAAAACAAGATTCTGCGTTTGTTGGAGGCATCCTTCTATGCAAGTAATGCATTTTGTTAATAGACTACAATAGTACAAGCTATTAACTCAAGACCAACTGAAAATTGAGGCAAAATCATTAATCGAAATCATATAAATCATTGTCATTTTGTTTTCTTGATCTTGACTTATTTATAAAATTTATTTTCATTTACATAATCCATTGGAGTGGTTTTATTTTCAAGGAGAGAATTTCATATCCAGTAAGCCCTTGGGCTTCTTTTCCTCTCCTGCGTAATTGTTTTTTCTGTTTTCATGGTGCATAGCAGGAAAAAAATAAATATAGGGCCAAAGGAGGTGTGGTGAAACTGTTGTTATTATACTGCATGCTTTTATTTTGTAGCCCTGACATTTGACAGGATGTCTTTCACCGATGTTTCCTGAGTGTTGCCAAGCACACCGGGAGGATTGTTATTAATAATTGTGGAAATGCCCCTTTCCGTCTCTGCTGAACCCTTTTTTACACTGCATATGAAATGCTTCGTCTGAACGCGTTGGATGATCCTCACTCAACAAGAAACAAAAGCAGACTGAGTCAAGGGCACGTGACGTGGCACATGGACTGCGGGAAATAAATGGCCAATTATTTTTGTTTTGTTTGTTTTTTAAATGCAAAAACCGAGTGACTGTATGAAAACTGACACAAATTTTGATGAAAAAAGGGGTAAAAAAAAACAGATCGTATGAAAAATAGGGCATACGAAAACAGAGGTTCTTCTGTCCTAATACCGCTTGTGATAAGCAGGCTCCAACTAACGGGACATGAAAGAATTCTGCCTGAAAACTGCCCAAATATACTTAAGTTGTATTTAACTTTTTTGTACAACAAATTTACATTTAATCTTTCAGAAGTTTATTTAGATATACATTTTAAATGCTATGTGCAATACATTGAGTCATTAAGGTACAGTTTAAAAAAAAAATCCTATATTTAAGCTCATTAATGTCTGAACTGCATAATGTTAGTGTCTTATGAAATACACATTTTACAACTAAAACTCCTGTCGTTTTTGATGTACACTTAGGCCTAGTACACTGCTGTATTTTAATATTGGTCATGATGGTACATGAAGAGCGTATTTTTATTCAGGTGGTACTTGGTATACATGTTATTTGATACAAATCTGTACATTTGCCCTTGTAATTTTACCCCTGAAGATGTGAATGATTTTGCTGTTTTGTTAAATAGAAATGCCATTCTGTCTTTCACCCACAGCGTCAAGCTGAACGAGCACTACGTCAATACCACAGACTTCCTTGACGCCATCAAGACAAATTTGGATAAAGCCCTTGGCAAGTGAAGGACTTGAAGAAACTATCGTTAACAGGGCATTGTCACGCTTCTGTTTTTGTACCTCATTTTTAACTTAAAGGTCAATCAATTCACAGACATTTTCACCTGAAGGACAAACATTTGTGTTATCTTAGAAGTATTTTGCTGTTCTATTGGGGGTTATTAAATGGTTGAGAGTTGCCCTACCACTTAATACCTCCCTTAACACATGTCCAGTGTTTTGCAAGGTTTTATTTTTGTAATGTGAAGTACTGTATTCAATACTGTGTAATGCCTGGGGCAAGACTGCAGCTTATTTGACAATAAAACCTTTTTGACCCACACAAGAGCTCGTAACGTTCTTTGAAAACCAAAACACATCTTATATGGAAATGCCTGTAATCCCTTTCAGCCTGGCCAAAGAGCCAACAGAAAACGTTTTTAATAAAGAAAATAGCGCTCTGATATTTTACTTATAAAAACGAAGTCAAATGTAAAGAATTAAACAATTTGTACGTCACAAGTCCTTGTGACTGCACCGCCTCCTGGTTTGTGCGACTTGGCCACCTGGGGGCAGTAGAACACAGACTACATGGAGACCGTCACTACAAAACGCTGTAAGCTACAGTAATATTTTTTTGTTTGTTTTGCAGAGAATGAAGAACATTCCAGGTGAATATTATATTGTCTCACCACATGTTGCCGCACTGTTCAATATCCGTTTCTTAACGGGTTATAATGCCGAGACACCGATGCTATGTTAGCCTGTCAATGGTGTAGTTTGTTAGCATTAAGCTAAGCAGAAATTTCTAGGGCAAAGCTGGAGTGGGTACGGAAAGTATTCAGACCCCCTTCAATTTTTAACTTTAAAATATATATTTTTTAAATATATTGCCGCTATTTGCTAAAATTATTTAAATTCATTTTTTTCCACAATGTACAACCCCCAATTCCAATGAAGTTGGGACATGCTAAGCATAAATAGAAACAGAATACAATGATTTGCAAATCATGTTCAACCTATATTTAATTGAATACACTACAAAGACAAGATATTTAATGTTTAAACTGATAAACTTTATTGTTTTTAGCAAATCATCATTAACTTAGAATTTTATGGCTGCAACACGTTCCAAAAAAGACTGAGAAAGTTGAGGAATGCTCATCAAACACCTGTTTGGAACATCCCACAGGTGAACAGGCTAATTGGGAACAGGTGGGTGCCATGATTGGGTATACAAGGAGCTTCCCTGAATTGCTCAGTCATTCACAAGCAAAGATGGGGCGAGGTTCACCTCTTTGTGAACAAGTGCGTGAGGAAATAGTCGAACAGTTTAAGGACAATGTTCCTCAATGTACAATAGCAAGGAATTTAGGGATTTCATAATCTACGGTCCATAGTATCATCAAAAGGTTCAGAGAATCTGGCTAAATCACTGCATGTAAACGGCAAGGCCGAAAACCAACATTGAATCGCCGTGACCTTCGATCCCTCAGGCGGCGCTGCCTCAAAAATTGACAATGTGTAAAGGATATCACCACATGGGCTCAGGCTTTGAGCTAATACAGCCATGCGTCATTTTGGGAATGATGCATTTTTCACTCCTGGATTTGGGGATTCTCTGCCATTCCCCCTTGCAGATTCTCTCCAGTTCTGTCAGGTTGGATGGTGAACGTCAGTGGACAGACATTTTCAGGTCTTTCCAGAGATGCTCAATTGGGTCAGGGCTCTGGCTGGGCCATTCAAAAACAGTCACGGAGTTATTGTGAAGCGACTCCTTCGGTATTTTCACTGTGTGCTAAGGGTCATTGTCTTTTTTTAAGGTCAACCTTCGGCCCAGTCTGAGGTTCTGAGCACTCTGGAGAAGGTTTCCGTCCAGGAAATCCCTGTTCATCTTTCCTTCGATTGCAACCAGTCATCCTGTCCCAGCAGCTGAAAAACACCCCCAGAGCATGATGCTGCTACCACCATGCTTCACTGTTGGGACTGTATTGGACAGGTGATGAGCAGTGCCTAGGTTTTCTCCACACATGCCACTTAGAATTAAGGCCAACAATTTCTATCTTGGTCTCATCAGACCAGAGAATCTTATTTCTCCCCATCTTGGAGTCCTTCAGGTGTTTTTTAGCAAACTCCATGCGGGCTTTCGTGTGTCTTGCACTGAGGAGAGGCTTCCGTCGGGCCACTCTGCCACTGGTGGAGGGCTAGAGTGATGATTGACTTTTTCCCATCTCCCAACTGCATCTCTGGAGCTCAGCCACAATGATCTTTGGGTTCTTCTTTACCTCTCTCACCAAGGCTCTTCTCCCCCGATTCCTCAGTTTGGCCAGACGACCAGCTCGAGGAAAGGTTCCCAAACGTCTTCCATTTCAGGATTATGGAGGCCACTGTGCTCTTAGGAACCTTAAGTGTGGCAGAATATTTTTTTTAACCTTGGCCAGACCTGTGCCTTGCCATAATTATGTCTCTGAGCTCTTCAGGCAGTTCCTTTGACCTAATGATTCTCCTTTGCTCTGATATGCACTGTGAGCTGTAAGGTCTTATATAGACAGGTGTGTGGCTTTCCTAACCAAGTCCAATCAGTATAATCAAACACAGCTGGACTCCAATGAAGGTGTAGAACCATCTTCAGGATGATCAGAAGAAATGGACAGCACCCGAGTTAAATATAGATCGTCACAGCAAAGGGTCTGAATGCTTATGGCTGTGTGATATTTCAGTTTTTCTTTTTGAATAACTGCAAAAATTTCAACAATTCTGGTCAATATGGAGTGCTGTGTGCACATTAATGAGGAATACAATTAAGTTAAATGACTTTTACAAATGGCTGCAATATCCATCCATCCATTTTCTGAGCCACTTATCCTCACTAGGGTCGCGGGGGTGCTGGAGCCTATCCCAGCTGTCATCGGGCAGGAGGCGGGGTACACCCTGAACTGGTTGCCAGCCAATCGCAGGGCACATACAAACAAACAACCATCTGCACTCACAGTCACACCTATGGGCAATTTAGAGTCTCCAATTCATGCATGTTTTTGGGATGTGGGAGGAAACCGGAGTGCCCAGAGAAAACCCACGCAGGCACAGGGAGAACATGCAAACTCCACACAGGCGGGGCCAGGGATTGAACCCGGGTCCTCAGAACTGTGAGGCTGACGCTCGAACCAGTCGACCGCCTGGCTGCAATATATCAGTGAAAATTTTAAGGGGTCTGAAAACTTTCCGTACCCACTGAATGTGACTGTTTTAAAAACCAAACGTAATTCTGTTTGTTTTATGTTTCAACTGGGAGTACCATTAAAGAGGTTGAAGCCTCTTTTTTTTTTTATTTTTTTTTATTTTTTTTTTTTAATTGTTCACTATTTGCCAAACCGCTGCTTGTTGTTAAGTTAACTCCTCAAAAGTCAAAGCAAAACTTCAGCCTCATGACAGCGCATATCTTGAAAAGCTCAAGTCAGGTCACTTGTAAGTATGCCCGACATCATCATCACCATCACACTGGTTTATGACAGAAAACTTAAACTTGGCATTCTCTCTTATGATTCATCACTAAAACTGATGGAATGAACAACGGCACCTCCGATTAGCATCTTTATTTGGAATGTATGATCGACATTGCACATGAATGAAGTGTTGTTTTTTTTTGGGGGGGTGGGCTAAGCTTTGGGAAAACTGAATCCATTGAAGGCTTCTTGAATGATTTTCCGCAAGGTCCGTGGCCCTGTCACATGGTGGGAGGTTGTCGTTCATCACTTGAGCGCGTCGCACATCATGATGGATGGCGGCTCCCACAACACGCCAGGGCACTTAATATTTCTTTGACTTTTTTTTTCCTTTTTTTTTTTAAAGGACAATTCTTGTTGAGATTCATCCATTAAAAAAATAAGTTATATGAATACTAGGTTTGCATTGCTTTCGGGAAATGTAGCAGTAATGCCTTTGGGTCTCTGGTAATCTTTTGAAGAGATCTACAGATGAGTTGGGGAAGGGAGCCTGAATGCAATTTCACCATGTCTGAAATTGGACCTTAAGAAATCCAGTGTCCCGACACAAAAAGACTCACGCCGCCCGTGGCGGCAAGATTCGCTCAGATTCTTTGGTAACGGGGCTCTGCTGTTTAGTTTTTCTTTTCTCATGAAAACATTTAATTCAAATAATGACATTCATAGACTACTAGCTTGACATAGTGGTGACAGTTAATGCAGAAACCGAAAAAGTAGACAGTGGTCCTCAATGCATTGCACCAGTTAGGTTACCAGTCAACATAAAACTGATACATTCTGTACAATATTATACAATAAAACGTAGCACGGCATTCCAGTGGTATTTAGATAATTTCGCAGACATTTTGATTCGTCACAGTACAAACCAAAGTTGACCTGTGCAAAGTTAAGCTTTGGTGAGTGAAATGCACAATAACAAGTGTCCACTTTCTCCAACCTTTTCTATTAGTTTACATACAATAGAGCGATCAGGATTGTCTCAGTGTGTAAGTGCAGTAAAACAACATCTGTGCATCAATCTTCAAATGTGCTTTTGGACATTAGGCTCAGATGATGTTCATGACACTACAAAATCTTCCCCATTGTAGGCAGTCCACTTGCTTGCAAGTATACCTCGTACAATTGTTTTTTGTGTTGTTTCCCCCCCCCCCCCCCCAAATAATAAAAAAAAAAAAAATCGACTCACTGGACATTTCAGTAGGTACACCTGCATGCTGTCTGATTCGATCCAATACAACAACCAAAGAAATCTGAATTTAATACTCATTTTGATCTTGACTGACAGAGGTGTGTATTTAACTACCGTATGTTTATTTTTGTGGTTGAGTGGTGTAGCACTGCGGTGCATCAAACTGAGAAGTGGTATTATGATTTTGATTACCTTAGAGCAGTGGTCCTCAAACTTTTTACACCAAGTACCACTTAACAAACTTTTTAGCTCTCAGAGTACCACCATAATGACCAGCATCAAAATACAGTAGTGTAGTAGGCTTAACTGTTCATTAAAAACAAGACAGAGGTTATATTCTTGAAAAGTAAACTTAATATTGTAAACCAGCGTAACATTATGCTGTTTGAACGTTAACACTGTGCTTAAATACAGAAAAAAACAACTGTACTTAATGATTAAATTAAAATGTACGGTGCATAAAAGTTAAATCAAATTAGATAAATGTTGGAAAACAAATCGTTCTAAAAGATTAAATGCAAATATAATGTGCTCAAAAGTTAAATGCAACAATTTGAAGCAGTGCATGTTCTACACCAGTTATTTTAAAAAATGTGCTACAGGTACCACTAGTGGCTCCCTCTCATGGTAGGCGACAGAATCACAGCCTAAGTACAGTTCAGTTGTATTTAACTTTGAAGTTCAACACGTTTGCATTTAGTCTTGCGATTGTATTGTAATGTTGGTCATGATGGTGGAGTAATAAGTTTGACAACCACTGTCTTCCACCATTGCAGCTGTGCAGTGTACCTAATTGTGGCCAGTGAATAGAGTCGGAAAAAGTAGTTCCGTAACATTGTAGGTGATTCCAGTGCATACGAATGTGCAGCTCTGCTTGGTTTTGTTGAAGAACAAGCCAAGCTCCTTAACAGCAAAAAAAAAAAGAAAAAAAAAAGTAATTTCTATCCTTCATATTCATTTTGGGGTCGCTCGCTTTGCTAACTCATGTGGCACTGCAACGTCCTCCTCCTTTCCCATAGGTGCTGTAATACTCCATTGAAGATAGTTTCGAAATGTCCGGTGTATTGTTGTTGTTATTGTTGTTCGCCCGGTTCTCTCGCTCGCTGAATTCAAAGCTCTCCTCCTCATACTCTTCCTGTCCTTCTGTGTCTTGAGGTGGCTCTGATGGAAGAAGCAAAGAGAAATATGATTCAACCTGTCCTCGGCAAGACACCCGCAGTTATTTCGAAAGACACGTAGCCTCACTGAGGACAGACGGGCGCGAGACTGGCTCTCCTCTCTGTGTCAGGCTCACTCTCCGGCTGATTCGGACAGGCGTGTCTTATCAAGACACTGCTATATTTGCTAAATACGCAGTTTGGGACTGACAGCGAAACATCAAAACACCCTGCCACGAGATTACAGTACATGCTGAGTCAAAGTGCATTAGCGACAGACACTGACAATAATGCGACGTGAAGCCCACCGAAGTTTCACTCTTCTGCAGAGACGCCGCAACAGTACAGGCGACTACGGCGAGTTGAATGGGCCCGGAGTTGGAATTCAACACTAGCATGCTTCTAAAGTCACCGCAGAAAGGCGATGGCAAAGAGGGAAAGTGTGTAGACCATAAAATAGGAAAACTTATTTTTGATGAAAGCAGTGCACACTGTCACTGTCCTGGCTGCTCAGTAAAATAATTATGAAGCCATAATCAGGCAGTAATTTAAAAACAAAACCCGTCTCCAGCATGAGCTCTTTCTGCATGTTCGCCACCACACGTTCATCCATCACACATCATCCCAGTTGGAGGTGAGTATACAATGTATTGTTTTGATTTGTTTCAGTCTACAACAATTGATTTCTTTTAACATTTTTATCACAGTTATTAAAAAGCGCGGTGCGTGAAGTTGACTCGCCTTCAGCAATCCTCCCTATCTCCACTTCCCTAGGGTGAGTACACAATTTGTTTTTGTCTTATTGTACAGCATTATCCAACTTCTGTTGACACTCGAATGATACATTTGGTAACCTATCGCGCCTCCGAATACGCCACACATTCATTTATGGAATACAATAATTGGTGCTTTATTGAGTGCAGTAAAAGAATAATCAGAAAATACGTGTTTTGACAGCTGGGACAGGCTCCAGCTCGCCCGTGACCACAATTTCAGCAAACTCTCCAAAACAGTGATTCCCAACTACTGTGATAATTAAGTGTGCTGTGGAAAATTATCAAATTTCACTAAATTGTTCCAGAAAAATGTATCTTTGTTCATCTATTTATGCCAGCGACAGGTAGAACTATAGAATGGTCTTCCACTAGATGGCAGAAGGTACAATTAACACGTACTGTATGTATCTGTTGCCCTAGAAGAAGAAAGTAAGTGCTTAGTCTTCAACTAAACACTGAGTAAGACAATTTGTGACTAAATTGAGACGGCATCATCACCATTTCAGGTTTATTTTCTTTGGTTTAGAATATTTTCTCATTTAAAATGCTGACTGGATGCAATTAAGGGTTCAGTCTTGCCCAAGGACACTTCAGCAGGGGAGCGTCAGAGACAGGATTCAAACCATTGACCCGTCAGTCAGCAGAAGACCTGCTCCACCAACTGAGCAACAACTGCCCCATTAAGAGCTCCTCAGTGAGTCACTTACCGTGCCCCTCTATCGTGCCGTCCATGACGCCATGTTTGACCTTCATGTGTCGGCTGAGGTTGCCCTTCAGGTTGAACTTGCTGCTGCAGTAAGGGCATTTGAAAGGCTTGCTGCCGGCGTGGAGGTGCATATGGCCGAGGAGGTTGTACATTCTGTTGAAGGACTTGCTGCACACCTGCAAGACGAGAATGCAGACTTTTAGGAACCCCCTTCGTTCCCGGTCCTGTCTCCAAGTCGAGTCTCATTCACCTTGCATTTGAACGGCTTTACGGGCAAATGGACAATCATGTGCGTCTTAAGAGTCTGCTTTTGGACAAAGGTCTTGAAGCACACGTGGCACTGGAAGGGTCTCACGCTGGCATGGATCAGCATGTGTCTCTTCAGGTTGGCAGACAAGGTGAACTCTCTGGAGCAGACTTCACACTTGAATTCTTTCATTCCCTGTCGAGGGATTTAAAAAATAATTAAAAAAAAAAAAAAGGGTCTGTGTGAGTATTGTAATCCAGATGTTGAGCCAATTTATGTGTGTACTCCTCTGAAACCTTTTTGGGTATTTTGACCATTTATAATTTTCTACAAATATATGCTTTCCATTACAATACAGTAGTGACTTGAGACATGAGTGCTTAACTTATGAGTGTTTCGAGATATGAGCCATCGCTTGGCGGATTTCTTTTTTTTTTTTTATTTCTTTATTTTTTTTCTCTGAGATACAAGCAAAAATGTTAGATGGCGGCAGTAAATTCTCAACATCTGACCACCATTAATTCACATTGGTTTCCTTGCAGTGGAAGGACAATATCAGTTGGTGGCGCTAATGGAACATTAACTTGGTTTGCCATTCACCTATTAACTCCACAGAAGAAGAACAAGGAAGGACACAACTTTAGGTACAGTCGTGTTTTGTGCTCGCATGTTTGCAGGTTACCCATCCATCCATTGTCTGAGCCACTTCTCCTCACTAGGGTTACGGGCGTGCTGGAGCCTATCCCAGCTATCATCGGGCAGGAGGCGGGGTACACCCTGAACTGGTTGCCAGCCAATCACAGGGCACATACAAATAAACAACCATTCGCACACACATTCACACCTACGGGCAATTTAGAGTTGTCAATTAATCTACCATGCATGTTTTTGGGATGTGGGAGGAAACCGGAGTGCCCGTAGAAAACCCACGCAGGCACGGGGAGAACATGCAAACTCCACACAGGCGGGGCTGGGGATTGAACCCCGGTCCTCAGAACTGTGAGGCAGACGCTCTAACCAGTCGTCCACCGTGGCGCCTGTTTGCGGGTTATGTGTAGAGCAAGTTTTTTTTATACAGTACAATACCGATGAGTGCAATTTTACATATGACAAAAACATTTAAAAAAACAAGTCTTAGTGTTTTTTGGGGTGGGCTGTAATGAATCAAGTGCATTTCTATTCATTTCACTGGGGAAATATTATGTTAAATACATGTGTTTTGCGATAAGAGCATGGTCACTGAACAAATTAAACTCTTATCTCAAGGCAGCACTGTACTGGTATATGGAATTTGGGAGTTATGTTGTCAGTAGTGGCACTGGTGGCCCAAACATTTCAAACTCATAATACAAACTACAAGATTTCCTCTTCAATGCGGGTCAGATGATCAACCAGCACGTCTACAGAGATGCTGTGGGGTTTGCTTTGTCATGAGGCAAGAGTTGTGGAACAATGCCCTGAGCAATTCCTGACAATTCCTGGCCAAAAAGAACGTCACCATGCTGGAGAAGCTTCCCACTCACCCAACCTAGCGCCGTGTGATTTTTGTTTCTCTTTACCAAGCCCAAGGGGGTTATCAAGGGGACTGGTTTTGAAGACATCAGAATGGCTGTGACAATGGAACTGCGGGGATCATAAACGGCGGCCAGAGAAGGCTGGCAAAGTGCGTTAGACTCCAGAGGAATTACTGTGAAGGCCAAAACTTGTAGTTTGTAGTTAGGACTTGAAATAATTCTTTTGTGACACCGGTCCTGGAACTTTTCAGACACACCTCGTTTTCTAAAAAATTGCAAAATCTGAGCAACTGATTATTTTACAGTAGTCTCCTAATTTTTTTCTAGCACTTTATATCACAGCCCTGCTGAGTGTTTAGGTACCTAGTACAAAAAATGAAGGTATTAGGTTTGTTAAGTTTTGTTATTAAGTTATTTTTTTGTTGCAGCTTTAAGTTCTACAGATCTCACTCTGGAATAAAGCTGATTTCATTGTGAGATAAAGAGTTTATGAGATAATTGATGTTTCAATTAAAAACAAAGGGCTTTTCAACAACTCACAAAACCAAATTCCCACTAGTAGGAAATTGAGACAAACAGGAAGTTTGAGACTTTGAAGCTTAACAATGCATACCGTTGCTAAGCCGTAGATTTGTATATTGACTGTTAAGTGAATTGGTTTCTTTAAATCTCTGAGTAGTTTTGGACTGACTATTGTGTGTGCATGGAAGTCAGACTCATTACTTGGTATCAGTACCTTCTATCAGTATCATCTTATGGTGTTACCATCTTGTGGTGTTAGTACCTTGTGAGTGAGGGCGTGTTGCCGCAAGTGATGGATCTGGACAAACTCCATGCCACACTCCGGGCAAACGTAGGGACGTACGTTCTGGTGCTTCATCAAGTGGTTCTGCAGCTGACTGCGGTACGCGAAGGACTTGTGGCACTCGGTGCACTGGTACGTGGTGGGGCCCTGGTGGCTGGTCAGGTGGCGCTTCAGGTGTGCATAAGTCGGGAACTCCATGCCGCACTGGGTGCAGACGTGGCACTGACCGTTCTCGTGTTTGCTCTCGTGGGTCCTCAGCTCACTGGGGTAGGCGAAGCCACGGCCGCAGAAGCGGCAGCTGTAGGGTTTGACATCGGTATGCTGCAGCATGTGCCTCTTCAGGTGGCTGGTCTGTGTGAAGGCCTTCTCGCAAACAGTGCACTTGTGAGGTCGAGTCCCCTGGTGGGTCAGTAGGTGAGTTTGGAGGTGGCTCGGCTGCTTGAAGAGCTTTCCGCAGTGGATACATTCGTGGGGCTTTATTCCATTATGGCCCAAGATATGAGTGACGAGGTTATATTTAGATGTGTACGACTTCTCGCACATCCGGCACTTCCATCGTTTTAGACCCTCGCCCACATCTACGCAGTAAGACTCGTCGATCTGTACATTGATGTCCAGGCGGTCTATTTGCATTCGCCTGGCGAGGCCCTCCGGGTCTGACCACAGCATGGCCTGGCCGTTTTCCTCGTACTCCCCTGGCAGCGGCATGCCAGCAGGCTCGTATGCCACCTCGTTGGATTGAAAATATTTATTGTCCAGAGGTTCGGCAGTATCTCCACCGGTCTTTAGATTTAGCGCCTCCTCCTCTGGTTCCTCTTCCACGACTGACTCCTCTTCCTTCCTGTTAGTATTCACGCTTTCCTCTTGTTCTTGTCCTAGGGATCCACCTTCTTGTGGTAGGGAAGTTTCTCTCACACATGAAGAACAGTTTCTGCAAGCTTGCTCAGTCAGAGAGCTTTTTTTATTTGCAATGTGTTCCCCTTGCTTGGCGGGGATACACCTGTTGTTCATGTGAACGCACGCAGGAGATGTCGCAGACTCAATCAGTTCACCTTTAACCTGAGCTTTTGGACTTGATAGTTTGGGCGGGTAAGCCACTAACTCTCTGTCACTCCTGGGTCTCTTGGTCCTAGGTCCATGGGGGATAGGCCGTCTGCTCTCACTAGCGCTAAGCTGAGAGGCCGTGTCCCCAGCAGGCTCAGGCAGGTAGTCCCCATTGGCCCCGATCAGCTGGTCTGCGTACTCGTACTCCATGGCTTCGGGTGGTGGAGGCGGGCCCTCTTTGGGCTCTCCTGTGTAAAAACCATTTGGTGCGATTGTGGCACCAAATATTTCATTTTGGGAGATGAGTCCGAGAACAGCAGCCTGGGCCAGAGATAGAACCACAACAGGTTCAGTCTGTGTGCCCACGTCCATTTGGCCTTCAGTCACCTTTGGGTAAGTCCGCACCATTCGGCCGCTCTCCTCCTCCTGGAAGAAATGTACAGTTTGAATCAGGAAAACTAACAGAAGCAGGAGTGTGCCTCTGTCTTTTTCAGTTAAATTGTTACAAAACTTGACCTTATGCAATGTTTCCACATTGAAACTCATTTCCCCTTTTTGGCCACATGATTTTGCTCACAGTTCTATTCATACAAACCAGATGGATTGTATTGGCCTCATGTAAAATGATTACATTATTAGGTTTTATGCTTGATTGTGCCAAATTGACCTCAAATGATGGCTGGAGAGTCTTTCTTAGGGTTCCTCCATCAAAGCAACTTCTTTCTTTGCTTTGAATCCACTCAACATTTGATGAGGGAGATAATATGACAGATATGCGTTAGCACTCCACTTCTGTCCTTGTCGTGCTGTAGAATAATAAATAACACAAGAAGGGATGCGGATCCAGCCAGGAAGTTGACTTCCGTGGACTGTCCCAGCACTTCCTGTGAGAGCTCTCAGCCTGTCTGGCTGACCAGAAAGTCTTCAAACCTATCACTGGCATTACGGCGTCCCATTCAGCTATGGTAAAAAGCACCTTAGCTTTCCACTCAGAGACACTCAGCGTAGAGGGCTTCACATTGCCTGAATGCCACACTTGGCCGTCTTAACAAGATGGTATATACCAGCAGGCAGTCTCATATCCATGACAGACATTTGATTGAGCTCCGAGCTCATTCCGTATTCCAGGCTGAAGCATAACTCTCTGGAAAATTATTGCGCGATTGCAGAGAGTTGCAGACTTCAAGTGAAACTGTATGCAATCAATGAATGCTACAAATTATAGGCCACTGGTTTTAGGAGGCCTTTCAGTGTATGTAGTTTTGATTGGCACGTAAATGTATGGCAGCAAGCTCTGACGTTTAGTTTTCTTCCGTCTTTATAACATACATTTAAGAGTTTTCGGACAGAATACTGAAAGGAAAAAAATTAATGAAAGGGAAACAGTGGCAATAGAGAGGCAATAATGACGTGTGGGGTGAGGAGAGTAGATGTGGATCTGCTGATAAGCACGTCATTTATAATTACTGCTTTTAAAGTCGTCAGACAGAGACAGACTGTGTGTGTTTGTGTGTGAAAGAAAAGGAAAGAGTGACTGGGTGTGTGTTTGAAAGGCGTCTGTGTGTGTGTGTGTGTGTGTGTGTGTGTCTGTGTGAGTGAGAAAGAAAAGAGAGGGAGGGAGGGAGGTATGAAGGGAAGGAGAAAGAGCTGTGGGTGGGGGAGGAGTGGAGGGAGGGATGTAGTCAGATGTAGAAAGAGAGAAATGAGATGGAGGGGCTGAAAGATAAAGAAAGAAGGGAGAGGAGGGCAGGGAAAGGAGAGATTGAGTGAGCATGTGAGAGGTGGGAAGAGAGAAAGGAAAGGAAAAGGAGAGGTGGTGGCGGTGGAGGGGTGATGGAGGGCGAGCCGGAGAGACAGAAAGACAGAGTGAGTGAGACGGGAGAGAAAGAAGAGAAAGCTGAGCATAATGAAAGGCTGGCAAAATGAAAGAGAAAAAAGACAAATGACAAGGCGGAGGAGAGGAAGGCTTGGTAATTGCGCGAGGCCGCACTTTTGTGTGTAAAGTTGCCAGCGAAAACGACACCAGCGGACAAACCAGCGCAGCGCTGATGGAAAATGCGTGCGTGATAGAGCTGGAAACACTTGTGCACATGTTTTACGACTATGCAAATACACTACAAAAGTACACACACCCTCAAAAGGCACAAAACTGCAAAAATAGTCCACCCGCCACCCAAAGCTTAAAACCCTCTTTGCGTTGGGAACTCACCACATTGTTCCTGGAGTGATGTTTGAGGTGTTTCAGGGATCTCATCCTTGAGGAGAAATGAGTGGAGTAAAACAATCCAACCTCCTTTTTATATCAGTGGGAGAGTGGGGCGGTCCCACAGCTCATCCTCCTCCTACTGTTGCTGTTATCAGAACTGACTGTGCCTGCCCCCCCCCCCCCCCCATTAGCCCTCCGCCCCACCAAACACTCACACACACAGCATCACCCCATTTCTTTCTCTTCCTCCCACCCTCTCCTTCCCATCTCACTTCTCTTTCTCTCTTCTGTTCTCTTTACAAACGCGCACACACACATCTTATCTCCCTCACTCACCACATACAATCCAGCATGACCCTTCTGCACACATTTCTCTATGCGTACACACACACACGTATACACACACACACACACACGTGCTATCTTGACTTGATCAATACAGTGGTGTCCTGAGAGCCGAGTTTAATCCATTTTGTGACCAGGTTCGTGACTTAAAACACTCTTACCTCAAATCATCTCTCCCGATTGAAATGAGCCCCCCCCCCACCAAAAAAGATTGGGTTTGTGTTAAGGAAAAATTAGCACTTTATAATATTATATTTTTAGAAAGTCATAGCGATGATTAAACAGAATGTTAAGAATTAAACAGTGATGAATAATCATGATTTAATGCTGCAATCCAATTCATTGTGCTGCTCTTTCTGGTGTGCCCACCTTGGCCACCGGGAGACAGTATAATAGTCATGCAGATCCAGACGAAGAAGACTAGACTTTTTCTACTACTACAGTATGTGACTCAGTAAGATACTGTAATTTTTTGTTGCGGATAAAGAATAGATATGCCTGTGAGTATTGTCAGAATATCTGTCCAAATGTGTTACTCCACAATTGCAACTACAGATGCTAACAGTTACCATGTCAATAGCGTTTTACATTATTTGTTAGCATTAAAGCTGAGCAGACTCTGCATAAGGCAAAGCGATGTTCTCTTAAAAATATACAATGTGCAATTCTTTGTTTTATGTTTAGTGTGATAGGAAACTTTGTTGATTAATTGTTCACCATTTTCCAAACTTCTGCATATTGTGAAGTGAGTTGAATTGAGTTCACTAGCATCATACAGTACTCGCTGGTGAAAGCAAAAAATCGGCCCCACGACGGCTCGCATCTTGAAAAACCTGTAAGTCGGGCCACTTGCATCTCTAGACACCACTTTACTTTGCATATCCCTCTCTTGTCTGTGCACGCCCTAACTCACAACTGGGGAACCCAATCAGTAGTTCTGCGGACAAACATCTTTGTGTGTATGTGTAAGTGTGTGTGCAGGCGCAACACAGGCACGTACGCACTTTGTCCCCGCACACACACACAAACTCACAGAGAACAGGGAGACCTTGGGTAGAGGTGCGTCCGTCACTAGCAAAACAGACAGACAGCTGATATTTTAACTTTTCCCCATGCTGTTTGTCAAATTTCAAGATCCAAACCCTCTTACTAATTACCTATTGAGACAGCCCAAAGTGTGTACAGTGGGAGAAAAATTAGATGTAAGAGTGACAAAAGACACAAGAAAGAGAAAGAAAGGAGAGAAAAGCAGTTCGAAGGGTGGGAGGGAGAGAGACAGGCGTATTGGGAAAAAGAATAAGAAAGAAAGAAGCAGAGGCGGGCGGGGGGTGACGCTGAGTGGAGGAAGAAGAAGAAGAAGAAGAGGGGGGAGGAGGAGGAGGAGGGAGGAAGGGGGTGCATGAAAGAGAAAGAAAAAGGGTAGAGAGGAAAGAGTGGGGGGAGGCAAGGAGGGAATGCAGCAAAAAAAAGGAGGAAGGACGGAAAGGAGAGACTGGTTGTTGGTGGTGGTCATGTCAAAGAGAAAGGAAGGAGAAAAGAAAGAGGGGGCGGGAAGAGATAGAGGAGGCTTGTGAGACTGCACTGAATGAAGGAGAGAAGACTAAAAAAGGGGGATGGTGAGGTGTGAAAAAAAAGAAAGGAGATGAGTCCATCAAGAAGGAGAGGGAGAGCTAGCGGAGGAGGGAAAAGGGGGGTAGTGTAGTTTGAGAGCAAAGGGAATGGAGAGAGGAAAGGGGATAGAGAAGAATAGACTGAAGGAAAAGGGAAGACATTAACTATTGAACTTCCAGATTTGCTCGCAGGCAGCCTTGTGGATCACAAGCGTACCTGTGGGGGCCATGGAGTCCAGATAGCGGCCTTACGGGGTCAGCCCGATCTTCGTAATTGGACAGGTAAGAAGCCTGCCATGGACGAGGGTCCAAACGTGGGGAAGATGAGTGACGTGCGGGCACAGGTGAGAGCGATCATTGTGTGTTTGTGTGTGGACAACATGGCCAGTTGCCACGCTGCATGGCCGGCGCTGTGCATAAACATTCCCCGCTAAATAACAGCAAAGGGCAAACCTTGAAAACCTTGATCAATCATCAGTGGCTGGGAGTGCTGCAAGAATGAAAAAGATAGAGAGAAAGGGGAGTGGAGGGGGAGGAGGGAGCGATAGGGAATGAGAGTGAGCGTAAGGGAGGGGAGGGAAGGAGTGAATGTGTGTGTGTGGGGGGGGGAGGGAGTGTGTGTGGGGGGGTAGATAGCAGGAAGTCGAGGGAGAGAAAATAGAAGGAGAGCGAGGGAAGAAACAAAGAGATAAGAGGCTGAAAGACAAAGAAACCACATGGAAGAAACAACAAGGGACACGTACATAAAACAACACAGAGCTAGCCTATGGGGAAAATGAAAAAGACAGACAACAAAAGTTTGTGGAAGAAGAAATATACTGGCTCCCTTCCAGGCCGAAATCTTTACAACAGTACAACCTGCTCGCTTGGCCGTTGACTTTGGGTAGCTGAAACTAACGCCCCTTTCCACCTCGCAGTGCACTTAAGTTTCAGTCAGTATGTAATTTTCCATCCATTCATTTTCTATACTGCGCGTCTTGTTCGGGTTCACTGCAGGAGCGAGAGGCTCTTCCAGATGAAACACCCAAGACAGGGTGATTGTGAAGAAAGCCAGTCAGCTATGTGGACCACGACACTACCGAGACTGTAATATGGGATCGGCTGCCTTGTCAAAAGTTGTGAGTAGCGCCAAAGAAACCATACTTCATTATGCTTTCAGTAAAGCGCAGTACACACTAGGGATGGAACCACTTAGTCGACTTTTAAAAGCTTGAAGTCGACTAATCGCTAATCACGTGTTTTTGGCATCTCGTCTTCCAATCGGCCAATTTACAAAGGACTTTTGACTCGCCCATCTGCTGCCATGCTGCCATTGCAGGACTATACCGCTCTGTGGAGCAGTGAAATGTCCGGCCAACAACTTTTATATGGGTTTTAGAGGACAAAAATAAGCTTGTTGTGGATCAGAAGAACGATTAGCCTTGCTAAATTAGTTTATTCCGATCACTGCCGGTCTTAAAATATTCATACCGGCAGGACCAAGGGACTGGCAGCAAGGAATGAGGGCAGCGCCGTGGAGTGCAACTCTTATCTTCGTCGACAAAATTGTATGTCCAAAAATGTATGGGGAGCAACTGTGTGAGAACTTCGGATAACAAACATTAACCAAACAACATCACATTTACAACACTGTGTCATAACACTGCATACGGCAGTACTGTGCTACAAGCGTGTGCTAATATTTTACCAACAATGCCATTACCATTAGCACATTCACTTGCAAAATACGCCATAAATGAATAATTTTGCCTGCCTGGCGACGATGGCCTGTCTTAAAACACGCTATGCGATGGAACGCATGGTGATACTTGTTGGCTTTTTAATGAGAATTACATTTCTCCCACTAATTACAACAACTACATTCAGCATAATGTTGATTTGTACTGTTAATAATTTTTTTCTGTGCCGGCCCGTCGAAATATGTCTTCATGCGAAACTAATCCATTGCACGAAAAAGATTAGGGGCCGCTCTACTGAGCTGAAAAAATATAATTCACATTCTCGATTAATCGACTTTGTTGACTTTCATCACATTATAGTCGATTATAAAACCCCTAGTTAATAGGGCCTAGTAAACACATATCTGAAAATTTGGGCGAATTTGTGCCGGATATGACCTGAACGATGAACTTAAAATTAACACACATACCTAAGTGTAATTTTTGACGTACAGTTACACCCATAGCAATTATACATTTGAACTATTTCACCATCATGACTGGACCCCTAAGGGCACTCATAATTATGATGTGGTCTGCGAAACAAGTTTGACACCCATAAAAAAATAATAGCTTGAGCAGAGCATGTAACTCGCCAATGGGGAGTGCCAACATTATCCCCAAACAAGAAACTCAAAACAGCTTTGACTTGTCTCTCTTAATCTAGTGTTTCCCAACCTTTATTTAGCCAAGGCACCCATTTTACATTAAAACATGCTTCATCTTACGACACACCACCCCAAAAAAGTCACAAAAAGTATGAATACAGAAATAAATATTTTTTCTTCGATTTACTCACAAATTGTCTTAGTGTGAAATCTGGGCTTGTTTAGTTGAACACAAAGCTATTATTCTGTTGTATGAATGGCGACAGGTGGATACACAGGTTTATCGGACCTTCTGACATCTAATGGAGGAACATTTAATTTTTCCTCCCATCACTATATGTCGCTGGCATAAATAGATGAACAAAGATATGTTTGTAATAACTGATCTTTTCAATAATGTATTATACAGTTTCACTGTGGGTAACACCGCAAGAGACTGGTGCCAAAAAGTGATATGGCATAAAAATTCACAACTTCTAATAATGAAAAAGCAACTAAATATTAATACCATAACAAATCTGTCCAAAAAGTTACTGCTTGGTGTGAATGGGGTGCCATTCCATTAGGGTTGCATTCGAAGTGGTGGACTAGCTAAAGGGTGAAGCGAGACACAGAGAATTGCCATTTTTGTGTGAAAATGTGCACGGGAATAAAACACAAAAACTTACATTTTCCTCTTGTAATAAACAACCACAAGAAAGAAGAAAATTCAGGATGTCCTCCATTATCGCCCTTTCTGTTCACTGTATCATAATTCTCCTTTCTTTGTTAAATTAATTGGCGGGCTACACTGTGGGTCGCCAAGTTTTCATGTCCTGCTATTTCCAAACTGTATGGTGCCAAGATGAGCTGAACTATACTGCTTGATGGAAACAGCTTGAGAGTGGCACAATGGCCAATGAGTGCAAAAGTGGATCCTCAGCTCAGCTTTCGCCTATGAGTGTCAGTGTCCAGCTCTATATCTTACTAAACCTCAGTGGGGAATTAAAATGCACGTCTGAATGTGTAGAGGTGGCAAAAGTATTATCTGGAATGTCAGTACTTAAGTAGAAGTAAAAAAAGAAGCACAAAAAAGACTGGTAAAAGTCCAGTTCAACTCCTTTACTTAAGCAAAAGTAAAAAGCACTGACTCTGTAATGTACTTGAGTACTAAAGTAAAAATTATTTTTACCCGTCTACCCGTTTTGATAACTCAGCACAACGGAAAAGAGAAGAAAAGAAACAAAAATCAAGTTACAGGTCGCATTTTGTTGTTTTTTAGCTAAGAGCTAGCAGTGGCTCGACCTTTGGATATCAGTTTTCAAATGAAGGCATTGAAAGTAAAAAGCTGCCATAAAAATAAATACTCAAGTACAGATACTGTACCTGAAAAATCTACTCAAGCAGCGTTAACAAAGTATTTGTACTTCCCACCTCTGCCAAAAAGTGGTGCAATATGGATCAGGAGTTGTTTCTGTTGTGTGCACGCCTGTGAATTGGCAGCCCATCACAACAGCTCTGTTAATGTTCTCCTTATTTTGTGCTTTCTGCCCTTTACTCTTTATGCATTGTGCTAAACCATTTGCACTATTACAATGTTTTAGCTGTGGTATTTTTTTAGCGTAGAATATCTGTTGCACTTTCTTCTGGCCATTTGTTTACCATGCCACAACCGTGACGGGTTTCACCCCAACTTGTTGCATCGCTTTGGTGAATGCATCCTGCAGGAACTATGGAGATGGACGAAAGGTAGTGCTAAAATGAAGTACAGTAAACATTTGTTTAGCAATGGGGTTATATTCGAGAAACCCCCCTCGCAATAAGTGAAATCTGAAAAAGTATTATTAATTACATTATTATATCAATTTATGTTTCGTATATTCAATCTAATGCCAATACCTGATACTTTATTGAGGTGCAGATATTTTATTTGTCCACTTGAGGTTACCATCCACACACTTTACGAAAGCACAGTCGTTTGTGCTCTGCTTCAGTGAACAACAGCCTATGTGGACATGGTGTGAACGGGTGATTTTCTGATTTAAGCACGGGCACTGTTGCTCACATTGACAGTCCTGGCAATGTAGTCAGCTAAAAGCATTATAGGAACCCAGAATTCATTGCAGTGATGTTTTTAACTACACTACTGTACTTGTAGAAAATCAAGCTAAACGTTGCACTTTACTTGCATTTGTTCCTGTGGATATTTTCATGTTTGTGTGCATTAGCTATTCGTCAGGCTAAGGTTGGTATTTGTGAATTTATTCAATAAAACTCTGACTGTGGCTTGTGTTTTAAACAGTGACTTTTCGGTCATGTTCTTTGTGTCCTCAAGCAGTTTGGTGATTTATCAGGTGTATGAGTTGAGATTACTCAGTAAAGTGTTGTTTTCTGTTAAAAATAAAAGCCCAACTGACGTTATGTGAGTCATTGCTGCCACATAAAAATCATATAGCCAATAAAGCTAACTGTGTCACAGATGTGCCAGTGAGTAACTTCACTACACTAACCTTTAAAAAAATCTGCGATGCACTTAATCTGCAATAAATGAACGACGGATTACTGTAAACTGTAGCGTGAGAGATGACCAAATGGAACAGGAGATTTTAAACATTCCTTTTGTAAATAATTCTGGAATAAAACTCACTTCACTGGCTCTCTGTTCCATACCGGATCAATACAAAATTTCTGCTGCTCATCCATAATTGTCTCTATGGACACGCCCCTTATACCTACAAGAACTCATCACTCCACAATCCTTCACCCATGCCCTCAGATCTGCAGGCAGTCTCCTCTTTCGAGTTCCCAGCACCAAGCTCTGCACTATGGGAGATGGAGCCTGCTGCTCAACTGCACCTCGCCTGCATTCCCATCCAGCTGAGGGCTGCACAGAGCCTGTACTCTTTTAAAGTTGGCCTAAAAAACTTTTTTTTTCTTCGAAAAGGCCCTTGACTGCTCAGGTGATAGTGATCTGTGTTTTTTATATTATGATTTAAACATGCCTTAAACTTGTAGCACTCTGAGATCCTTTAGTTGAAAATTGCGTTACAAATAAAATGTGTTATTATTCCACCCATCCATCCATTTTCTGTACCGCTTTATCCTCACGAGGGTTGCAGGCATGCTGGAGCCTATCCCAGCTATCTTCGGGCGAGAGGCTGGGTACACTCCGAACTGGTTGCCAGCCAATCGCAGATGTGTTATTATTATCAACTGGAATCAAACGTTTACTGCCACCGACGAATACTGTATATTCGTCTAGTACGTTTTTCAGCGGGTAGGTGGGGGAAGAGGGTGTCGTCCAGGTTGTCTGTAAAATTCAGGTTTGATCCTCGTAGAGGGCGACCTTGCATCTCTTTGGATTTGAGATCAGCACAGCTTTTGAGTAGAAAATAAAGATTAGGGGCTGAATCTCGGTGCGTCACGTCGATGGTGAGGGAGAAAATTGGCAACGCGTTGGTAGTCGGACTTGTTTAGGCACCTCACACTCCAGAGTATGTATGTATGGTATGATCAGAAGATGTGTTGTGGTAGCTAGTAGAAAGTGTGTGTTGTGATCGTGAGAAATGGAGTGAATGATGAACTGAATGTAAAATAGCTACTGACGTTCAACTTGTGTCACGGTTGCTCATGGTTAGGGTTGGGCATCGAGGTTCGAGAACGGATTGGAACCGGGACTAACATCACGGTTCTCCCGGAATCGTTCAAATTTAAAAATGTCGGTTCCTAGTTTTGATGCCTACAGTCTGCCGACCCTGAAGAAGAAAGTGGCGAAAACCAATGGAGAAGAACGCGCACAAAGAGGTGATTGTGCCCAATGGTGGCGCTGAACAAAAGTGTCTTAACTTTGTTAAAATTAATGACCAGTCGCCTCAGTGGAACACTTGGAATAGGATTATATTGTGCAAAGGAGGCTTATGCAATGTGTAGAGGTCTGGCAGGCTTCCTCCCGCTACGAGCCTCAGCCTACACCGCAGGGAACTTCAGTCAACTCAAATTGGGTGAGTAAAACAATAAAATATGTCTATGCCAACATTGAGACAGCTAACAAGTTAGCTCTTGCACTGATGGTTTGTAGCGTTTATTTTAGTCTTCAAACCAACGTAAGAGCTGATGACAGACACAGAAATAAAATATAAATTACTTTACCATACTGGAAAGAAAGTAGAAACAGTCACATTACAAGCTTAACATTGAACCTAAACTTTACCAAAGGTCAAACTAGCAGGTTTACATCACAACGAAATGGGACAAAATTCACAAAAACGTCTCACATTATCACAAACACTAACCTTGTGTCTCATCAGTGGGTAGGTAAAGGAATCAATGTTTTTCAGAGCATTTGGTCACATTCATTACTCTTTTTCAGGCCGTCTTGTTTTACTTTCGTTGTGTAAAATTACCTTTTGTGGCAAAATGTGAGTACCCTTCAAAATAAAAGGCTACAACATGCTTAAAACAGGAAGTCAAGTTAAAACTTGCACATATAAACCATTTGACGTGACAAAGCAGTCACAAATAATTTTAACAATGATATATTTAACTTTTTGCTGAAACAATAATTAATAAATGTCAATTGGGTTCATTGCACACACGTTGCCTTTTGGTTTGTCGGTTATAAAGAATCCTGAGTCAAATCTTCATTTTAGTCTATGCTGCGGTCTTCTAAGAAAATGGATGTTTATAATTTGGACACCGCTTATTTAAACCATGCAAACCTTTTTGACCCAGCCCCCTAAAAGAATCGGAAGCGAAAATCGTTTGGAACCGGAATCTAAATGAGGAACCAGAAATAGGACCGGAATCGCTCAAATTCAAACGATGCCCAACCCTACTCATGGCGCATTTCTTAGTTCAGAATCAGAATCATCTTTATTTGCCAAGTATGTCCAAAAAACACACAAGGAATTTGTCTCCGGTAGTTGGAGCCGCTCTAGTACGACAACAGACAGTCAATTTACAGAACACTTTGGAGACAGAAAGACATTGACACAAAAAAAAAACAGTCACTGAGCAGTGAAGGGTTGCTAGTTACCTGGTAATGCCGGTAAAAAAAAATTTTTTTTTGGACAATTGTGCAAAAAGATGCAGAGTCCTCTAGCACTTAGAATAGTTCGAATGACTAATATTGCAATAGTCCGGTGCAATGACCATTGTGCAAAGGGCGCCGAGACTCCAAGGAGTGTATGCGCTTTAAAGTGACGAGTAGTGCGATAGTCTGGCACAATGTTGGTTGTGCAAATGTTGCAGATACTCCTCAATCAGTGTGCAAATGGAGCAGATGCTACTCTGGCATGAGTGGCCAGTATATGCAAATACTGCAGCATGGCGAGACAACTACAGTGAGTGCACAAGTAATACATAATTGGCCCCACAGAAATGTGACAACAAACTCAAGTCAAAAAATTGCCAGCATGTTGTAATGAAATTGTAGGATAGGTGTTTAAGAAGAGGGAAGAAGCTGTTGGAATGTCTACTAGTTCTAGTTTGCATTGATCGGTAGCACCTACCTGAGGGAAGGAGCTGGAAGAGCTGGTGACCGGGATGCGGAGGGTCCGAGAGGATTTTGCACGCTCTTGTCTTAGTTCTGGCAGCGTGCAAGTCCTCAAGAGTGGGTAGGGGAGTACCGACAATCCTTTCAGCAGTTCTGATTGTCCGTTCCAGTCGGAGTTTGTCCTTTTTTGTAGCAGCACCAAACCAGACTGTGATGGAAGAACACAGGACTGATTCGATGACCGCTGTGTAGAACTGTCACAGCAGCTCCGGTGGCAGGCCATGCTTTCTCAGAAGCTGCAGGAAGTACATCCTCTGCTGGGCCTTTTTGAGGACGGAGTTGATGTTGGTCGCCCACTTCAGGTCCTGAGAAACTGTAATTCTGTAACTTGAAGGTTTCGACGGTTGACACAAGGCAGCTGGACAACGTGAGGGGCAGCTGTGGCGAAGGATGCCTCCTGAAGTCCACGATCATCTCTACAGTCTTGAGCGTGTTCAGCTTCAGGTTGTGTCAGCCGCACCACAGCTCCAGCCGCTCCGCTTCCTGTCGATATGCAGACTCGTCACCGTCCTTGATGAGGCCGATGACAGTGGTGTCATCTGCAAACTTCAGGAGTTTGACAGTCGGGTGCGCTGAGGTGGAGTCGTTCGTGTAGAGAGAGAAGAGCAGCGGAGAGAGGACACAACCTTGGGGCGCCCCAGTGCTGATGCTGCGTGTGGATGAGGTGGCCTCCCCCAGCCTCACCTGCTGTGTCCTGCCCGTCAGAAAGCTGTAAATCCACTGGCAGATGGCAGGTGAGACGCTGAGCTGGAGAAGCTTGGATGAAAGGAGTTCAGGGATGATGGTGTTGAACGCTGAGCTGAAGTCCACGAACAGGATCCTCGCGTAGGTCCCTGCACTGTCGAGGTGTTCTAGGATGAAGTGCAGTCCCATGTTGACCGCATCATCCGCAGACCTGTTCGCTTGGTAGGCAAACTGCAGGGGGTCCAGCGGGGGACCTGTGACACTCTTAAGGTGGTCCAGCACTAGACGTTCAAAGGACTTCATGACCACAGATGTCAAAGCGACAGGCCTGTAGTCATTTAGACCCGAGATGTACCGATATATCTGTCTGTAAATAAATGATAATTTTGTTACCGCGGGACGTTGGGCGGCTGGTTAGCACATCTGCCTCACAGTCTGGTTCAATTCCGGCCTCGCCTGTATGGAGTTTGCATGTTCTCCCTGTGCCTGTGTGGGTTTTCTCTGGGTACTCCGGTTTCCTCCCACATCCCCAAAACATGTGTGGTAGGTTGATTGGAGACTCTAAATTGCCCGTAGGTGTGAATGTGAGTGTGAATTGTTGTTCGTTTATTTGTGCCCTGCAATTAGCTGGCGACCAGTTCAGGGTGTACCCCACCTCTCGCTCGAAGATAGCTACGATAGGCTCCAGCATGCCTGCGACCCTCGTGAGGATAAGCTCTACGGGAAATGGATGGATGGATTTTGCCACCAAAAGCCCCTTTTCAGTCTCGTTTTTGTTGGTTTATAGTTTGGGGTGTCCCAAAAGCAAAACATTTTAGCGTCCAAGTCACTGTTCTACTTGACATGATTTGTTTCACAAAAAGCTGGTTTTCTCTGCTTTTTTTTGTGTGTCAAAAACCCGTGTTTTTGGCGAAACCAACTGAAAATCTGTTGCTGACTAGATACTAGAAGATGTAGAGAAACACTTTTTATCCGGTGAAAGAAAATAGTCTACACTTTGTTTTGGTAGGTTTGGTGCTTGTATTGTCACAAAACACTATATTCTGTGTGTCTTCAAAGATCAGTCAAAATCCTCTAAAACGGCTGCAAAATGGGGAACTCTACTTTGAAAATGGCTGGCAGTGAATGAATGAAAAGCCCCCTAAACCGCTAAACATGTCGTTAGGACTCTGACACGTACTGTATTTGGAGCGCCGGCTCCACTTGTCCACTTCTAAACACAACTGTGATTCCTTGTTGTTTATCTTTAGGAGAACAACCATGTAGTACAGTGTCACATCCTCCTTGTGATGTAGGTCAAAGTTTTCAACTTTTTCCCCCCCCTCTTCCTCTAGAAAAAGGAAGTGAACAGCCCCTTTGAGAGAACAGTTTGAAACATTTAATGTTAGGTACACATAGAAAGCAACTTTCATTCATTTTTCTTACAAATTAATATAAAGTCAAATATTGTTTGTAAAGAGACAATTGAGGATTAGTAGCATAAATTTACTGGCCACACCATTAGGTACACTTAGACAATACAAGACGTATGATAATTTTGACCTTTACAAAGATAATACGGTAATAAGGGTTAGGTTCCGGACCACCCCCGCAATAGGTGAACTCCGTGAAATAGTTACCATATATTATTTTTTATTGTTTATACATATTTTAAAGCTGTATGAACCTGTGCAAACTCTTATTAATCTAAGTAATCTATTAATCACACTACTAATAACCGCTACCATACTCTTGTAAACCCTTTCTATACTGTTAAAACACATTTTAAACTGTTAAACATACAGTAATAATGACATTATATTCCTAGTAATGTGTTTAATGATTTTTTTTCTTTAGGTTGTTTTTTTTCTTTCTTTTTTTGTTTTTTTTCACTGTTTAAATGTTTTAAGCCTGAAAGTGTTTCATTTTTTTTTACGCCCCAAAAAATTACAGCAAAAACTCAAAATCTTGTGATATGAATATGAAAAGAAAAATCTGCAATGCACTGCATCTGCAATAGGTGAACCACGATATACCGAGGGAACAATCAGTTTTATTGACACTGTCAGAGATGTAATAATCTAAACTATATTAGGGGCACACAGATGGTTGACCGGACAGCAATAATTTATCCACTGTCCATTTTATTTCGCGCTTGTCCTCATTAGCGTTACGGGTGAGCTGGAGCCTATCCCAGGTGACTTTGGGCAAGAGACGGAGTACGCCATTTTGTGGATGCCAGGCAGTGGCATGGCACATACAGTGGGTACGGAAAGTTTTTAGACCCCCTTAAATTTTTCACTCTTTGATATATTGCAGTCATTTGTTAAAATCATTTAAGTTCATTTTTTTCCTCATTAATGTACACACAGCACCCCATATTGACAAAAAACAAAACATAATTGTTGAAATTTTTGCTGATTTATTGAAAAGGAAAAACTGAAATATGACACAGCCATAAGTATTCGGACCCTTTGCTGTGACACTCATATTTAACTCGGGTGCTGTCCATTTCTTCCTTAAAACGGTTCTACACCTTCATTGGAGTCCAGCTGTCTCTGATTATACTTGATTGGGAAAGCCACACACCTGTCAATAGTAGACCTTACAGCTCACTGTGCATGTCAGAGGACTCATGGAATCATGAGGTCAAAGGAACTGTCTGAAGAGCTCAGAGACAGAATTGTGGCAAGGCACAGATCTGGCCAAGGTTACAAAAACATTTCTGTGGCACTTAAGGTTCCAAAGAGCACAGTGGCCACCATAATCCTGAAATGGAAGACATTTGGGACGATCAGAACCCTTCCTAGAGCTGGCCGTCCGGCCAAACTGAGCAATTGGGGGAGAAAAGCCTTGGTGAGAGAGGTAAAGAAGAACGCAAAGATCACTGTGGCTGAGCTCCAGAAATGCAGTTGGGAGATGGGAGAAAAAAAAGAAGAAAGTCAATCATCACTGCAGCCCTCCAACAGTCGGGGCTTTATGGCAGAGTGGCCCGACGGAAGCCTCTCCTCAGTGCAAGAAACATGAAAGCCCTGCATGGAGTTTGCTAAAAAAAACACCTGAAAGACTCCAAGATGGTGAGAAATAAGATTCTTTTGTCTGATGAGACCAAGACAGAACTTTTTGGCCTTGATTCTAAGTGGCATGTGTGGAGAAAACCAGGCACTGCTCATCACCCGTCCAATGCAGTCCCAACAGTGAAGCATGGTGGTAGCAGCATCATGCTCTGGGGGTGTTTTTCAGCTGCTGGGACAGGATGACTGGTTGCAATCGAAGGAAAGATGAATGCGGCCAAGTACAGGGATATCCTGGACAAAAAACTTCTCGAGAGTGCTCAGAACCTCAGACTGGGCCGAAGGTTCACCTTCCAACAAGACAATGACCCTAAGCAGACAGCTAAAATACCGAAGGAGTGGCTTCACAACAACTCTGTGACTGTTCTTGAATGGCCCAGCCAGAGCCCTGACTTAGACCCAATTGAGCATCTCTGGAAAGATCTGAAAATGGCTGCCCACCAACGTTTACTATCCAACCTGACAGAAATGGAGAGGATCTGCAAGGAGGAATGGCAGAGGATCCCCAAATCCAGGTGTGAAAAATTTGTTGCATCATTCCCAAAAAGACACATGGCTGTATTACCTCAAAAGGGTGCTTCTACTAAATACTGAGCAAAGGGTGTGAATAGGCGGCACGGTGACCCACTGGTGAGCACATCTGCTTCACATTTCTGAGGACCGGGGTTCAAATCCCGGCCCCACCTGTGTGGAGTTTGCATGTTCTCCCCATGCCTGCGTGGGTTTTCTCCAGGTACTCCGGTTTCGTCCCACATCCCAAAAACATGCATGGTAGGTTGATTGAAGACTCTAAATTGTCCGTAGGTGTGAATGTGAGTACGAATGGTTGTTTGTTTATGTGTGCCCTGTGATTGTATTTCGACCAGTTCAGGGTGTACCCTGCCTCACGCCCGAATATAGCTGGGATAGGCTCCAGCACGCCCGCGACCCTAGTGAGGAGAAGCGGTGAAGAAAATGGAAAATGGGTCTGAATATGGCTGTGTGATATTTCAGTTTTTCTGTTTTAATAATTCTGCAAAAATGTCAACAATTCCGTTTTTTTTCTGTCAATATGGGCTGCTCTGTGTACATTAATGTGGGGGAAAAAAATTAACTTAAATGATTTGAGCAAATGGCTGCAATACAACAAAGAGTGATATATTTAAGGGGGTCTGAATACTTTCTGTACCCACTGTATATGTAAACAACCATTCACAATCACGCCTACAGACACTGGTGAGCCACTTCCAATAATTGTCTTCTTTATTTGTGTCTGCACAAGAGTATTCTTTTACTCATTTCAATGAGGATTTCAAAGATGTTTTGAGTTCCAGGGGACAGTTGCGGAACAAATTATCTCAAGGCACCACTCTACCTGGAAGAAAATCACAGAAAGGGATAATTTTGTAGCAGTGACAAATGTGCATGATACTACAGTATAGAACTGTGACCTTATTAGTCACTGCACTAGTATCTGTATGTTACACATCTTTAGCTTCTTCCAGCGCAGTGAAAGCCCAGTGTGCGTGTGTGTTGGTTATAATTCAACATCCTTTCACTCTAAGTATAGCGGGTAGCAGTGTGGGTTTGTGTTTAGCGTTGTTATGGCTACAGCACTCAGGTGAGTGTTTTCTTCAGATCATAGAGAGAGAAAAGGAAGGTCAGGATGAGTTTGAACTTTGAGTAATTGAGCCAGTGGTTTGGCTTGATGCTCAAAGCATATGGAATGGATTGAAAGAGGTTCACTTAGTCTTCACACTTTTTTTTTTTAATATTATGGGTCTAAAATGTATCTAATAAGAAACATGCAGGTATTTACAGTGTTTTTGATGTAACTTATGATTCCAAAAAGTTATTTATTTTTGGAGGAGGGGGGGGGTTTAATGGATATTGGGGTGCTCCTTCTGGTGTGTGCGGCTTGGCCACCTGGGGACACTATAATACAGACAGTGAGACACACGAAGAAGTGTTTTACAACAGACTCAATAAGCTGCTTTATATTTGTCGTTTTTTGGATGAAGGATAAATGCATGAGTATTGTTATATTGTCGTGTGTTGGGCCACCATTTGTATTAAAATAATCATTGTTTAAAGGGAAATAACACTGAGACACCGTGCATTGTTTGTTAGCATTAAGCTAGCCTTTCATATATGTGGTTATTTTAAATACACAGTACACTGTACTTCGTTACTTCCCACCACAGCCATTCACGGGGCTCAGTGGCCCCCTTTTCATGAGCTCAATGCAGGCCGACATCGCAAAAAACCTAAGAACAAGGCAAATGGAATATTATGAAAGTGAATAAAAACAGACACACCCTTGAGTTAGTTGCGCGCTTGCAGCGCCTTGAAGATAAGGTCAGAATGGACACCAGAATAGCCGACGTGGAAAAAACAAAGAGAAAGGGGAGGGAAAAAAAACAACCTAGGCCTTAGTTTTTAATCAGGGATGCTTCACTCACTGCTGCTGCAATTTCAAATGTGAGGTGAGGCAGACTTCGTATAGATGGACCACTTGCGGCGTCGCTTGTAAATAAACAATAATCTGTGGAAGAATCTCTCATATTTGGATTGGTGACCCCCCCCAACCCCCCCCCCCCCCCCCTTTCAAATAAACTGTCCACCAATCATTCTCGTGCAGACAGGATATAGAGAGGACCAAAAGAAATATTTACATTAAAAAAACTAAATAAAAGACAATCCTCCCTCCATTTGTAGTGAGGCACAAACTGGAAACACAGAGTATTACACCAATGAAATAGCTCCGCTTGGAGACAACATTGGAGAAAGGAGTGTGCGGAGAGCTTGAAAAAAAAAAAAGAATCACTGTGAATATAAAGGAGGAAAGACAGAGTTGAGGGAGGAGAGGAGAAGAGCATTCAGCAAGGAGGATATAAAAGGAACGGATGGGAGGGTGCGGAGAGGGAGAGAGACAGCAGAGAAAGAGAAGGGAGAGAGCAACGAGAGAGCAAGAAATAGATGGAGTGGGGGGACAGGAGAGAGAGATCAAGAGCAAAAAAAAAGGAGGGGGAGTGAGTGAGTGAGAGGACGAAAGAGAAAAACAGAAGAGGAAGGAAGGGAGGAGGGGGCGAAGGAGGGATAGTCACAAGAGACTCAAAAACCACAGGATTAAAAAAAACCTCTGTCTGTCTCCAACCCTGTACGGAGATGTAGAAATAGCAATCCCTTAATATAGTGGAGGGGTGCGCTGCATTTTCTCACCTGGAACGGATCGTGCGCCAGCCAACAAGTTCATTCAATAGGTGGACAATGTAACACCAGTTCCTCATTCGCTACTTGACTTGCTACCTCTTTTCGTCTCTTTCGTCTGGCTTAAGGATGTACTGTACGCTTCACTTCACTGGTCCCTGTACATTGAAAACAAATGTGTACGAATAAGAGTGTTGTTAACAACCCTGCCAAATAGGAATGATTAGAAAATTATATAAAATGGGGGTTAAAAATTGTGAAAAATCAGGTTGTCGCAAAAGCTATGCACATGTTCGCTGAATGTGTGAAACCACGGCCCACCCAAGATGGATGCTACTTTGGCTAGCATCTTTCTTATGCCTACAGATGTGTAACTACATGTGTGAGCTGGGAAAATAGGTCTGCTTTAAGCTTCCGGTTGGTGGATCGTATCCTACCGGAGGACACCTTCACACGACGCTTATCAGTAGTATTAGCAAGCCTACAGTGCAAGCCGAAAGCACGGTAGCCTAAGTAACATGCGAGCACACACTGACATGACATCATCATTATTATTAAACTCGTATCTCAAGGCACCACTGTAAATGGCATTAAGTCATCGAACTTACCTTTGGCATCTACATAAAATAGACGTTAGGTGAACGCAGGCAAAGTGTAACGGCAAATTAAGTAGACTACATGGGCTATTTCGTAGCTTAGTCAACAGAGAAGCAAAAAACTACTTTCGCTTTTGACAGTGCAAATGGTGCTTTGAAGAACCCTCAACAAAACAGGACGGCTCAAACACAGATGAAAAAACAAAAGTCTCCATAAAGTGAAAATAAATGTCTTGTAAATTAAACACACTCCCGAGAAGAATGTTGTTAACAACCCTGACAAATTTGAATGATTACAAATATCGGCAAGTACATAAAATGAGACTTGAAAATCGTGAGAAATCAAACTGTTGTCTCCGTTTTTGAACACTACCGGCGTGTTCACAGAATGCGCTGAAACTACCCTCTGCTCATCTGTCAACTGTCAATCAAATGCCAGTACTACGACTTGGAAAAATGGATGCTCATTAGTCGAGCATCTTTCTTATGCCTACATATAACTACATGTCTGAGTTGCAAAAATATATCCACTTAAAGCCTCTGGTGGCTGGACTATATCTCACTGGGTCGTCATGGGGTTTTTCCATACTCAGACGACGTGCCACTCGAAAGCGGCCGTGCCAGCCCAAAGCCCGGCGTCCACGTGATGGCTGTCATGTTGGATTAAAAACAAAAAAATTCCCCCTCCTCATTCTTCCGCCTTTCTCTAGTAACATGCGTGCACTCAGGGCCAACGACAAGGCGTTCTAAAGCGGCATGCCAGTCTGTAGCCCTGGTCTACACGCTAGCTCTTTTGTATTTTTCTCCGTGACGTGTGAACTCTAATTTTGTATTATTTTTATAAAACCCCCAAAATCTTGAGTAAGATTGAATAAATGGCCAACAAGTGTTTTTGGCATGGGCTGTCCCCTAAAAGAGAAAAATAACAAAAAGAAAAACTGAAAAATAATCGGAAAAAATTGTGTGGGGGGGGGAATCTGCAAATAGTTGAAAGATCTGCGGGTGCCGAGCCGCAAGTATGCGGGGGTCCACTGTATCCCCAAAATTCAGTACCACATAGTTGTCAGACTTTTCTTCAAACAGGTTTTATGGACAGTATTTACAAAACAAAGGTCTGACTACACTTTGCAGGGTGTTACGCGGATGTGTCCTTCATGGTGACACAGATGACACAGATTTACTGAAGGTGAGACCGACGGTGAGCCCCCCAGAAGCCCATTAACACTCGAGATCACCGGAGTGCTTGTGAGGGGGACAAATTCACACTGGGAGTGTGGACACGTCGCCGCCTTCCTTCCTTTTCGAATAATTCCTGCAGCTGGCGCTAACAAATCTCAGCCGGAATGACTTTTCTTTCTCCGAAGTTTCATTCTTTTTAAAATCAAACCCTTTGTCTATCTCTTCTTTTGTACCTTCCCCTTGTTTCCATGGTTACCTCTCTCTCCGCTGCGTACACTATCTATCTCTTCCTCCGTTTGCCTCTCTGTCTCCCTCACTCTGTTCTTATCTTTCTCATTTTGCTTTCATCTCTGCCTCCCTTCCTCCTGCCTTATCCCGCACCCTCCTCACTCCGCCTTTTATCTCTCTTCACTTTCATCTGTCTTTCACCTTTCTCTCCCCTTCAAGCCTGCCATTCCATCATGCTGCCTTTCCTGCTTCTTACTTATATAGAGGGGCGGGTGGGGGGGGGCTTTTATCGGTTTGCCTGTCAATTCTACATTTTTAATCATTTCCAATTCATCCGAGCCCACTTTCAATGCCATGGAGTCATGCATTAAATTGTCTCAGTGTGGAATGTGTGGCTGCCAAAGTGCAGGCTGCTGTAGTCTTTTCCTATCATAAAGGCTGGGGAATGATTTCCGTCATGATATCGGGAGATTAACTGGCTGCCGTGGTTTTGTCTTCCAGTGATGGATTTTCCCTTGTGTGTCCCTCCCGAACCCCTCCCACCATTTCCATATACCACCAGTTACTGTACACGTGCAACAAAAAGAAAAGCTACAATCGTATTATTTTTTATTTACTCCGATTCAACCCCACCGGGACCACAGCCGGTGTGCGGAGGTAGCTTCCGTGGTCTTCCCCCTGCAGAGATGAAGATGTTTCTTGCCTGCCCTTTGCGCACCTCAGCTGGGAAATAATTGTATTCACACACAGCTGTGAGTGGTTTAACACCAACTCGTCGTGTGAAACTCACACAGCGGACTAATGCCGCTTCAACGGTGAGTGGGCTTTTTCCACGACACGGCCCATTGATATCCATGGGGACAATCGTCGCTACTGACCTTTCACATGACGTATTTCCGGGTGGCCAAAGCTCAAGCATTCTCATAGTAAACAAACATGTCACTTGAGGAACCATGATAAATGGCTTGAATAATCATTTAAGCTTTCTTCTCTATGAATGTGTGCTGTGTCAGTGGAAAAGAAGATGTTATAAGAGGTAAATTGCTTCCAAGGGAGACAGAATGCCAGCCGTCATTTACATTTCAGTCCGTAAGTTGATTTGGAATTGGACGCATTGGAAACTCAGACATTAATTAACATCTTTAATTAATGAATGTTTTGCGTAACTCTTTCACTGATGTTTATGTTCATCAACTGGAATCCAACCGGTTGCTGCCACTGACATATATATTCGTCAAGTAAATTTTTCAACTGGTAGGTGTGCCAGAGGGCCTCGCCTAGCTTTACTGTGAAATTCTGGTTTGTAACCACTGTAATGATTAACGGATCCCTAGAGATGGCGGCGCTTCGATTTGAGTTCAGCGCGGTTTTCAAGTAGAAGATAAAGATTTGACGTTGAAGCTCAGCTTGTCACATTGATTACGAGGGAGAGAAATTCCAATAGGTTGGAAGTGGACAAGTTCTGGCACCTTACGCTCGAACACAATGTCTATGTATGCAATAAACAACATATGTTGTGCTAGAAAGTGTGCATCGTGATCATGAGAAGATGATGCAGTTCATGGAATGAATTACGAACGTCATGTAAAATAGTCACTGACGTTCAACTTGAGCCGTGCTGTGAGTCAAGCGTCGTTCATGGCGTGTTTCTTAGTTTTTATATCTGGATATAAATTACAGTTTTGTTTAATAGTTTAAGGTCTCACAAAAAAATAAATCAATATATATATAAATTAGCATCAAACTAACTGTTCACTCCTCGTTTCCTCCACGTTTTGGTCAGAAAACCGTGTTTTTGGTGAAACCAACCAAAGTTGTACTGATGACGACTAAAGAACGGAAAGAGGTAGAAACAAACATTTTTCCTGGTGAAAGGAGAGTCTCCTCTTTCTCTTGGTAGGTTTGGTGCTTATATTGGGATAGAACACACCATTCTGTGGCTCTTGAAAGATCAGTCAAAATGCTCTAAGATGGCTGGCTATATGAGGAACTGAATGAGTTAATTACTCCAAAAAAAAAAAAAAATCCAACCTTTGAAACATTTTATATACACCGGTGAGCACTGACACAGCAAAAATCAAATCGTTAATGGTGGAGGTGGTTGGGCGTGCTAATCAAAGTTTTCGCCCCCTTGAAATACGATCGTCAACCTGGGAAGGAGGGGGCGGATCTAACTTTGAGCGGAAAATAATTCCCTGATTATTCCTGAGACGTGGGGTTTGGCCGTCAGGGTGGCCGGTGAAGTGGCCGGTCTTCAGTTTCGGGTGGCCGCAGCCATGCCTGGCCAGCACGTAGCTCCGACACTGCCGGTGAGAAAATCTCTCCCACATTTTCCAGTGATGGCGGTTTGGTTCCCAAGGTGGTGACTTAAGGCCTCTTTATACTCCTGCGGTCACGCGGCCGACAACGCCCGCATTGCATCACGTGACCGACGAATTGGCCCTCTGCGTAGCTTGACGCGCACACGGCAAAAATAGTTGCTGTGCGTCGACCGCCGCAGAGATCATCTCTCGTGATTGGTCCGTTTTAGTCACATGCTGTGATGATGTAATTAGCGTTCCTCCCGGTTCCGCATAGCACCTCCGCCGCCGCCTTCTCCATCGATTTGGCAGCATAATTAAACGTATCATCTGGTCATCTAGGTCCATTTGTTCAAGCAGACACTGTTCCACGGTCGCCATTGATGTTACTTTGTTCCTGGTTACTGAAAATAAAATATAAACGGTTACCGGAAATGGCCCAAAAAATGCAGAGGAAACTCCACCCTGTGGTGTCCTAGCCACTACAAGCCGTAGCGACACCCCCCATTTGGAGGTGAACTGCAGTGCATTTTCAAAACTGCGCGCGTGGGTTGCGCTCGAGTATAAAGGCAAACTGCGTGCGGGACAGCCGCAGTGACGTCAGCGCGGTCACGGCCTGCGTGAGGATAAAGAAGCCTTTAGCCTTCGGACATTCTTGCGATTTTTGTACAACTACAGTATTTACGACATCCGCTAATTTAGATCAGATTCAAATCTGATTTTAATCTAACAGCAACCCCATACACAATAGGTTTTTGTCATCATTTTCAGTTTAATCAGCAGTAGTCAACCACTTTTGAGAAAACAGGTTAAATGGCTCGAATGATCATTTGTGCCTTTTGCTCTACCGCTGTAGTTGGAATGTGCGAAGTGTCAGTCGAAAGGATGATGTTCATGAGGTAAATTGCTTCGTTTCAGTTCACATCATCGTCGTCAATCACTTTCCTCCCACCCGCCTATTTCTTACAGACATTATGAAATTTGAAATTAGAAAATGTGCATGTTTGTTGTCTTCTATCAATTCACGGAGGCCTTGTCATCCGTGCTGGTGCACATAGGAGGAGGAGGGCAGTGCGTCTTTAAGTCCAATGACAAACTCACGCCAAGAGACACTGCATGCGCTGTAGGAGGAAGTTTTATTCCGCAGCTTTGACTAAAACTAACCTCTCCTCCTTCTTTTTCTCTCTTTCTCTTGCTCCCTCTTGCTCCCTCCCTCCCTCTCAACCCTCGCCTTCTCTCTTCCACGGAAAGTGCCACCACGATTCAGAAAAGAGAATAAAGAAACGCTGAATAGAGGAAGAGAAGGGGGAAAAAAAGCAGGGTCCCGAGGCGAGAAAGAAAAGGAAAACAATGAGAGAAAACGAAAGGAAAAGAAGCCGGAGAGGAGAGATAAAAGGGAAGAGAGAAAAATATACACAGGAGCCCTTAAAGAATTATTTGAAGCTCGAAAAGACAAAAACATCTCAGTCGCAACAAAATGTGAGCAGAGAGGCGTCGTATTTGTTTAGAATTAGCCACAATAAGACATTTTGATGATTGAACACGACATGATGTGCTGCTAAAAAAAAAAAAACAAGAAAAACTATTTCAGTCATTTAAATTGATAGAGTAATTTGATGTCCTTGTTATATATTATTTCTTTCTTTCAAACAAGATAGAAAGAATTCGGAATACGGACTTATTAAATGTGAAATGAAGCACAACTAATTAACAGAGTAACAATAATTGGGCTGAGAGATGTTTGGTTTACGTCGGTTAACGTATTAAATATTAAAAGCATCTCACAGCATGACGTCATGTACTCCTGCAACGCTGCAAACTACAACCTTAATAATAATCGTGCCAAATCAATACTTCATTATCATCATCTTTGTAGCAGCAGAATTTTGGATACAGATGTTGTTTTGGAGCCTGCATGGTGTTCGACTGTTGGGCACATATGCCTCACAGTTCTGGGCATAGGGGTTCAAATCCCGGCCCCGCCTGGGTGGGTTTTCTCCGGGCACTCTGGTTTCCTCCCACATCCCCAAAACGTGCATTGGTTGGTTGAAGACTCGAAATTGTCCGTAGGTGTGAATGTGAATGTTATAGCAGTTGACTGATTGAATGTGTGTGTGTGTTTGTTTCTATGTGCCCTGTGATTGACTGGAGACCAGATCAGGGGTGTACCCCGCCTCCCGCCCACAGACAGCTGGGATAGGCTCCAACAAGCCCGCGAACCTAGTGAGGATAAGCAGTAAGGAAAATGGATGGATGGATGTTGTTTTGGATCTTAGTATTGGGGGGAGAGTTATTATCAGAGGTGGGTAAAATAGTAATTGGACTCAAGTAAGAGTAATGTTACTTTGGAATAATATGACGCAAGTAAAAGTAAAAAGTAGTCCCCAAAGTACTGGAATTATTAGAGTAAGTGTAGTAAAAAGAACTACTCAAGTCCTGAGTAACAGGTGAGTAATTTGTTTTATTTTAATTAAATCAGAGCACGAGCATCAAATAGACACAAATTTAAAAGGAATCTGCAACTTCATGCTACAGTAATTAGAGATGTTAAAACAACTGCTACTCGAACACACATGGCGCAGCAACACATACAATAAGACCATACAACAATACTCACAGGCATGTAGGTCAAAACAACCTTCATAAAAAAAAAAAAAAAAAATTGACTTGCCTCTTGTTTGGCGATTTTGTCATTATAACATTATCCAACAGTGGTTGAATCTAGTGCATCTGGCGGTTCTTTGGTGAGAGGCTTTTTTCTTTTTTTTTTTTCAACTTGAGTCACCTCTCCCTCGCTAACATTAACTGCCAATCTGCCCACTAAATGACATTGCGTGATGTCATCGGTGTCACCGCTGCAAACACACGACCGGGCTCGGCATCTCCCCTCAGCCCTTCGCGAAGCTTTCTGGCGGGTTTCAGCTCATTGTTTTCGTGCACTGCCTTACTCAGTACTTGAATGTTTTGGCTTCACTCGCGCAGCTCTCACAATGAAGTTTCCAGCAGATATGGAACAATGAAAAACACGCAGTACTGTACAATCTCTGCCACTATGTTATATCGTCAAAATGAGCCAATATGGATAGATTTTACTTTTTCACTCTTTTCAGTTTTAGTTTGCAGTGTTGTCTTCCCTACACTGCTACAGTTCAACGCCCTTTCTTTGGAAGTGCCAGTCACATTACGATGCAAGGATTACTGGTAGAAGACAGTAATACGGATATACTGTGCATGGACACTCAGCTCCTCAGTACAGCAGTAATGTTAGTCGTTCTTCACAGTGGATAAAGAATATGACCCGTTTGGGCTCAGATAACTGTAGCTTAAAGGGTAACACCACCACAAAGATGATAATTGTTAGCCTGTGTGCCTATGGCGCTTCCCATTATATGTTAGCAGTAAGCTAGTGGAGGCTATGTGTATTTCTCTTTTTTTTTTCTGTCAGACAGTAACTTTTGGGTGAAAGAAACAAAACCAGCTTGAAGCCTGTTTTTTCGAATAGTACTTACTAATTATATCTGCCAAACCGTTACTTGTTGTTAAATGATATGATCGACCGCTGGTATCTCAAGGCGCCGCTGTAAATCCGCCGGTTCAAAGGTTTTATCAGCATTCTCAGTTCCAGTCATGAGTAGTCAATCATTTTCTGCCACCTGGAAGTACCCATGTGCCTATTGTTTCCAAATACTCTGAAAAGGTCCATTTGAAACTAGACTGCACACAAACCAGGAAGTCAGGCTGCCTTGAGACGAACTGCAACGGATCATGTGGTGTCCTTGGATACTCCTTGTAGACACAATGAAACTGCAGCAGACAGAAGAAGCGCCGGACAACATTCAGCTCGGGGACAGACCCTGAGACTTCAATGTCCGGAAGACCCTGAAGGTATTTGACAAACATTGATGCAATACCAGATTCATCTCTTTTTTTTATCATATGAATGAGGAAGGCAAAAAACTGACCTTCCTTCCATTCCTCAAGATGGTCCTCTGATTCTACACCCAAACAAAAACATGGTAACTTGTTGACTACCTTGACAAGGAAACACAAGAAACTACAGAGGGAGGATTTTCATCCACAGGGTTAGATGACCCTTCAAGAATGATGAGAATACAGACAGAGCTGTGATAAAAGTTTCGTGTTTGACCTTCCGGGGTTTTTCAGACATCACTGGGTTAATTGTCTTAGAACTGTACAGCTGGCTCGAGAAACCGAAGTCACGCTTTCGCACGAGTATGGACCAGCATCATGGGTGACCTCAGGGTGAAAGACCGAGACCGGAATTGAGATAGGAGAGACCAAAGAGGAGGAGCTCTTAGTGGGGGTTTAGAATGCAACTCTGAACCCATCAGATGAGAAGAAGCCAAAGAGGAAGGAAAGGAAATAGCACACACAGCCTTCCCTTCCATTTTGGTCGGAGACAGGAATTTGAATTACTTCAGTCACACCCAAATACAGTATATAATACTGTACGTGTTATGTATTTTAGATTTGTCATGCAGCACCCTGTTATTGATCAGAGACTCACTTCTTTAGGTAACTACTAAAATCAACATCCAGTCAGCCTTTACAAAGATAGTAAGAGAGCTAGATTATTACAATTATGACAAACATGTATCATTTCCCCCCCTCGACTGCCCATCCCTCGGACCTCAACAATTCAATGAGGAAAAAAAAAACTCAAAACAAAACAATAGACAATTGGACAAGGATAGCTGTAATAAGGTGTGTCAATTTTAAGTTCATCTTTCTTGTCTGGCTTTAATTTGATCTCCTGCCAGATTCCAAAATGAAATATTTTGGTGTTTTGCATCACACTGTGGATTTAGGCTGTACATATTTCCAGATTAACAATATCAAGAAAAGTCAAACAGAAATAAGAGATGATAAGCATGTGTGGTGGTTTTCATCTCACTGCAATTTTTTTTTTTTTTTTGTTGCATTTAGGCCAGCAAGCATTACTCATTTTTGACACAGTGATGCATTAATTGTGGATAGGCTAGCTACAATAAGTCTTTGGGGGGTTTTGTGCTGGTATTGAAGATAATATTAGATGCAAATAGCAACCGGTGATTTCTAGACGTAAGTCCCTGGTTTATTCCAGTGGGGTCACTAGGCCTATTTTAGAGGGACTGAAGCCCCCCCAAGATGATTTGGTTGAATGTGGTTAGGCCAAGGTTTTAGTGTCTTAGCCGCCTTAAAACCAATCTTAAGCCCCCCCAAAATGATTTTGTACAGTAGTTCCCCAAACTCTCCAAAAGAGGGCCAGGGCCACCATTTTAACCCGGGAGGCCAAAAGTACCATCCTACACACATTTTACAGCATTGCGTTTGAAACGAGCTCAAGCTCATACACTGTCTAGTAGAGAACTGTTCTGCGCTTAAAAATACTTAAAAAGAAACGCTGCTGAAGGTAAATGCTGCCTGATGCTCACCCAATCATGAGCGCATTCACTTAATTAGCACTCAGCCAATTAGCGATGCGGCCAGCAGCCTGAAATCAATCCTTCGCTCGAGCGTGCGCGGCTCCTTTCATAATAAGCAATCGGTGCTCAGACACTTATGAATCATCATCATGTCACACCTACGAGACATCTCAACGGACGATAATTGCCACATCTGTCAAAAGAGATGTAATGACCCTCGCTGGAGTACATGACGTAGTTGTTGCTGTGGTGGGGGTTGGGGTGGGGTGGGGGTGGGAGGCACACTTCACTGTGGGAATTAAATATCTGCAGGCTGCTACTTAATGTAACGTACACATCTATTATCACTTTTCTTGGTCATTCTATTTTGGCGCAGTATCACCGTCTACCATCTTCTTCTGCGCTACAGTCACATGACACGTCCTCACGGTGCTAAACTGTGCCATAAATATACGGCTCACAAGTTTGGACAGATGTTCCTACATTGGCGGGCCCCACTATCACATCGCATACTATACAAAAACGCAATGTAACAGCATGCTATTTTGCAAAATATACAACCCCAATTCCAATGAAGTTGGGACGTTGGATGATTTGCAAATCCTGTTCGACCTATATTTAATTGAATACACTACAAAAACAAGATATTTAACGGTCAAACTGCTAAACTTTAGTGTTTTTAGCCAATAATCATGAACTTAGAGTTTTATGGTTGCAACACGTTCCAAAAAAGATGGGACAGGGTCACGTTTACCACTGTGTGACATCACCTTTTCTTTTAACATCATTCAATAAACGTTTGGGAGCTGAGGACACTAATTGTTGAAGCTTTGTAGGTGGAATTCTTTCCCATTCTTGCTTGATGTACAGCTTCAGCTGATCAACAGTCCGGGGTCTCCGTTGTCGTATTTTACGCTTCATAATGCGCCACACATTTTCAATGGGAGACAGGTCTGGACTGCAGGCAGGCCAGTCTTTTACTACGAAGCCACGCTGTTGTAACACTGTGCAGAATGTGGTTTGGCATTGTCTTGCTGAAATAAGCAGGGGCGTCCATGAAAAACACGTTGCTTGGATGGCAGCATATGTTTCTCCAAATCCTGTATGTCCCGTTCAGCATTAATGGTGCCTTCACAGATGTGTAAGTTACCCATGCCATTGGCACTAACACAGCCCCACACCATCACAGATGCTGGCTTTTCCACTTTGCATCAGTCCATCTTAGAGGAGCTCAGGCCCAGAGAAGCCGGGGTCGTTTCTGGGTGTTGTTGATAAATAGCTTTTGCTTTGCACAGTAGAGTTTCAAGTTGCACTTAGGGATGTAAGTTTTCTGTGTTCTGAAGTGTTCCTGAGCCCATGTGGTGATATCCTTTACACATTGATGTCGGTTTCCGCCTGAGGGATCGAAGGTCACGGGCATTCAATGTTGGTTTTCCGCCTTGCCGCTTACATGCAGAGATTTCTCCAGATTCTCTGAACCTTTTGATGATATTATGGTATGATATTATGATGAAATCCCAAAATTCCTTGCAATTGTACTTTGAGGAACATTGTCCATAAACTGTTCGACTATTTTCTCACGTACTTGTTCACAAAGAGATGAACCTCACCCATCTGTGCTTGTGAATGACTGAGCAATTCAGGGAAGCTCATTTTATCCAATCATGGCACCCACCTGCTCCCAATTAGCCTTTGAACCTGTGGGATGTTCCAAACAGGTGTTTGATGAGCATTCCTCAACTTTCTCAGTCTCTTTTGTCACCTTTCCCATCTTTTTTTGGAACGTGTTGCAGCCATAAAATTCTAAATTAAGGATTATTTCCTAAAAACAATAAAGTTTATCAGTTTGAACATTAAATATCTTGTCTTTGTAGTGTATTCAATTAAATATAGGTCGAACATGATTTGAAAATCATTCTATTCTGTTTTTATTTATGTTTAACACCATGTCCCAACTTCATTGGAATTGGGGTTGAATAATCAGGAGCGGTTCATCATTAATATGTATTTAATAGCATGACAAAAACATTTAAATAAATAACATCATACTCACCACATCATACTCACCACCAAATGTAATTTATGGAGATCGCTACTGAATGTGTTTTCCCAGTTAAAGTTAGCTGTAAGAAGTTTTGCTCTGATCAATCAATCAGAGGATGGAAAAATGCTGACATCATGGAGGACCAGCGCCCTGGCCCTGAGAGGATGAATTTGAAATCTGATTAGTTAAAACAAAACAAAAAACACAAAAAAGTCTGACTGCTAATTTAATTGAAGTTAACTCTTGCCAGCACTACTGATTCTGAAGCTCTGGGCAGATTAGATTGGCATGGCAACACAGAGAGGCTGAAATCTGAATGGACAAAAAAAATAAAATAATAATCTAACATACTGGAAACAGTGCAGCCAAGAAACATGCCCTCAGTGCCCTCCCGTCCCCCGTTCCGCCACCTCTGTTCAGACTGCTCATCATGCTCTTTTTTATTTATTTGGTTTTTTAATTTTTTTTTTTTTTTTTTTTTTTTATAAATCTTTCAATTGTGCCTTCCCTTAACTGCCCTCAGGCTGCATATCAAAGCACTCTCAATTGAGGAACAATTCACTTGTACAATTAGATTATATCAATCATGTATTCATAATTGGATTGCATCTTTGCTTAGCACATGGCTACGGTTGTTTGGTTTTAGAATTTGTATAAATAAACAGACGTTGATAATATCCATCCATCCATTTTCTGTACCGCTTTATCCTCATATTTGATATATTTTTTATATTTATATTGAGCTATATGAAGCCTTTATTTTCAAGTGTATATGATCCATATCACATGGAGAATAAACTATAATAATAATAATAGTTAATTGAATCCTTTGACTAACAGTGAAACTGCTTGTATCACTCGCTTGCTTTGCTTTTTTAAAGTGTGATTTCAATTTGGGACCACTAGATGGCGCCCGGGTGTTGTTAAATTCCAATCTGCATTTAACAAGAAAGCTCGAAAAATACCGCTGTGTAAATGCTTTAATCAAACTATCCCCAAATGAAGCATTAAGTGGTACAGATGATTTTGACAATAACAAGCAACAATCATTAAAATTGAAATGATGTACAATATCTTTAACTGATCTCATCCAGCATTATTGAATTGAATTCTTTTTTCCAGAAAAAAAATAGAACCACAAAACAAAGTAGATTTGAACAACAAATAAAAAAGTTAAATTACACACATTCGAAAAGGAGTAGGAAATGTAAAAGTTATTTAATCTTACCCCTAGCTCTACTTCCTTATAATCCTAAAGAACATCAATATCTTAATATGATAATAACAATAAGAAGTCAGAAATATTAATATATGTACACATCCTTATTCCTGTATACACTAATTCAATAATGCAAATGATTATATCAGTAGGAGCATCATCTTTGATTTCAATAATAAATGAGGAAAAAAGATCAACTACAACAAACAAAACAAAAGCAACCATAAAAAACACCTAGACCTATATAATTTACTATGTAAATATAAATAATAGATTATATTGGATTTATAAACTACAGTATACACACATCATACATCCTGACAATCAAGAAATACCTGTCACTCAAAAATGAGCATTATTACCACCTGAATTGAATCTATATTAGCATAATTTTAATTTATATGCTACCCCGAACCCCTGTATCAGCCTTTTCTTTCCAGTTTTGTGAGGTGTCGTCAAGCGTGAGGTGAGTAATCCAGTCAATGTATGTACACAGAAGTCAATCCCTCTTCTGACTCTTGTGGATTGCAGCGATGTCATTGCTAAGTAGCATTGCTGACGTTGTCGACTATGTCAAAATGAGTCTGTTTTTTTTACACATTTTCCTCTCTATTTTTTACTTGAAGCGTTCCACTCTGTAATCGTCATCATGCAGTCATTTTGGGATGTACCCTGGTGCCAATTGTTTACAAACATTCTGAAAATGTCTATACATTTTTTGTGATAAATCAGCTCTACAAAGCACTTTCATGCTGCTGGTGTTGTGTCGGGGAGGGCGTTAGTATTGTGTAACCCTGCGTGATTTCATGGCCTGCAGCAACCTGCTCACAGGTGCAGACTTGTCTGGACTGGGACTTTGTTGTGGATTCACCGTCTTTTGTTCCAAGAAGAGGCCATGCTTCAAAGCTGAAAGCGGCGCTCGCCATCACGGGGTCAACGACACGCACGAGCACTCACCTGCCGGGAGGTCAAATAAGCTTGCGGGTCATTCTAGAATTAAAGGACATTTTCTGCCCCCCCCAAAATACATTTCAAATAATCCATGCACAAAATGCTGAAACATGATCTTGCTGTCTAAATTGTATTTGTCCTGCTGCAGCAAAATGTAACTACAGCTGTTGTTCGGCCAATTTTTTTGCTTTGGCTTGCGAGCAAAATTTTGAGATACGAGCACTGTATGGTGGAAGTGAACACAACTCACTTCACAACAAGCAACAGGATTGGCAGATAGTCAACAATTCCTCATAAAAAGAGTCTTCAAGCTGTTTATTGCTACTCCCGCTTGAAATTTACTGAGAATTAACCAACACACAATTCAAAATGCCATAGACGGGCTAACGAATAGTATCGATAGTTGCACTTTAAGCAATGGATATTTGAACACAAATGGCCCAGCAACACATGTAGACAGACAATATAACAATACTCACAGGCATATATTCATTATCCTCTGTGAAAAACGACCAATATTATAGCAGTTGACTGATTCACTTACTGCAGTTGTGAAACTATTCTTCATTGTTTCCATGTTCATGACTGAATTATAGTGCCCCCGGGGGCCAAGACACACATAGCAGAAAGAGCCGCGATGAATTAATCATGATGCATAAACTGTTTTTTTTTAAATGTTTTTTTTTTATGTATTTGTATAAAGTGCAATATTATAGAGTGCTATATTTCAGTAAAATACCCATTGCCATACCCATTGCAAAATAATAATAATCATTACCGCTAGCGTGTTTAATTTGCAGCAAATCCGGAAGCTCGGTGAACATTGATTTGTATATATTGACACCATGTTGTTGACACATTTCTGAAGTGACTCGAATGTCACAATGAGATGACATTGAACGACACAGCGTCCATCTGTTCAGCGCCCTGATGATTGATTGATTGATTTTCATTTTGGTGGAAAAGATTGTATGAAAATGGTTTATTTCACATTCACCTTGGTCTGCTGGTTCTCATCAAACACAGGGAGCGCTTTATGGTTTCAGGCGCTTTGACCGGACTTCTGTGGTGACCGGCCAAGTAACAGACACTGTAAGCTTTTGTCTTCAGCCCTCTCATTTAATCTAGCACCTGTTGGCTTTGCAAAGCCTCAAGAAGGGCTCTTTGATATCTAGACGTGTGTGTGTGTGTGTGTGTGTGTGGGTGCTCATGCACATGTGTGAGATGCTATCAGCGATGCGCGCTCGCGAATCTGTGCTCCGACGGTGGCCACGAGTTTTTGGGATTTTTCGATTTGGTCAACAAAAAGAGCAACACACTTGCTTTTTCAAATGTATTTATCTTTTTTTTTTTTCAGATCAACCTGATGCTCATTCCAGGACACAATCAGTACGAAATCATATTAAAAACGCAGGATGGAAGTTTAACAGATTGTTTGTAATTTTCCACATTGAACTAAGAGGGGTTGTCAGGGACATAACTAAGGACTGCAGCTCACACACTACTTAAATGCTGTCACATGCACTACTGAAATCCACTCACATGCACACCTGAAAGCGTTTTCACATCATACTGAAATACATGTCCAGGATACTGACATGTTTTATAAAATATACTGAAATACCTGTTTTCGTAGTGTTTTAGAGAGTGTCTTAGTAGTGTAAGACAGCAAAAAATAAATCAGTAGTGCATGAGAGAGTTTCTCCTGTGTGTAGTGGGCACAATAGCATTTCAGTCTTGTGTGAGAGTGTTTTAGTAGTGCCAATGAGAGCAGTCGAAAATGAGAGCGTTTCAGGAGTGTGTGTGTGAGCAAAGAAAAATCAGTTGTGCGTGTGAGAGCATTTCAGTTGCGTGTGAGCAATAAACCAGAGTGTGAGAGCGTTTCAGTAGTGTGCATGCGAGCGTTCCAGTAGTTTGAGTGTGAGAGTGTTTCAATGGTGTGTATGAGAGAATGTTTCAGTAGTGTGTGAGAGTGTTTTAGTAGTGTGTACGCGTGTCAGAATGATTCAGGAGTGTGTGAGCGTGTTTTAGTAGTGTGTATGTGTGTCAGAATGTTTCAGTAGTTTGTGAGCGTGTTGCAGTAGTGTGTGTGTCTGTGTGTGGGAGAGGGAGAAATGTTTCAGTAGTGTGTGAGAGTGTTTTAGTAGTGTCTATATGTGTCAGAATGTTTCACTAGTGTGTGTGTGTGTGTGTGTGTGTATGTGTGTGAGACAGAGAGAGAGAGAATATTTCAGTAATGTGTTAGTGTTTTAGTAGTGTGTTAGTGTCTTAATATTGTGTGTCCGAGAGTGTTTCAGGAGTGTGTGTCAAAGTTTCTGTAGTCAGTGGTTTGAGAGTGCTTACGTTTCCTGTATAAGAACATTTCAGTAGTGCATGTGAGAGTATTTTAGTCAGGCAAGGCAGCTTTATTTATACAGCACATTTCATACACAATGTGCTTCCCATGAATAAAAAGTAAAAGAAAAATTACAAAAAATTAAAAACAAAGTACAGAAGTGTGTATGAGAACATTTCAGTAGTGTGTGTGAGCAGAAAAAACAAAAAAAACTCAGTGGATCATGAGAAAGTCGACGTTTGTACAAGAAAAGTACTCAACCTGCATCAGGAGATATTTCGATTTCACTTTCCTTTGAGTACTCCCCAAGAAAACAGAACACCGCTTCCAAGGTCCACAACTAGTCGAGTATGTGCTCATGTGTTGCACTCATCTGCACCTTTGTACTGTGATTGTCTGTAAAAGTTGGTCACAAGCTCCAGGCTGCTGGATGTCAATAGAGCAAAATGTCGTGTGGCCTAAATCCTTGCTTTGATAAGCGCTTCAGTTACCTCTCCGCCGATCACTGTCACCCTCCGTCATCGCTGAAAACCCCCCCTTTTTTTTTTTTTTTCAAAGGTCATTGTTATTCATCCGCCGTCTTCACCATGACTCCTCCGTGGTCTTTTTTCATAGTAGAAGACCTGGAATGAAGAGGGTGAAATTGTAGTTATTTTATGTGGGTAATGTGAGATTGATAGCCTGAGGCCATGAGAAGAAATGAAGGTTTGCTTGAATGCAAGTTATGTAGCAACACAGTCCACTTAGGACTTTGATATTTGTCACAGTACTTTTGATCATGTGTACCACCCGCATGGCCTCCCATGACTCGGTCGACCACCAGGTCCGCAGCTTAGTAATTATTTTAAAGGCCTTAGCGTTAACCTTCTGCTTCAGTATAGTACATATCGTAGAAGTACTATTGTACTACGCTCATACTGCTACTATAGTTTTTTTTTTGTTTTTTTTTAATAATCATCCGCTTCTTCTTCTCAGCACTCACTTTATTAGGACACATGGTTAGAAAAAATTAATTGGCTAAAATACCTGTACAAAAAAGTGAAAATGTGAGCAGGTCACACTAGTTACCTGTAATTTCACTTTCACAACTGATGGTGACCGGAAGTTGCGAAGTTTGCGACCGCCATCTAGTGGCAGAGTGGCTAAAGCATGCAAATCTTTGCTCACAACACATCCATCCATCCATTTTCTGAGCCGCTTCTCCTCACTCGGGTCGCGGGCGTGCTGGAGCCTATCCCAGCTATCATCGAGCAGTAGGCGGGGTACACCCTGAACTGGTTGCCAGCCAATCGCAGGGCACATCCAAACAAACAACCATTCGCACTCACATTCACACCTACGGGAAATTTAGAGTCCCCAATTAATGCATTTTTTTGGGATGTGGGAGGAAACCGGAGTGCCCGGAGAAAACCCACGCAGGCACGGGGAGAACATGCAAACTCCACACAGGCGGGGCCGGGGATTGAACCCGGTTCCTCAGAACTGTGAGGCTAACGCTCTAACCAGTCGGCCACCGTGCACAGTATTATCAATTCCATTTATTATTATTATTATTTTTTTTAAAGGAGGCTCATTGTTTCAGCGTGACCTTAAAGGTTGAATACAATCTATTCTGAGACAATGTTCAAACTCCAATTTGCTTCGGGTTTGGTTTTAAAATCACTTTTCCCCCATTTGGGATGATGGCAATTGGGTTAATTTAACTGATAGTCAAGAGGTCAAAACTGGTCTGTGGCTTTCCTCTGTGGAGTTTACATGTTCTCCCATCTACTCCGTTTAAAAATCATTGATGTTAGTGTAATTGAAAACTCTCAATTGTCCGTAGTTGTGAATGGATGTTTGTCTCTACAGTATGTGCTCTGCGGTTGAAAGAAAACCAGTCCAGGGTGTAGTCAGTTGTGATAGACTCCAGTTTGCCCTTGATCCGAAAGAGGACAAGTGCGCCATCGGAAATGGATGGATGGATGAAGATTAAGAATGTGGAAAAGTTTTCATGCTGGGATCTTTACACCATATACGTAATATTTTATACATATCAAGTCAAGTCAAATATATTTGTATAGCCCTTAATCACAAAACAGGGCTTCATAGTTGACAAAGATTGGCGATTTCCACTGATCTAAAATCCTAAAAAGGAAAAACTCCCCCCCCCCCAAAAAAAAAAAAAAACATTTCGGGGAAAAAGAAGAAATCTTACGAAGGCATTTAAAGTCACTATTCAGCATTTTTGTACCTCTTGAAAGGAATAAGTATAAGTTGCCGACAAAGGATCTCTCTAAAAGGATCTATGCAGCCCCCCGTACCTTGCAGGTTAAGTCTTGTCAAATTCTACAGCCTCATGTCATCATTAAGTCGTCTTTGTACTCAGAGAAACTGGGGAAAAAAAAAAGGGAAAAACAACTCACCAGCCTAGTTTGCAGCACGCAACCGCTCAGGGTTGAGAACATCTGACGTGCAGCTTTGCAGCTTCTCCTCCGTATTCGTCTCTGTATGTCGATGTTTTATTCCACATGCTTGAAGCAGAAACATCTGTGAATGACATGCCAAACTTGGATAAAGGGCTGAACTGTCAGCTCTCATCAATCTCACTTCAGTTTTCATCTTTTTTTTCTAATTCGAAGTTTCATCTTATTGGCGGCCCCATGTGCTATGGATATTTGTCTGTGAGTCATGACTTATTTTGATTTTGAAATTGACTTATACAATTGAAAACAGTTCCCAAGTGTCTTCATAACACCGCTGTGATATTCACCCTATGCCCGTGCAAGTGAGCGACTGGACCTCTGACATTCGGATTTTGGCCTGTTTTACTGCTGCTGCCCCCCACTTCCCCCGTCCCTTTCCCGCTCAGAGAGGGAGCTAAAGTGAGGCTGTTACTGTAAGGATTCGACCACCGTGTTGACTTCTTCACAGAGCAATGCGCCTCTTATCAGAAGCTAACTTAATTAGCGGATGCTAATCTGTGCATCTAACAGTCAATGCAGCTCTGTTTACCTATCGGATTTGAAATGATAGCAGGGGTGTTGCACACATAGGGTTGGAGATTTCTTCACGGTCGTGTTTCAGACAGTATAGAATGGTGGCCAGACTTCGACCATCACTCGAAAGTGGCTCTGGATCTTTACCCACCCTAGCTGACAAGTTATGGACGGTAAAACTCAGTGTAGCTTGTGTTTATTATGTAAATGTCGCACTGTTACGTAGAGACATTTTCAGAAATTGGTCGATACCAAAAGATTTACTTGGTTGTTTAATTTCACACTTGGTCCCAACTATTTGTAAACAAACAATTAAAAGGCCACTTTTACATAATGCAATACGTATGTCGGTCTTAAGCAGCAGTCTGTAAAGAACAATACATTTTGTTTAATGTGGGATTTCACTTACTGTTGTGAAGTACCATTTACTTGCAAAACAGTGGGATCAAATCTAATTGGCTGCAGAAAATGCACATTTTTAGGTGTGACAAAAGCATGGTTGAGTCAAGTCAATGAATGTTTGCGCTTAACACAAACAACATATGCCCATGTTACAACATTAGGTCTTTTATATATATATATATATATATATATATATATATATATATATATATATATATATATATATATTCGTGTGGAAAACTATTGTGAACCAGAACACTAGTGCTAACGCCACATATGAGGTGTCCTGGCTGGCCCACCATTATTATAGAACACGAAAGTAGGCTATCCATGGTTGTCATAGCAATGACAGAAATGCAATTCTATACACTACAAGAACAATTTTGCTTCTTTAAGCTCAAATGACTACATATTGTGGGTTTAAAACACTACATTTACTTGTGTTACCACTTTCAAATTGATTTTAGCAGCAGGAAAAAACAAATTCTGATCATCAACCTCAATGTTCGCACACATCTTTTTCCTACCGCTCTGTGTGCCAAACAAATTTGTCCACTCTGCCACTGAGTGATCAATCCTGCTCAACAAAGCGTCAGCCAGTAAAACAGCCTGCAGCTGGATCGATGCCACACGCCAGCAATGTACAGTGTTTATATGAAAAGTGACATTGAAGCACTTTAAAGTGTTTTTGGGCTTTCGGCTCGATTGACCTCGATGGCTGTAATATTTGTGGGATTAATCCACTAAAGTGTTGGGAGACACGACTGAAAAAAATGACATTCAGGTTTTTTATTTTTTTTTTTATTTCTTGCTGTTGAATTTCAAATCAGGTCAAATTTGACTCGAACAGTATGTACCGGTATGTAGAGTATGTATGCGGACGTACACCAACAATCCAGGTCCACATTCCAAAGTATCACACTGTATCTCCCTCGTACTAAGATTTCCTCTGGGGCTCGTCGCTATAGTGGTCCTAGTGGAGGGGATTTAAACTGTTGTCGCGGTTCCACGTCGTCGCTCGACTATGTGGAATGTGAGCAGTTGTCGCATAATGTATACTTTGACCCAGCAGCAGCGGGTACCGCTGATCTGCGTTGGGCTAATTTTGGCACTCAACTGGATGGTTATTGACATGGACTAAAGGCATCATTCACTTAACTCCAACTGTGAAGCTATTGAGGGCATTACTAGCACGTTTGATAGAAATCGTATGAAAATGTTTCACGAAGTAATGTTCGCGTTTTTGTTGACGACTACATGCTAGCTGTGTTAGGTTCCATACAAACTGATCAAGACCAAACTTCGATATCAAAAAACAGAAGAGAAGACTTGCCTTGACTTTACACATGCTTGATTTAACCATTGTAAAGTAATTTCAGCTGAGTCATCTCGCGCACCTTTTTTTCTCTTCCTCTGCATAGCTAAAAAGTTTCTAGTTACAGGTTAACATCACAAAATGTCATTCGTTTCTGGAAGGACCCACAAGCTACATTTTTTTAGATACACCTTTAATGTGGTATCGTTATAGTTTTGTGATTGTGCGCTATAATTTACGACCCTAGATATCATGGTAACTGCATGTTTGCCCTACCCCAAAGTAATAAAAGGATCTCACAAATCTTGATTCAGGCTCATGCTTACCTTGAGGAGGTAGAGGTACGATTTTTTTTTTTTTTTTTGGAATCCCTCTCTGTCATTAGTAAGATGTTTTTAAAGTTACCTGCACCTTTCCGTACCTGCTCTTTAAAGACAACCCTCAGATTATGACAAACATTAGACAGACAAGAAAGAAAAACAGAATCATGTGGAGGAGGAGAGACTGAATATGCAGTCTTCATTTATGTCCTATCTTATTGTACTGCACTGGATTTTAATTAGTCGAAGCCACTGTAACATTATGCACAGTCTAAACATTTAATTCAGTGAATAGTCACGTTCCACTCGCGTACCGCACTTTGAGAAGCGCAATTCCATTAAATATAAAGACCAGGCGCAAGGAATATTTACATCGTAGAAGAAGCCTTTTCAGTTGCCTTGGGGGCTGTAACTTGTCTTTGCAATGCATTTTGGGACCGCTCATTGGTTTGTAGTCAACATTTTTTTTTTCCATTACAAACAATGAAAATAGAAATAATCCTCCCAGTAGTCCAAATGGAAAAAAAAAACTTTTGTCTACGTGGGTTAAAAAGAGATTTTGGCAATTTATATCAGACGAATTGTAATTTTTCTGGCTTTTTTAAAATATTATTTTACTCTTGGAATGATTTAATAGGATTTGTTTTGCCACAAATTAATCAATTATTGGAGGGCATTAATATGTCTGGAAATTCAGGTTTTTTTTGGGGGGGGGGGGAATTGGAGTAATACTAAAAATATATAAGTATTCAAATGAAATTCAACTTTTCTACCTAATCATAAAGGATTTATTTAGAAATATTTTAGAAATACTGTATATGTATTTCAGGTGCTTGAGTATTTGGAACAGAGTTGCGCCCAACACAGTAAAATATATGATATGACAAATAAAATATCTCATAAAAAGTGTCGTTATTTTTCAATTAGATGATGAATTATTACTTGTGTTCTTGAAAACATAAGAAACTTGAAAATAATTGCTCTGCTTGACAAAAATGATGGCACCTAAATGTCCTTCAATTCTGCAATAACTGATAAATCTACACTATTTTAAAATATTGAAGGTACAACAACAACAATACTTAGCAGTATTAGCCATATTTAAAATACCCTCTTCCTGTCACGTGAACTGTTTGAAGTTGATGCACCGGGGGGGGGGGGGGGGGGGGGTCTTGGCTTTCTTTCTATCATGCTCAACAATGCGTTTTGTTCTCGGCCGTGCTTTGTCGAGGCGGCGTGGTGGCGAGAGGAGCTAACGTTTCTGCAGAGAGGCGAGGAACATAATCGGGTGGTTGCCACGGGAACGGGAAACGTGATCGTTGAAACAAGTCAAGGTGCCTGGTACCTGTAGCCTCTCAACTCTGGCAGATGATTAGCCCTGAGTGGGGTATTACGCCAAGATCAGGGGAGAAAAGTTGACAATAGGGATGAGGAAAAAAAAGTTTTAGTCTATCCCGGTTCTCGCTTCATCTTTTTCTTTTCTTTTTTTCCGCCACTGACAGCAGCATCTGCGCTCAAGACATTTACCCTGCCTTTTATGGATACGTTTGAACGAGCGGAAATAAGTTTCATATTGTTGTTCCCTCTAAAGTGAATTTGAAATTTAGTCTTTGTATATGCCGCCCTATTACATGTGAGCAATTGTGTGGCAGATCTCATGAAAAGTACAAGCATGGCAACTCATGTCGATCAAAAAGCGTTAACTGTCTACGTCCTATAAATCATTGCTGTTGGGCGGAAACCAAATCTGTGTCCAAATTTGGTCAATTTCATCTTAGTAATTATTACATAACGTGACAGTATGATGATAAACCTAAAACTGGAAATGGAATGCAGTAAGGATCAAGAATAGAAAGAAAATTATTATTTATTATTATGAATCATTACTGCTGAGTACAATATTAAATCTCGTAGGTACTGTGCAGGATATATGATAATTATATTCATACTGTGTGTCTAAATTTAGCTAATGTATGTTGACTAACTTCATCCATCCATTTTTTTTATAGTGCTTGTCCTGGTTACCATTAATCACAGGGAACCTATAGACAAACAATCACAGTCACATTCATACCTGTTTATTAATTTAGTCTCCAGTGAACCTAACATGCATTTTTTTTTTTATGTGGGAGGAACCCAAAGTCGACAAAGAAAACCCACAGAACATGGAAACTTTCCAGAGGAAAGCTGAAGCTGAGATTCAAACCTCCAACTTCGGAACTTTGAGGCAGATATGTTGACTTCGATACTATTGGACGGACCAAGATGAAAATACATATGCAGGTGTTCAAATGCAGTGGTCCTCTGAGATGGACGGAGAAGTGACCTGACATACAAGGTTTTCGAGATATGAGCTGTCTTTCGGATGATTTTGTGTGTGTGTGTGTGTGTGTGTGTGTGCTTTGACTTGAAGCAAACATTTGAGATACGAGCAGCGTGTGGTGACAATCAAACTCATTTCTCAACAAGTAGCAGTTTACCGATAGTGAGCAATTCTCGAAAAAAGAGACTTCTAGCTGCTTACTACCACTCCCAGTTGAAGTTTATTATTATTACTACCACATAGCTTTACATTAGGAAACTCCACTTAGCTTAATGGTAACAAACAATGCAAAACGCCATAATGAATAACGAATATTAATGAAAAGTGTCGGTGTTACAGTGTTAGAACCCTTTAAGCAACACATTTCTTAACACAAATGGTGGAGCAACACAATGTATACAAATAGTATAACCATACTCAAAGGCATATATTCTTTATCCTCTCCAAAAATGACTAATATAGCAGCTTACTGTATGTCTGTATTATAATGCTCCAAGTAGCCAAGGCGTACAGACCAGAAGGAGTACTACAATGTCCATGAACTGAAACAAAAATTGTGGCAAAAACAGTTTAATTGTTAACATTTAAGATTTAATTATTACTGTATGTTTTTATAAAGTAAAACATCAGCGCTATTTTTCTTATTAAAAACACAATTTCTGGGCGGCGGCTGGAATGGATTAATGGCTTTTCCATTTATTTAAAATGGGGAAAGATGATTTAAGAAGGAATTCAACTCAAGGCACCACTGTATACAGTCTGGAGCTATTATGAAGACGTACGGAGGTGATGATTTTGCTATAATGGGCTCACTGTGTGTTTTTCCACAGCATAGGTGCTCTTGCTATTTAGTGTGATTTATAATTGAAACCGCAGAATCGGCCTCTTGTATTGCCTCTCCAATTGGAAGGTCTCAAGTCAAGGTCACCCCCCCCTCTCTCTGTCTTTCTCAATAGTGTCATTGTTTTCTTTCTGTGCAGCAAAGTACTCAAGTCTGTTTGGCAACTTAAAACAGTGTAGCTTTGCAGGGAGCCTTCTTTCTCATGAAATCGAGGCACGCAATAGTATTTCAAGGCTTGTCGTGCCCTGCAGTATCAACGGGTTGGTCCATCTGGAGCGCTGTTTACATCGCGGAGGATCCCGCTCCTTCCTCGGGCGTCGTCTGCTAAATGGCGCGGCGCACACTGGAAGTCACACTCGTCCCAGTACAGTCCGCATTCCAGCCAAACTACAATAATCGGTACGCCACGAATGTTTTACGCTGAATTTTAAAAGTGAGGAATAGCATCTCTCTGCCTTCACGGTCAAGCTTATTAACCTTTATATGTTGTTAATTTTCCATGTACATATTGTACAATATGTTCCGGGTCAGTTTTGATCCAGGCCAAGAACATCCTCATAATAATTGCCTATATGAAATTGTGAAGCAAATATTGTCAAGTTGTATGAATAGACTGTCAGACATTCATAAATGTTTCAGAGAAAAGGAAACGTGTTTTTATTTGCTACATTGCTGGTACTTGTCTTTGCAGGTGCAGATCATGCACCTGTTTCAAGGCACCCTCTGACCTTTATGTGTTCCTTATATTTATGACTTTTCTCATACGGTTTCGAGATTCCCCCATGACTCTTCAAAGACAAACAGGTGCATGTTTCTGTGCAAGCCTGTGCAAATGACAGTTCTCTAAACTTTTTTGAAGTCCCTCTTGAACACAGCTGCGACTGTCCCATAAAAAAATAATAAATAAATAAAAAATATATATATACAGTTTCAAGATTCCCTCTATTATCACCATATTCTTTGATTTAACATAGGTTGGTAAATCTAGAATCCATGTTAGTAGACATGGATCAAATTTGACATTTTTAAATGTTTTTATTTTTTTGTGTTTCGGGTCACTTTCCAAAATGATGACAATTTCAGGGTGAAAGAATGAGATTTAGGGCCCCATTTTCATGACTGGCGCAAATCCAGCGCTGCGAGGAGGCAAGGCTAGACTCGATTTGGTAATTTCGTGGACCAGTGTACCCCCAGTGCATTTAAAAGTGAGACACTTGTGCTGGTGTGGGCGTGTTCACAGCCGATTTCTCCAATCAAAGCGGGTTCTTTCATTCCCTTGAAAAGCATCACAATATGGAGACATCTCTATTATGTGGAAGAGGACACGGCGATCAGTACTTGACGGGAGCATTGAACATTAGTACCTTTATTAATTACAGAATGAGCTGGTGAAAACCGCTGGTGACTTACTTTAAATACGAGCCCACATACCTTGTACAATATGAAAGGGTTGAAAGTCCATACAACACATGCAGTGTTTGTTGGTTACATGACTGATACATTTAAGGGTCAAATCGGCATATGATAACGTCACATTTCTATTATGCACTTTCTAGACTGGTTTCTGGACATTTGGATTCAGTAATCTTATTTGAGAGGTCTTATTTAAACATAATTAGTTTTGACAACCCCCCCTGCTGAGTCTTAGAAGGAAACAGGATGGCAGACACATGGCAGATGTAAGATGTCCATGTTTCTTATAAAGGCCTCGCCTTATTTACTTCAAATTACTTGTCTCTGTGATTTGTCACTGTTGTTTCATCCAGTCGGCCAGCATCGTTTTGATTCCGGCAGTCTGGATTCTGAATAACTTTTGTTATTGCAGATTAGTACAACAGAAAACAACTACATCGACTCATATGTAGTAATAGTGCCATGTAATAGATAATTGATTCATCCCGAGAGGAAAATTTAATAAAGTACTGGCAGCGATGGGCTTCAAACACAAGCCTCTGAAGAGACTGGAGCCTTTATCCAGCGCCTTAGACCGCTTGGCCACACTACCCATAGGAGTGTGAACCCGGACCGGACATTACATCCACACAATAAAGAGTTGCAATAGGCTGGTCAGAAAGTGATCAATTCAAGTTTAGTCAAGTTTATTCACATAGACCCCAATTCACAAAAGAATCTCCGAGGGCTCAGAATCAATGACATCCCTGGTCTAGACCCCTCCATCCGGGCAAGGAAAAACTCTCAGAAAACCCTTTTTGGGGGAGGGGACCTTGAAAAGGGATCACAGCTAGAGGGAGTCCCCTTCAAGTATGATCAGGCTACAGTAGATGCCGAGTGGGGAGAGAGGAGAAGCGGCAGTAAAACAGGCCAAAATCCAGATTTCCAGGGGTAAGGCAGTGCAAGAGACCAGATACGTACATACTTAGTGTGGTTAAACCAGAGACAAGTCTTAAATTGAGAATTCAAAACCATGTTTACTCTTAAGGTTGTAGTTTGCAACTGAGTTGCATCATACTGACAGCTGTTTCTAATATTTTGTCCACCTCTAGCAAATGAAGTACGATATAACAACTTTCTGACTGTGTCAATCAATTGAGCATTTTCCTTACGAGCTGGCACTTTAATGGTAAAAGTTGATTTGAGGCCGGCACGGTGGATGACTGGTAAGCACATCTACCTCACAGTTCTGAGGACCGCGGTTCAAATCCCGGCCCCGCCTGTGTGGAGTTTGCATGTTCTCCCCGTGCTTAGGTTTCCTCCCACATCCCAAAAACATGCGTGGAAGGCTCTAAATTACCAGTAAGTGTGAATGTGAGTGCGAATGGTTGTTTGTTTCTATGTGCCCTGCGATTGGCTGGCGACCGGTTCAGGGTGTACCCCGCCTCACGGCCGATGATAGCTGGGATAGGCTCCAGCAGCCCGCGACCCTAGTGAGGATAAGCGGTAAAGAAAATGGATGCATGGAAGTTGATTTGAGATGTTAGTGTTTCGAGTTAAGAGTGTGGTCAGAAAATTCATTAAACTCGGACCATTGTATTTGTATTTGATCACATTAAATTGTTCAGGTGTCCCTAATGTTGTGACTGGTGAGTGCACCGTGTAAGGTTTACACAGTGGGTTACTATCATTTGTTAAACAAACAGTGATCTCGTTGACCCGTGCATTAGCGACACTATTCAAACCGCTCAAGTGCTTCATTGAAGCTTGCTTCTGCCTTGGTATGAAATATGAATAAACAGATAAATGCAAATGAGCGCTCAGAAAAAGAAAATGTATTAGCTTCAGTTGACATACTGTTTGCTTTGTGTTTGTAACCTCACGGGATACGCTGCCCGCTACGTGCATATCGTAATGGTTTGTAGACCACGGTGTTGTGACAATCAAGCCAAATTTAAGCATTTTCCCACCCTTGTGATCGAAGTCGGCAAAGACCCGATTATCAGATGTCTCTAAAAATGTATCCTGAGCGATTATGGTGCGGTGTGAGGTGTTAAAAGCGATTTTTCCTCCTCCGTGATAATAATCGTAAATATTAAATGTTGGAAAACTGGTTTGCACATCTGCCTCACAGTTCTGAGGACCGGGGGTTCAAATCCCGACCCCGCCTGTGTGGAGTTTGCATGTTCTCCCCATGCCTGCGTGGGTTTCCTCCGGGTACTCCGCTTTCCACCCACATCCCAAAAATATGCAGGGTAGGTTAATTGAAGACTCTAAATTGCCCAAAGGTGTGAATGTGAGTGTGAATGGTTGTTTGTTTCTATGTGCCCTGCGATTGGCTGGCAACCGGTTCAGGGTGTCCTCCGCCTCCCGCCCGAAGATAGCTGGGATAGGCTCCAGCACGCCTGCGACCCTAGTGAGGAGAAGCGGAACGGAAGATGAATGAATGAATGAATTAAATGTTCGATATTTAGTTGTGAAATCCGCAGACTCCGTGATTGTGACGCGAAATGGAATGATAGCAGATCAGCAAGACTTGAAGGTTGAATCCCACTTCTGACTGACCTTTGGGCAGCAGTAGCTAAGTCTGTAAAAACCTGGGCTTTGGAGTTGGAGGATTCGAGCCCCACAACAGAAAAAAAATGTGTGAATGACTTGGACTCGAAAAACAGCAACTTGTTATTGGAGCGATTTTTTTTTCCCTGTTGGCTACTGTCGAGGTCCCCTACATCTTACAGGTCAATGTGCTGTTTCTCCAGTACGCAATCCACGATAGCCCTACTTCCCGGAGGTAGAAGCCATTACATGTCGTCTGACTGAGGCAGAGTGATTGAAAGCACAGGCTAAATGGCTCAAATGACAATTTTAGCCTTCTTCACTACCGCCGTACTTTGAATGTGTGAAGTGGCAGTTGAAAAGATGATGTTGCGTGGGGTAAATTGTTCGCAAGGGAAACGGAACGTGGGCCGTAATTCATATTTCAACGGTTAAGTGAGACTGTGAGTTTGACAGCAGTGCCAAATATACTAACCCCTTACAACTATTCTCCTTTGCTTGCTGCCATGGCAGGAGATCTCCAAATGACCTTATTCAGAGGTTGATTATCTGCATGCTTTGCGAGCACTACAAAGTAACCACCGGTCACGCAATGATATCCCTTGGACACGCATCATATGAAATCCATTGTGACAGCAAACCTCACAGGTGATCTAATTCATCCACTGGTCCGCTTATGCCCACTGAGGGCATTTCACAGTTATCAGATCGCACAAATTGAATTTGGAGCGGCTCCAAAGGAGTGCCTCCTCCTGTCCTCCGTCCACTCCTCTCCCCGTCCTTTTGCTGAGCGCAGCCTATGATGTAATGCTCTTGCTGATGTTCCAGCAACCCCCACTCCTGCTTCTTTTTGCTTTTTATTTTTTTATATATTTCCTCCCCTCCCCATTCCAATCTGCTGCTCTGGCTTCATGTGTGAGACGCCTCGCCGGTTCAGCAGCATCCTTCGGGCTTCTCACGGGGATCCCTGCAGGAGCTTCTTCGCCGCTTGTCACCGCCTGAAACGAGAGCCTCAAGACCTGTTCTGCTAAAAGGTAATTGTTTGAGAAAACAAGACTGTGTGCAAAGAATGTGAGGAGAGGTGATGGACACCGGCTTTGAGATTGAGAGTGCAATTTGCTGCTGATTGAATCGGTGTGGTCGCAGGAAGCTTTTGGTCGCCACGGCGTTGGCTGCCATGGCAATTGCTTCCCCTGTGTGTGTGTGTGTGTGTGTGTGTGTGTGTACGTGGTTTCTGGTTTCCATGGTAAAAGAGGAGACATGCTCGCTCATATTGCAACTACTCTACTGTGTAGTATTGTCTGCATTTGCATATTGCAAGCGCACACGGATAGATGACATCATTGTCCAACACTTGAAAGATTTTCTAAAAGTGAGTCCGCTGCTATCTGATGATCTCCTCTCCAGAAATTGGGCATGTACAAAGAGAAGTCCAGCGCCTGATGGGGTTGTGTGGCCTTATCTGCATGCAATTTTTTTTTATACATCCGCGCAAACGAGGGGACGCTCTGTGGCGCATTACGTCAACTCCCGCTCGCAAGTCCTGCGCCGACTGGCGGTGTGTATTGCTGGCAGAAGTGTGCGCTTCTTTCAGCCCCGGATCGCAGAGCGTTTGACTCGTCAGGAGTTGCTTTTGCCTTAAAGTCAGATGCTAAGTTAATATTTCATGTCTCGCCTGCCCCACATGTAGATAGCGGTCATGACTAATTCATCCTCAGGATTTTCCCTCTTTGACATCACTCTTTTTTTTTTAAACATCCTTTTGTTTGAAACCACCAGTGTAACTGATTGTTTTAGACTCTCTCGTGTACTGAGTTGGGCAAACCACAACCTTTCGGGGGTGAATGTGCTTCTTGGAAACGATAAGGGGGAAACCCATTTGTACTTTTACAGTACAAACACCACAGTGGTTATTGATCTTTCCAGTTCAGCGTGTTATCCTCCAGTTGCAGACCAATAATGTAACCGCAGCTGTCTGTAATGAATATATACAAAAGGTCACTGATGGTGTAATGGTTCATTCGCCTGACTTCTGTGCAGGCAGCGATGGTTCAGTTCCATCTCAGTGATAATGTGCGTGTAAGAGCTAGTGTGATGTGATTGACTGGCAGCCAGTCCAGGGTGTAGTCTGCCCGTGAGCTCCAGCTCCCCTTGACTCTGAACAGGATAAGCGGCAGTGCTGGGAAAGTTAAGTTCACCGTTCCGAAAATGAACTCGTTCATAGTTCTTTTTTTCCCCTCAATATGTTGCTGCGTGCGATTACCCTGAAAATACTGGTATTTCCCCATTATTGCCACCCATTCAGTCATCTTCCCAAACTCTTTTACAAAGGTGAGCGATGCAATCAATACAACATTGCGCTGAGAAAACCTGTCTACTGTATATAGGTGGAAATTCATCTCCACGCACTTAACCTCACGCGCTGCCTTGCTTCTGCAATGAAGCATTACAGCGATCGATTTGAACAAAACAAGCCTACTCAAATCTATCTAACCTCACTATTTTCGCTCGTTATTGTCTTAAAATAACATCCAGACTTTCAATATACTGCAGATGACAATTAAGCTGCAGAACATGTACTAGGCCGTATCTCTTTCGCTGACGTCAACAGGCCCAAGAAGCTTTGGACCTTAATGCGGGTGGGTGGGGGCAAAATCTGGCTGAAAATCAAATATGTCATCAGAAAACAAGCCTAAAATGACAACTGAGTCTATTTTGGGCGGAATTTGTTCTGCAGACATCATTTCCATCATCATCCACATCAAGTCCAGAATTATGGAGTTAGTGGCAATGTTCACAGCATTGGAAAGGTCCTTCAACTATATTCATAATTTCATATTGTGAACCCAATGGAATAATTATCCAAGTCATTTTTAACTTACTGTCCCAAAAAATACCGACGTGGTTTCTAAAAAAAATTTGATTTTTCTTTATATCTACACTGATAGCTTTCTAATTAGTTACAGTGCGGACTGATAGAAGCGTTTTACTATTACTACTCTTTTCAACAACTGTACTGATTAATTTTACTGAATGGAGAATTTATTTTTCACTTAATGAGTCTTCATCACATAATTAAAATTGGAACAGTCTAAAAATCCCACTTTGCCACTTGAGCATGATAAACTACTTAATTGATATGATAATTAATACTTTTTTTTAAACAGATGAGTTAATTGCCTTGGCACTACAGTAATACTAAATGAAAGGAAAGACAGCAATTGTATCATCTCACTATTAAAAAAGATCACATGGGCATCTTGTATTAAAATCCAATTTGCAGTTTATAGATCTTTGACACGGAGAAATGTTTGGCAATGGTTTCATTACTGAATCAATTTTTCCCCCCCATGAAAATGCTTGATTAAATTCCCCCCCATGTCGGTCGTCTGTTCCTGTACGTGGTGGTGCTGCGTGTACGCATGGGGGAGGGGGAACCCGACACAGACCGTACAGGCAAGTTGATCCGCTGCCATGGACTTGTTGGCCCACCTGAGGAGAATCTGGGCTTTTCCTCCTGCATAGTTTGATGGCCTGTTTTGGAGCGGCGCCAGCGACTTGTTTAACAAATTGTTAAACCAATTAACCATTTGGCACTTGGCTGTCCAAATGTTTGTCTCTCTTTTTTTTTTTTCAAGAGAAACACAGATTAGAGAGAACCAAAGGGCATAAACAACCATTTGACAGTGGTACATTGACCTACGAGCGACCCGAGTTTTTCCAGATGCGAATCATCGCTTTGCTGTTTTTTTGTTTTTATTTGCTAGCAAAAAATCTGAGTTGCGAGCACTAGCTAGGATGGCAGCGAACGTCACAACAAGCAACAATTTGGCAGATAGTGAAGTTGTTCAAAAAAAAAAAAGGCTTCAAGCTGTCCATTGCCAGGCCCACTTGAAGTTTACTGTAAAACTAAACATAAAACAAAGCAAATAAAACATTACACTCTGTGTATTCAACCAAACCCCATTAACTTTGTCTTATGATGGTCTAATAGCTTAATGCTATACACAATGCAAAACACAAGAGGTGGGCTAACGAAACTAGCTTTAATGTCATATTAAACCTTTAAAACAACCTATATTTGAACACAAGAAGTAGCAACACATGTAGACAGACAATATAACACTCTCAGGGATGCAGTATATTCTCTATCGCTGCAAAAAACAACTCATTTTACTGCATCTTGGTTTTCGAGGGTCTTCTGTGTTTCATCATCAGATCTACATGTAGTATGTTTGTATGTATCATACTGCCCCCTGGTGGCCAGGGCACACACAAACTGGATTAGCACAATGCCCATTGAAGTATCCCGATGCAGAAAATGTTTAATTCTTTCCATTCTGTTTAATTATGATATTATTGTATGTTGTGCGAGTTTTATCTGTTTGGTTTTTGTTTTGGAACGCTGTCACGGATCGATGGCATTTCAATGGGGGAAGATGATTCGAGATATCAGTGTGATTACTGAAAAATCATAATTCAAGGCATCATTGTATCAACCTCTCATTCGACTGCTGTTCCCTGTAGTGGTTAAGAACTAAATTACCAAACTGTCAAACTCTGGTTCAGTTGAAAGACATTGACAGTAAAGAATACAGCAAGTAGCCAGATAATTAAATGTCCAATGGTCAGAAAAAAATCAGTATAAACAAGCTTATTGCACACAAAATGGAAGGGAATTGAAACCATGTTTTTCTTTTTATTATTATTTTTTTATTATTATTTGATTATTACTTTAAAAAGTCCAAATCCTCAGATTTCAGCCTCTCAAAGTGTGAATGCTTTCTGATTTCCGTAGTCCCCCAGGAAAGCAAACTAGTAATCTTTGCGAACACGAAAAGCATGGACATCAGATGACTTAGTAAAACGAATCAATATTTTTGCCCATTTTCTAAAATATTTCGAATGAAAAAAATACATTTTAAAAATGTTTCACAACTATGTACACAGTATTAGCAAATGAAGTTGGGCCTGTCTCCCCACCAAAAGACACACTGAGACATGTGACTGGCAGTGCCGGGAACTCCAGTAGCAGTTTCAGCCTGCTGAGTAATAGTCACAGTGAAAATGAGCATGTGCGCACCAGTTTAATGAAAGGCCCCGAGGTGAGTCACATGTATGTATTACCTCACTGCCAGGGTGGGTGGGAGACGGGCATCCGGGATCTTCTGCCACAAAGGTGTCAAGCTGAAACCGCACCGATGCATTTACTCCCTCAGAGATATTAAAAAATAATAATAATAATAAAAAATCCAGCGGCACGGTGGACGACTGGTTAGAGCATCAGCCTCACAGTTCTGGGGACCCGGGTTCAATCCCCGGCCCCGCCTGTGTGGAGTTTGCATGTTCTCCCTGTGCCTGCGTGGGTTTTCTCCGGGCACTCCAGTTTCCTCCCACATTCCCAAAACATGCATGGTAGGTTAATTGAAGACTCTAAATTGCCCGTAGGTGTGAATGTGAGTGCAAATGGTTGTTTGTTTGTATGTACCCTGCGATTGGCTGGCAACCAGTTCAGGATGTACCCCGCCTCCTGCCCGATGATAGCTGGGATTGGCTCCAGCACGACCGCGACCCTAGTGAGGAGAAGCGGCTCAGAAATTGGATGGATGAAAATAAAATCCTCCATACACCAAATCATCTGAATTTAGCATGATGGACCATGTGTGTTTCTTTTAGGCTGGATTTACACCGCAGGTCCCCAGTGCCTAATGCCAATTTAATGCCTTATATGGGGTTTGAATGTATTATATGTTTAAATGTCTATTTCCATGTACCTTTCAATGTACATTTCACTCCCATATTGGATATGGCTGTGTTTATACTGACGGAGCAGATTTTATGCTTTTGGAAATACATATTGGTTAAGCTTCCATGCTTTTTAAAAAAAAAAAAAAATTAACTACAAGCAGTCAATGTACATGCAAACAGCAGAATATGTGAGCTTGCTGACAGAGTGGACATTTTTGGCTAATCTTAGCATTTGATGACCACATGGTGGACTTTCCCTTTGTAACAACATTTGGCAAACTGAGTGTGTACTGTTCAACACATCTCTTTTAAATTTCTAAAATCTTTTTATAGCAATTGATATTTCACTATGACAGAGTGGACATACAAAGCTTGACAACCTCCAACTACACACATAATATGAGGAAAATTACGAAATATTTAAATAAATATATATATATATTTATATAAATATTTACTGTATTCTGCAACTATCCACTGTTTGAGCCTACATTCAAGAAAGACAAAATGCTGGCCGTAATGTCACTGAAAACATCCGAAGGTTTCTTAAAGGGGCAGCAACCCCTTAATGACAGTGGACAACAATTTCAGGGACGCATGCAAAATGTTAAATATGATTATGAAAATAGAATATACGCAATAAAAATGATTTGATTTAGCAAATAATTTGTTGCGGACAACAAAACCATCTAATTTTTAAAATGATATATTTTGTATCATTTAACATCTTATTTCACACACTGTAGTTAGCGTAGCAGTGTGTGGGACATGATACAATCATGTGCATCCAATGGGGGAAAAAAAGGTATAAAATGAAGGAAACACATTTTAAGAGACTTATCATTGTATTGGTATGTGTGCAAAATGCAAATAAATATTTGTCCACCTAAGAGCTCAGAGTTTGATTATTCCGTTACATTTTCATGAAACCTAAGTGATTCTGATGATACCAAAGGCACTTCCTAGTCATACTGACCCTGATCTTTCTTGTAAGCACTAAGATAATGAGGAAAAACACTAAAGAAGAGATACACATGTGATGTATTGCCTTTTACTGTTGTTGCGTTAAATCCCCATTGAACAGAGCCCAGCTTACGCGGTTGAGCTGTAAACCCACAATGAATCTCAATGACACAGCCAAGCATTATAACGTGCAAGAGTAATGGCATGATGCTGTGACTTGGCGGCGATTTCGGCCTCTGATAGTACAGTCTGGTCAGTTTTCACTGGCTGTGAAAAAGGGGGCACAGATGGCAGCAATGTGAGATGCGTCAAACTCCAGGGCGTCACATTATCTCCGTTAGAGGGGTCACAAAGCAGTGGAAAAAAAAAAGTTATGCGTTGTTTGGTCTGCACTGTGTGTTTAGACTTCTGGTGGCGATCTGTGTAGCAGGTGGTCATGCTCAAGGAGAGTTGCGGTAACAGCGGCACTCGGACGGAGAATAAGACGTCGCCCGTGGCCCGTGACAGCCAGTGACAGCATGCAGGCTTTTGTGAATTAGCACTAATTCAAAATCCCGACGCCGCCACCCCCCCTTGAACTCGTCTTTGCATCTTCCGCCACAGCACATGCCTAAAATGTATAATTAGCATCTGCTATTTTAGAAACAGCCGTGCCGTCTCAACACCCTGCCAGCCCACACTTCTCTGTTTACCCGAGAAATATTTTCTGGAGAATGAATGACTTGAAAAAAACTTTTTAACAAGTTGCAGTACTGTCGGAAATTTCTTGTGAATGTTGTGAAATGTCATTTATCAGGCGAAATTATGATGATTTGAAGACTATGTACTTCATTGTCTTCCTTTACGGCGGTGTTTCCTAACATTTATTGAGCCAATGCACATATTTTACATTTAAAAAATCTCATGGCACACCACCACACAAAAATATAGATAATATACAATATAGTATACACTGTATTCTTAAATAGTAATGATTTCATGTAAATTTACTCACAAATGTAGTTACCGGTACTCAGTTTGAAATCTGGGCCTGCTTAGTGGAGCACAAAGTTATTATTCTGTTGAATTGGAACAGGTGAATACATAGGTTAATTACACCAATGGTCAGAGCAATTAACTTGATGTCGTTTCTGCTGAGATCAATGAAACTCACTTTTTTTTTCTCTTCCTCTACATGCCTAAGAACGTTTAAGTAACAGGATTGCATTGAAAAATACAACTTATAAGCAAGCATAACTACTACTAGTATTTGAAATGATGTACTGTATTTCTGCATGTGTAATTGTTTTAAGAGTTACAAGGAAGACCCCTATGATGAAAAATATTAATGGATTTAGGTTTCCCTTGCCCGGACGTGGGTCACCGGGGCCCCCCTCTGGAGCCAGGCTTGGAGGTGGGGCTCGAACGCGAGCACCTGGTGGCCGGGCCGGGGCCCCCCTCTGGAGCCAGGCCGCGCCCAGCACGAAAGGGTAACATGGGTCGCCCTTCCCATGGGCTCACCACTTGTGGGAAGGGCCATAGGGGTCGGGTGCAGTGCGAGCTGGGCAATGGCCAAAGGTGAGGACCTTGGCGATCTGATCCCCGGCTACAGAAGCTGGTTCTAGGGATGTGGAATGTCACCTCTCTGGCAGGGAAGGAGCCCGAGCTGGTGTGTGAGGTCGAGAAGTTCCGACTAGATATAGTCGGACTCTCCTCCACACACAGCTTGGGCTCTGGTACCAGTCCTCTCGAGAGGGGTTGGACTCTCTTCCATTCTGGAGTTGCCCACGGTGAGAGGTAGGTGTGGGTATACTTATTGCCCCCTGGCTCGGCACCTGTACGTTGGGGTTCACCCCAGTCGACGAGAGGGTAGCCTCCCACTGCCTTTGGGTGGGTGGATGGGTCCTGACTGTTGTTTGTGCCTATGCATCAAACAGCAGTTCAGAGAGGGACTCCATCGTTCTGCCGGAGGACTTCAATGCTCACTTGGGCAATGACAGTGAGACCTGGAAGGGCGTGATTGGGATGGAAGATTGGGAAGATAAAAGCAGAGCAGAGAACCATGTGGTGGAAGCTGAGAACACAGGACGAGTGTTGTGCAGCTTTTCGGGAAGACGTGAGACAGGCACTCGGTGGACAGGAGGAGCTTACAGAAGACTGGACCACTGCAGCCAAGGTGATCAGAGAGGCAGGCAGGAGAGTACTTGGTGTATCTTCTGGCGGGAAAGGAGAGAAGGAGACTTGGTGATGGAACCTCACAGTACAGGAAATCATACAAGGAAAAGGGTTAGCTAAGAAGAAGTGGGACACTGAGAGGACCGAGGAGAGGCGAAAGGAATACATTGAGATGCGACACAGGGCAAAGGTAGAGCTGGCAAAGGCCAAATAAGAGGCATATGATGACATGTATGGCAGGTTGGACACTAAAGAAGGAGAAAAGGATCTATACAGGCTGGCCAGACAGAGGGATAGAGATGGGAAGGATGTGCAACAGGTTAGGGTGATTAAGGATAGAGATGGAAATGTGTTGACTGGTGCCAGTACTGTACTAGATAGATGGAAAGAATACTTTTGAGGAGTTGATGAATGAGGAAAATGAGAGAGAAGGGAGAGTAGAAGAGGCGAGTGTGGTGGACCAGGAAGTGCCAATGATTAGTCAGGGGGAAGTTTGAAAGGCATTAAAGAGGAGGAAAAATGGAAAGGCAGTTGGTCTTGATGACATTCCTGTGGAGGTATGGAAGCATCTAGGAGAGGTGGCTGTGGAGTTTTTGACCAGCTAGTTCAATAGAATTCTAGCACGTGAGAAGATGCTTGAGGAATGGAGGAAAAGTGTGCTGGTGCCCATTTTTAAGAACGAGGGTGATGTGTGGGAACTATAGATGAATAAAGTTGATGAGCCAGACAATGAAGTTATGGGAAAGAGTAGTGGAGGCTAGACTCAGGACAGAAGTGAGTATTTGCGAGCAACAGTATGGTTTCATGCCTAGAAAGAGTACCACAGATGCATTATTTGCCTTGAGGATGTTGATGGAAAAGTACAGAGAAGGTCAGAAGGAGCTACATTGTGTCTTTGTGGATCTAGAGAAAGCCTATGACAGAGTACCCAGAGAGGAACTGTGGTACTCCATGCGGAAGTCTGGAGTGGCAGAGAAGTATGTTAGAATAATACAGGACATGTATGAGGGCAGCAGAACAGTAGTGAGGTGTGCTGTAGGTGTGACAGACGAATTTAAGGTGGAGGTGGGACTGCTTCAGGGATCAGCCCTGAGCCCCTTCCTGTTTGCAGTGGTGATGGATAGGCTGACAGATGAGGTTAGACTGGAATCCCCGTGGACCATGATGTTTGCAGGTGACATTGTGAGTGAGAGCAGGGAGCAGGTGGGGGAACAGTTAGAAAGATGGAGGCATGCACTGGAAAGCGGAAGAATGAAGATTAGCCGAAGTAAGACCGAATATATGTGCATGAATGAGAGGGGTGGTGGGAGAAGAGTGAGGCTCCAGGGAGAAGAGATAGCAAGGGTGGAGGACTTTAAATACTTGGGGTCAACCATCCAGAGCAATGGTGAGTGTGGTCAGGAAGTGAAGAAACGGGTCCAAGCAGGTTGGAACGGATGGAGGAAGGTGTCAGGTGTGTTACGTGACAGAAGAGTCTCTGCTAGGATGAAGGGCAAAGTTTATAAAACAGTGGTGAGGCCAGCCATGATGGAAGGATTAGAGACAGTGGCACTGAAGACACAACAGGAAGCAGAGCTGGAGGTGGCGGGAATGAAGATGTTGAGGTTCGCTCTCGGAGTGGCGAGGTTGGATAAAATTAGAAATGAGCTCATCAGAGGGACAGCCAAGGTTCTATGTTTTGGAGACAAAGTTAGAGAGAGCAGACTTCGATGGTTTGGACACGTCCAGAGGAGAAATAGTGAGTATATTGGAAGAAGGATGATGAGGATGGAGCTGCCAGGCAAGAGAGCTGGAGGAAGACCAAAGAGAAGGTTGATGGATGTTGTGAGGGAAGACATGAGGGCAGTTGGTGTTCGAGGAGGATGCGGGAGATAGGCTTACATGGAAAAGGATGACGCGCTGTGGCGACCCCTAAAGGGACAAGCCGCAAGGAAAAGAAGAAGAAGACTGGCAGTTCAATACATGCGACAACAATAACCGTCTACTTCATATGTCTGCGCTATGGCGTAGGGAGGCAAGATGGAGGCCTTATCCTACAAAGAAAAACATTTAGCAAAAACACAATTGAAATTTCCCAATACGTGTGGGAAAACATGTTTTGATGAAAACAAAGTTGAACTTTTTGGCACACTGCTCATGACTGCTCATGACCAAAAAAATGATGAACAGTTTGAAATCGCAGTCAGTGTCAGCACAAAACCCTCAGGCTTCTGCTCGAAAGCAAAAAAAGAGAAGAAAACAGTCAGGAAAACTTCCTACGGCTACAGTTACATTTTGTCACGGGACAAGTGTAATTTACGCAGCAAGTGCATGTTTCTGTATTTTGTGCGTTGGAATCTTTGAACTGTCGTGAGTCGAGAAATGTTTCAAAATCCCGGACTGACCCCAAAAGTGTTTCTTCATGTAGGCCTTTTCAACGTGTGCGCCCTTGTGAGTGGCTGATTTTGGTCTGGGCGTGGCCACGGGCAGCCTGACTGAGTTGAGCTGGTGTAGTAACTCGCTGGCACACAGTGTCAGGCAGGCGAAGACAGAGGAGAAGACACTCGTGGACCTGCTCCGTCTCTCACTGATCTCCCGTCGCGTTCTGTGGATTTTCCTTTTTTGAGCAATTGGGTTGGTTCTTGACGAAGCGTAAGTAAATACCGCTGTTCTTTTTGAGCGACCTTGTGCTCGTTACGTGAAGCGTGTTTGTGGCTTCGTGAATCATTGATGTGACGGAGTGCTCTCTGGTTACCTGTTGTTAAAATGACGCCAGGTTATAGCCACTTCCCTCCTTGTAAATGTGTGTTTTTTGTTTACTGTATTATTATGGCCGAGGAACAATATGCAGCTACTTTGTTGTGAGTTAAAGTGGGTGTGAGGTGACATGAAGCAGTCTACTAAAGTAGTAGACTGCTTTATGACGACAGCCACACACACTGTGCCTATTACAGTAAATGTTTGGCATCGTAGTTGATTTTTTTTTTTTGGGGGGGGGGGGGGGGGGGAACTGAAACTTTTTCTCATGGTGTTGTGATATTCTAGACTGCTGTTATTCTAGTGTTAGGGTGTGTTTGCAGTATGTACATTTGGTCAGTATATATTGGTTTCCATTCTGGATGGATGGTACTCTATTGACTGTTTTCTGTTTGTAATTTATTATTATTTTTTAATTAAACCTTTATTTTTCCAGGTAAGGCCAGATTCTCATTTGCAATGCCAACCTTGCTGAAATCAGAACGAATAGTGGCAAGCAAGTATTCTGTATAGGCAACAACTATTGTCCAATTTATAAGAAAGTATTAAGAAGGTATTTGTTGGAAACAATAAGTGCTCGTAAAACTGACAAAAAACGTTGCAATGTTGGTATAGATTTTTTTGCCCAAATGAAAAGAAGCCATTTAGAAAGAAACATGAAGTGTACACACTTGATTTGCCTTAGTGGGCCACTTAAGAACCCGCATCTCCAGTCCTTCAAACACCTTCAGGATGAACTCGAAAGGCGATTACAACATTCCAACATCTTGTTGAAAGTCTTTCCACAAGAGTTAAAGTGGGTGCTGCTTTAGGTGCAATTGTTGTGGGGACCAACTATATTGTCTTAAATTTTTACCTTCTGTCGATGAAGTGCCCCCATTGCCCGATACTTTTGTCTATATAGTGTATGTCATAAATGAATAGAAGCGCCATGGAGTAGACACAGCACCCACACTCATCCTCAGGGCGAGTGGGTGGAAGGCTTTTGGTAAACTGTGCGGATGCTTATCGGTAAAATGCAGCTTGGTTGAAAATATTGAGATGATTGAAACCATCATTCAGCAATCATGCCAGCATGTACATGTTCAACATGTTGAGCAAATATTGCAATTGGCATGCAGGTTATAAACTGCATTTCATCCTGATGTTATTAGTTTGGGCAGCAATTTAAATAACATGAAAAGTCTAATTTTAGATGTTTAAAATGCCTTTAATTGTATCAAGCCTGATTATCGTATATTAATACTATCCTACATGGGCAAAATGAAATAAATATTATAAAAGTGGTTCCCAACCAGCCAGGTACAATAACCGGAGTATCTACAGTACCTCATATCATTCATACAACATAATATTACCTTTGTGTTCATTTAAGCAGGCCCAGCAGCATGTAGTCGGCATGTGGGAACGTCCGGACTGCTCTGGCTACCCATTTGAAGGGGAGCCTGTTATATATTTTTAAAATTATTATTCTGTATGATATAAAGCCAATAAAAGCAATGTATTCGGAATTCTATGCTTATGACTGAATGCATTTTTGGAGGGCGATCAATAAAAAAGACGATGCGCTGACCATGCTTTCGATCAGTGGTCTCCAACCTTTTTTGGACCACGTACCTGTTTGACAGTTGTTGTTTCGGGTGGACATATTTTGACGGACCAGCATGTAAACAAATAAAAACAAATTATTCAAAATACAACTCACCATTATGCTGAATGTAGTTTTTGTAATAAGTGGCAGTCCTGCCCTTGTTTGTCTTCAACAAACCGGTTCCAACTTGGGTTAGTATTTTTTTCTTTCAAAAAAACTAAAAGTCTTTTAATGCTGGCAGGATTCATTTTTTCCCCCCAAAGTAATTGTTTCTCAAAGTTGTAGATATGCTTCGTAAACAAATGGCGGGAAAAGCTCGCTAGTGCCGATATATATCATATCTGCCTATAAATATCATAGCTAAAGCACTTTGATAGCTGTCTCACAGCGTCTCTTCGAATAAATTTTTTTTTTGTTTAGTCTCTTACATTTGATAACTTTCTGGAAGTGTCTTTTACAATATTATTAGTGCTTATGGCGTATATGGTAACTGCATTTAGACTGCAAGTGCAAAACGAGTTTTAACCTTGCTTGACTTACTACAACCTCCGTCACTCGTAAGAGGAAAATTGCTTAAATCGACCGTGCACGGCTAGATTTGACAGGGAACGCCCCACATCTTAGGGTTGCTTCCGCCAGGCTATGGAACTGGTTGACGGGTTGGGAAACACTAATTATTATTATTTGAACATTAATTGTATGCAGCTTTGGTAGGATCTGTTGTTTGTCCCGCTAGAAAAAAACAATTTTGATTCTGGATGAACCGTTTGCCTCCTTTAAGCAATTTCGATGCTCCATCATTGACTAAACAAGCGACAAATGCTCAAGCCTCAGTGAAAATGGGCACTTACCGGCTGCTTTTGTTAGCGCGTAGTTCAAAAAGAGGAGACTGAGCATTAGTGTCATCGTCTATAGAGGACAGAGGACGGCTTGACATCCCTCTCAAAGCCTGCGGTGCGTGAACCTTGGCGATAACTCTGGCAAAACATCCTCCAATGCTCCACATCGCCACCAGAACCGCATAAACACATGCTTTAGTGAATATTCGGGAATGGCAGATGACTCCACTAGAGGGGTGGAATAACGATGTGGCTTGTGACAGAGACTTTTTGTTTTAGTTCCCCGTGGATGGAGCGTCGTTGTCTGCTGCTGGAGAAAAGCCCGTCTGTGCTGACCTTGGCCTGCAGTTTTCCTTTGCTCGGAGCCACAAAGAAAACAGCTGGCAGTTGCATTCTGGATGCCGGCGGCCTCCACAATGAGCTGCCTGTGTGATGCTGTCAGAAAAGCTTTGGCTGGTTGGTAAAGCGTGCTGCCTGTTATATCAATGCTGGAAAATCCGGGCCTCGGCGGAAAGGTATCGCATGGCACGTTCGGGACTACTTGCGGGCGATTCCCTGTGTTGAGTCAGTCTTAGAGTGGAATACCGAAGGGTTCCTTTGTAGGAGGGGGAATGCGGTGACACTGCTCTGAATCAAGTCCGCTGCAAGTAATAGAAGCTCAAGGATAAGATTAAATTATGCGTCTGTGTAGCCAAGTAGCTCAAAGCGGTAGACAACCTGTTGCACATGACTAAATCGGTCCACAGGATTGGAAAAGACAAAGAAGAATAAATCATGCCGGGTTTCATCACAGCTTAATCCCATATGCTTGCGCCATATGCACATGTTTCCATTTTGTCAGCGCATCCCAAGGGCACTTCCCCAGCGTGCCGCTTGTACTGTCATCTTGACTCTAGGAGAGATCATTTTAGAGTACTTTTAAAACTAAATGCTATTTTTTTTACCCCAAAGGCTTTGAGAGCACGTACGATTAAAATTTCGGTACTACAATCGAAATCCCTTCTGAATTGGATTGTGTCATTTGATTTTATCGGAAACATCTAGGTGCATCGTTCAGTAGACAAAATAGAGAGCAATTCTAACCACACGTCCTTAGCCAGACACAGAGTTGCCTCTTTCTTCTTAATGGAACACGGCTCAGCACTATTCAAATGTTTTATGTGCTGCTTACTACAGTTGAACCTCAAAATACACTACTCCGAAAAAGTTCAGGACATTGAGCTTTGGGGTAAAATTTCAGGATGAACCTAAAATGCACTTTAACCTTTACAGGTGAACTTAAGTTGACCTTCTCTAAACGTTGGTCCAACTCTTTAAGGTTTCAGTACTTTTTGCACAACTTGCTGTTGTCTGACAAGGAGATGAACGAAAACCTTCACAACAGGTGTTCGATAAATGAAAATTTCCATGGACATCCACTTCTACAGTATGCCTTTCTGTGACTCTTCCAGTCTCTCCGCATCTCTGTTGCAACCTGCTGATGACAATCCTGTTGGGAGGCTTCAAACAGGATGTACTGTATCTGTTGCTGGGTTTGGACAATTTGGAATTCAACTAACATTTTGGGGAAGAAATATGGCTTTACAGTTCAAACAGACGTCATGCACGATGTCACACAATACAAAGAATTTGCTCTTTTACTTGTACTTTGAATTGTCATAATTTTTTACGTCTTTTTTTTCCACATTCAACTTCAAGTATGGCTGTTTATAACGTAATGTGTCATCTTACACCTATGTCATTCATCGTTCAAGTAAGAATGCTTTATAGTATTCCATTGTTAATTTGAAGTGGTTAATTATTTGTATACTTGTATGACTGTTAGGATTTTGTCAATGTAACTTAAAACATTGCCTTACAGTTAAAGTCTCTCTAAAGTGACGAGAAATAAGTCTTCAAAATTTGTCACACCCCAAAGAAGTGTTGTTAACAACCCTGCCAACTTTAAATGATTCAAAATATTGCCAATTATATCAAATGAGGCTTCAAAATTGTTTAAAAAACATAAAATAAAGCCTGTCTCTCTACTCTCAAACGTGATGGGCATGTCTGCTGAATGTGGTGAAATCACGCCCCGCTCAACTGTTAACCAATTACCAGTACTATAAAGGACGCTACTTTGTTTGAGTCACGAAAATACAGTATATCCCCTTAAAGCCTCCAGTGGCTGGAATATTTCCCACTGGGTCATCGCGGGGGCTTTTCAACGCCATCTCTCTGTGATGTGTAGTGCCAACAACGAGGCGCTCTAAAGTGGCCACGCCAGCCGTCTATTTGAAGGGAAGAAGTATTTTCCGAGTGGCATAGCTAGCTAGCTAACTGCAAGTCACAAATGCACGTGCCGAATAACCATTGATGGAATGAAGGTGCTCAAGTTCTTACATAGTGGGGGAAGGGCGTCTCATGCTGGACCGAATTCCGCCACGGGGCCCCATTTTAGCCACGCCCAAAAAAATCAGGAAAACTGAACTGATGAAAAACAGTTTACCAGTAAATCTCCACAATTGAATACGAAATAGCTTTGCATGTTTTCAGCAATTATCCTCAAACGTATTATGTATCGAGGACTAAATCTCTGAATTCAATTTACAGAGTGTTTGATGAAGGTTTTATGACCAGATGACCCTCGAGAGGAACTTTACAAACGACTACATGTTACTACATTGTAAATCAGAGCTTGACAGTGGAAACCGGTGGCCAAAGCATGGTTTCCATCAGTCACTTGTAAATTCTCGTCTCCATGGCAACAGTTATCTTAGATTGGTTGTCAGGTTCACCTAACACGCGAAAGGTCTCCGGTTCGAAACCGGGTGGATACAAGGCCTATTGGGGTTATTATTTTGCCATAAAAGGCAACGCCAGGAAAAGGCGAAGCTCACCGATACTGTCCGCTTCCACTATGCTAATGAGGATTGCTTTCACTCAGCTTGAACGCATTGATAATGCTAGCTCGCCAGCCGGTTTGCCAGTCCTGTGAACAGAAAGCGGAGCAACACCAGTTTCCGTAGCTTAGAGGCTTCACTTGAGTTTAGTTTTGAGGGCCAAAAGAACTTATCATCTACTGTCCATTTCCTGTAAAAAACTACAAAAAAAAGAAATGTATAGTTCCTTAGGACTTTGAAAACTGCAGCTGACAATTTAAGTGTCCTTAATCTTCTGCTTTTTTTTTTTTTTCTTCATGTCACACTATGTATACTGTCTTTAATGTTTCAGTGTGCTAATGGAACGCAATGATAGAGGAAAGGGTTAATTTGCGAAGCAGGCTGTGCTGTGCTGCCGAGCGGCCAGCCACTTGTAACCTAAAGGTTAAACACAGGCCTTCAGGGAGTCCTATTACTGTGTACTCTCTGATGGGAACTCTGGAAACATGCATTCTGGGAGCACAGCAGACTCCTGTGTTTATTCCCACTCCAGCACTGTGCCGCGATGTGGGAAAGGGCCGTGAATGTGGAACCGGGCCAAGCGCTGGGATATCTCTTAGATTGGTCTTTTTAAACGTTACTGCAGTGGTAGGAAGTAACGAAGTACAAAAGTATGAGTACGTCATTACTGTACTTAAGTGGATTTTTCAGCTAGCTGTATTTTTCTTGGGTGCATTGGTGCCTTGAATTATGAATTTGTTCCATGACCACGTTCCAAACTCAGACCACTTGTATCTCAAATCATCCATCACCCCAGTCAGGCCCGGTACCATTCCGCCCTCGAATAGCAAAAATATACAAATAATTGACGCCCTGGGATATACCGGCAATAAACTTTATCCATGAAAATTGGGTGTTGGTTCCCCTCCACCCATTTAAAAAAAAAAAAAAAAAAAAAAAAAAAAAAAGCATGAATAGGTGAATCCGCGGGTCCTGAACCGCCAGTATGCTGGGGTCCAAAGTATTGTACGTTTTAAAAACAAAGTAGAACAATAATTAAACAGAATATAAAGAGTTAAACAGTTTTGACATCATGTGAGGATAAGCAGGTACAGGAAATGGATGGATGGATTTCATGTATTCTTTGGGGCTATTTCTTGTGTAAGCGCCTTGGCCACCAGGGGGCGTTACAAGACAGACAAAGATATAATTCACTTAGATTTGTTGTTATAACACGAGAAAACGGTAACTAACAAACTAAGCTGCACTAATAATAGTTGTGTTTCGCAGAGGATAAAGAATATATATATCCATCCATCCATTTTCTTTACTGCTTATCCTCACTAGGGTTGCGGGCTGCTGGAGCCTATTCCAGCTATCTTCGGGCGGGAGGCGGGGTACACCCTGAAACGGTCGCCAGCCAATCGCAGGGCACATAGAAACAAACAACCATTCGCACTCACATTCACACCTATGGGAGATTTAGAGTCTTCAGTCAACCTACCACGCATGTTTTTGGGATGTGGGAGGAAACCGGAGTGCCCGGAGAAAACCCTCCCAGGCACAGGGAGAACATTTTGAACCCCGGTCCCCAGAACTGTGAGGCAGATATGCTAACCAGTTGGTCACCGTGCCGGCCAGAATATATATTCATTCATTAATTCATTCATTCATTTTCTGAGCCGCTTCTCCTCACTAGGGTCGCGGGGGCGTGCTGGAGCCTATCTCAGCTGTCATCGGGCAGGAGGCGGGGTACACCCTGAACTGGTTGCCAGCCAATCGCAGCAGAATATATATATATATATATATATATTATTTTTTCCCCCCATATATATTCATCCATTCTCAACACCGCTTATCCTGTTGAGGGGCGTGGGGCACTGGAGCCTATCGCAGCTGACTTCGGGCAAAAGGCCGACAACACCCTGAACTGGTCGCCAGTCAGTCGCAGGGCACATATAGACACGGACAACCATTCGCACTCACATTCACACCGTCACTGAGTGGGAACTGAATCCACGCTGCCTGCACCGAAGTCAGGTGGGTGTACCACTACAGCATCAGTGACATATACTTGTATATCAAGTATCAGTATCAATCTGTACTTCTACTCAAGTACAGAGTGTGTGCATGACTGCAGCTTACCTTTAACAGCATGTCACGTGTTTCAAGGAGGAACTCTGTCTTATTTGGAATTAATTTTGAGTGCTGTGCACCAGCGTGGGGCAACCATGCGGCGTATGTTTGCACGTGTGTCGGCGCAATGAGAGAATGGCAACGCTGTCTTCCAAGGGCGTGTTTGCATAACCCCTTTTTTCTCACACCTGTCCCACTTCTTGCATGTTTAATAATCAAGGTCTACTTTCAAGTGCCTACGTTGACACTTGACCTTGGGGGAGAGGGGGGGACTTGTTGCATAAGGTGTCATAGTCAGCACTGCGCTGTTGTTAGTAGTCGAGCTTGTTGATTGTGCGAGAGCAGGTCTGATTAGTGGATGAGCCCTCTGGGCGGGCCCTCATTTAGCAGCCGATCGTTGTGATTTTTATCTCATGGAGCATTCCATGATGCGCCCTTTACTTTGCTAATGGTCCTACTGACCCTTTCCCAACATTCCAAGTGTAACTGCAGTCACAGTTGTCCGATAGCTTCGCTGCAAACAAGACACGCGTTTGGAAAATGGGAAATATTTGATACAGTAGAACCTCATTCTGGGATGCTTGACCTCAAATTTGTTTGGATTTGGAAGCAAATTTTCAATCCTTAATTTATATAGTAATTTATACTTAAAAAGCAAAACAAAGTGCTTTACAGAGCAGGTGATAAAATACAGAATCGATAGTTGCTTGAGGAAGCGAAAAGTATGCAAAGGAGCTGTGTCCCTGGCATCTCATTATATCATCCAAGATCCATAAACCGTGCAAAGAGGACGCGTGCGGGGTGCACCTGTTATCACCCTCCCAAGCAGCCCGAGCGCAACCATCACCTTGCCATCCAAAAATGTGTCCTGCAAGGTCTCCACGGGGTATTTGCTACCAGAAATAGATGTGTGCTGCACGGTAAAATGTATTTAGAATGAAGGAACAAAGCTATGAAATTGACATTGTAAATACGTAGATAACATTAATCTTTAACACTGGTCATTACGATGTTATCAGTTCTGTACAACTGAATTGTTATCTTTGTGAAGGCAAAGGTTTTGGTGCAGCACTCGTGTAGGAGACATTGAAAAGTCATTCTTCCAGTGAGTAACCCCCCCCCCCCCCCCCATTAGGTGCTATAATGATATCAGCGACCGCATGGAACTAAATCCCTGTTACGTATCCAACTAGAGATCTTGTGACCGCTGAGTCTAGCATATGATTCACAGCCTTCAAACACTCCAACCACTTCAGCTCACTCGCTCGATGGACTGGGTCCAATTCTCACCCGGTTTCTTGTTTATTTTTGCCTGTAATAAACAGCTCAACTTCAACCTCCAAGCACTTTAAAGAGTTTTTTTTTTTTAAATCAGGGTTGCCAAAGTCATGAGAGGCCTGAGGTTGTTTTGCAGTGCAAGTAGGCATTGAGGTGATAACTCCAAATCATCCCCTCGATGAAAGTGTTTTCACACTTATTTAGAAACACTTCTGTAAGTCTGTCAGTATTTTCGGCTATTTAAGGTCCCTGTAAAGTGAAAATAAAAGAACGTCTTCTAAATTTGACACACCACAGAGAAGTGTTGTTAACAATCCTGCTAGATTTGAATGATTAATAACAATAAAAAAATAAATCACAAAATATCAAAGATGAGGCATCAAAATCATGAACAGTCAAGCCGTTCTCTCTGTTTTTGAATACTCTGGGCCATTCTCTGCATGACGTGCGTACGCTCACGGCTGACAATGAGGCGCTCCAAAGCGGCCATGCTCGCGGACTATCCGATGGTAAGTAAATTTCCGTGGTGTGGACTAATTAGCTAGTTAACTGCACGTCGCAATTGCACCGGTTAACCGCAAAGCGAACGAAAGTGCTCAAGTTCTTACATAGTTGGGGAGGGGTGACTCATGCCGGGGCCCAAGTGCGTCACTTGGCGCGCTGTTTTGGGTCAATTTTTCTACAACACACCACATGCTATAAAACATCCATGACTTCAATAATTTGTCCAGTTTCACGAGGCCATTTTTGTGCTGGTGCTGCACTTGTGTAATGTAGTCCAGACCTCAAATCTTCTGCACTTCCTTTTTCCAAAGCGGAAGAAGGCACTACGCCTTTTGTTGATCGTATCTAGTGTCCTTGTGATGGATTTCACTCCACTTCAAATGCACTGATGTCATGTTATAATGTACAGTGTGTTCCTTTTTTCAACAGTATAACACAATTTCTTTTCCCTTACTGTTACCAGGCTCCATTCAGAGGGCTAGAAATAGAGATGGATGTGGAACTACACAATGGAACACTCCTGTACAGCAGTGCCCTAAAAGCCTCCAGCGGTAGAAAAAGGACACAGTGCAGAACTGACAGACAGGCCAGCAGGGCTCATGTTTTTGGAAGAGAGGCACAGTAAGATAGCAATGTCTGAATAATTCATCCTGTCGGCTCGAAGATGTGATATTTTAAGACGCGGTGTTTCATGTGCAGTGTGAGTGGCTCCCGGGCTTACGTCTGCTTCTTTCTTTCTCTTTCTGGCACTTCTCCACCAGCCATGTCCAGCACACAGTTCTGGGCGCACTTAAAGACTCGCAGTGAGGAGCATTTACCCTTCTAGGTTATGAGCAATACATTTAGGATCCAAATAACAATCAGTTCTTTCTATTTGTAGTTTGTGAATATTAGCCATACACAGGATGCAAATCTGATTGCTTTAGGGTGGATTTTGTTATCGCTGTAAAAAGGCCTGTGTTGTGGTCCCTGCTTATAGGATGAAATGTTCTGATGACGTCATTGTACTGATACAGTGTAAAGTGCACATCAAGTCTCCTGTGGGAACCACTTAGCTTTTGTATACTTAAGCTTTTATGTGGAGGTTTTGTATAATGACATTAGATTTTTTTCTTTTTTTTTCCTGTTGTTTATTTGTACTTTCCCTCTTGAAAATGTTTTTTTCAGTTGAGTTGTTTAGGTTACAGGCCACATTAATTGTGGAAAAAGTTTAGAAATTATTTATCTTGATCTTATTTTTTTTCTATTACCTATGTGGCATTTGAGCAGGGGTGTCTCGACTTTTTATATTCACTGTTGCAATAAAGTCAAATAAAAAGCTAGTTATAAATAGAGTTTATTCTTCAATCTCTGAATGAGGGTTTTGTTAGGTACGGAATCTTACACGCTCAGGGCAAGTCACCTTTAGTTTCCACTGTCTAAAGTTTCCTGCCTTGGTTTGTATCACACGAGATCACGTATGAAGTTAAGAAAAAAAAAAAGATTCATAATTCATCACTTCCCGTTTGTGTTGCCACAAGGTCCACATCCTGTACTGACACCTCATGTATGAGAAGCTGTCTGAGCGCATGTTGCGGTACCTGCCTAAATGTCACTGTGAGGCTTCTCCACTTTCCTGAAACAGATCATTTCACCGCCATCTCTCCGTGACATCAGCTTCTACCTACGTGCCTCCGGTCGAGGGGGTTGGAGTGCGGTGTGGACAGTTTACAACTGAGATTGCATCTCAAACCCACACAAGTGGGTGGGGTTTCTCGCCACAAAATTAAAAAAGTACATGCAGCTCTGAGGGCTGTTTTTGAAGTTCACACGCTAATCTCTTAGCTTTGGCGTACGATTGTTACAGCAAGGAAAATAACTCTCAACTTTTAGGACTTAATATTACCTTTTTTGTACCGTATTTTGAATGCACCAAATGATTTATGCATTTGCACAATGATCATCTCATCGTGTGATGTTGTGAGGTCTGTCCATATACCCGCAGCCTAGCGCTCTAAACTCTTACATCTGATAGGCTGCTAATCCACTTATTATGCTTGTCTGGTTAAATAGAACAGCCAGCCAGCCTTTAAATCATCTCGCCTGAGGATCAATGCAGGCCCCATAATTTTGTTCTGTTTCCGACTGTGTCGAATGTGACTGAAAGGGGAAACGGGGTGTAAAATCATTGGGAATTAAAATGGCACTCAGAAGAGCGCGGACCTCTGCCAAGGTGGAAAAATCTCTATCAATATGACACTTTTGGCTCCTGCCTGTAACTGTAAGGCAAGGCATGTTTATTTGTAGAGCACAATTAATACGCAAGGCAAAAGTGCTTTACAGTTACATTAAATTACAAGAAAAATAAAATCATTCCGTAAAACATAAAAATAACCATTAATTAGATTAAAAGCCAAGGGAACAAAATACTTTCAGTTGTCATATGTAAACCTAAGTAGAATTGTTTTCAGCCTAGATTTGAACACTGTTAGTTATGTCTCACTGTCATAAACACAACAAAATGGGTCCCAGGATTGACCCCTGAAGGACGCCAAAGGTCATACCCATTTTGACCTGTAATTGGTAGTTCATACAGAATTTTGCAATGGAAGAAAAGTACTTAAGAATTAATTATAGTTAGTTATAGTTGAGGTGGCACGGTGATCGACTGGTTAGAGCGTCTGCCTCACAGTTCTGAGGTCCGGGGTTCAATCCCCGACCCCGCCTGTGCAGAGTTTGCATGTTCTCCCCGTGGCTGCGTGGGTTTTCTCCGGGCACTCCGGTTTTCCTCCCACATCCCAAAAACATGCATGGTAGGTTAATTGAAGACTCTAACTTGCCCGTAGGTGAATATGTGTGCGAATGGTTGTATGTTTATATGTGCCCTGCGATTGGCTGGCAACCACTTCAGGGTGTACCCCGCCTCCTGCCCGATGATAGTTGGGATTGGCTCCAGCACTCCCGTGACCCTTGTGAGGAGAAGTGGCTCAGAAAATGGATGGATGGATGGATGGATAGTTATAGTTGGGCAGCTTGTTGGATGAGTAGTTAGCTCTTCCGTCAAACAGTTTTTGAGGCTGGGGTTCGACTCTCAGCTCTGACCTTCCTGTGTGGATTTTGGATGTTCCCTGTGTGCTTGCATGGGTTTTCTTGCGGTAGTCCAGTGTTAAAATTAAAAGTACTAACTATCTTCGAGACCTGGATTATTTTAGAGGAACAACTACACAGCAAAAGGAACATACAGTACACAGTGGTTGTTCCAAGAATACTTCTCAGAGCTTGAGTTTTATACATTTATAAGTCACGCCCTATGGCTAGTCCTAAACATGGACTATTCTGTATCTGACTAACATTGTTGTCTTACATCCAAGGAAGATGGTACATCTGACTTCGTCCACCATTGATTTAATTGAACAGAAACTATCCTGCCAACCACAAACGTATGCAACAGTCAAATCAGCCATGAGTCAATATTAAGTATGTCAACAAATGTGAGACATACAGTTATGTAAAAATGTACAGAAATAATCTATGTTTGTCTACATTTTCCATTAGCCGGCTTCCTCCCACTTTCCAAAAAAATGCGTGAAGTTCTTTGAAAACTAAAGTGTCCCGAGATGTGAACGTGAGTGTGAATGGTTGTTTGTCTATATGTGCCCTGGGATTGGTTGGTGGCCTGTCAACGGTGAACCCTGCCTCTTAAGCCGCCAGGTGGGATAGGCTCCAGCTCACAGCTGAGGAAAAGCATTGTAGAAAATGGATGGATTGTTATAGTTGGAGAAGTTGTAGTTGGACGGGTGAAGTCACCCGACAACACTCCGTCTTTGGAAGCACTATTGGAGCTGGGACAGAGGTGGGATGACACCTGTGTGTAAGGGAATGTCGTAATGCTGGGACAGGGGGGCACTCACTTCTCCCGGCCCTGTCGTGTTGAGAGCAAGTTGTTCATGTCATACCAGAAGCTAGAAGAATCTTGTTACCTGATTGCAGAATGAGGCAATATCCCCAAACTTCACTGGGTTCTGTGTAAAAGGCACACACTGATAAATGCTGGCATCATCTGTGATGGCCGACGCATCAGTTTTGCTAAATCTCCAAGTATCTCAGACTGTGCTAGCATCGCAGATGTGTGGTTAATCAAAGTGACTTTGTGCTCGTTTGTCCATCTAGTAGACCTACTATGTTTGATTCTCGGGTTTCTCAGTTTTCATCATTATCAATCAGAAAAGGAGAAAAAGGTGTTGAGCAGGCTACTTTTTGGTTGTCTTGACTGACAACATTAGCTTGACTGCATTAGCCTTGGCAATTGAGGGGCACACTTGAGTGACAACAACTCATCTGCCCCGTATGGTTTTCCTGATAGGCGGGCCTCACGGGTCACATCTGGTCGTCCGGGATTCTGGATATCAATGATTGGAATTCACTCCACATATCTGTCTACTAAAAGATTCACACAAGGGCTCAGATGACTGGGATGCCGAGGCCTGAGTGTGACTCTAGAAGACGGAGGAATGCGCATCACCGCTATTGATCCTTACTAAGTGAGGTCAGTGAATGTGGGGGGCGGCTGGCCCACTCGCAGACCCCACATAAAGGAGACTGTCTTCTCCCACAAAGTGAATTCAATGTAGTCTGAATATGAAATAAAGAGGGAGGATTTAACTTGTGCTTTTGACATTTTAAACTCGGAGATTAGGATTGGATTAAGCAGAAAAACTGCATATATAAATAAACATGTATTGGCTGTTTGACACAGATTTAGTTTGACTTTTGTACACTCAATGAGCAAATAAATGTAGTATTGGCAGAATTATCTTATTAGCAGGAGTGCTTAATGTTGTCAGTCTCAGTCTTGACAAAGGATGTATGATTTATTCAATAATCGGATTTACCAGATCAATTTATGTTTGTGGTATAAATTATAGTACTGCATGGCAAATAATTCAGCAGTAGGTGTGGTACAGTCAGTAATAGTAAACCAACAGCCCCAACATTCATGATGTGTACGCTCCTGAGTCTGTGTCATTGCACCGGTAGGCCTATCGGTATCAGGTATCAGTATCGTAGCCAAGATGGTACGTCTGCACTCTTACTCGGACATGTGAAAACGCTCCAAAATCACGTCACCCGTTACCAGCCTGTCAAATACATACTATACCGTTCTGTCCTCCTTGCGCGTGCAGTGTGCAGTTTTGAAGATGGCAAACAGTTTTTCAAAAAGAGTCAACATGTGCTTACTTCATGCTGTATATTTACACTCCATTTGAAGTTCACTGTAAAACTAAACATACAATAGAGATCTTGACAAGTTGTGTATTTAACCAAACACAGCTTCGTTTCAGCTAGCTTAATGCTAACACATAATTTAAAACGCCATAGACAGCCTAACGAGAAGCATCGATGTTGCAGTGTCCGGTAAACCTTTATATTACGTACTGTCTATTCAAACGGTGCAGCAATATATACATAAAGATGATAAAACAATACTGACAGGCATATAGCCTCTCTACGCTGTGAAAAATGAGTTATTAATTTGAACACAACTGCATGTGTGATTCAAGGCAGAAGACTTGGCCAGGTGCTGAAGTTGACTTCTGGTTCGTGTCATTGATGGACATATGGAGAAATTGACAACCTCAGCCTTTTTTCAGCCTCACACAGTGATGGAAGTGTGTGGCCCTTTGCCCAACGGCCTATAGCCTGAGTTTGTGTCTACGAGCCTCTAAGCCAGCGGAATGCGTACAGCTTTAGGCAGCGTAGATCAAGGGGGCAGCGGCCACGCTGCTTTGTTTACAGCCCTTCATGGACAGCACACCAGCCTCATCAATTTCAAGCAGACCAAATGTTTCAATGCCTTGTTACGGGCTGGAATCCTCCATGGATCAACATGAATGCAAATAATAATGCAGGATATTTTCTTTCAGTTGAATTAGGTAGGTCATTTTTAAAAGAAGTCATTTTTTTCTATATAAATAAATTTGAGAAAGAAGACAGAAACGGACAGAAAGAGATTGGAACAGGATGGGCAAAATACAATTTGGAGAGTTATTTGAAGAAACTGCTGTCTGTCAATAGGATTTTCAAATAATCAGGGAAAGTTACAAACTTTTTTAAGTTTTTGCGTGAGCACCGCTATATGTTGATTTTTGTGGTCGGTCCCTATCCCCTGCGACTAGCAGGGGTCCATTGTAATACATTCATATTTTTGTTGCTATAGGAGAAATGTTAATATTTCCGAAATTCCATAACTAGGAACTTTTGTAGAAATGTACTGCAAATCTTCCACCCCTCTTTCTACCCTAAGAGGTGTGTCAGAAAAGTGCCAAACTACAAACCACAAGTTTCCCCTTTGGAAGTAAATCCCCCTTCAATCTAACACATTTTCCCAGCCTTCTCTACCACACCTTTATGCCATCTTGGAAGGATTCTTCCGGGATCCTCCACACCTCCGGTGTCACGGCCATCTTGATGTTGTTCACGTCTTCAAAACAAATCTTCTTGACGACCCCCTTGAACTTGGGAAAGAGGGGGAAAAAAAATCACACTGAGCCAGGTCGGGTGAGTAGGGAGGTAGCTCCGGCACGGCGAGGAGCTGTCAAATGCTCAGGGCATTGTGAGCAGCGCGTTGTCATGAGGAAGGAGCCATGAGTTGCCCTGCCACAACTCCTGCCTAGTTTCATGTACAAAACGAAGGAAATGCTGCAGGATCTGTTTGTAGATGTGCTGGTTGATTGTCTGACCCACATTGAAGGGGAAAACGCTGGATTTGAAATATTTTTTTGTGACACCAGTCCTGGAACCTTTCTGACATAGGCTTACGTCATATCTTTCACATCCTTAAATTTTGCAAAGACAGCCTTATACAGTGCAGTGGGTAGAAACACAGAGTAGTTGAGAACACCCTTCCCATCTATTTAGTGTTGTTTGCCGTTCTTTTATGGTCCAGTTTTGATTAAACTTCCGCTACGGAGACATCCAGGCTAAGCCCCCAACCTGGTGCCTTTCTCCTTAAAGGATACAGATGGATGTAGTTATTTCAAATCAGAAACAAGTGTATAATCTTAATGTTTTGCACTGCGGATTTATGAGATTACACACTGTTTTACAGATGTCTCTCCTTTTCCTTAGCTGTTTAGCAACCTGGGTAAAGGTCGTGCAGATTTGCAGCTATCGGGCTACAATTATCTTGTTTCTAAATAAACTGTAGAGACATGTCCAAACGATGCACAGTCACGACTTTGGTCAACTATAGTTTTGATGACCTCTGTACAGTATAAAGTTCCCCGGGCTGCAATTATATTGAGATCATCCTTTCCTCAGCACTGCCTCCATCACTGTCAATATTCCACTCCGGTAAATGAGTTTATAAGGTAAACAAGCGGAGACATTCAAAGTGGGAGAGTTTCAACAGGCCTGACCTACTTAAGAGTTTCACCTGGCACACACGTGACCCTTCACAAAAACAAAGATCTCTGATATCTCAAAACACTGTTCTGTGCAGTTGATACCTGTGTGTCTTTTTCTTTCTCTCCAAAAATAGTCCAGGTCAGCAATCAAAATATACTACATTTGCTGCACTGTATAAGGCCGTCTTTGCAAATTTTTCTCATGCCATATCAGGTGTCCATGACAGGCTGTGAGGTGATGTGGCTTCTGAGTCTCGGAGGCTCAAAGGCGCACTACGTTTCGGCCTGCGGTTTACCACGGATGACAGTTCACTTCTGATGCAGACCCTGATGTTTGTCACGTTCCGTCAAGCCATCCCATCTCCCCGTGTTGTCTCACAACCATCCCGTTTTGTCCACGGGGGCCTAAAATGGGGCTACCATCGCCACCGGGAGCGTATTGAAAATGTATCTTAAGTTTCACAAAGTACAATCCAAGGCCCAAAAGTGCAATGACACACATAAATATAGAAAGATTTTCCTTAAAGTCAACATAAAGTCAGCCGACTTCTGATAGATGCCGAAAGTGTTTTCTCCATTTGGGTAATGGAAACGGCAAATGGAAAAGACTCTTATGACAAGCTCATCTGTGCATCTCATCACAGCCCACTCTAATGGGCTTTTCCGTCTCGCTAGGATACTTGGACATGTGAACGTCCTCACAAATGTCACTTCCAAACGTTGCCGCACTATCCTCTTCAAGGTGAGTTTGATCGTGCTGAGAGCAGCGACGCTCTTTTCTTGGGCTTTTTCATGATGGCCAGTGGTGGAATATTTTCCTTCCAGCCACTTTGAGTTTTTTAACATCCATTTGCAGGTCGTGGCAGATTCATCAGCACATGGTACACTTCTGTTTTGCATGCGCTTGGAAAGGGATTAACAAGGTAAATATGTGCAGTCGTGTCTAAATTTGGCTTTTGCAACAAAGGGATCATGGTTCAACCCTTCAAGGCAATAAAAAGACTAATAAGAACCTGCGGGCTTGCCATAAATGTCATTGAGCACCCCATGTCTGTTAGGAGCTGCATTGCAAACATTTTTTCACTGTATGTGTGAGGAAGCTATTAAGTAACAACAACTCTGAAAGATTCGGGAGTCCCCTTCTTATTTTTCTCCAAACAGCCGCTGGTCATTGAATAGGTCATTTCAGCTCAGTCAGCCTCCGATGGCTGGATCACTTTTCACACAACTGTGTTACTGGATAATGACTCATGCCAATTTCGTGACAGGAGATCAAGAGTTTTTAATCCGAGTTTAGGCTTAATCTGATGCATTTTGACAGGGACCTTTACTTGTTCGCTAGCAACAAAAGTGCACAAAGTACCGTGGTTGGATTAGTTACTCCCAGGTGTTTATTTATTTATTTATTTTTTTAAATTATCCAGACAAGAAGTCAGACGAAAACCGAAGTTAAATCAGTCAAAGTTGTGAAGCTTGTGCTCATTGAAAGGCATCAAGAATTTTAAGGTCCTCTCAGACAAGTACCCTTTGGTTTACTAGAATCCAACTATAGTTCATTATTTATCGCCCTGGATGAGACTCTTTTGATCATGTGTGAACACGTTAACGAAACACAGGACTCATAACAAATGGTTGTTGATCCGATCCAACGTGCAAATCACGTTTGCCGCCGAATGGCATAATGGCGAAAGTAATTAAAGGTAGTAAATAGCAAACGAAAACCGCTGTCACCAAACACATAAAATATCGTCCCAGTCAATCGTCGGTGTCTGCCCCCAAACCAGACGTCTGTCAAGTACCAATAATGACCTGTGAGAGGCAGCCACACTACTGAAAACTACAAAGAAGAAGAAAGAAGAAGCTAGGCTAACTGTTGTCTTATCTGGTAACTACAATGTGGTTGCAATGCTTTTCCTTGTCACTTGTATCGTGGCGAATGACTTGTGAGACATGTTTTACAAACACTTAAGACAATCAGTTGCTCCTCGATTCACAATAACTGAGTCTGTGGCTGGGTGGAAGGATTGGTGATGGTAACTATTGAACAGGTCGCAAGTGTTGGTGTGACCGTTTTTCGAGCAAATCGGGGAGAAAAAAAATCACTCTTAACATACCACACACCACACGATAATTGTTCATGATAATCTTTTAGAGGCATCTGAGAATCAGACGTGCTGACTTGGATATGAAGTTTTGAAAAAAAAAAAAAAAAAAGAAAATCTAATTCAGCCCGATTACTGGTGTATGTGTAGCCCGCTTTGGTTGATCATGTATGCAGGTGGTTTTAAAACTTCTTACACCAAGTATGACCTAAAAACACTTTGCGCTTCAAATACCAGCATCATGACCAACTTTAAACTACAGTAGTGTCATGAGTGTTCATCAGAAACGTGCATTTACAACCCCAATGAAGTTGGGATGTTGTGTTAAACATAAATAAAAACAGAATACAATGATTTACAAATCATGTTCAACTTATATTTAATTGAATACACTACAAAGACAATATACTTAATGTTCAAAGTGATCAACTTTATTGTTTTTAGCAAATAATCATTAACTTGGAATTTTATGGCTGTAATAGTTTCCAGAAAAGCTGGGACAGGGTCATGTTTACCACTGTGTTACATCACCTTTTCTATTAACAACATTCAATAAATGTTTGGGAACTGAGGACTAGAATGGTTGAAGCTTTGTAGGTAGAATTCTTTCCCATTCTTGCTTGATGTACAGCTTCAGCTGTTCAACAGTCCGCGGTCACCGTTGTCGTATTTTACGCTTCATAATACGCCACACATTTTCAAAGGGAGACAGGTCTGGACTGCAGGCAGGCCAGTCTCGTACCCGCACTCTTTTACTACGAAGCCACACTGTTGTAACACGTGCAGAATGTGGTTTGGCACTGTCTTACTGAAATAAGCAGGGGACGTCCATGAAAAAGACGTTGCTTGGATGGAAGCATATTTCTCCAAAACCTGTATGTACCTTTCAGCATGTAATGGTGCCTTCACAGATGTGTAAGTTACCCATGCCATTGGCACTAACACAGCCCCATACCATCACAGATGCTGGCTTTTGAACTTTGCGTCCATAAGAGTCCGGAGGGTTCTTTTCCTCTCTGGCCCGGAGGACACGACGTCCACCATTTCCAAAAAACAATTTGAAATGTGGACTCGTCGGAGCACGGAACACTTTTCCACTTTTCATCAGTCCATCTTAGATGAGCTCGGGCCCAGACAGGCCGGTGGCGTTTCTGGGTGTTGTTGATAAATGGCTTTTGCTTTGCATAGTAGAGTTTCAAGTTGCACTTACGGATGTAGCGCCGAACTGTATTTACTGACATTGGTTTTCTGAAGTGTTCCTGAGCCCATGTGGTGATATCCTTCACACATTGATGTCGGTTTTTGATGCAGTGCCGCCTGAGGGATCGAAGGTCACGGGCATTCAATATTGGTTTTCGGCCTAGCCGCTAACATGCAGTGATTTCTCCAGATTCTATGAACCTTTTGATGATATTATGGACCGTAGATGATGAAATCCCTAAATTCCTTGCAATTGTACGTTGAGGAACATTGTCCTTAAACTGTTCGTCTATTTTCTCATGCACTTGTTCAAAAAGAGGTCAACCTCACCCCATCTTTGCTTGTGAATGACTGAGCAATTCAGGGAAGCTCATTTTATACCCAATCATGGCACGCACCTGTTCCCAATTAGCCTGGTCACCTGTGGGATGTTCCAAACAGGTGTTTGATGAGCATTCCTCAACTTTCTCAGTGTTTTTTTGCCACCTGTTACAGCTTTTTTGGAACATGTTGCAGCCATAAAATTCCAAGTTAATGATTTGCTAAAAACAATAGTTTATCCGTTTGAACACTAACTATCTTGTCTTTGTAGTGTATTCAATTAAATATAGGTTGAACATGATTTGCAAATCATTGTATTCTGTTTTTATTTGTTTAACCCAACGTCCCAACTTCATAGGAATTGGGGTTGTAATATTAATGTAAGCCACTGTATCATTTTTAACATTGACACTGTGCTTTGAAACAGGAAAATAAAAATAAAAATGTAATTAAAGTTTTGATTTCATTGAATTGCATATAAAAGTGAAATAAAAATTGTACCTAGATAAAAGTTTTAAAACAAATAGTTTCTTAACGATTAAATGCAGATGCACCGTACTAAAAAGTTAAATACAACTGAACTATACTGAGGCAGTAACTAATTATTTCTCAAATATTTGGTGTAGAATTATTAGTTATCAAGAATTTTGCTTCACATTGCATTTGTGAGCAGACTACTATAGTTTTTGACCTTTTTCATTTATTTTCTTTTATTGCACTTTTCTCTCGCTGTCGCTCTTCTTTCACCAACTTGGGGCCCTAATAGCAAAAACAGTCCATAGGTATTTTACATTTCATCAGTGAACTCCTTCTGCCTGCTCCACATCTGTTACTGAAATTTACTCCGAGGAATGAAATGAAAAATCATTAAGGATATTTGCACTTCCGCCACCCGCCACTTGTATCAGTTTTAAGAGACCGGTGATAAAATATACCCATTCTCCTTCACAGCTGCATTTGACACAATTTTGTCAATGCTGCTTGAAATTCAGGATGTTGTGCCGTGATCGTCTTCACAACCTCTGCTTGATTGTCACGTGTCCCTGTGGAGAAGCGAGCTTGATGAAGTTAACTCCCCTGAACCCTCAGTTCAAACTGTCCCCGTCTCTGTTATGGAGTTAAATAAGATTTTAATGAGCCAATTAAAAGTCTTTGGGATAGCATATGGTCATAATTACTGCTGTATGATTCATTCGGGGGGAAACGAGCCATTAATTACGCTTAGCCGGCCGGGTCTGGGGATTGGATTTAAAATGGGTCGGGAGGAATATGTTCTTTCTTCCGACGCCTCACTTCCTGAATCAGAAATGCTAACTTTACATTTCTATTCATGGGATATGGGGGCTGGCCACCACTTGAAGGTGTAGCCCCCCTCTAGCCCAAAGTCAGCTGGGATAGGCTAGTGAGGATAAGTGGTATAACAAAGGGATGGATGGGATAGCAGGAGTTTTTAAACACTTAAAGACTTCACTACTTTCTTTACCGTTTTCAAAGTGGTGCTAAAAAATTGAGAGGGCCATTGAAACTGAAGGAACTTTCTTGCTCACTCTTGAGAGGGATTTGTAAAATGATTTAATTTCAGGTTATTAGGTCTAATCTTGCCATGATAATCGTTTTGCTACGATTCAGTGAAGAAACCGTTTGAGCTCAGAGGTTTTTGGAGTGTATTAGCATGGAGGCTACAGTTGAACTTTGCAAAAGCGCACAGGTTAATGGGAACATTTTAGGATTACCTCCAAATTGCTCCATAATTACCTTTGACCTGATTGTATGGAAATGCTTTTGCATCACTCTTAAGACATGTTTCCAGAGAGAGAAAAAAAAAAAAATGTGGTTCAGTTCTGCATGCGATTCTTCTTTTTCCATTGTCTAATCCCTGGTTGCAATCTCACTCATGGTGTGCTATCTGAAGCTCAAAAAGAAAAAAAAAACAAAAACTTGCAAGTTGGGGCACTTGTAAATCAAGGTACCACTGATGCCCTGATGAGGAACCGCTTGACGTAAACACTACGATCGGTGTGACTCATACGTCAGTGTTTGAGCAGTTGACAAATAATGTGAGCGATGGTTGTAATGGAGCAGAACCACATGAACACCCCCGCACGACTCGCCCTTTAGAATCAGTCTCTTGGTCCATGTACACTGTGCGCGTCACTCAAGCCTCGCCTTATAGGTAGTGTTGCAAAATTCTGGGGATTTTCAAAGATGGAAACTTTCCATGGGAATTAACATGAATAAAACTGGGAATTTACCCAATTGAAGGTCAGCTCTTAATAGGGAACATAACGAGACACTTTTTGTCGTATTTGTTAAAACTGTTAGTATGACCTCGTAGACGGGAGTACATGAGTAGAATGATCTGTGGGGGGGGAAGAAAAACAAAAACACCCCCCTCTGGCTCCATCTTGTGCATCTAAATCAGGGGTCACCAACGTTTTTGCAACTGACAGCTACTTCCTGGGTACCAATTTGACACACACTTCTGAAATAACAAATTTGCCCAGATGACCTTTATGTGATGACAGACATAAAAATCAACACTTTATTTATATAAATCTATGCCAGTGTTTACATTTTCCAATGATCACTTGTACAACATTCCTCGAAAATCACAATGTCCCATCACTAGTGACTAGTGAGCTATTTTTAGAACAGGCCCGCAGGTCACCACCATGTTGGTGACCTCTGCTCTAAATTGATTTGCGTGAAAACAACATGCTCGAGGAAAACAACCAATCCGAGACTGAAGGCGAGACTTACAAGGGTGTCAAATATTAGTCATGTACTCGCAGGCCCACTCAAAGGGGCCACACCTGCAGCCTCTCGCTGACCTGTTTCTTTGTTACCCCACCTTATTTATAAGGGAGTGTTACTATAACACTAGATGTTTTATATTTTGTGAGGCTGCAAGGGTGACTGTGTGTCCGCGAGTGTGCAACAAATGATCGGTTGTTCTGCCTCGGGCGCGGGTGTTTCTTGTGCAGTGGTGCCTTGTGATACAAGTTTAATTTGTTCTGTCACCACAGTCGTATCTCAAATGATCTTTCCCCATTGAAATGAATGGAAAGGCCATTAATCTCTCAAAGCCCCCCCCACCCCAAAAAAAACCACCCAAAATACACTTTTTAATGTGGTTTTCGCAAGGAAAAATGCACTTAACTGCAGCATACTGTATAAAAACATACAGTAATAACATTTGCTCTCTGCATAACTTGCACACAGAAATTGCAAGCACAAAACACGATTGTACCTAATATTTTGTCCAAACCAGCTTAAAGGTGCATTACAGCCACAAACTGATATTTCCTTTCCACTGCAAGGAAAGCAATGTGAATTGATGGTGGCCGGATGTGATACCCACGGAAATATACCAGAATTTTTCAACCCCTTTGTGACCCGACTGACAGCTGATGTCCTCCCCATCTCACATCTGTTCATTCACACATCTGACAGTTGGTGAGGGAGGCGGAAGAGCAGGCGAGAGGGGACCACAAGGGCAAGTGCCGCTCACAGGTTGAAGGCCACATCTGGGGGCCGGTGACCGGGGTGGTCCCAAAGTTGTGATCCAAGAGGCGGGTACCCATGTGTGTGTGAGATGACTTCCCTGGCGGTGGGTCAGATTTACCCACCAGTCCTTTTCCAGCTGGCCCAAATGACCTGAATAATAATGCCGCTACCACCTGTTTCATCTCTGCTATTTTTAATACTCACCATAAGTTGTACTCTCATTGGTGCGTCCTCACCGTGTGATATATTGTAAACTGATCGTTTTACAATGGCATAGCAGCAGCTGCCTTCCAGGAAGTGCTGGCAGTTATGCTGGGAGTTTACCCTGTTTGGGTGAATATAATGTTCATTTCCTCTTGGGACATCACCATATTGTTACCACACAAGATAGATGATGTGAAAATATTTGTTATCATTTTCTATGAAAGACATGCTAATGGGAGTTCCAAAGACTGAGCTTGTTATTCTGAGAGCTTTCTGTTGATAGCTGTCAAATGTCCGGAGTTTTCTTCATCGCAGCCACATGTTAATGAATCAGATCTGAGCTAATTGGGGATTCACGCCCATGTCTTTTTTTAGACTTCGCACACCGCTCCCCACCCTTGCAACACATTTCTCCACACAGACTGTCAAACCTAATGCTGTCAGTCCCTGGTGACTGACTGAGTAGTTCTCGGTTAATCAATAGTGACCGGTGTTGCTTGAAAGTTGAAGATGGTGATGTCTTTTTTCACTGGTTTCTAGTTCTACATATAGTACATATCCTTTACACATGCAAAGAAAAATTTTTGTGCCCTTCCGTTCAATAATGAAAAATCACTGAAGCTGACAAAAGTAACTTAAATTTACATAAAATGGCCTCATGAAAATCAGGCATTGATTTATTTTTTTGGTGCAACAGAATTATATTTATAAAAAAAAAAAAAAATGACCTGAACAAAACTTGGTAGGCTTAACTTAATGCAGTGGTGCCTTGAGATACGAATGTAATTTGTTCTGTAACCACGGTCGTAACTCAAAACATTTGTATATCAAATCATCTTTCCCCACTGAAATGAATGTAAATGCCATTTTACTCCATTCCAGCCTCCTCCAAAAACCCAAGAAAAATGCTTGTAATGTGTTTTTTGACGAGAAAAATAACACTCAAAACATACAGTGATTACATGCAGTAAGTAAATATAATGTAATGAGTTACAGTAATCCCTCACTATATTGCAATTCACTTATTGCTAATTCAGAGCATCGCAGATTTTTTTTCCCCCATAGGTCAGTGTAGTGCAATTACTCATCTGCACATTTCTGGTGCAGCTAGTTTTATTGGTGATATGATTTTAATGTGGCAGGAATGGCTCACATAACGTCTCTCGGGCTCCTTACTGAGTAATCTCAACTCTCTTGGTAAGACACCAAATTGCTTAAGAATACAAAGAACATGATCGGAAAGCCACTGCAACACAAATCAAAGACAGAGTTTTATTAAATAAATACACAAATACCAACCTTAGCCCGATGAATAGCTAATGTACATGCTCATAACCATATCGACAGGAGCACATGCAAGTAAAGAGTAACATTTAGCTTGATATTGTATAGTGCTGTAGTTAAAAACATTACTGCAATGAATTTCGGGTTCCCATAATGCTTTTCGCTGACTACATTGCCAGGACCGTGAGTGTGAGGAATGGTGCCAATGCTTAAGGCAGGAAATCGTCTGTTCACATGTTGACATGTTGTTCATGTCACTCAAGCAGAGCATGCAGCTTTAATAGGCATATGCTTGTTCAGAGTGTGTTAATGGTGACCTCAATTGGACAAATAACATACCTGTGCCTCTCTAAAGTATCACACATTGGTATTGAATTGCATGTATGAAATGTATAAATTTATCTCAAAATACAATGGACCCCCTGCATATTTGCAGCTTTGGGGATTTATTATTTTTTTCTCCAAATTCTTCTTAAATTTTTTTGTTTTGTTTTTCTTTTTGTTTTTTCTGGGGGAACCAATCCCCAAAACTCTTGCTAGTAGTATCGTGTATATACTATGTATCTACTAGTATATACAATACTTCTAGTATATACACTGCATATACTTTTTGTGACATTTTTGTTTGGCGGTGTAAAATATCCCTATGTCGAACCGATTAGGCAGATGTTGGTGTTCGTGGAGGGTCTATATAGGGTGGCATCGAAGACGGGCCAGCGTCATCTATAGCCGAGCACACTATCAAGCCTGTGTGGAGAGTGAAAGGGATGATTCAGTTTATGCATGATGCGGGAGTGCAGAGTTGCATATAGATTGTTATGCTGTCAGAGGGATCCTTGTTCGCTCTTTGGCTGACTCCAGCTCTCCTCTCAAAAGTAGCGATGCACCAATACCACTTTTTTTTTTTTTTTATTTCTAGAGTGGGTGGGACTAGGACTTGCATTTGACAACTCACCGATACTTGATAATGCCGTTGCGTCTTGCAGTTGTGATGAAAATGTCTATAATTTTAACCAAATATTGTTTAAAAAAACAAAACAACAACTCTATCAGTGTTTATTGATGCCTGTGTAACGTCTGTGTCTCCCTGGCCGGACTCTCCGCTCCACTATATCACCAATATCATCTTCCGCTTCAGACGTGGAAATGTCTGTGTTTGCGTCTCATAGTACCCCCAGAATAGCTTCTTTGCTCGCTCGCCTTTCACTATCGATCGTCACATCTCGCCGAAAACCAAATCTCCTGTCAGTTGCATTTAATTAGGGACTCCCTGAGGCCGCTGTAATGGTGTGTTTGCAGTTGTAACTGGGATATGTGTATTGAATTTCCTTCCACATCCAACTGCTGTCAGTTAATCAACGTGTGTGAATTGCCTTGTAAGTCCATTGCTGGTGTAGGAGTTGTGGACAAACAGCAGACAACTAGAATCAGTGGCTATAATGAACAGTGGTACCTTGACTTAAGAGGTTCATTCGTTCCGTGACTATGCTTGTAACTCAAATAAATCATTAAAAAAATACCAACATTTGGAAATTGTTCTGCTCCTTCTGGTGTGTGCACCAGGGACCAGTATAATACATAAATACATACATCCATACGCACATACTGAATAATAGATCCATCCATCCATTTTCTGAGCCGCTTCTCCTCACTAGGGTCGCGGGCGTGCTGGAGCCTATCCCAGCTATCATCGGGCAGGAGGCAGGGTACACCCCGAACTGGTTGCCAGCCAATCGCAGGGCACAAACAACCATTCGCACTCACAGTCACACCTACGGGCAATTTAGAGTCTCCAATTCATGCATGTTTTTGGGATGTGGGAGGAAACCGGAGTGCCCAGAGAAAACCCACGCAGGCACGGGGAGAACATGCAAACTCCACACAGGCGGGGCCGGGGATTGAACCCGGGTCCTCAGAACTGTGAGACTGATGCTCTAACCAGTCGGCCACCGTGCCGCCTGAGCACAACTGTGTGTTTTCTAATTTACTAAATAAAAGTAGGGCTGGGAATTTCAAAATAAGAGCAAGTAAATAAAAAAAAAAAGGATTAAGTGTTCAAATAAAGTGCTTAACTTCAGAATAATTCTTTGAAAAAAAACTAACAAAATACAAATAATACTTCATGTTTTGATCATATGGGTAGAAGCAAAATCATGCATTGAAAAAATGCATTATACATGGGTAGAAGGGTTTTCCAGAATTTTGAGGTCAACTTTGGGGGTGCGTATTAACATGGGTGCACATTATACATTTAGTTTTACAGTAAACTTAAACTGGGAGTGGCAATAAACAGCTTGAAACAAGCACACGTGGCATCTATTGTCAAGAGTCGTTCACTATTTTTCAAAATGCTGCCTGTTGTGAAGTTCGCTTCCCCCATCTAGCGGTCGTATCTCAACTCATTACTCGCAATACAAGCCAGCAAATCGTCCAAAAAACTCGTAAATTGGGTCACTCGTAAGTCGAAGTATTGCTGTGTTTGCTCAGTCTCTTATCTCTCAACAATGTGCAACCAAAAGAATGCCAATGCTGTGTTGTGTGTTTTGGACTCTTATCTGAGTGAAACCATTTTACTTTGAGATCAGCAAACATTTCCCAGAATTTGCAGATTTCTTGTCTCTGCGTTGAGGTGCACAAAAGAGCAGGTAGGAGCGATTCAGATACGCAGATAAGCGCCACTGGTGGCATAAAGCAGTCAGCAGCTGACTCTATCAAATGACCCTGACCTTATAAGCACTCTGTAGCCATGTTTTACCATCTGTAGTATTCTGAAACTTATCACAGTAGTTATATTACTTTAGTAGCCCTCTGAGAAGGAAGTGGTAGCAGTATGACCTTGCATCTGTTGCGTGTGATGAGAATGCCAGCTTGACTCGAAGCCTGCGGGCCAAACCTGGCTCTCCACATATGTGGAAAGGCACATTTTATGTGGCTTGCCATGATATTACCTTGACTTCTCTCCGAAACTAGTTACTCATCATAAAAAACAACAACAACAAAAGATAAATATGCTGGGGCAATCATATTACATATTAGGTAATGGGCCTTTTTGTATTATTCTGAAATCTATATTATTTTTCAGTTTGGGATAATGGTGTAGTTTTTTCCTCAAGACGTTCACCACTTAGAACTACTTGACTTTCAGTAAAAAAAATTTTTTTAAAAAGGAACGAATTGGCGTGTTCTAAAGCTTTTGACTCCTCAAAAGCCACAGTCTCCAGATTTTAACTTTAAAGTGGACAAAAGAGTGAAAGCAACTTAACCTACAAGTGCCACAGTTATTGGAATTTCCACAACAGAGTTGGGAAGAATTTTCTGAAGAATATTTGACTTCCATTTAGAGATAATGCCACAAGTGTGTTCAGCTGTTATAGTGGCCCAAGGTTTAGAATATTTTTTTTTTGTAGATTTATTTCATAATTTATTTTGTAACTTGAATAGTTTATCTGTTATGTGCTTTCATATCAGAGTAAAATGATAAATTCAACTGCATAAATTTCAATTTTAAAAACTGCTGGAAAAATTGGGGTGCTCTAAAACTTAACCGGTAGTGTATACTGTATAGTTGCCAAAGTAGGCAGAATTTACTTGCTTTAGTGGGCCTTGTAAAATGATGTGGCGGGCTGGTTCTGGCCCACGTTCTTGAGTTTGTCACTTGTTGTTTAGCCAATACTATATGGATGCAAATATGCAAAGTAATCAACAAATAACGACAATGCAACTTCCTTGCTAATTTAACTTACTAGATAATAATTAGTGGGAGGGTGGGCCTGAAACAGTTTATTGATGCTTAATCGATAAAACCACAAATTAGCCCTTGTTGCTCACTAATTCAAAATTTTTCTGTTTCCTTCTCCGCAGTTCTCAAAGGGAATGAACCTTCGTTGTTGTGTACGCATGGAGACGGAGCGGAGAAGGCTAAGGTGCAGGCCGTCCCCCCAAACCAGCATCACTTGCCAACACCAGGGTGTGCCACGAACAGCATAGAGCTTCCTTTCAAGGCGCCTTGATCCTCAAGGGGGGAAGTGAGGTAGAAAGAAAATAAACAGGACTTTAAAAAAAAAAGAAACTTGATGAATTCCACCAATACGTGAAAGGAAAACAGTTGACTGCCTGTCCTCAGGAGATAATGTGGACAATGAGTATGGCCCGCCTCCGTTTCCCTGTCTGCACTCTTTTTCTTATTTTTCTCTGCTTGGCTGCTGCGGAGCATGACGTCACACCTCGCCTCACCTTCTCCTACAGTAAGTCATCAGTTTTGCGCTGCGGTTTCCAGTCAGACACTGTTGTTGATGTTGTGACATTTAGCTTTTCCCATGAGGTCACTCGCATGATTTATTTAGCAGTTTATTTATTTAATTTGTTTATTTTGTTTATTTTTTACACTGGATCTCCTGCAGTCAGACACTAGTGTAAGTAATACCAATGTAAATAAACAGAAGCGTCATTTGGTCTCACTTCAGGGGTTATTGAGTTTCTATATGTGGACTAGTAGTTGGCAAATTGCCGCTTGTTGACTTTCTAGTGCCTCCACATGGAAGGGCTGAAAGTGCAGCGGTAACATTATGGCTGGAAAGTAAAGACTATTTGTGCTGACTTTTAATGCAACAGTTTGTCAGAGGTGGCAAACATTTTCACACGCTGTAATTAAGCAGAAGTACAGATACCTTTTTGCAAAAAAAAAAAAAAAAAAAAAAAAGTGAAGTACTGAAAGCACAAATCTAACATGCTCATTTGCCACATCCGTGCTTTTTAAAAATCAAATGTGTCCCTTCAGCAAAAATTTTTGCCTACCCCCTGATTTAACAAATGCACGTTAACCACTCTCCATTTTTAGTCACCGAAAGTAGAATAAAAAAAGTTGTACAGGTTGAGAAACCGTACAGTGTTTCCTCAACAGTAGAACACAATTCGTTGAGAGAGACTGGTTGAATCAGTTATCCCCATAGAATAAGGTCAAACTGTGCCCATGAAGAACTCCCTACGCCTACAGGCATGATATTTATCTTGGATGTATATAAATTAGGAATTGTGAATTTTATTGGAAGTATCAGTTTTGTTGAAACTATGACTTTTATTAATTTGTGGGTTTAAAAATACCACTACAGATACAGTTTTTTCATATCTAGCTATCTAGCTATCAAGCTAGCTAGCTAGCCATTAATCCATCAACCTAGCTATCCATACATTATCTATCGCCTCTGCCTATAAGTCTTAATTTTGAACTTCACTGCATGATTTGTCTTCTTGGAAGCCATTCAATGCCCCAAGTGAGATGATAAACAGGATTAAAAGGTTTAATGTTCTTTCATATGGCTTTAGGAAATGATAAATTGAGACATCAGCGCGGGCCTTTCAGTGTTTGCACTGCGGTTAATGACTCAGGCCTCATTAGAGTCACCTGCGTTCGCCGACATTTATGGACATGGATTACATCCAGTCTTAGCTTGTGTTTCCTCGTTTCCAAGCCCCGCGCCAACAGGTAATCTCTTTTACAACAAAGCCCACAGCTCGGCCCCGGCGGAGCATTTTACAGCAACACACACCATTAGTCACTCAGTGAATAAGGGCAGACATCTCACTTCTCGCGGTCTTCGTAGCAATATTTGCTTTTAGGGCATGCAGCCAGTGCTAAACACCGTGAAATATGCAGAAGCCTCATGTTAGAGGAGTAAGTGGAGATGCAGCACACAGGGAGGATTGTTATATATACATGTTGTTGACCAATTTAGCAATTAATCTAGTCAGTAGCATCCTTTGTCTTGTTTGGGAACCATTTTCAGGTACGGTCATGCAGTAAGTAGCGCAGTTTTACCAAACGATCTGGTTACAATTCTCATTAAAGCAGTGGCAGGCCGTGCTTTTGATTTGGTACGAGGGCCTTCCGTGGGGATTTACCCCACTTAATCCACCTCTTAATACTACCACTATGATATCGCAATTATGGAAATCATCAGTACTATACAAAAACGTAATATAGCAGCACGCAACTGTGCCACGTACAGCGTCTGGAGGAATTAAGAAGCAATATTTATCTAAAAACTTGACGAAAACATAAATATGTAAACGAAATGCATCATTATTGTTAGTCGAAGTTGACATGAACAAATTTTGCTATAACCAGCAGAGGACAGAAAAATGCTGACGTCTTCGAGGGCCAGCTAGTTGGCTCTGGCCGGCCCTGTGAGGATGAATTTGAAATCTGATTGGTTAAATAAACAGTCGCTCTGCCATTTTAAAAAAAATTATTGGACTTGTGAGCAAACATTTGTGATACGAGTGCTAGATATTGACAGCAAATTCAACTCACTTAACATCAAGCAGCAATTTGGTAGAGAGTGAAAGATTCTTTACAAAAATGGCTTCATACTATTTATTGCCTCTACTAGTTCGCACTTACTGTTAAACTAAACATCAAACAGAGAATTACTGTTATTATACTGTATTTAAACATCCACACAACTTTAAATTAGGAGTGTTTGCTAGTTTAACGGTAACACACAATGCAAAACACCTTAGATGGGCTAAAGAAACTAGCATTGCTGTTACCTTATCCGTTATGCAAATGATATTTAAACAAACGATGGAGCAACACTTGTAGACAGACAACATAACAGTACTCACTTATACTGTATTCTTTATCCTCTGCGAAGAACGATTAATATGACTGCAACTTACCGAGTCACTTATAAAACTTTGCATCTCTATGTCTGTATTGTACTGCTCACCCACCACTGTATAAAACCCAACAATTACCCCTTTTACTGGACTTTATCATAACATGCTGAAGCGTTCATTGCCACCTGATGGCTTCTGGAGTAAAAAAAATAAAACAATACTTGTCAGTTGTGTTTAGATTGTGGGATACATAAAACATGCAAAGTTGGTGTAACCGCACTGACTTTTTTCCCAGACTGCCTTAAAAAGGAGCGCTTTCTCACATGGTGTTTACAGTATCAAAGGGAATGGAGAGTAGCAAGCCCTTGGGACCTCAACTTTAAACACCGCCTGGTCTCCTCGTGGCTTCTGCTTGCCTTTAGTTCCATCCGGAAGCTGGTTAGCCTGACAACCTGGGTAGTGTAAGTGGCTGCTTGTCATCTGGTAACATTTTTGCACACTCCGTTCCCCTTCTGTTCAAGTTGTCCCCCGGTTCCCGCCTTACCCTTAATAAGGAGGCTAATCTGCTATTAATAATGAACCGGAGATTTGTGTGTTATGGTTTGAACGCTTGTCTGGTTCTCATTATGCACACAGAGGACAGGTTCAGTGAGGAAAAGGCCTGCATCTGCTTTTCTCCCGCTACAGTTGTGGGCTTTAATGCAGATCATGACTTAGAGTGAAACGGCCATCAAGCATGCCCCTTAAAAAACACTTTTTACGACTCGTGTGAATGGTTCAAATTTTTAAGTCTCACTGGAAATGCAGCTTCATTAATTATTCAAAAATGGTCTAGTCTCAACTGGTTGGTTCAACCAAGAAATTCAAAATGACAGCGGTGGCGAGGGAGATCAACAGCTTTTCAAGACTGTGGTTATGACATAGTGCCTGGTTGATGATTGGGAAAATGTTGTTCTCGACACCCATTATGTAGTGATTGACTGGTTTTTGTTTTACAATCATTATATTTGTTGGGTGCCAGATAAGTATCAAAAACATTTACACGTAGTATAAATCATACTATAAAAACATGTAGGACAACTCAATTGGTTTTCTTCGGATTCTTTGCTTGGCCTCTAAATTAAAAAAGCACATTCAGTCTCAATTTTCAAACTTACTATTAATACATTCAAGATAGAGCCAGCTCGGCCTTTTGGCAATATAGGCAAATGCTAATCTATCCTAGCTGATTTACACCCTGGAATGATCGCCAGTCATTCGCTGTATAGACAAAGGTTTAGAAAGCCTACGCAATCATGGTGAGAACATGCAAACTCGTTTCCAGGAAGGCCAGAGCTAAGGTTCTAAACCCCGAACCTCAGAACTGACCTGCTCTTTTCATTCCAGCATACCTCGCGTTGCCTGAGGTCCTCTGGTACAAGTCTTTCAATCTTTCCAAGAACTAGAACAAAACCCCACGGGGAGGCTGCGTTCAGGCATTATGTCAGCTTTTGCGTTTGGAACTCCTCAATTGATTACAAGTTATTTCGGCATCACTTTCACGATGAAAAGAAAGCACAATGGCGTTATTTGACATGGGTCATTTCAGAAAAATGGAGAGTGCAACAAGTGATGATTTTATGACGTCTGTGCACACCATTAATCCCTAAATTGTTTGACGTACATTACACCGTCCCAGCATTAGGATAGGTAAACATACATCACACTCAGCAGAGCCTATAAAAACACACATCACTCTGCACTTTCATTGCTTCTCAGCATCTTGGCACTTAGTGTACATGCACAGCGTGGCGCGGGCGAGTCAGACATGGAGTGCTGTGCTACTGTTAGAAACAGGTCATCACCCCATGTTACATTCTTGCTGCCTCCGTCGTGTTCACAGCCAGGCGAAGGGTCATGGCGAGTTCCAGAAGAGCGAGCAGCTGCTTTACATTATTGTGCTCAAACTGAGGTCGGCCCTTGTTTGCTTCCTCAGCAGCACATTATCATTTTCATGGAGGAAGAAAAAAAAAAAAAAAAAAAGATTCCTGAGAGCAGAGGTGCTGGTTCTTTCACAAGGTAAAGCACATAAACACATTTGTTTGTTGCGATTTCCCCACAGGTTGCACCTCTTAACCCTTAAGTACTGTTCATTTTCCACGCACACAAAGTATGATCTGGGTCAGTTTTGAAGAATATTGTGTAATAATTGTCTACATGAGATTATCGACTAAAGATCTTTTCAAAATGTATAACATTGTGAAATGGATGATTAACCCATAATTAGTGTTTCAGAGAAAATGTAGAAAAAGTATTTTTTAATGTTTTACACCACTGATTTTTAGATTAAAAAAACATCTACGATCAGCAGTTTTTAGTATTTAGTATGTTTGCTCATTCTTGCAGCTTTACTCTTTCACTGTTTTGAGATTCCCCCGTGACCCTTTAAACATGCAAGTGCGTGTTTCTTCCTGTGCAAATGTGGCGAATACACAGACAGTTCTCACGACTGTTTCAAGCTCCCTCTTGAACACTGTTACCACTGTCCCATAAAAAATACTAATATTTAAGGCATGCATAGTTCCACCATTCTCACCTTTTTCCTTGATTTAACACACTTTGAAATCTAAAATCTATTTTAGTAGACACGGGTCAAACTCCACTCTTTTTTCAAATATTTTAATTTTTGTGTTATTTAAGTCACTTCAGGAAAATTCATTGAATTTCAGGGAGAAGGAATGATAATTAGGGTATTTTTATTGCTGTCAAATGTCAAAACGAGCCAAATTTGACCTGAACAGTATGTAAGGGTTTAAATCCCTCACTGCTATGTTCGCAACAATGTAATCATTTCTTTTGCAGTAAATCATTTTGATGGCACAGCAGTTTACAATAAGGAGACTAGAATCTCAGGAGTTGTCATGGTGACTGTGGAGTCTTCAGTTTAGTGGTCTGCAATAGTGCTGGAGCGGCACTACTATTTGTTTTTGTGCAAACTTCACCAAGCCATGGTTTATTTCAAGACATTGGAAGCAATCAGTGCGAATCATTTGGGTTGCCCATTTATGGAAATGTACTTTTACCTGCAAACTATTGGTCTGAGGATAGAAATTCTAGTGTATATGCAACGTAAATAACCTGTTTCTAATTATCCATCCATCCATTTTCTGAGCCGCTTCTCCTCACTATGGTCGCGGGTGTGCTGGAGCCTATCCCAGCTATTATCGGGCAGGAGGCGGGGAACACCCTGAACTGGTTGCCAGGCACTCGCAGTGTTTCTAATAAGATTTTCATAATGTTTCCCCCCCCCCCCCCCCCCCCCCATTTCTTTTTTTTATTTTTATTTTTTTATGCTAAATGCTGTGAAATCTGGATCAGCACTGTAGTAAAGGGAGTTTGAAGAATCCTGATATATTCACACATGGTAACAATTTATGAATTATTATTTTTATATTGAGTTTTTATATACATTTTACCACATAGATACCCTTTGCTTTATCAATATCCGTTTATGACATAAAATAAAATCTGCAGATGGGTTGCTGTTGTTGTTGCCCGGTGTGGTTAGTAAAATGATTGCATAACAATCAAAGCGGCAGGACGGTTGTTTCATTAACCACACCGGGCAACAACATCAACAACACCCTATTGTTGACAACCCCTAAGGAACACAACCACTGAGGCATAAATTGTGGTATACCACATCTAAAATTCAGAGCTCACGAAGCCTTTTGGATTAAAAGTTGAAACCTCTTCAACTAACAAGAACAATCCCGTTACCTTGATTCAACCTTTGCGGATTACCATAACCTGGACCTGGATGAGAATCGACAAATACTGTACTTAACAATTTATAATGTATTATGCCCATCCCTGGAACAACCTTGGAACAATATTTACCCAGTGTTAAAAAAAACAAAAAGGCAAAGACTTCAGACCTCAGAGCCGAATGGGAGGCCTGGTAGTCACCAAACTTGTAATAAAAAAAATAAAAATAAATAAAAAGTCCTTCCTCTTACTGTAATGACCCTCATTTTCTCACCATTTCCTGAGTTAACATCTTTTACAATATGACTTTCCAACCTCTAGTTCCTGAAGTTGTGTTCACAGTACCCCCAATCTGTAATCCCACTAACAGGATCTAATAACAAGATTCAGCCCCACTAATAAGCAACCCGAGCAGCGGGGGCAGCCCCAACTTGCACCGCAAATCTCCCGATGACTTGACCCTCTCGCTTTGTTGTTTTGATGCATCCCAGACACTTCGACATAGGGGGTCTGGTCTCCCCACGTGTTTACCCAGTGTGCTCTGTTTTGTGTCTTGACGACACCAGGCAATAGTGGCACTTTTATTGTTGCTCTGGCACTGACCCAGTGCCCTCATTCTCAGCACACGTGACGTCTCTTAACCTAGCTTATCTGGCACACCCGTGTGTCTTTAAACTTATATTGCTTATATTTTCTTGTCATTTCCAACTAAATGATAGCCACGTGCCAAGATACAGAATTAGTCAGACTATTTATCGTCACTCCCATCCTGTTCAATGTCCTTATAAGATTAAGATGACCTGTAAAGACAAATTCATGCCCCTGAACTTCCCGGCTAACATGACATCATAGTTCAATGAGCTCTCGTGATTCTAATGGGAAATCATATATGGATGACCACTTATTTGGCAATAATATACTGTGCATTATCTTTTTTTGTGACTATCCTGTAGTTCTCTTCAGTGAACCTGCTGATCTTTGCACCCACAACTGTGAAACTTGTTAAAGGGAAACCATCATACACGAGGGCAATGATTGACTCAGCCTGTTCTAGCTATTAGTACAAAAGAAAGCACTTAGTGCTCTGTCACCAAAGGACAAACGACTCTCCAGCTCCTCTCCCGAGGGCATGTTTTTCAACCTTTTTAATTTGGCCCGTACATCTGGAAATCGGCTTCAAGAAGTGTTTAAGGATTCCTTTAAATAATTAATTCCCCTCTCTAAATAGTTCAGCAAAGTGTTCAAGGCAACTATTTCAAAGCCCGTCATTTGCAGGAATGACTCTTAATTACATAATAATGGCAATGATCGCACATTGTTGACAGCTGCCGGAGGTTGAGCCCTGGAGTGTACTTGTTTCATGCTCTTCCCTGAAGGGTCGCGCATGTCAGAGTTAGATAAAGCGGCTCTGTCACTCTCTGCGAGGAAAGTGTGATATATGGAGGTGGGAGTCCCTCCAGCTCTTACCTGCTTCTCGCCTCGTTTATTATTATTTTCTTTTGTGTAGTCCTACCAACCCAACCGGATGCATTCACAGACTTTAGTTCTGTTCAGTACCCCTTGCACCTTGAAGCGTTTGCATTTGGTTGACTTGCAGTTTATTTCCTGCTTTTACAGTACCGTATGTTGTACCTCAGTTGTCGAGATGCGATGACCTTTTGACAACCTTCTTTCACGCTCCTCGTAAGTGCCTTGCTCTGTCCATTTCCATCTTGCTGTAACATTTCTGGGACGTACGTTTCCACAGACAGGGCATCCCAAGAGAATTCAGGTCGGCAAGGCTAACTACGATGGAGTTTTCTTGGAGTGCTAGAAGGAAGGTTAGGATGAGTTCAAGTACAAAACTGTCATCAATTTATTGGCTTGTAATTCAGCTACTGTAATGTATCCTGGTTGCACCTAAGCAGATCGCCAACAAGAATTCCCAAGCTCATTCATCCATCCACTTTCTGTAGACCTTTTTAACCCTGATGTCACACGAACTTCCAGGTGCCGAAAACTCTGATGGTACAAATAGTAAACAAACCCTGACACGTCATCTGACCAAGACACAGCAAGTGAGAAAGCACAAATGTTTGAATGATGATTTTAGCCTTCTTCTCTACCGCCATAGTTTGATTGTGTGTTAAGTATCAGTAAAAAAATAAACACTGTTACTTGAGGTAAATTGTTTGGAAGTGAGACCAGAGGGTGGCCATAATTCACATTTCAACAGGTAAATTGATTCAAAACTACTGCAGATATGGTGGAAATTCAGACTTAGTTGAATGATAATTGAGGGACTGGCTAATTACGTGACTTTTCCGTTGCTCTGATTAATTGCACAAATGTGCTCTTTTGATGGTGAAATGGATACCGTGCTGTAGAGCTGACATTAGCTAGTAGGCTAGCCATTACGTTTTGCTAAATTACTCAATGACAGACATCCACCTCAAGGTTCCGCTGGATTATTTTTTTTCATCTGAAGGAAATAAAAAAAATACCTAAACCTTTTTGGGGTACATCTGGGCGGTGCAACCCCAAACATGGTGAGGTTCTGTCTGTTTTCCGTTCAAGTCAGCGGTAGTCAATCACTTTCGACCACCCGGTCGTACCCTGGCACCTATTGTTTACAAACACTTATGACTGTCTATACCTGTTCATCCTGTTGAGGATGAACGGTATAGACAGTCATAATATAGCCACTAATATAGGGATAGCCACGCCCAGCTGACTTCGGGTGAAAGCACTGGACTGGTCGCCACTCAATCAAGGGGCACATAAAGAAGAAGGCGAACATTTACTTACATTGATTCCGCCTCGGAATGGAAACCTAAACTAAAAAATTAGGCATCTTTTGCTTTTTGCTCAGCCTGACCTTCCAGAAATGCTTGACTTCAACCTTTTGACACCTCGACCTTTTGACAGCTCAACCGTTGAGGTGATGGTGGCGTGTAATATGTTAAATACATACCAGTGCCTTAGAGAGACAGTTGTTGTGAGGCAACAAGTACCCATAGTCATCTCGGATAGACTCCTGCTTCCCCGTGATCCTGGAAACCGTAGTAAATGTTAGAAAATGGACTGTTGGCTGGTTGGCCAAAGTAGTTGCTTCTAAGACTGTCCTGGACCTCTCACCCATCAGAAATTCCCTGTCTGGCAATAGTTTTGTATCATGTTGAACAAACCAGACAATACATTTATTGACTTTCATACCTATAAACAAGTACAAGGGCTTGATTTTTATTTTATTTTTTTAAATAAAAAAGGCATATTTTAAGAACTAAAAATCAATGTAATGCTTCTGTCTGAGTCAAGCAGCCACTGGCTTCCTCTGGATATTTCCAAATCTTTGCTGGATGAATCCATTCCTTTTTTAAAATGTTTATCATATAATTTTATCAACCTGTCACCTCTTTAAACATTCCGTCGGCCAAACCTGCTGTGTAATTATCCCGTTAAACACTTAATGACCCCCTCAAAGGATTAATGCATTGGCCAGTGTGTCCAGGCAGGCAGATGATTTATGTTTCCTGACATAATAAATGTTCAACTATGTGCGGCTACAAGCTCGTCTCTCTAACAATCCTCACCTAGTTGCCCTCTGTTGTTTTCTCCCCTGTCACTTTTCAGTACCGGAACGGAATTTACGTGCTGTAATGATAGTGAAGAGGAGAGAGAGAGAGAGAGAGAGAGAGAGAGAGAGAGAGAGACATAGTACAGCCTCAATAGAGCCGTGACCAGTAGGCAGAGCAGAGCCTCTTGAGATTTTATACATTACTGTAACTGCGATAAGGCGCTCTATTCCTGTGGTGATGAACTGCTTTTAACATGTTGTTTCCGGGGAAAGGAAGTTGCTCACCTTTCTGCAACTAGTGACTGAGGTGAGGTAATGTCAGTTCACACACAGTCTGATTTAATGGCACCAGCTAAAAGTTGTAGTACTTGTAATTTTTGCCAAGTATGTTTTGTCTTGATCCAGTATAAATCTGTCACAAGTGTCAGAATTGCCTTACAGGTCTCATAAAAAACTGTCCAACTTTGTTTGATTTAATGTATTAGTTGCCTCATATAGTGGAATGTCGGTTTTTTTTCACGAGCGGCTTTCACGGTATTTGAGGCATATACAGTATATAAAAGGAGAGATTGTTTTGTTTTCTTTTTTGTGGCAAGAGGAGTGTGATTTTTATTTATGAATTAAACTCACTTTTTTTTTAAATCCAGAAATATACAAATATTACAGGTGGCTGTGCCTTTTAGTAATTTATATGTATTTAAACATAACTCTTAGCTTGTCCGATAACCATCACGCCATCCGTGATTCGGCTGTCGTCAGTGTTGACCACCCACATGAGGATTTGCTGTGGTAAATATTGAACACTGTTGTCGGTCATTATTGTTTTCCTAACAGATCGGGGAGGAAAAAAAACACTCTTAACACACACTGCACCGCACAATACTCGGTCTGGTTAATCTTTGAGAGAATTTCAAAAGTCGGGCCTTTGACTTTTATCATAAGGAAGGAAAAAATGCTCAAATTAGGGACAGTTGTCGGTATGTGTGTACAGTACTTCACTTTCGTAGAAGTCAATGAGTTATTTCAGCTCTTCTCCATTGACTTATTGCACACTCGCAGCACTGCCGCTTCTGTTTACAGTGTATGTTGGCACGCAATTAAGGCAAGTTGTTTAAGATGAGCAGGCCCAATAGAAAAAAAAAAAAAAGAGAAGCTGCAAATCTCAAACACATGAGCTTTTAAAGTGGTGATTAGGGCAATCAATGATTTAACCCCTGATTGTAGGCAGGAGGCGCTAATGTGCTTGGACCAAAGCCAGATACCCACATGGCAGAAATATGACCCGTTTCCTTGTATTCATGGTGAGTTTACATCCAAAATAACCTGATGTCCCATGAAAATCCTAACCCATAGGGACCGCTGGATTAATATGGATTGTTTTTTCTTTTTAAGAAAATAAAAATAAAAATAATAAAACATTTGGGGCATATCTTGTGGCGCAACACCAAACAGGTTTTTTTCATTGTTTTGTCGTTGTTTTTCCAGTTAATGGTAGTAATGGTGGTCGCGTTCTGCCACCCGGAAGTACCCTGGCGGGACAAAAGTATTGTATGGGGACAACTTGCCCTTCCAGTTAACCCCCTCCAAAATATTGAGTCGATTCCCCCTGGCAGCAATAAGAGCATGCTCCCATTCTGGGAAGATGTTCTACAAGATGTCATCCTGTGTCTCTAGGGATTTTTGTAGATTCACTAACTGTTGATCCTCCACAGATGCAAAGGAGAGAACATGCAGAAGTTTCTCGGTGGGCGGGGTCTTCAACTTCACGTCACTCCTGCTCAGCAAAGAGGACAACATGCTGTACGTTGGCGCTCGCGAGATTCTCTTCGCTCTCAACCTCTCGGACGTCAGCGCACTAGAGCTGCAAAAAAATGTAAGGAGGTTGAAAAACGCAGCATAGAAGTCATGAAACGCTGCATGGTAGTCATGAAATATTCAGTTGGATGAGTTTCCATGAGAATGAGTGGGAATTTACAAACTGACAAAAACATACATACTGCAATAATGGTATTTTTTGCAAACTTTTTTCCCCACATTTTTTTGGTTTGTTTAAACTTTGATACAGTGCAATTGTACATGGCCAATTCCTACTTTATTTATAAAAATGATTTTAATAAGAATATAATAATTAATTTATTAATAATATTATTAATACTATAATAATAATAATATAATAATATAATATCATTATTATATTATTATTATATAATGAGCCAGGTCGGTGGACGACTGGTAAGCACATCTGCCTCACAGGTCTGGGGACCGGGGTTCAAATCCCGGCCCAGCCTGTGTGGAGTTTGCATGTTCTTCCCGTTCCTGCGTGGGATTTCTACAGCCACTCCGGTTTCCTCCCACATCCCAAAAACATGGATGGTAGGTTAATTGAAGACTCTAAATTGCCCATAGGTGTGAATGTGAGTGCGAATGGTTGTTTTTTTCTATGTGCCCTGCGACTGGCTGGCGACCGGTTCAGGGTGTACCCCGCCTTCTGCCCGAAGATCGCTGGGATAGGCTCCAGCACTCCCGCAAACCTTGTGAGGATAAGCGGCTCAGATAATGGGTGGATGGATGGATGGATTATATGACTATGTTTATATAGCACCTTCAAAAATACATGTTCACAAAGTGCTTTAACAGACAGTAGACTATAGTACAGAAAACACAATAACATATCAAACATTATGATCATATCACATAAAGCAAATGCATGCACACACAACAAAAACAAAACAAGAAAAACCAACAATGATAAAGAAGGCCCAACAATGCAAGAACCCAACTGAGACCAAGACGTTTGATATGGGATGATAAAAATAGTTAAATACATTTTATAATAACAATCAAAGACCAAAAGATGAAATAACGTCCATAGAAAATATGAATACAAAATAAATAATACGAAAATCGAATCAATAGATACATATATACACTAAATAAAAAGGGGGAGAATAGGACATCATGTAAAAGTGCATTTTGGATCATTGCTAATGTACAGTGGACCCCTGCTATTCGTTGGGGATATGGACCGAGCCTGAAAGCAAAGAGCACATTTCTGTGAATAATTGATGCTTCCCCAAAAGTAATTATAATTGCTTATATTAAAAGTTTGACTGGACAGCAAAGCGCTGGAGTTAGAGTACATGGATGGTGCCTGTGCTGGTCAACAAACTCTGTTGCTTCATAGGCGACGAGGTCCAAGCGATGTAGCATTTAGCATTACACTGGCAAGCGCTTCGGCGTCTACTGACCCAAAATCGCCAAATCTACCCAGTGACAACACGAACTGGCGGAGCTGAGCTGTTGTTACAGATTCCGCTGGTTTTGATTCCATGTTTGCTCCTAGTATGGCAAAACTATCATGTGCCAAAGTAGACATGGTTGTCACTAACCTCCGTTCCTCGCCATCCTCTCCTGCTGACTGTCAATCAATAACATGGCTGCTGACTCGTTATTGGATGCGGAAGCCGGGGGCTGGGAGCGAAGCGAGTGAGTGTTTGTGGCGGCAGAACGTCCAGCTAAGCACAGAACAACCTTCTGTCTTATGCCAGGTACTTTTGACAACTAGTTAGATGTTTTTTTTTGGGGGGGTGGATACAGCCGGCAGTAACCATTAGTTGTTTCAATTAAAGAGACACTACAATACAATAAAACTCATACATACCCTAAATTTTTTTTTCTTTTTTCGCCACGTTACAGAAAATCATGAATAGGCAATTTTTCTGTGAATAACAGAACTCCCACTCCCCCCTCACAAACAAATTAAATAAAAAATGGCAATAGGTGAATTTGCAAATGACAAACCACAAATATGTGGGGGTCCTCTTTATTCTGATTTTAATTAATTGAGATTGTGAATTTGGGGTTTTCATTAGCTATAGGCTATACTCACCAACAATTATAAAAAACATTAATAAAATGTAATTTTATGTGCAGTGAATCCATATGATGTCTACTACGACTTTCACTTTCAGTTGAAGTACTGACATAAATACATTTTCCAGAATATAAATTTTTTATCGATGCTTCTTTACAGTGTATACTGTACCCCAGTAACCAAGAGTATAGTGCCTTTACCGAACTTTAATGAATAGAATGACATTCCCATTAATTTCCCCAGGTTTCCATTTATTCTATGCATTATGCATGATAATATAATCACCCGAAGTCTTTGAATCAAAGCCACATTTTCTTTCTGACCTGTCCTTCCAGCTCACATGGAAAACCCCGGACAAGAAACGAGGCGAGTGCAGTTTCAAAGGAAAAGACCTGCAAGTGAGTTGCTAAACTCAAACACTTGAGATAATGTTTGCAAGGCGATGACACCTGCCGTGGAGAACTTTGCGATTGGGACAAAGCCATGGAAATTTCCTGGCAAGTTGTAACTTTCCATTGGACCGCAGTATATTTGTATCCATCATCTGCACCATATTAAGTAAACATAATGGCCGTAGGCTTTGTTATACTGTTGGTATTGTTAACATGTAAATACCAGAAGGTTTTGCTTTACTCTACTATCATTGGAGTGAGGCTGAATGTTGTGGTTTGGAATGGTATGTACTCAAATTCAACAGAATGTATCATTAATGACATATTTTGCAATTATGGAGACTGTGAGGCATTTAATGTGGTTTTATTGACAGGAGATCAACTTCCTGTAACTGTTCATGACGAAGCAATATCACACGAGAAGGAGTGTACTGTACTGTATGTATATCATCACGGCTGTGATTCGATTGTAGGCATGAGGCCGCAGGCCTGACGAACTCATGAATGGCAAAAGTGATGCCATTTGTCCTTTTGTTGCAGATATCTTTATTTCACTTGTGACTAGGCAAGACTGAATTACATATCATTTCGACTTGTCACCTATAACGTTACGGATAGTAATTCCAACGATTCCATATGTAATTACGACTAGTCAAAAGGACGATGTTGATATCCACAATGTTAACTCTGGAGAGTCAAACTTAACTTGTAAATGTTGAATTTACTTGATGTTTGAATATCTCCAGGCTTTTCTTCTTGCTTTGAATAAAATGTTATTCCTTGAAATATTTCCATCTTCGAAACCCAATACTTTTAACAACCCACAGTAATGTTAGATAACAGTCACTATTGTATAATGTAGAATATTTTAACTAATTCATTCTTCTTTTGTGTGTCCCCTTACAGACGGATTGCTTCAACTACATCAAGATCTTATTGCGAGTGAACAGCACTCATCTGTATGTGTGTGGAACGTACGCCTTCAGCCCCATCTGTGCTTACATTGTAAGTGTTGAGCCGCTGCTGCTGTGCTGTTGCCGTAAAAGTAGAGTACAGAAAGAACGCAGGTTGTTTTGGAAATTTTTGTTTGTCCGCGTGAGCTGAAGAAAACAAAAAAAGTACAGGATTTAGGACGAGTCCTTAAGATGTTTTATTATCCAGTGAGACACAAGTTAACAGAGTGCGTTGAGCAAAGCCTCCCTCTCCTTTTTGACTCACTTCATAACAGTCCTTTTATTATACCTTGACTTTAGAGGGGAAAGCCCCTCCCTGATTAAAGTGCCAAGATATAGAAACCGCTTGTACTGAAAAAACAAATGAGAAAACCCACTAAGCACCTTGCTATCTTGATACAAGGAACGGTTTTGCAGAGCAACCTCTTGCATCTGCTCCAGATCTTCTGCATGCTGATAGGACACTTTGTTGAAATGGGTTATTACACCTAACACCTCGCCTTCATCACACGGTTCTCTCTTTTTTTTTTTGATATAAACAATTTTTCCATTACAAGGTACAAAAAAGAACAAGAACAAAAACATATTCAATGTTTACTTTTGGTGGCACCATTTAATCTAATAAAACTATCAGATCTAGCTGCTTCTTAGATAGGTGCTTTCATTTGTCACTGTTTCTGCTGGTAAATGAATCCAAATACACCCACGACATAATTTATTTGGTAAACAATATAAGATGCTTAAAATCATAAAAATGCTCAGTTATGAATGGCATTGTCAGAGAAGTATTAATCAGAGAAGTATTAACCGCAATCAATATATATATTTTTTATGATATGCAGTTCAGTTCTAATAATTGAAACACATTTATGTGTTAAGTTATAGTATGATGTACTACAGTTCTATACCACTGTAATCTAAAAGCACAATAATAAATACAGCATATTGTTAAATGGTTAAAAGCCTCTGACAAGAAGTTGTCTGTTTGATTTTTTTTAAATATATTTTATTTCTGGCTTTTTTATTATGTATATCTTCTATTTTAATGTTTTAAAAAAAATATATATTTATTAATTTTTGTTCATTAAAAAAAAGTTTTTGATTGATTGACTGACTGATTGGTCCAGTATGTTTGTCAAGCTTTTGTATTGCAAGTGTATCTAAGGTTTGTGGACGCACAGTTTATTTTACAATTTTTATTTACAATAACTGTGGTTCTCTAACCTTTTACTCCAAGCACCACCTAAAAAAGCTCCTGAGCGCTCCAAGTACCACCATCATGACCAACAAAAAAAATACTGTAGCATAGTAAACCTAAGTGTTGGTTTTTGTTCCTAAAAAGTACATTTTATATTGTTTTGTTGTACACCACTAATCTTATGCACAGTTTGAGCATTAAAAATGTGCTTAAATATAGGAAATAAAACATTCTTAAATAATGATTCAACTGAAATGTATTGCACAAAAAAACAGTTCTTAAATATTACATGCAAATGTACTGAGCTTTATAGTTAAATACAACTAAAGTGTACTTAGGCATTGAGATTCACTGCACTAAGAATCCAACAAGATATTGAATAAAGATAGTCCAATAAGGAACATTCAACTAACATTGTAATGTGTTTATTTCTAGAACACTGCCAACTTCTCCTTCGTCAGAAGTAACACAAGCGAGATCGTCACCGAGGACGGACGCAGCCGTTGTCCCTTCAACCCTGAGTACAAGTCCAGCGCTATCATGGCTGGTAAGTGAAATAAGACCTGGCTTTTATTATTGAAATGTTTGGATTCATTGGAAACTCACACGTAGATGTGTCAAGCCACAACACAGATGTGATTGTGCTACGCTGTTTCTCTTGTTGTGCCGCAGATGGCGAGCTGTATGCTGGCACAGTCAGCAATTTCCAGGGAAATGAGCCCATCATTTACAAGAGTCTCAGCCAAGGAACCGCTCTCAAAACGGAAAACTCCCTCAACTGGCTTCAAGGTGGTTGTACAAACTGTTTTAATTGTTTACATTCCATTTTATTTTTTTACTGTATTTTGTCATACAGCGCCATACTGTAGAGACTCAACTACTGACTTCTCAACAAGCAGCAGACTGGCAAATAGTGAACCTTTTTTTTTTTTTTTTTTTTTTTAAAAAAAAAGAGGCATCAAGCTGTTTAGTACCACTCCCAGCTGAAATTTACTATCACATTGAACATAAAGCAAAGAAAATTTCACATTATGTATTTAAAGACGCCATATAGCTTTGCCTTAGGAATGTCTGCTTAGCTTAATGGTAATACACAATTCAAATGCCGTAGACAGACAAACAAAACGAGCATCGATGTCGCGGTAGTTTTGAACCCAAACGGTGGAGCGACACATGCAGACAGGCCAAATGTAAAATATTCACAGTCATATATTCTCATCCTCTGTGAAAAATGACTTGTAATACTGCAGCTTACAGAGGAGTTGTGGCCATCTCAATTTTCAATCATCTGTATGCTGTTCCCTCCAGCTGGTCAAAATGTGCCGACCAGAGGCTGGAACAGATTGATGGAACTTCTATTAATTTCAATGAAAGATGATTTGAAATACTAGTATTTTGCATTTCAAGTGTGGTCACGGAACAAATTATACTTCAATTGTGTTATACATTCTTCCTTTATCAGTTTGGTAGTTTATGTGTAATCCTGCTAATTAGCAAACAAACAGCAATGAAAATATAACCTCGGCAAAGGTAAAAATGCATGAATCTTACTGCAAAGACATAAATCCTCATGAATTGTGCAGGTGAAAGTATACAATTATCAAACTATCATTCATTTTTGTTGCTCCTCTCAGATCCGGCCTTCGTCGGCTCCGCCTACATCCAGGAGAGCCTGCCCGAGGGCAACCTGGTGGGCGACGACGATAAGATTTACTTCTTCTTCAGTGAGGCGGGAAAGGAGTTTGATTTCTTTGACAACACGATCGTGTCGCGCATCGCTCGCGTGTGCAAGGTGAGTCACGCTCGAAGGCAAACAGTCAAAATAAAGGAGCTGTTCTTTTGGCTTTCCGTGAGATCGCACTACTCACATAGGTCGGACAGGGTGTGTTTAGGATAATTACAGGTGTTCACACTATACATCATAAACTGAACATATACTGTATGCTGCAGGAATGTGACTATGACAGATAAAACATAATGCAGGCTACAACTGGGTGGAAGCAGTTGAAATTCAATTCAGTTTTTGAAATGTATTTATTATTTATTTTATTATTATTTGCCATCCTTTATTGAGCCAAGGCACATATTTTACATTAGGGGGGAAAAAAACAGAACAAAAATGTCATAAAAAGGTGGATACAAAAGTTAATTGTACCTTCTGCTATCTATATTTAATTGTTCTGTCTGTCACTATATGTCACTGGCATAGATAGTTGCGCACAAAAAAAATGTAAGAAATAAATAATTTTCAGCTGTTTTGAAATTTGACACGATCATCGATATGCGAGTAGCTCGTTTAAACTTACCTGTCCATCTGCAATGCTGCTAATTCCACGTCGGTCCTGAATCCTCTCAGCTGCATGTGGCCCCTCCCACTCTGAAAGGCAGCTTCTGCGTTCACCCTCGTTTTGTCTCGGTATCTCTCCAATTCCTTCTTTTTCACTTTTTTTGCTAATCGGCGGTGGATATTCTGTCATAGTTTTAGCAAAGCTCCTGAATCCCGAGGAAACAGGTCAGCGCGAGACTGCGGGGGTGTGCCCGTGAGTGCACGGCAAATGATTGACACCTTCTTTCTCTAATTGGTTGTTTTTCCACAGGCGTGGCGGTTTCCTAAAAATCCAAATTAGAGCTACAAGATGGCGCCTGAGAGAGCTGATTTTTTTTTCACAGATTGTTTTACTCGTGCATGACTGTCAAGTTTATCCTGACAGTTGTAACAAATACGACTAGAAGTTATTCTTTTTGAACATTGTAAACTTACAAGCTTTATTACTTCTGCAATGTTTAAACTAACATATTAATACTCCTAATTGTCATACATACAGTATGTAAAGAGAAGTTAAAACGCAGGAAAGGGAATTGTTGGAATATGTGTTCAGAAAGCACACTTCAGCATGACGTCAGCGTAATGTATCACGACCTTACTACCAACACTCGCAGGTGTTTATTTTTTCAAAATGTCGGATGAAATGGGTCATTTTGTGCACAAAGTCGAAAGAGCACAGAACAAACTCTCAGCTATTCATTCACTGCTGTCAACATGAAGCCACAACATGAAGCCACCTATTAATTAGAGGAAATGGCACCACTCTGGGAGAGGAAGTGACACTTGACCTATTGGGAGTTTTATTTAGCCAATCCCGACAGATTATAAGAATTTTACAGCATTTTCCCTTGGCCTCCTGGCCGCATTTTCCCTTGGTCCTGACAGGACAGTTTGATCGCTCAAGATGTCGCTCTCATTTTAGAAATTGGTTACGATGTTAAAAATCGGTTTTGTGTGCATATTGTATTAGATGGTACCCGAATAAACATTAAAAAAAGTGGAGAGCACAGAATCACAGCATTGATATCAAGTGAAAAGGTTATTGTTGTGTAGCTTTGGCTCTGACTTTTTGATTTAAAAGTAATTGCCATCCTCAGAGAGTATTGTTAATCGAAGCCAAGTTGTGGTGTGTTTTATATATATATGAACTCCAAGTTTTCTCCCGTGGGGTGTAGTTGTAAGCGGCGCAGTGCTCTTTATGGCTTTGTTGAGAGCTATTTTTTAACTGTCCTATTTGATGCTGTTTCTCAGCCTGTTATGTGTCCTCATGTCACTCTCCATGTGTTCTTCTTGCACACTCTACTGGCCAAGACGTTACACGCGCCAAATCTTAATTGAACCTGTTGTTGCAGGGAGATCTGGGCGGTGAGAGGGTCTTGCAGAAGAAGTGGACCACCTTTCTCAAGGCGCAACTTTTGTGCTCGCTGCCAGATGACGGCTTCCCCTTCAACATCATCCAGGACATGTTTGTGCTGACTCCCAGCCCGGAAGACTGGAAGAACACTGTATTTTACGGAGTCTTCACTTCCCAGTGGTGAGAAAAAATGCATTTACAAGCACAGTTTTTTAATGAACCAACAGGGTGAAGCAATACATGAAGACAGATAATAAAACCATACTCAAAGGCATATAGCTATGCTTTATCCTCTACGGAGAACCTCTAATATTAGTAAAGAAAATGGATGGATGATAGAATGCTACTTTTCGTATTAAAAACACATCACAAAGATTATTTTTTTGAGGAGGCTCGAGGGGATTAATGGCATTTTCGTACATTTCTGTTTTTGAGTTACAAGCGTGGTCACAATGAATTAAACATGTTTCTCAAGGCACCATTTTATTGCTCAGGTGAAAAAAAAAAATCACAGATGCAATGTTTAATTTTGAATCCATGAAATATAAAAGCGGAGAACATATGTGCTTAGTGTGTATAGCTATGGATTTTCCTGCATGCAAGACCACCATAAAATTGACTTAAAATTTAATGTTGTATGTATTACAGATGAAATTGTAACTAACTTCCTCACGAGGTAGCACAACTGCACATATTGTCGTTCTGAAAATATCAGATGAAGACTACTCTGTTAGTCTACAGCCATGTTTTCGTAGTTGATAATAAAGGTAATTTTGGCGGGGTTGTCAATTTGTTCATTGCTTTTTCATTTATGTTTATAATGTGATTTATTGTTATGATTACGACAAAACAACCAACGAGTGTTAATGGAGCAACTCAATCTTGATTCCAGGAAAGTACACATCAATAGGTACTGTGGGTATGGAAAGTATTCAGACCCCCTTAAATTTTTCACTTTTTTTTTTATATTGCAGCCATTTGATAAAATAATTTAAGTTAATTTTTTTCCACATTAATGAAAAAAAAGGAATTGTTTAATTTTTTCAGATTTATTAAAAAAGAAAAAGTGAAATATCACAGATCCATAAGTATTCAGACCCTTTGCTCAGTATTTAGTAGAAGCAACCTTTTGAGCTAATACAGCCTTGAGTCCCAAAAATTTTTTTCACTCCTGGATTTGGGGATCCTCTGCCATTGCTCCTTGAAGATCCTCTCCAGTTCTGTCAGGTTGGATTGGTGAACGTTGGTGGGCAGTCATTTTCAGGTCTTTCCAGAGATGCTCAATTGGGTTTAAGTCAGGGCTCTTGCTGGGCCATTCAAAAACAGTCACGGAGTTGTTCTGAAGCCACTCCTTTGTTATTTTAGCTGTGTGCTTCGTGTCATTGTCTTGTTGGAAGGTGAACCTTTGGCCCAGTCTGAAGTCCTGAGGACTCTGGAGAAGGTTTTCGTCCAGGATATCTTTTCTTCGATTGCAATCAGTCTCCCTGTCCCTGCAGCTGAAAAACACCCCCAAAGCATGATGCTGCCACCACCATGCTTCACTGTCGGGACTGTATTGGACAGGTGATGAGCAGTGCCTGGTTTTCTCCACACATGCCGCTTAGAATTAAGGCCAAAATGTTCTGTCTTGGTCTCATCAGACCAGTTAATCTTATTTCTCACCATCGTGGAGTCCTTCAGGTGTTTTTTTTTTTTTTTTTTTTAGAAAACTCCATGCGGGCTTTCATGTTTCTTGCACTGAGGAGAGGCTTCCGTCGGGCCACTCTGTAATAAAGCCCCGACTGGTGGAGGGCTGCAGTGATGGTTGACTTTCGAGAACTTTCTCCCATCTCCCGACTGCATCTCTGGAGCTCAGCCACAATGATTTTTGGGTTCTTCTTTACCTCTCTCACCAAGCCTATTGTCCGCCGATTGCTCAGTTTGGCCGGACGGCCAGCTCTGGGAAGGGTTCTGGTCGTCCCAAATGTCTTCCATTTCAGAATTATGGAGGCCACTGTGCTCTTAGGAACCTTAAGTGCAGCAGAAATCTTTTTGTAACCTTGGCCAGATCTGTGCCTTGCCACAATTCTGTCTCTGAGCTCTTCAGGCAGTTCCTTTGACCTCATGATTCCATAAGTCCTCTGACATGGCACTGTGAGCTGTAAGGTCTACTATAGACAGGTGTGTGGCTTTCCTAATCAAGTATAATCAGAGACAGCTGGACTCCAATGGAGGTGTAGAACCGTTTTAAGGAAGAAATGGACAGCACCCGAGTTAAATATGAGTGTCACAGCAAAGGGTCTGAATACTTATGGCTGTGTGATATTTCAGTTTTTCTTTTTTAATAAATCAGCAAAAATATCAACAATTACACTTTTTCTTTCTGTCAATATGGGGTGCTGTGTGTACATTGAGGAAGAAAATGAACTTAAATGATTTTAACAAATGGCTGCAATATAACAAAGAGTGAAAAGTTTAAGGGGGTCTCAAAACTTTCTGTACCTACTGTACATAGACTGTATACATACTGTATAGTTAGAGTAAAAGTACAAAAGACTAGTTATACTGTGCAATATAATATACAAAAGACAAGGAATAATAAAGCGCTACTGACAAGTTGGAAAATTTGCCAACAACAAAAACAAACATTGAGTAAAATAAGGAAGGAGTGGAGCAAGGAGGAACACCAGGAAAATGTCCGAACTTGAGGATGAAAAAAAAAAAATCAAATCTGTCATTGGGGAAAACATAAAAATATAGGAAGTTACAAACAAATGGGCAAATCCATGACAAATCTGTTTAATATTGATAATGAGTAATTAATCGAGCTTGTTTATGTCATTCACAGGTACAACGGTGCCTCGGGAACCTCTGCTGTGTGCTCCTTCACAATGGAGCAGGTGGAAAAAGCCTTCAGCGGTCGATACCGCGAGGTGAACAGAGAAACCCAGCAGTGGTACACTTACAACCATCCTGTCCCAGAACCCCGGCCTGGAGCGGTGAGTCCCTCTGTTGGAGAACAGTAGACCTGCAGTCATGTCAATTGCAGAATTGCAGTAAATATAAAATAAAACACACCTATACTGTGTTATTTTATATTACTTTTACAAAAGGCAAAATGTGATGAACAAGAAACTAATCTAAATCACCACATTTCAAATCATTTTTTTTCTAAAATGTCTAGTCAATTTGAGTCATGCCTGTGTGAGCATATTCATATTCTGTGTACAGCACTTTGTTCAAGCTGTGGTTGTTTTGAAAGTTGAGTCGAGTAATTGCGCAATGACATCATCACACAACGGCAACGTCATTTAGTGGGTTTTAGCAACAAAATAGACCCACCTTTGGCAGCATCCCCATGAAAATATGTTTGCAGCACTGTACACCTGTCATAACATTATGTAACATGCCGGGTTCCATGAGAAGGTTTGTGTCTGCTATAAAAATATATTGGCAGGCGTCTGTCAAATGGGCGCCGTCACTTCCTTGCTTTTTTGTCTTCAACACGTTCCCAGCACCAATTATTATCATTTTTATTTCCTGGTAAGAGCTCAAATGGGATGAAGACAAAGAGAGTGGTGCAGCACGCCTCCACTTCATTACCCATGTTGTGCCCGTGTATTGGTTTTTCCACACGCTACTGAAGTTCCGGATTGTTAAACGAATACGTCTTGTTTCTTCAAACTTCAATTATCCAATCCGACAAACAAGAGTCAATGGCACCAGCAATAGTTTTGCATGGGGAGCGAAGAGTTGCAAATGTTTCTTGGGTTCAACCCACATACAGTGGTGCCTTGAGGTACAAGTGACTCAACCTGCAAGTTTTTCCAGATTTTTTATTTATTTATTTATTTTTTTGCTTTAACTTACGATACGAACATTGTATGGTGGCAGTGAACTCAACTTGACTCATGTCACAACAAGCAGCAGTTTGGGAGATCAGTGAACAGTTCTTCAAATATAAGAGGCTTCAAGCTATTTATTGCCACTCCCACTTAAAGTTTACTGTCAAACTAATCATAAAACAAAGAGAATTGAACCTGGTGTGTTTAAACCAACCACATAGCTTAGACTTTCAGTCCGCTAGCTTGATGCTAATGCTAATTAGCATCTATGTTGCAGTGCTATAAACCTTTCAGCAACTCATTAAATACAAGCATTCATCAACACGTAGAAAAACAATGTCACTCTCCTTTAAAACCTCATGGTGTTTCAATAAATATCCATCATGATACAAAGAACCACAGTGGCAGTGTAAAAAAAAAAAAAACTCCACTTTTGCACAGTAAAACCGTTCCGCCATAAAAGGGATACATATTCTCTATCTTTCTTGACCTAGCAGAAGAACAGGACAGGTTATTAAAAACAAAAACAAAAACAGTAATCACAGTCATTCATTCTTTATCCTCTGTGAAGAACAACTACTATTAGTGCTGTACTGATGAGCTGTTGAGTTGAGACATCTCAATGAACAGTCTGTTCATCTGTCTGTCTTATACTGCCCCCAGGTGGCCAATGAGGGCACACCAGAGAGCAGTACACTTGCCATTCAATTGATACAGTGTGACAAAACAGTTTGATTATTTTTATTTCTATTCTTTTATGTCATTCCTGAATGCTTTTTTATGAAGTACAATATTATGGAATGCTATTTTGCATCATTGAAATACACATTACAACAGTTTTTTTTGGGGGGGGGGGGAGGCTGGAACGTCTTAGTCATATCCATTCAAGTAACAAATTCAACTCATATCTCAAGTCATCACTGTCTATGTTGTTTCTTCAAACTTCAATCATCCAATACACCAGCACCAAAACAAGATTCAATCGTAATCGCATAATTGTTTAGCATTAGTAAAAATTTTTCACTGGCCCAACCCACATACTCAGCGCACTCCTTCCAAATATGACACAATTTAAAGGGTAGATTTACTTATGTAATTTTTTTTGCTGTGTTGATGTGATTTTGATGTATGATGGTATTTATTTGTGTATGCAGCTGTCCCTTGCTCCAGGACAAATTTCTCCAAAGCCAGACGCCTAAAGAGAAACCTTGACCCTTGTTGTTTTTTTCCTCACAGTGTATCACGAACGCGGCCCGGAAGCAAGGCGTCTTGTCATCTCTCCACATGCCGGACAAGGTGTTGAATTTCGTCAAAGACCACTTCCTCATGGACAACGTGCTCCGCAGCCAGCCCCTGCTGCTCAAACGCCACGCTCGCTACACGCAGATCGCCGTCCATCAAGTCGTGGCGGCGCGCAAGGCCTACCACGTGCTCTTCATCGGCACAGGTAGATGCACAAGACACCGTCAAAAACAGCTATAAAAGCATCATGTAATGGCACTTTTCATGCGCAAGAGGTTGTGGGACACACTCAAGAACAGTGATTCCCAAACACTTTAGGATTTAAGACGTTTAAGACGCGAAAAAGAAATGTTAGAAAACTTTACATGCTTCCCTGTAGAAGAAGCAAAAGATTAATACATTGGTGCCTTGAGAGACGAGTGACCCGACTTGCCGTTGTTCGGCTGATTTGTTTGATTTCACTTGCAAAAATTTGAGATAACGTGTGCTGTTGAGCGGCAGTGAACTCAACTCACTTCACAACAAGCAGCAGTTTAGCAGATAGTAAACAATTCTTCAAGTCCCCTAGCTTATTGCTGAGACAAAATAGGAAAGGCCATTGACGAATAGTGTCTATGTGGCGGTGTTATAATGCTTTAATCAGTAGATATTTGAACAGAAACTGTGGGGCAACAAATTTAGACAGATAATACTGTATAACAAAACTTAGAGGCATATATTCTTTATCCTCTGCTCCATGTACTTTATAGCCATATGTCTGAAATATGCTGCCCCCAGGTGATCAAAGCTCACAAACCAGGAGGAGCAGCACAATTTCCATTGAATTGAAGCAAAGAAAGTGACAAAAAACATTTTAATTTCTTTGTATTATTTAATTTTGTCATTACTATATGTTTTTATAGTACAATGTTATAGAGCGCTATTTTCTTATTAACACATCGTCACAGAATTAATTTAACTGATATCTCAAAGCACCGCTATAAGGTAAAAAAATAAATAAATAAATAATAGAGTACATGAGAAAAACAACCCCAAACACAACAGGTTTCTGTCATGGTTTTCAGTTCAGGTCTGCGGTACACACAGGTATTCTGTACCCGCCACCTATTTTTTACAGAAATGCCGCAAACGTCTACACGAAAGTGGATGCCATTAAATTGTAGAAGCTAACCACATTTTATGGCTTCCTTTCAAGTAGAACTCCGTCTTCTTTCTAGATGATGGGCGACTCCATAAAGCAGTGAGTGTGAAGAACAAGATGCACATCATTGAGGAGCTGGCGCTCTTCCGTGACTCCCAACCAGTGCAGCACATCCAGCTGGACTCGGAAATGGTAACGCTTGCACTCGCTGTTGCAGAGCTTTCTCGTGGTGGAGTGCAATAACAAGCGTACCGAATGCATTTATTGGCAATTTGGGTGTTCTATGAGGCATGAGGGATGACAACCTCAAGGAGAACTTGTGTTAAATGAGCTAAATACGTGCGGCAGTCCCTCGGGGGGGAACTGCAAACAGCTGGAGCTTTAGCAGCTGGATCTGTGAAACTTCCTGAATGATGGCAAGTTGGATTGAAGACAAACGGAAATCTTAGAGCACTGCATTTGGATACAACTCAGGCAGGGAAGATGTATATCCTTTTAAAACTTTTTTTTCGACCATTAATGAGACCCATTACCTGTAAAACTCAATTGAAAAATATATATAAATAGTTTGGTGTGCAAGTGTGCACACCCTCTTATTTCTGGGATATGAGTTTTCATAATTTACCAATCACATTCAAACTCATGTTAAGTGGGAGTCAGCACGCACCTGGCACCATTTAAAGAGCCTCTGATTAACCTCAAATAAAGTGCAACTGTTCGATTCTGCGTTTTCTGACATCATAGGCCAAAAAGTTCAACCTTGGTTTCATCGGACCGTAACAAAATCTCCCAAACCCATGTTGCCATAATTCAATAAGAAGCGTTCAGTGCAAACATATCACCATAGCGGCATTGAAGCATGACGGTGTGGCAGATCATGCTTTGGGGCTGTTTTTGTTTTCTTCAGCTGAAACTGGGGCCGTAGTCAAGGTGGAGGGAATTATAAACAGTTCAAATACCAGTCAGTTTTTTAGCCCAAAAATTAGCTAGCTAATTTAACCATATAGATTTCTGCTTTTTAGTAGGCTTGTCATTACTTTTTTGCTTTCTAGCAGAAGCCTGACGGTTTTGTGCTAACACTGACTGCTATTTGGAACAGTTTATAAATCCCTCCATCTTGACCAAGGCCCAAGTTCCAGCTGAAGAAAAACACCAACATCCATGTAGCCTGCTAACCGATTATGCTTCGTCACCTTCACAGGGTCTTCTTTATGTTTCCACTTTCTCTGAACTGGTGGAGGTCCCACTAGCTAACTGCACTAATTACCAGAGCTGCGGGGAGTGCATCCTCTCCAGGGACCCGTACTGTGCCTGGAATGGCAGGCAGTGTGTTGATGTCAGACAGGCTCCGCTAAGCAAGTACGCACCCTTCTGTTTTCGTTGTTTTGTTTTTTTTACCCCTCAGCTCATGCCTTTAAGGCTGTCATTTCCATGATAAGTGTTAATAAGAAGAGTAACAGGAAAGTTGAGTTTTGCTGTTTTGTTTTTCCAGTCTGCTGCAGCAGGATGTGGATAATGCAGACGCTTCAGCTATTTGCAACAAGTCTGTGATGAGCACACGGTTTGCCAAGTCTGCACATGCACGTAAGTGAGCAACAGAGAGAGAGTCATACCCTGTGACAGTTTTTATTACCTCATTGGTTTATAAACATCTGGATTGTCACGTACAATAAAACTCCACCATTAAATTAAATTTGACTTTATGCTTCACTACCTCAAGAGGGTCGGATTTGTTCTTTCTTCGGTTACAACCCCATGCATTTTAAAATCCTTCTTAGAGTACGCATACTGATAATAATCTTATCCATCATGACTCAAGCCAAGCATAATGTAGAATTTAATTGAATCGTGTAAAATAGCCACATTCTTGCTTCACAACCCTTCTATCATTTCACGTTGCCCGTTTATCTCTTGAGGTAGCGTCGTTCCTCATTGATCAAGTGGAGGTGCACGGAAGGCTGCCATGGTTGGCTGCCACACTAACTATCATATCTTCAGTTCAGGTTATAATGGGAAAATATATTGTTATAACAAGTGATGCTTTTTTCCCCAGAGTATTTATATTTGAATACTTGCCGATACCAAGTACTGATACTTGATAATGCCAATTACGTCTTACAGTTTTGATGAAAATGTTTTATTTTAATTGAATATTGTTCAAAATTACAAACTTTTATTGAACATAGCATACATTTCACTCAAATATAACCTATAACTTATTCCACTTTCTCAGGAGGTATATGTTGTGCACGCCTTGGCCTCCGGGGGCAGTGTGGTGCACATGTGCAGATAAAACATGTAAACTTGAGGAAAATACCCAAAGAAGAAAGTTGCGATTGCGCTTTCACCATTATAACTTGTTTTTTGCAGTGTAGAAAGAATACTTGAGAGTATTGTCATATCATCTTTCTGTGTAGGTTGCTGTGCAGTTTCTGTTCAAAGGTCATTATTACTCAATTGCATTCTGGCACCTGGAAGTACCCTGTATCTAATTTTTACCAGCATTCTGAAAAGGTCTACTTTGAAATATAAACCAGTGCCGGTCTCTCCGCAGGAATGTCATCTTGCCAGGTGATGGTTATCCCCGCCAACACTTTCCAAGTGTTGCCTTGCAAGCTGCGGTCCAATCTGGCTGAGAGGTTGTGGGTGTTCAGTGAGACTTCGGGTCACTTTCATTACCCCAGCCCAGAGGGGGAATTGGTGGTGGTTGCTCAGGCAGACAGGCAGGAGACCTACGAGTGCTGGTCCGTGGAGGAAGGCTTTCGACAGCTGCTGTCCAACTACTGCGTGCGGGGCGAGGCCAAGCGTGAGAGCGTCACCCAAACGGGCCGTACCCGTACCCCAGCCGCCTCGCAAGACAACTTTGTCATCCTGCCCGGCGAGGCTCACTCCCCGCAGATCAACACCAAGACCTACTGGAATGAGCTCATCGTGGTGTGCGGCCTCCTGGCCTTCTCCCTGCTGGTCTTCTCCCTGTTTGTAATCTACAGAAACCGCGACCGCATGAAGTCCATGATCAAGGAAGGCGAGTGCCCCAACATGCAACCGAAGAAGCCCAGAATGGTGCCGAAGCCCGCCGAGAACTTGCCGCTCAACGGCAACGCCGTGGCTGCCTCCGTGGTGGACCACAAGGGCTACCAGACGCTTCACGACAACTACACGTGCGGAACGCCCCCGCACGAGGGCTCATCGCCCGAAAACAGTAAGAGCTTCTCCGATTCGGAAAAGAGGCCACTGGACCTGCAGGAGAGCCGTGTGGAGATCTCTCCCACGAGCCCGCGGCCTCGAGTCAGACTGGGTTCTGAGATAAAAGACTCCGTGGTGTAAAAATTCAAATAAAACTAGATGAGCGTCCACCTGCTGACAGAGACAAACTCCTCGACGAGAAAGAGAGAGAGAGAGGAGTATCTTCATGGGAAAACATTTGGTCACACACGTTTTGCACTTTGTCCTAGTTTGTGCTGTTCCTGTGGTCCATGAACAATTTCTTTTGTGCGTTCAGAGCGCACTTGACCGCCTTCAAATATTTGGTGCTCTGGCATACAGCTCAAAAACAGAATGTAAGTTGTGTTTGGAGACCTCCGCCAAGGCCAAAATAAGGAAGTGAAAAAAAAAAAGTGACACTCCTTACAGCGGTAACACGATCTCACAGATGAAAACATCACACACACACGCACCCACACACCCAGGAGGAATTAACAAAAGCACAGCTTCACACCGTAGTGTTGCCTCTCAGTCCGTCCATAATAGTTTCGCTTTGAAGACACGTCTTTGAACATGTTCACACTCCGAGATAAAGATTTTTCGTAGTTTCTTTTATTTGTCAGTCTGTCTGCCATTAAGAGCCTACCCTTCGGCTATGCACTATCTCCTGTACTGTAGCAAGGTCAACTTCCCGCCAGATCATGTAAAGACAGCAAGCCGGAGGCAAAACAATAAAAAGCCTCTTTCAGTGTCTTCATTTTTGCACTTCGGCTAAAATGGAACATTGGTTGTATGCAAGTAATTCAGAGACAAGTTTTGCTGTGAGTAGGCATGGGCCGGTATCAGATTCTGACGGTATGATAACCATGAGCATAAATATTGCGGTATCATGATAATGCAATTACAGTTCTAAAATGTTTTAATTTGAACTGTTTGAATAATCAACAACTTATATCCGTACAACAGCAAAAGTGGTGCCTTGAGATAAGAGTGCTGACACGACCAACGTTTTGCCCTGAGATACGAACGAGCAATGTATTATTATATTTTTTTTTAAATCACAGTTTTGATATTTGCAGGTTATGTGGACAGCAATTGTTATTACTGTGAGTTTTTATTCAGTACAACACTGTTGAGTGCAATATTTCTTACGAAAATCTGTTGAAAACAATACACATTTTTGGTGTTTTTGTCGGGAGGGAAAAGGAGGAATTTGATTTCCACTAATTTCAATGGGGAAAGATTGTTTGAGATACAAGTGTTTCAAGATACAAGCATGGTCATAGAACAAATTAAACTCGTATTTCATAGCACCGCTGTACTTATCTTTCAGAAAATGAGTAGCTACTTCTCTGCTTTTCTCCGCTTTGTGAAGTAACATCAACGCGGAAAGGAACTGATGTTAGCTGTGCTAGTTAGCTGCCTCGGTAGCAAGTCTATAGTATTTATTTCACCAATTGTAGACACGCTAACACTCCTAGCTGGTTGCAAACTTTCATTTCAACACAGTAATAGTTAGGCTACCTCGAATTTCTCAAAGAGTAATAGGTGTCGCTCTCGTAGATGTGAGATTGTATTAGATGTGTTGCCTCCTATGGCAGCCACTCTTCTTGAGCATGTTTTGCATATCCTTCCTCTTCCAAATTGCAGTACCTGAAAAATTCCCAAGGCAAAAATTTGTTGTGCTCACTGACTGCTCACAACAACTGGAGAGGGAGGGAGTCACTTTGACTCAGGACCCCCCCACCCCACCCCTCCTAAGCTTGTACCGCCGATTAAAGGTTTGAGAACCTTTGAAACCATGACATCTTAAAAAAAATGTTTACGTTGAAACTATTAAACGGCCCATGCCTAGCTTGAACTTAAAAAATTGCCCCAACGGGCCCGATCAGCAAGAACATCGGGCCTCATACCATACCAAAAATACCCATTGTATGAAAATATCAAAACTATAGCTTTTGTTTGTTTCCCCCAAGTTTTCCAAATAATTAGACAATAACGAAGGGATTAAAAGCGTGTTCACGTTTCGAGATAGGCAGTCTATGCAAAAGCACATCATGACAAGTGACGTAATGGAACAATGTCTCCACTTTAGGGTCAGTGGCACTGCGAGCACACACTCGCTCACGCAATAATGACCATCTACTGTATGCAGGTAACACATGATTATATTAGGGTCCAATACAGTCATTCTTATTCTCAGCCTCTATACATGGCCAAATGGACGTTTTTCCAGGTTCGCAAAGGGAAATAATACACCTGTTGTGTATTCATAATCTGGTTGCTTAAATGGTCTTCAACCTATGAAAGATATGACTTATTTTCTTATACACACAAAGGAATTTCTCTAATTAGCTGTCCCATTATGACATCAGTCAACCATGCAACATTTTATTTCATTTGTAGATGGACATCAGTTTTATTTTTATTTTTTTTAATTGACAGAAATGCAAAGAGTATTTTGCACAAGATATTGAGAAGCCTTAGTCATGGCTTTGACAATAAGTCTGCCTTTTGGGGGGAATGCATCATGCCTTTTCAGACTACAATCGAGAGATGTGCCTCTTGGGATCTTCAAACTAACCAGGTAACGACAGAGCTGTAGAGTCACTGCTATGACACAAGAGTGAATTCGTTAATATTGTCACCATTGTACAGCGTTGGCTTAAAGAGGTGTGTGTTTTTTTTTTATCTTTTTTTTTATTTTTATTTTTTTTATTTTTTTTATTATTATTTTTTTTTAAATGTGTCAGCGGCTTTTGCCTCCATCAGGGACTCAATCTATGTGGTGTTGCAAACAAATAACCACCGGCTTGTTTTTAATGTCAAACACAGATAAGAATAGAATTAAATTTCTCTTTTTATTTAATTTAATTTTATTTTTTTCCCTGTGGTCTGCCCCTGCCCTAATCAATCACACAGACGGAGCTCATGCTTTGACTGTTATGGCAAAGAAAATAAAAGGCAGCTGTGGTGGCTCGGGCAATATTACAAATGTCGATTGCAGAACAAAGAAAACAAGTAGCAGAGATGATTTAGTTAAAATGTGTGCTGGTAAAAAACAAAATTCTAAACGCCCTTAAAAACCACAGTCGGTGTTTCGGTATTTTATCGCCGTTATTGAGGCACATATTTTGCGTCAGAAACATTTCATGGCACTGCACAAAAAAATTATTTACGGTGGTGACTTGCGATACAAGTGATCTGAATGAATCTTGCGAGATACAAGCTATCGCTCGGGCGATTTTTATTTTTGCTTTGACTTGAGAGCAAATATTTGAGATACAAGTGCTATATAGTGGCAGTGAACTCAACTCACTGTACAACAAGCAAAAGCTCGGCATTTGAAGTTCACTCTCAAAACAAAGAGAATTACACATAGTAAGTAAAAAAAAACAACTTTGCCTTAACATCTGCTAGCTTAATGCTAACACACAATGGGAAACGCCAGAAAACAGGGTAATGAAACTAGTATCGGTCTCGTACAAGATATTTGAACACAAACGGCACAGCAACACAGACAATATAAAAACACTCACAGGCATATATTCTTTTTCCTCCGCAAAGATTAAACTCCTGCCATTTGGTTGAGACGGATACACCAGAAGGAAAGCACAATGTCCATTGAATAAATTTTTTTGGGGGGGCTGGAAGGGATTAATATAATTTTCATTCATTTCAATAGGGAAAGATGATTTGAGGTGCTAGTGTTTTGAGTTGCTAGCATCAGTCACGGAATGAATTCATCTTGTATCTCAAGGCACCGCTGTATGGTGAAATAATGATAATCAACACTCAATATACTCACAAATTTACTTGGTGTGAAATCTGTTTCGTTGAACATAAAGTATTCTTCTGTTGTATGAATGGCAAAAGGTGAAGTGTACCTTCTGCCATCTAATGGAAGGGCATTGAATTGTTCAGCCTGTCACTATATATCGCTGGGATAGATAGATCAACAAAGATACATTATTTGAAGTAAATAAATAATAATTTTCGGACCAGTAACTTAAGTTGGTTAATTTCCCATAGCACACACCAAGGCACAGTTGTCAGGCCTTTCAAATGTGACATGTATTGTTACTAAGAAGTTCTTTATGTACAAAATGTTTTGTAAATTCAGCTGCCAGTGTAAAAACAAACAAAAAATATGGTCAAATGTATTTTATTTTTTTTTGCATTATAATTCACTGTTCTCCATTTATTTTGTATTGCATATAAAAGGCACTTTATTTTGATTTCCAAATAAAGATCAAACCGATACTTTCTTAAAAGTATTCATGTGGAGTGAAACTGTGTTAAATAATGCGTGGTCGCGGAAAGAATGAAAAGAAAAGTTGTAAGGCGTCATACACCTTGAAGTTAAATAGGAGCTGCAGGCACGCTTCCCGATGACGTCACACGAACACCCCCCCCCCCAAAAGGTTGTAACCGGAAGCGGAACTCCGGTTCGTTTAATCCTGAGATCCCCCCCCCCTCCCACGTGATGTTTATAGGACCAATCAGGTGCTCGGGGCTCACCTACAAGAAAGTTTGTGAGTTAGTGTGGTTCGGAGGATGTGAGAAGCAAATGAAGTCGCCACTTGAGGTTTTTAATATTTAAATGTGCTTAAAAACAAAATAAAAAAATGGAGCCGAGCAACCTCCAGAGACTCTTCTGCGCCTGTGACGTCAACCAGTCAGGTAAAATCGAGTTCGAGGACTTCACGCTGGTGTGCCGGGAGCTCAACGTGCCCGACGCCGAGGTCCAAACGCTGTTCGGCAAGTTCGACGTGGACGACGATGGCTGTATCGACTACGGCGGCTTCTCGTCCAGGTTTCAGGAGGTGTTCCAAGCGCGTGGCTTGGCGGCCGCTCCGGGGATGGAGTTCGCGGCCCGGTTCGATGCCGAATGTGTTCTGTCTGAAAGGTGAATTGGGCTCCCGTCAGTCGGCCATCGTTTGGTTACAGCATTGGGTCATGAATACATCGCTGTATTTATTAACAAAGTAACTGCGAATGGTTGCTGTACTCGAGTAGATTTTTAATGCGCAGTGGTGCCTTGAGATACGCGTTTAATTAGTTCCGTGACCGTGCTCTTATCTTAAAGTGGACTTGACAATTGCAGTGGTCTTCTGACTGGACTCCCCAAAAAGAGTATTAAACAGCTGCAGCTCGGGTTCTGACCAGAACAAAGAGGTCTGAGCATATTACTCCAATTCTAAAGTCTTTACACTGGCTCTCAGTCAGTTATAGAATTGACTTTAAAGTTCTGCTGCTGGTCTATAAGTCACTAAATGGTTTTGCTCCTGAGTACATGAAAGAAATGCTAACAGACTCGGGTCAAATAGAGTCCAAAGCAAGCATGGGGAAGCAGAATTTAGTTATTATGCTGCACGCAAATTTAATTAGTTTCCAACAGAAGTCAAGTCAGGCCCAAATGTCAAAGTTAAAAACGATATTTTTTTCCTTTCCTAATGCTTATGACTGAGCGTTTTCCATTTCTATATCTTTTGTGCACTGTACGTTTTTAGTCATTTTCATTTCTTTGGTTTTAAAATGATTTTGAGCTGTTTTTTTTTTTGTTTACTTTGCTGGACTTATTTTTGCTTTGTTTAAAAATGCTTTTAATTATGTAAATCACATTCAGTTACCTTGTGCATGAAATGCACTATGTATATAAATTTTCCTTAAAACATCCATCCATTTTCTGAGCCGCTTAGCCTCACAAGGCTCGCGGGAGTGCTGGAGCCTATCCCAGCTATCATCGGGCAGGAGGCGGGGTACACCCTGAACTGGTTGCCAGCCACTTGCAGGCCACATACAAACAAACAAACAACCATTCACACTCACATTGACACCTACGGGCAATTTAGAGTCGTCAATTAACCTAGTATGCATGTTTTTGGGATGTGGGAGGAAACCGGAGAAACCCCACCCAGGCACGGGGAGAACATGCAAACTCCACACAGGCGGGGCCAGGGATTGAACCCCAATCCTCAGAACTGTGACGCTCTAACCAGTCGGTCACCGTGCCGCCGCCTTAAAACATTCATATCTCAAAACATATTTCCCCATTAAAATGAATGGAAAAGTAATTAATCCATTACAGTCCAACCCCAAAAAAAACCTAAATTTAAAAAAAAAAAATTTAAAACACATTTTTAAAAAGTAGCAGGATATTGTAAAATATATTCATTAAAAACATAACAGAATAAAATGTAAAGATATTAACTGGTTTTATGAAGTGTATTCAAGCCAAGAGGCCCCCACAGACCACATGAGTAGCCTGCAGGCCTGTTCTGAAAGAGCTCCCCACTGATGGGATCATGGGACATTGTGATTTCCTAGGAATGTTATAAAACTGATCGTTGGAAAATGTAAAGTGTAGCATACTAATATATTCATATTTTTTCTTCCTTTAAAATCATTAATTATTTTGAGAAGTCATCAGTGTCTTCACATAGATTCATTTGTTAAGGGTAATTTGAGCAAATGCTATTTCAAGATTGATTGCAATTTTCACTTTCTTGGGAGCCATACTGAGCGCTAATTGACGGCAAAAAAACCCACAAAACCGCTGAAAGAAGCGTTGTGCGTCGTGAATCACGTTTACGCGATGTGAGAGATGCTGAAGAGCCGCATGGACCCAAGCAATATTTGTCCAAAATTTTGTGAACTGAGGTTCTACCAAGATGTTCCGGCATAATTGCACCCCTTTTTTTTTTTTTCACACTTCACTGGAGTAGTGGAGAGGGTCTAAAGCGCAACTCAAGTCATTCCTCGGAAGTTAAGGCAAAAAAAGTAAATGCAAATCAGCCAAGCAACGACTTGTATCTTGAGAAACTCGTAAATTGGGGCACTTGTAATCTACTTTCTACTCTTGACTTTGTCCAAATAGGATTGTTACTTTTTTTTTTTTTTTTTTTTTCAACCTTTGTGGATGACGAAAACACATGAATTGAGAGAGGTCAGTTTGCAACGTTAGCAAACATTATTACTTTTAGTGCTACCAGAGTATATTTGTTTGACACAAGTATCTAATTGTACTTTTGCTGCCTATGCATTGAATTGTGAAGGAAATTACTGCTCATTGTTAAAACGGTTGTAGTGATTGACCTGATTAGAAGACGACGAGGGCTACTGTTTTATTATGCGACATTATTGTCAGCAGCATTCCAAAACAATTCAATATTTCATCACAGCTAAGTACCAATTAATCTGAATAATAAAAACATTGTTAAATGGATACCTCTGTGACCGTGTCAATCAAAACTCCAAATTATCATCTCTGTAAAGAAAGAATATCCAAATCTGATCTTGAATTTATCCGTTCATTTTCTACACTCTAGCTCTTTTCCACATTATAGTTGCGGATGAGCTGGAACCTATCCCAGCTGATTTATTTATTGTAACATTATGGGGCCAAAGTCTGATATTCAAATGCCTAACTCTGCGTACTCCGCCTGTCGTGCAGTCTAAGAGAACAGCTGGCCGACCTTCACCAGACCCTTCAGGCGTGTGCCAACACAATTGCGCTGCAGCAGTACGAGCGAGTCATCTTCTCTGTGGTCAGCCAAAGTCTGGACAACAGACTGGAATGTGACCAGCTGGAGGCCAGTTTGAGGCGGTGAGAACCCATCATGTATCAGTAGGTTCCTCAAAAATGTGGCTGTTTTGTTGGAAAAAGTTATTTAGACCGTGTTGTACTGTATGTAAGGTTGCAAAAATTCAGGCATTTGGAAATAACAGGAATGTATAGAAATAAAAAAGACATTTTAAAAGTTGAAGGTTGGCTCGGAATAAGCAAGTTAAATGGAGTTGGGGACACTTGCATTGAAGACTTCAGTCAGAACAATGGAGGAGAAGTATGGGCTACTGCGTTTACTTCTCTGCATGTGGCTGCCGGTCACCGTCAGTAGACAAAGTTTAGTCGAGAGGAGACGAAGGGCAGCAAAAAAATAAATAAAATGGACCACTGCAGCAAAGTGGAAGCTGTAGACTAGCGTTTTCCAACCTTTTACTCAGGCAAAATCTCATTGCACAACACTGAAAAAAAATACAAAGTCAATAAGTACAGTGAAATGATCAGGAGCTTTTCTCAATTTATTCACAAATATTTACTCGGTGTGAAACAAAAATACAGATGATAGATCTGCCCAGTGAGATTACAAACGCCATTCTCATATTTAGCTATTATTTCCTTTCTTTTTTCAAAGTGTTGGGTAATACGATAAGGCATTTTAACCACACTATAACTAGTAGTTTTCAGTTTCTTTGGAACCATTCGGGTTGACCTATGCAGCAAATTATCTTTACGCCGCATGAGGAAAAAACACGACTGAGCCATCTGCGTCCATGACTGTTCATGAACCAAAATTCAGTTTGTAAACTTCATTGTTAGTGAAATGAGGTTCCACTATACAAGCAACAGTACCTGTTCGGCACACGGAGCGACACGACTGAACTGGACAATTGCGAACAATTTACAGTCTGGAAGTCACACCCGCGCACCAAGCGACTGACCCTCGCACATATCCCAACTCACAATGGAAAAACTGTGACCCCTGGTGGTCAGGAAACGATGTTTTGAGGCGCCACATATGCTGTACTGTTTTTTTTGGGTTTTTTTTTTTTTTTTTTTTTTTTTAATTTTATTTTATTAACGCAAAAGAGAGGAGACCGGTGGGAAATAAAGGAGCGAGTGAGATTTTTGTCTTGAACGCTCGTGCGATTCGACATGGCATTTTCCATTGTCCGTTACATCTGCAACGTTGTTCGGCTGTAATTCAGAATTCGCAGGAAAAATAGCAGCTGACGGTCGACCACTCATGAAAGCCACCAGCAGAACCCTGGACACTTGGCGACAGTTCATTTGCGTTCGGCCGCAACGCTTGGTGTGTGGCAGACGTTAGTAACTGTTTTGTTGTCTGTCAATAGAAAGCAGAGCTGTAGAGTGTCTCAGTGGTCATGTGATGAGCCACGCACAGTAGACGTGACCGTATCGGGTCACTCTCCGCTGTACACTCGGTCGGCTGACGCGTGTTTGGCACCATTTTGTAAACAGTAATTGCGCTGCGATCGCTTTTATTATGAGTTGCCAACATCCTGGTTAGTATTTCCTACTTGGCTCTTGTGATCCTGTTTTGTCAGCAGCGTAAAAGGCCAAGTATACTGGGTGTCTAACAAATGTATTCACACGTGGATTGGGTTTAACTTGTACTGAGACATTCCGATGTTTATGCAACTCCAATTGTGTAGTTTACTACTCTAAAACAGTGTTTCTCAACCTTTATTGAGCATACAGCATTTTACATGATACAAATCTCACTCTGTACAGCCACACACAAATGTCACAAAAAATATATACAGTACACGGAAACAATTATGATCCCGTCTCAAGTTACAGTTCTCACAAATTGTCAAAGCTATTATTCTGTTATTTAAATGGCAACTGGTGTAAACACTGTTTAATTGTGCCGTCTAGTGGAAGCGCATTTCATTGTTATGCCTGTCTAAATGTTGCTGACGTGGATGCATTTTTCGACCAATTAAGTTAAATTGGATAATATCCTGTGGCACATTTGTTGCGATAACTGTTTTGGTTCCTTTATTTTCCACGACACACAACTCTACTGAAATACTCCCACAAATGCAAACAATTTCTTACAAATGAGATAACATTATCATCAGAATCGGTGACAAAGGGCAACCTTGGTGGAGTCCTCTCTCACCGGAAACGAAAAGTCCGATTTACTGCCGGCAATGCGGACCAAACTCTGAGACTGGTCGTACAGGGACCGAACAGTCCGTATCAGGGGGTTCGGTTCCCGAAGCACGCCCCACAGAACTCCCCAAGGGATACGGTCGAACGCGTTCTCCAAGTCCACAAAACACATGTAGACTGGTGGCCTTGCCACCGAGGAGCTTTTTAACCACCTCTGTGACCTCAAGCCCAGAGATAGGAGAGCCCGTCTCAGAGACCCCAGAAGGCGTGTCGGTGGAATTGAGGAGGCCAAAAAGGCCCGATAGGACTCCTCCTTCAGCTTGACGGCATACCTCACCGCAGCAATGGAGGCGCGGAACATGGTCCACTCGGACTCGATGTCCCCTGCGACGTGGGTGAAGTTCTGCCAGAGGTGGGAGTTGAAAGTCCTTCTGAGAGGGGATTCTGCCAGACGTTCCCAGCAGACCCTCACAATACGTTTGGGCCTGCCAGGTTGGACCGGCATCTTCCCCCACCATTGGAGCCAACTCACCACCAGGTGGTGATCAGTTGACAGCTCCGCCCCTCTAATCCCCCAGAGTGTCCAAGACATGCGGCCGCAAGTCCGATGACACGACCACAAAGTCGATCATCGGACTGCGACCTAGGGTGTCCTGGTGCCAAGTGCACGTGTGGACACCCTTATGCTTGAACATGGTGTTTGTTATGGACAATCCGTGATGAGCACAGAAGTCCAATAATGGAACACTACTCTGGTTCTGATTGGGAGGGCTGTTCCTCCCAATCACGCCCTTCCAGATCTCACTGTCATTGCCCACGTGAGCACTGAAGTCCCCCAGCAGAACGATGGAGATCCCAGCGGGAGCGGTCGCCAGGGACTCCAAAAAGGGTGGCTACTCTAAACTGTTGTTTGGTGCATAGGCACAAACAACAGTCAGGAGCCAGGACTCGTTCTGGCTATGCCCGGCCGGGCCCCATGGGTGCAGGCCCGGCCACCAGGCGCTCGTCGTCTTCGAGCCCCAACTCCAGGCCTGGCTCCAGAGGGGAGCCCCGGTGTCCCGCGTCCGGGCAAAGGAAAATGTTTTCCTCTGTTTTGAATCATCAAAGGGGTATTTAGAGCCGTGCTTTGTCTGGTTCCTCACCTAGGACCTGTTTGTCATGGGTGACCCTGCCAGGGGCATAAAGCCTCAGACAACTTAGCTCCTAGGATCATTGGGACACACAAACCTCTCCACTACGATAAGGTGACGACTCAAGGAGTTTTTTGTTTGTTTGTTTGTTATTAATTTTTTTTTAATTTTTTTTAAATGTACGAAATAAAATAAAAATCCAATGGAGATTTTATATAGCAGACGTTTGCAATTGTATTTTAAAGTATTTGGTTGTTAGTTGAATGATTTACAAGTAGATTTTAATGTTTTAAAGAATATTTAAATATAAAATACGTGATTTACAAGTAGACCTATGTATAAAATCTTTGTTTTCTATTGGATTTTAAACTTTTTCAAAATTAAATTAAAGTTCGCAAAGTCGATGTTAAATAGTAATGAAATCAAAAAAATGTATTCCCCCCCCCCAAAAAAACTTAAAATAAATGATCATTGCATAATGTTGCTTATTAAAAAGCAAGCGAGCTACAATAAAAACCAAACGTTTCCAGCTTTTGTAGACAGTAGCCTTTTCTTCCAAAAACCTTTTTTGAGATGTTGAACACTAAAATGGAAAAAAATAAAAATAAGCAAGCTATCAACTCCTTACTGCTGGTGCTTGTATAACAAATCACCACGGATGTTGATGTAATAAATCATTGCTCATTGGACTGCTGTCAACACAGATGAATAAACACCTTTATTCTTATGTATTAATAGTTCCTGTCATTTTCATTTTGAAAAAAAAAAAATCGTAGCATTAATTTCCAGATACTTGTGTTACCAAAAAGCTTGTCAGTTGTGTGATTATGAAAAAGCATACACAATGCAAGTTCTAATCTGACGAGTGCGGCTTCGTATGCAGTAGATTAAACCCACTTTTAATGGTCAGCACAAGCAGAGAGAGAATTTTTCGAGCCTCTGTCATCGGCGTCAAAATTGTTCTCGTGCCTCAGTGACCTGCCGCTACGAGGAACAGAGGAGTGCCATTCCTCGCTCCAGGAAGTAGGTCGAAACAAATGTTGCCTGCCCTACCTGTTCTTTAATATGCTCGCTGCATTGCATTCACACGTGCATTTTTACCACTCTGCTTTTCACTTTGGAGCAGGGTCGTTCATCTTTTTTAATTTTTTTTTTTTTTTTTTTTTTTTTTTTGTGTGCCTTTCGTGTGGAAGCAGAGTGGAGGACATGAACAGCAGTCAGCTGTCCGAACTGGAGGACGACATGCAGAAGCAACTTGCGGGCACTGAGGAAAGGGCGAGGACTGAGGTGAGTGCTGGATTTGAATAAACATTTGATGATGACCTCATACTAAACCATTGGTTTTCAAACTTTTTATGCTATTTATTTAAAAAAAAAAAAAAAAAAAACACACACAAAAGTACCATCATGGACAACAATAACATACAGAAGTGTTGATCACAAATGAGACAGATGTTGTATTCCTAAAAAAAAAAAAAAAAAAAAAAAAAGTATATTTAACATTTACTATTTATCATAAATGATCTGACTGAGTGAAAAGTAGCAGCGTGTACAACTATGCTGTTGGTGCTAAAAATGTATTGCAATAAAAGTATAAAAACAGTTCTTAACACATTTTGACTGATCTTTCAAGACCCACAGAATATTGCGTTCTGTAACAATACAAGCGCCGAACCTACCGAAAATAAAGAGTAAACTCTCTTCTTTCTCCATTTTTTTCTCACGATCGTGACACAGACTTTTTTTTCTACTACTTATATTTCCATTGCCAACTTCCAACCTGTTGGCATTTTTCTCCCTCATAATCGAAGCGACAAGCTGAGCTTCACCCCCTACTTCATCTTCTACTCAAAAGCTGTGCTGATTTCAAATCCAAAGCGATGCAACACCGCCATCTACAGGCATCTCTTAGTCATTGCAGTAGTTTACAAACCTGATTTTCATTGACAAGCTGAGCGAGACCCTTATATACTGTTCAAGTATGAGTACTCAGTAGCTGCTGTGAGCCACATGCACACAAAGAAGCTTCTGTGATGTCAGGTGAAAGATCGTGTTTCTCTGAGCGCTTGGCTTTTGTGTCCAAAGGAGCACAAGAAAATGGAAGAAGTCTTGTGGAACATGCAGAGGAAACACGAGAACCAGATTGCAGACCTGCAGGCCACAGTGGACCGGCTTTTACAGGTACAGTAGGCGCCAGTCTCACCGCTCTCTTCGTTCAGTGTAAACACATTGGATAACTGCGTGTTGCATAATTGACATGCATAGTACTACGGAGTTTAATGTAGTTTTTGCATTTCTAATTGAAGCTGCATGTTGGACTACTGTATTTTTTATTAAATTTTATTTATTATTTATTAAAAACATGTTTTTATTGGGACATCTAGAAACACAACACAGATACATAACAGATGTGGTGAAAGTAGAGGTGGTCTACTCAAGTAGAAGTAGATACTGAAAATAAAATACTCTGGTAAAAGCAGAAGTACTGATTCAACGACATAATGTAGTTGAGTAAAACTAAAAAAATAATAATAGGTTTTTCAAGTACAAAAGTAGAAATACATTTTTGCTGTTAGTTAGACAATAAACATTTTGATAATATTAATTTGAGTGCTTTTAAAGAGAGGAAAATTCAGCCAAAAATAAAAATCTCATCTGAATGTTTTTTTTTTTTTCAAATTTTTTTTTTTTTTTTAATGCGAGAAGCTTTTTTAATTTGTGCACTCACTTTCTGGTTTGGTTGCTTTTTTCCCCCACCCAATAGAGATTTCATGCGTAGCAAACAATGAGAACAAAATGTGTGGCAGACTTTCTTTGGCTCAGAAATGTGAACAAAAACAAGGTTTGCTTTACGGACGACGGAGTGAAACAATAAAATGACAAATTTGATAAATGATCACAAATGATCCTCAGTGTGATGAAAAGAAGCTGCTTAAAATGTATGAAAAGCTGTACAGAGAACCAAATACATTTAAATTGAAGTTAAATCCCAATTCTGTGGTTATGTGTCCAAACTGATTGGCTGTTTCACTAGACTGAGATTGGATCAATTTCTCACCGTTACCAAACGACTGTTAAGTTGATAGCACCTCTTCTTAGTCAAGTGAATGCGCAATTTGCATGTAATTTTCTGCGTTCCCGAACCACAGGTCTGTCTTTCCCGGTTTTGAAAAATGGCGTTATTCTACACACAGTGCATGTATAGTATTAATTAAAGTAAGACCATAAACAGTTAATTAAGCAGACAATGTATAATATTGCACACAACACTGTTCATGGTATTGTTGCTGGTGATTTTGGAATGAAATTTATAAGGCTCATCCTGCTGTTAACTGGAGATTAGGAAGGAGTAATGAGCCCGTTTCATTGTAAATTCTTTAAATTGGCGCAATATATTGGCAGTTACCTGAAGGCACGTTGAGCATTTTCAAGAGCCACACGCCTCATGCATTATAACAAAACCAACTGAAACCCACATTACCAAGCACTTGGCAACAGAGGTAATAATTTAACTCCCGCTAAGGAAGAAACCTTGAACAGAATCCAGTCTGTGGCGCAATCGTCCGTCAACATTAGAACATTAAAAAAAATTTTTTTTAAAAAAGGCATTACGGTTTAGCACCACAATTCTGCCAATTCTGGTGTTTGGATAGCTTCCAGCTCTCCATCAACCCGAATGAGGAAAAAACATTGAGTTCTGGTTAGAAATCAAATGGTGCAATGGTTGTAAAAAATCTCGCCTGCAGATGGCGCGTGTTGACTGTAGACGAGAGAGCCGCAGGACCAGTTTGTCTGCTTCTAAATTTGTCTCAAGACTCACTCATTCATTTACTGTAAATGAAAAGCTGCACACAAAAAACTGAAATGTAGATTATGGGGTAAAAAACCTAACCCTAGCTTTACGGAAGTCGCAAGCTATGTTCATTCTTTCAATTGTTTTTGTTTAGAGCCAAGCGGCGTCTCAGTTTGCGCGTTCCAAGGAGGAGGAGCTCAGTTTCAACCAACGCGTGGGCAACCTGTCACAGGTTAGTTCAGTTGCGGGAAGTTGAGGACGTCCCGGCCGCACGCCTCGCTCAACTACGGCGCCGTGAAATGTTCCCTCAGGAGAACGAGCTGCTGCGCTCGTCTTTGCTGGAGTCCCAGACAAACGTCGGCGTCCTCCACACGGAGCTGGACAAGCTGAAGAACATGTACGCCGACGAACGGGCTCAGCACGAACGGTGAGCGCTCACCTGCCAGCCCCACGCACCGGATTTGTATTTTCTTCTCATTTTAATGTCCTCCTCACACCTTTCGTATTTGTGTTGACAGAGAAACAAACGAGTTAAAGAGGATGGTGATCGAGTATGAGTCTTACGCCAGTCAAATTCAGATTCTACAGTAAGTTTGTCTTTGTTACACAGCATCAGGAAATGATGGCTTCTTATTACTGGCCTCACCTATTTATGCAGCTCCTCTTTTTTTGCCAAGCGAGTTCCCAAAAATGTTGACATTATTTGAAGTAGGAATATCTGAGAAAATGTATACACATATAGAGTTGATCAGCCATTTCACAAATGTTCATCCATCCATCCATCATCTGAGCCGCTTATCCCCACAAGGAGCGCTGGAGCCTATCGCAGCTATCATCGGGCATCAGGACATCCTGAACTGGTTGCCAGCCAATCGCAGGGCACATAGAAACAAACAACCACTCACATTCACACCTCCGGACAATTTAGAATCTTCAATCAACCTACCACGCATGTTTATGGGCTGTGGGAGGAAACCGGAGTGACCGGAGAAAACCCACGCAGGCACGGGGAGAACATGCAAACTCCGGGGATTGAACCCCGGTCCTCAGAACTGTGAGCCAGACACTCTAACCAGTCGTCCACCGTGCCGCCCACAAATGATCAGACACTCATTTTCCTTTTTGGTCGCTTTAACTCTTTGAATTCGTTAGCCTAATACTTTATTGCTAAAGTAACATTTTTGAAAAAGCACAACAAATAAAGAGTCCAGTTTGAATTTAACATTTAACTTTATTTTTACACATCCCATGAAAATTTGAGATCTTTTGAGCCAAAATTTGCTACGTTATTAGACCAAGAAATTATGTCAAATGTTATGCAAAATTCTTTCCAGTCTTTGTCACTCTAACATAAAAAAATATATATTTTAAAAATGTGTTCTAAAAAGTCAACTATGCTCTTGGGTTTTTTGAAACCGAAAGTATCAATCGATGTTTCTTGGCAGGGACTTGAACAAGCAGTTGTACGACAGCAACGACAGCTTGCGTTCCGCTTGGGCGTCAGAAGAAGCTAAACGCGAGGCGAGTTTTCACTCTCGTACAAATTGCACAATTCAACACAAACAATGACGAGAAGTCGCCCGTTCCGTTCTCTCGTCCGTGCAGCTCCCGCAAAAGAATGAAGTCCCAGCACGGAGGATGAAGCCCATGAGGCAGAGCACACTCAAACGCAGCAGGTGAGGTCAAACCACAAATTGTTCAGGAAGTGCACACATTTTGGATTGAGATTTAAAAAAAATAATAATTTTTTTAAATTAGTTTAATGACAAGTAGCAAAAGACTGACATTTGTTATATTAAAAATAGTTATACACAGTCTCATCTGCCATTTTCTTTTATTCATTAGAAAATATATATATTGGCTTAATAAAGTGTAAGTTGTTTGAGATATGAACTGAAAATATATGGCATTTTTCATTTGGATATATATATTAAAAAATATATTTCTAAATGCTTATATAAGACCTAATGACTATTTAAAAAAAGTGTTTGACATTGTTAGATATTAATGAAAAAAATATCTGCCATTTTATTTAGTAAACAAAAATAATAAAACATTAAAAAAATGTATCCCATTTTCTTGTTCATTGAAAAAAGAATACAAATGATCAAAGAAAGTGCCAGAAGATATGAATCCGTTATTCATTATAATAACTCCATTATTCATTCCGTTATGAATAATGGAGTTGTTTTTGTGTTTCGCAGCTTAGAGTCGAGCAACTCGACCATGTCCATCGTGTCCTTGTGGGCAGACAGATACCTGGACAGCGGCGTCTCTCTGCCCTTGGACACCACCGAGAGCTCGACCAGCGACATGGACATGGACACGGACATGGACACGGACGACGGGCGAGGCTCCACCGAGACCGTCCACCGCAGCTACTCTTGCGCCCACTCCGACGGCGAGGTCAGGGAGGGGAGGGGGTCGCGCGCTCTTACAGTTCAGGCGCACTTGTGAGCCCGCAAAGAATAATTCCGATTCCTGTTTTTCTTGTCTGTCGCAGTTATTGGACGTCAAGTCTGAGGCCGGGATGTCCTTGGCGCAGAGCTTCGGAAGTTCCACCGCGTCATCCATGCGAAAACAGTTGTCTGCATTTGCTAAAGAGGTAGTCACACCTGCCCTTGCGTAAAAATGGAAAGTCATTACCATACCGCATAAACAGCTACATTAGCAAGAAGGCTTTGTTTATTTCCATCCGAGCATAAAGCCGGTAGAGTTGCTAACATACAGGCCGGCTATCTCTCTCGTGTACGTCTTACGATTGTCGTGTTCGGCGCAGACGGGGGTGGGCTCGGACGGGTCCGACACTGGAGGACGCCGTGCCCATGTACAGCTTGGTCTTGGCGGGAGACGCCGGAACGGGGAAGTCCAGCTTCCTGCTGCGACTGGCGCTTAACCAGTTCAAAGCGGATATACAGACCACGCTGGGTATGTTGACCACAAACGCTTCTTGAAGAAGAAGAAACTGAAAAGTGAAACTGAATTGCACCACTACACACTTCAATAAACATTATCTGACATCACATCTGAAATAACACTAGCCAGCTACTGGCGTAAAGCCTAATTGGGTCTTTTTTTTTTTTTTTTTTTTTTTTTTTGTCTGTGTCAGGGGTTGATTTCCAGATCAAGAAGATGCTTGTGGACGGACAGAAGACCAACCTGAAAATTTGGGACACGGCTGGACAGGAAAGGTGCCACAATCACCCACCAAAAATAAATACTTTTAAATTCACAGTTCTGGAAAAAAATTAAGAGACTGCTGCAAAATGATCACGTGTATGTGTGAGTAAAATGAATGCTTTTTAAAATTTATTTCTGAAAAGTATATTTAATGTAATTGTAAGCCAGTGTAAATTTAAATACAACGCAACTATACTCGACAAATATTCTGTACCCGATAAATAAATAAATAACTCAGCTACTGTTACACTGCACAGTTGAAACATTTAATTTGGTTATTCTTTTGCATACCACTAGACGGAACCCATGTGGCAATATATATATTATAAAAATGTGGTAAGAAATGATTAAAAAACAAAAAAAAGTACTTTTGACAATTAGTTTTGTATTACCAGGAAAATAGTATAAACATGAAAGACAAAAAGTAATTTTTGTTTAGAAAAATATTACAAAGTTGTAATTCTTTAATAAAGTTGTAGTGTTACAAAAATAAAAATAGCGATTTCCACACACATATACTGTAAATGCATCTTTAAACAAAAAAATCGCTGAGTAATGTGTATAACTTAATTCCCGTAGTACTGCGTTGTTTTTCTTCCTTGGTACGAAGACGTTTCGTTCGTTTGCAGACGTGAGCGTATAATAACAAAGTTTTGTTTTCCCCTCGCCGCAGGTTCCGCAGCATTGCCAGGTTTTATTTCCGTAAAGCTCACGGAGTTCTGCTCTTGTACGACGTGACGTCTGAGAGCAGCTACCTCAACATCAGAGAGTGGCTGGACCAAATCCAGGTACTTTTTGTGACGCTCTTTAATTACGCCTCACCAAAAGAACTTGTGTCACGTGACGTTGTTCATCCAGAATGCCACTGAGGATAAAGTGCCCGTGTGCATTATTGGAAACAAGGTGGACATGAGAGAGCAGACGCCCGCCAAACGCTGCGTCAGCACTTTGCACGGAGAAAAGTTGGCCACGGTCTGTACTGCATACTACACAATACACTGCAGTGGTTGTCAAAGTGTGCAAGGCAAAAGTATCACTGAATTAAATGTTCATACTGGGCATAATGTTACAGTGACTTACATTTTTTTAATCCAATCCAATACAGTACATTTAAGAGTTCCATTGTACTTAGCTTTAAAGTACAGTACATTTGGATTTAATATTTTAGAACTGTTTGCTTTCAAATAAGGGATTTTGGTCCAATTTTTGTTGAAATGCAGTACATTTTAACTGAATCATTCAGTACATTTGTTTATTTTCCTCTGTTTAAGTGCAGTGTTAGTGTTCAATGTTACAGTGGCTTACAATAATATTCAACATACTTTTTAGGAATAAAAACACTGCAGCCGTCTGCGCTACTGCATTTTGGTGTTGTCATGAGTGTGATACTTGGTGAAAAACCTTTGAGAACCACTGTACTGCTTGTGCGTGGATGTTTTTTTTGTTCGTGTGTTTGTATGTTCATTTATGTGTACTTCTATGTTTTTGTGTTTACGTGTGTGCGTGTGTGTTCAAGAATGCATTTGTTCATTTATGTGTGTGTGTGTTTGCATGTATGTTTATATACAGGAAGTCCTCGATTTACGAACTAGTTCCGTTCCTACGCTGAGTACGTCATAACTCGAGGACTTCCTGTATTCATTTGTGTGTGTGTGTTTGTATGTATGCGTATGTTTATTTTTTTCGTGTGTTTGTATTTATTTGTGCTTTCCCGTGCATGTTAATTTTCTTGTGCCTATGTTCATGTTTTGTGGATTCGTCTTTGTTTTGGTGTGTGTTCGTTCATGCAATGAGCGTTTGTCCGCTGTTGTCGCAGACGTACGGCGCGCTGTTCTGCGAAACGAGCGCTAAAGAAGGAACCAATGTGGTGGAGGCGGTGCTCCATTTGGCCAGGTTGGTTTTATTTATTTTTTTAGTCTTTGTTTGCGTTTGTAAATCTAGTTTTAATTGACTGACTTTGAGTGTGTTGGTTGTTCCCTTTTAAAGAGAAGTGAAGAAGAATGTAAAGGTGGTCAAACCCAAAACGTCTCCAGTGGAACTTTCTGCCACCAACGCCAAGAAGACTTTAGGCACATGCTGCCGCCTGTAGACACATGGCAGGATCAAGTGATTTGTATTTTTTTATATAGATGTATTAGAATTTTTGGTCATGGACTTTTTTTTTGATGGGTTCATCCATTCACTACACTTTGAATGAAGTTTTCTCTCTATTGCCTGGAAATAGCACTTTTAAAAATACCAATATACTCTGTGATCATGTTTATATTCGATATATTTTTGCATGTAAATAGTTTTACTGATTCCACAGGTCCTGATTAATCACGTCTTACTGAATTACGAACCCAAATTTATTTTTGTTTTTGTACTACAAGAACTGCACGATTTGTTCTTGAATATGAAGGAGAACGAAAAATGTTTTTGAGCTACTTTATTAAACCTCAATGTACACACAACATTACAGTCTGAACACAGTCATGACTGGTCAAAGCACTTTTTTTTTAAAGAACAAAAATTTAAAAAAATTTATAATAAAATCTTCTGGAAAGATTTCTGTCTGAATTATTTCGTTTGTCTTTCCTGTAATATTAACCCTTACATACTGTTCATTTTCCATACAAAGTATGATGAATGGATATTCTTGGTCCAGGTCAAATATGGCAACCAGTCTGTATTCAGTACCTGTGTACGTATACTTACCTGTCACAATAGTAGGGAAACAAACTCTGCCTTTATAAAAATAACGTGCATTTTTAGGTTGAAACTGTGAGAGGTATTAATTAACAGCATGTTTATTACTGCGGTTGTAGTCAGCAGTAGTGTGCAACTGCATTATGAAAATCCAGAAGTTGTCCATAGAACTGGATGTCATGTGATGCAAGTGTACCTAATGTTATGGCCGGGCACATAGAGTGTATGACCTACATTCAATGTATAAACGAGCCACTGAGAACCACAATTGGGGAGGGGGGGGCGTTTAGCACAATAGTGGTCTTAATCCAAACAGCCATCAAATTTTTCAATATTTCATGAAAGATTTGACATATTTTCAAAATGCTTTGTTTGCTACCAGGTCAGCGTTGCAAATGAGAACATGTTCTCAATTGCCTTGCCTGGATAAACAAAGGACATGTAAAATCAAATAAAATTCACCTATACTGACATGCTGAAGCACTACTTCCTTTCTGAGGCTTCTATCAATCTCTGAATCTTACTTTCTGGGATGTTTTTGCAGGTGGTGAAGCCTGGTTTCATCTTGGAAGGAGGAGTTGACAGTTTTGCAGTGATGAACCAGGAAAAGTGAATATTGGAACTCAACCTCGATTTAGACAAGTATTCATCTGCTACATATGCCGTTGAACACTCATGCACTTAACGTCAAAATGGAGTAAGACCACTTTAGTTCTCAGTGGCATAAATAAGAAATGATGATGAAGTAGTGTTCAGTTCCTCGCAGTGAGGATGACTGACATCACTAAGCTGCCCAGAGCCACCACCAGAGCGCCGAGCATCAACTTCCAGGAGATGGTCTAAAAACACAACAAGCGCTGTTTAGTATTGGATTGTGCTGACGTGGCACTTTTCATCTCACCGATGTTGTCTTGTTGGAGGCGAGGAGAAAAGGTGCAAGGTTGTCTCCGAGCACCTCTGCGGGCTTGGCTTTCCATTCTCGCGTGGTTTCACCCCCCGACTGCCGCTTCACCAGCTTGGAAAGTTCAGCGTGGATGGCCTGCACGGTGGGATGTATATTTCAATAATACTAATAATAATACACAAAAGTCTTTTTTTTTTTTTTTCATATGAGTTTGTGGATGACGTTCCTGGGAATTACAGTCTCTCAGGACCTGAAGTGGGAGACCAACATCAACTCCATCCTCAAAAAGGCCCAGCAGAGGATGTACTTCCTGCGGCTTCTGAGGAAGTACGGCCTGCGACAGGAGCCGTTGAGGCAGTTCTACACAGCGGCCATCGAATCAGTCCTGTGTTCATCCATCACAGTCTGGTTCGGTACAGCCACAAAAAAGGACAAACTCCGACTGCAACGGACAATCAGGACTGCCGGAAAAATGGTCAGTAGCCCCCAACCCGCCCTTGAGGACTTGCACGCTGGCACAACTAAGACAATTAAGAGCATGCAAAATCCTCTTGGACCCCCCACATCCTGGTCACCGCCTCTTCCAGCTCCTTCCCTCAGGTGGGCGGTCTCGAACAATGCAAACTAAAACAAGCAGACATTCCAACAGCTTCTTCCCTCTTGCCACTGAATTGCTAGAGGCTAAATGACTCTCCGTATTGTTTTTAATGTTTTTATGCGTAAAAAGTATTCATTGTCGAACTAGAGCGGCTGCAACTACCGGAGACAAATTCCTTGTGTGTTTTTTACATACTTGGCAAATACAGAGGATTCTGATTCTGATTTATCCATATTCTAAATTTGTATAAATCACCCCAGACTCTTATCTTCCCCACACTCCAATTCACCTCTACCATACTCTTAAAAACACTTTCTATATGCTTAAACACACAGTAATGCATAGTACACTATGTACATTTTAGTCCGTATTTTTAATATTAAATACAATAAAAGCAGTGCCCTGCGATTGGCTGGCAACCAGTTCAGGGTGTACCCCGCCTCCTGCCCGATGATAGCTGGGATGGGCTCCAGCACGCCCGCGACCCGAGTGAGGAGAAGCGGCTCAGAAATTGGATTGATGGATGAACCATAAAAGCACGGCTGTTTGCTGTAGTTTTCAAAATATCCACAAGATGCCAGCAGAAAATAAAACTGTGCACTGTACTGTATAGTACATGAATAATCCAAATCATATTTTAACCCAAGACAATTTCAACTGTATTAGTTCTTCAAAATTGTATTATATACTATACTAGTAATTCAAACTATAACATTGTTGGGCTTTTATGTATTTATTTATTTAGTCTATTTAATTTCTGAAGGTCAAATCATTTAAAACTAAATAGATTTGTTGTGCAATGTTCTTGTCAGCTGCTTGTGTTTCTGAAATATTTCTGCAGGTTTTCCGCATGCACGTGACAAGAAATAAATAAATTGGGACACGCAGCCTAACGTGTCCTCTTTGTTCACAAAAGCGTGCGTGTTTGCTCACGTTTAGTCATCAGTGTGATTTTCTGCCAGTGCAACTGTTGCTGCTATCCGCCGTCGTTGAGGCCCAGGTTGCAATTACCAGAGCGGAAGATATTTTGGTTTTGTCTCAAGTCTAGACAATGAGCAGACTCAGACTTTGGGTCAGCTTACTGTTCTTTACACAGTAACAGTGCGACATAAATGTTGCGCTATGATCTAGCCCAGTGTTGTCCAAACTACGGCCCTGGTACCATTTGTAGCCCACCGACTTTTTATTTTATTTTATTTTTTTTTTTTTTAAGCAGCCCGTGGCTTATACGAAATTAATAAGTGAGGCCCACCGATCTACGTGGTTGAACGTGAGGTTGTGGGGTGTTGTAAAGTCGCAGATGTCATATTACATAAGCTTTCACAATACAAATGACATTTGTGGGTACGAAGTGAGATACAGCTGGCCGCCACCAAGCTGTACCAGTACAATCAATAACACCGTTGGCTGGTCAAAAGAGGGCACTAACCTGCCTACCAGTCAGCTGAGTCACCTTGAACAAGACAAAAAGTACATATTGTAAATGAAACATTTACATAAAATATTTCTAAATAGGTCTATTTTTAGATGAGCAGGATATATATATAGTTATTATAAGCAAAATTGTTTTGTCCATCTCTGTTGTCTGATTTCGTGAAGTGCTTCTTCCCGTCTGGGGGCACGCCAATCTTTACCCTTTGACTCTCACTAAAAGTTTGACATGCTCAATAGAATAAGGCCCAAGGTGGGGTGCTTACAATCCAACGCCCTGAGCTAGCCGACGTGCCAATCAGCAACAGCCGGATGTGACGTCGGTTCCGTGTTCTGGATTGACGAGTTCAACTTCAGTAGTTGAGATGATTGGAAACGCACTAGCAGATGAGCAGAACTTCGACGTAAAAGAGCACGGACGTAGACAGCATTCCATAACAGGCAGTGGGGAGTTAGACCAACTAAGTCAAGGTCTAACCCAACATGGATTTAGACATAAATATGACTCATTTTTATAATTCTGTTAATAATGCAGTATATGGCCAACTCTCAATATTCACACATCATTTAGTAAAATGCGCCTCAGAAACGTAATTATTTGCTCCGCTTTCTGCTCCGTGTCAAGGTCAACTTAATAGTTACAGATTGCGCTTGTTTTGGTTGTAAATCTGGCGATGTGATTCTGCTGCTGCTCAGTACAGGTGCCCTTGGAAGAAAAAGTCTAGACACCCCTGATTTAGTGAAGACTGAGCGTCCCAAAAAAGACTTTTTGTCCATGTGTTGACTGCATACTGACGACAACTTAAACAACTCATAAGTTGTTTTATAAAAGCTACATACAATATATGGAGGCAATGTGATCTGTAAGTTGCACATATGTAAATAAAAACACTTATTGAAATTGCACTTATTTTTTTTTAAAAGCGCTTCAGATTGCTCATATGATTTAAAACAAGATTTGCAACAATAATCAATAAATGTGAATATTTTCCAAATGTACTTGTTATTATTTGTACCCCCCCCCCCCCCCCCCCAAAAAAAATGGGAACATTTGGAATTGTAGTTATTTATAGCTTATCATACAACGAATAAATTGATCCGCCCCACTTTGGGGCGAACCCGGTCCTTGAGCTAATGAGTTTGACACCCGATTTAGCTTGTGTCAATGTTAGTTGTACTATTTTCGCAAGCTGCTTGTTCACGCGTCTGTCTCCGTGTGTTTCTGTGGTGCAAAAGAAAAGCCAAACAAGAACGAGCCTTTCACAGAGGTTGCCATCTAAAGTGCCGGTGTCAAACTCAAAGCCTGCAAGCTCCAGGCCACCGCATCATGTTTATGAGGCCGACTAAAGCTAATAAAGTGTGTCGAGTCCATGTTTCTTGTCAAGTTGATTTGTTCTTTTTATTTTGAAAGAAACTCTGTACTGAAATTGTAATTTTTCTTCACTTTTAATTTGGCAAAACATAATGGTTAGCCAGCGAATATACGACAGCGCTGACTTTGCTGTTGTGCCCATTGTTCTTTTGATCCTCCCCGAGCTGCTTCACCTCTTGATCTATTTTTTAATCAAAAAATATAAATTACACCTACTGTCCCTTCTCCCTTGGAAGCAATTTACCTACCTCACATAACTTTTTTTTTTTTTTCTACTGACATTTCAAACATTTAAACTACGGTGGTCGAGAAGAAGGCTAAAATTATTATTCCAGCCAATTAGCCTGTTTTCTCAATCACTCTGCCATGGCCAAATGACATGTAATGGTTTGTTTACTATAAGAATGCTTGACATGGTGAAAAAGTCTTCTTACCCAAAATGTCAGTTCACATGAATTTTGAATGACATTTTGAATCTACATGGGGGGAAAATCTCATTTTACACCTCATTTTAGTACTTCTACACACACATAACGTGAATGTGATCTAGATAAAAGAGTGACCCGCACACAGACACACACTCACACACACAAATCAGTGCGGCGGCGGCAGACAGACGACTTTGGGATACAATAACATGGAAGAATTTATTTAAACAATCCTTTTGTCAACATTTTGGCCTTGGAGGAGGTCAGCGTTTTGTGTCTGATCCTTGCTTGCCACGATATCTCAATCAAGTGGGTTCGTGGTTACATTGTGACCTTCACAAGTAATGATGTGCTTATTGGGGCTTATGAATGTAAACTAAGAATAATAGGTCAAGTGAGCAGTGGTGGGAAGTAACAAAGTACAGATATTTTGTTACTGTACTGTACATAAGTCGAGTATTTATTTGTATCCCTTACATTTAAAAACTAGATTCCCTGAAGGCACATGGGGAGAAATTTAAATAAAACTTGATTCTCTGTGCGCACCAAAAAGTTTCACGTGAGCATGAGGAAGTATCACAAGTGCACCAGAAAGATTCTCGTAAGTATAAAAATGTTTCACGAGCGCACCAGAAAGGTTCTCGTGAGCACAAGCAAGTTTAACAAGCGCACGATAAAGTTTCTTGAGTGCATCAGAAAGTTTTCCGATCGGCACCATAGAGTTTTCGTGAGCACAAGAAAGTTTCTCCTGCTCACACCACGTTCAAATTCAAACTGCAAACTCTGAGGCAAGGCTCGTACCCTAAGACAGAACTGTGAGGCATACGTGCCAACCACTAGGTCACCATGCCGCCCCTCACAAAAATTATTTTTGCATTTATTTTGTGTATATGTCCTACTACTTACTTGCGCACTGTACTTGCTGTATGTGTCAAAACCTCCTTTTCGACTAAAATGAATAACTTTAAACTCCAAATTCTGCCGTGAGTGTTAAAAAAAAGTTACGTTCTCTTTATCTGAAATGTTATGGACTTTGGTGTAATTCTGTCTCACCTTGGTGGTCGGCTCCAGTTTCAAGGCCTTCTTGAGCAGCTCCATGGCCTCTTTGTATTCACTCAAGTCTGACAGGATCTGGGAAAACAGCACAGAACATTCAGAGGAATTTCATTTCAAACCCTTGCAGCAGGGATTCCCAATCAATGGGCCGTTTCAATACAGGCCCTATTGTGTGTGTGCGTGTATTTTTATTTTTTTTTAAATGGTATTCCTTTCTAAATAAATAAAGCAAATGTAAAACGACCTATTTACACAAAGATCGTGGACGGTATAAAAGCTTTGCCTTTATATTTGATAAGGAATTTGACATTTCGTGACCTGAGGGTGAATTTATGAGCCTATTTGTGACTTGTGTGATTCGGTACAGAAAAAAAAAATAAAACATTTAAATGTCAATCATCTGTTCAAAACGGTCATTTTATTACTAATAGCGACGAAAGTCAGCTTGATTCTTGATTGTGTTGTGAGTCTTCAAAATAGCTAGTTTCTCTCATTGAAATACTTACGGTTCCTGTCTTGCTATACGTCAGCATACCAACTGTTAGCATGTTAGCATTTAATTAAATTACATTTGAAATTTGACAGACTAAAAGGGCATAATGTCACATCTTTAATCCACATTGTGGTTTCCCTACTCAAGGTTGCTATCTTGCTGTTTGTTTGTATACCAACTGTTAGCAGTTTAGCAATTATCATTTTAAATGGTACCCAACTGAAAGGCACAATATAAAACCCTTTATCTCCTGCCATGTTTTTTTCAACTCACGTTGCTATCTTGCTATATGTTAGCATGTAAGCGTTTGATCGATTCTTATTTGGAAGCGTGCCAGAATAAAGGACATGATGGAAAATCTTTTCTCCAACCTACTGTTTTCGGTACTCAGGTTGCTATCTTGCTATATATTGTCATAATAACTGTTAGCGGGGTAGCATTCGATCAATTGTCAATTCAAATATTAGCACACAACGAAAGAGCATGATGGAAAATGGTCTTTCTACCTTTTTTCTACCCAATGTTTTTAACTGTTAGCAAGCTAGCATACAACCTATCTTGGTTGGCTTCCTCTTTAGCAACTGAAAAAGTTGATTAGCTCATCAGGTTATTAGCATACTAGATCTTAGCATGCTAGCTGTTAGTATCTATTTAAAATAGTTCTCCAGGGCAAGCCCAACTGTCAACAAATGCGTCACAAATGCCAGGTTAGATGTAGCTACAGGTAGCAGGCCCATTTCAAATTGGGAATTATTATAATATCAATGAAATAATACAAAATATAAATAAACATATTGTCAGGAGAAACAAGAGCAACTTTGCATTGATGGAGAGTTTTGTACACTGTTTCAGGGTGGATTTTGTTTCAATTGGCGTCATCCATCTTTACAGGGACGCGTAGGGGAGGGGGGTAGCGCCTCACCTTGCCCGCCCTGTAGAGAGCTTTGACGTTGTTGGGGTCGAGGGCCAGGACGTCGCGGCTGGCATGTAGCGCCTCGTTGTACTGCTCCAGTTTGAGCTGCGCTGCGGCCAGGTTGTTCAAACACTTCACCCTGTAGTCGCGCACCTCCTGTTCTTCCCCCTTCTCGCCATGACCAGCATCTGAGGAAGACGTTTGAGACACACAGCAGAGGTGAAAAAGTCACCGTCGCAGCAATAAAGGCGTCCCTGCGGGTGTCGTTACGAGGGCGGCTACTTTTCTAACTGGAGCCGTGCGTTGTGTCCCTCCTGTGGTTTCATCATTAAAGCCAAAGCGGCCGGCCGAGTCCTGCAACCACACCGGTATCGAGCTCTTGTTAGTGGCTCTAAAAGCATCATGGGTAATACTGCACTATTTTTGGGAGACACGTCTTCTCATACAGTAAATCTACACATCAATCTCAATGGGTTGTTTAATTGGGAGAAAACTGGTGTTAAATCAAGTTAAACGGTGAAAATGCGGGGACTCTATAAACAGTGTTCAAGAGTGAGTTTCCACAGAAACATGCGCCTGTTGGTCTTTGAAGGCTCATGGGGGAATCTTGAAACAGTAACGAGTCCAAGCAAGTCATGTAAACAGCTATGTGTATTTTTATGGGTCAGTGGGGATGGTGTTCACTTGGGAGTTTGAAACAGTCCTGAGAACTGTCTGTGTTTCCACCACATATACACAAGTTCCTGCAGAAACAGGCACCCGGGGAAGGCTCATGGGAGAATCTCGAAACAGTGACAAGGTAAAAAAGCATATAATCATAAGGAACAGAAGTGTCGACAATGTAGCAAAATAAAGTTTGTTGAATATAATTTCCCCACAGGCCCTTGCCAACGGCCCCAAGATTTCCCCAAACATGTCAGGAAAAGTGATGTATAAAGTTTTCTTTGATTTAAACTAGGGGGCACAGGGGACGACTGGTTAGAGCATCTGCCTCACAGTTCTGAGGACTGGGGTTCAATCCCCGGCCCCGCCTGTGTGGAGTTTGCATGTTCTCCCTGTGCCTGAGTGGGGGTTCTCCGGCCACTCTGGTTTCTTCCGACATCCCAAAAACATGGATGGTAGGTTAATTGAAGACTCTAAATTGCCCGTAGGTGTGAATGTGAGTGAAAATGGTTGTTTGTTTATGTGTGCCCTGCGATTGGCTGGCAACCAGTTTAGGGTGTACCCCGCCTCCTGCCCGATGATAGCTGGGATGGGCTCCAGCACTCCGTCGTTTGTAAGTATGAAGTGGAGTTAAGAGGAGCGGAGAAGACGAGAAGCAAACTGTTGTTGTTTTTTTTAATCAAAAACTACAAAAAAGGTTTTCACCTTTTTTCACCTTTTTTTAATGTGACGAATGTGGGAAACCGACACCGACAACAGTAAGAGCCAGACGCTATTTTACTATAGCGCAATTGTCCATCAGCTTTAGACAAGGACAACGCAGTGAAAACGTGGAGAATGACACGAGTGATGCTTTTCGTCAGGAAGACGTGCGTATTAAAGCAGTTCAAATCGTAAACCGTATTAAATGTTGATAAATGTTCTTAACAAGTGAAAGTGTTGAGATGATTCCCTTGTTACATAATAACCCTCAAAAACGACATTAAAGAAGGAAATATGCTAATTTCTAGACTAACTTTTAAGTTGATGGTAGACATTAATATGATGAATATTATTCAATGGATAGGGAGAATGGGAACATTTAAAAACAGTGATGTAACTCGTAACTTAAGCTGTTCGATAATTGTAACAGGTTTCAAAAGACTGTGAACTGACATGAAAATAAAACTTGTGTGTATAGTTAATGAACAGGATTTAAGGGTTAAAGACATCATTTTGGTTAGAGCTCTGATATTGGATGTTATTGGATAGTGCCGGTGTACCTAATAAAATGTCAGTTCCGCCTGACAGTGTCAGGACAAGCCTGAAGGATGCGCGCGACTGCAGTGACGTGCTCACTGCTGGTGTGTCCTCATCTGTGCTAATGTTGTGATTTCGATGCCGTGATAGTGAACTCCTCAGCGAGTTCATGTGCTCGCTCGCTCCCCGCACATCATTGACCAATTACGGAGCGGTTCATGTTTCAGTCTCGCCTCCTTCGCTGGCATGTTCCTCTGCGGCCATGTTGCCCTCCCTCGCGACGATTAGTGCCATTCAGAAGGTGGGAATAATACGCTTGTTGATTAGCGATGATGATGCAAAAAAACAATTAGGCAATTTACCACAGTACTTGGCTTTGACGATGTGATTCGTGATGTGGCTAGCTTATTCCACCGATACGTCTTCTTTTTCTGACACACCGTGGAAATACAGTGCGAAATGAACCTCTGCTTGTACAATTAGAAATTTGAATTTTAAAATAAAATAAGAAAATACCTCTAGAGCAGCGATTCTAAACCACTGTGCTGAGAGATCATCAGGTGTGGGAAGGGCAATTCAACAATTTCTTAATTGGTCCGAAAAGGATTATTGACTACAAATAATGTATCTTTGTACATCTATGCCAGTGACGTATGGTGATAGGCAAAAAGTTCATTTTGACAACACTTATTAATCTAGTTTTTAGTCATAGTTGTTTTCCTGAAATGTTTTTGTCATCTAAACTGAATTAGCTTTAGTCTAGTTTTAGTCAACACAGTAAGAAGGAGCTGCATTTAGTCAGGCCAATAGCTACGGCTAATTTTAAAGAAATTTGCTTTGTCACCATCTTGTGGCATCTATAGGCACTTACAAACCTTTTTGTGTGGGCGTCAATTACGCTTGGATTTTCGCGAGTTCCGGCAGGACTCGGATGATGGTTGACTGTACAGTGGTCCACCGCTATTCACTGGGGTATAATGTGTAAAAAGCTCGTGTGTGGCTACGACGCGGGTACCTCTGCTGCCGCAGGTGGTGAGCACGTCCAGAGCCATACAGTAGGCTCGTGCGGCCATGCCGTACTCCTCCCTCTGGAAATGGAAGTTCCCTCGCTCCCGCTTCTGGTTGGCAATACGGATGCGATCGGATACCGGCAAATTCAGCGGATCTGGTTTGTCTCTGACGTGCAGCAGCTGCAGCTGGTAGAGCAGAGGAGCCCAGGCGGGGATGTCGGGCTCTCTGGAAATGACAAAAACATCCAAATATATATTGTGACAGAAGGGCTCATGTCGAACCATAGATAACTGTCCTCTGGTCAACACAGATTATTTCAAACTAATCAATAATTGAGTCTGTCTGGATCAATCGGTGCACAAAGCGAGTTAACTTCCTCAATGACACGCTTGCCCGGGCGTGATGGTGACCGTTAGTGCAGCTTCTCTAAAGGTCTGCTTTGATAAAAGTAACATTGCCCAATAAATGTAGCATTAAGCGACACACCACTGACTTTGTCATTGACAAATGTAAATGCATTACAGAGCTCTGAAGCTTAAACTGAGTGGGAAGTTCACCTTTTAAATCTTATCATGCTTTGTATTCATGCCAACATCTTAGCGGATCGGACTGGATGTAAAAGCTCTGATTTTACCACTATTATACAAGCAGTTAATTCCACGCGCCGCTCCAGCACGGCATGCAGAGCCCACACTATCACAACAACAGCTTGCCAAGTTGCTAGCATTGTAGCAGGGAGTAAGAATGAACGTTGGTTGCTTAAAGTCATTTATTGACATGGTAGTTGAAGTTCACTGTAAAACTAAACAGACATAACAAAAGAATTACACCGATTGAATGTTCAAATAAATCGCAGCCTTCGTTTCTTTCTTCATTTTTGTTCACAAAAATCGCTAGCTCAAAGCAAACACACAAAGAATTAAAAACACCCTTTACGAGCTAACGAAAATTAGCATTGAACTCGTGGCACTTATAGCTCTCAAAATAATCACAATTTTATAATTTTTCTTTATAACGACTATCTCACTATATTCAAACAGGCAATATAACAACACTATCTGGCATATATTCTTCAAACTCTGTGAAAAACGAGTTATAATAACAATATTCGACAATGACCTTTTCTATTTTTTTGTTACTGCAAGAGTGACAAAGCAGGCAGGAGAGTACTTGGTGTATCATCTGGCAGGAATTGGGAGACTTGGTGGTGGAACCTCAAAGTACAGGAAATCATACAAGGAGAGAGGTCAGCTAAGAAGAAGTGGGACACTGAAAGGATCGAGGAGAGGAATACACGGAGGCATGATGTAGGGTGAAGGTAGAGGTGGCAAAGGCCAAACAAGAGGCATATGATTACATGTATGCCAGGTTGGACACTAAAGAAGGAGAAAAGGATCTATACAGGCTGGCCAGACAGAGGGATAGAGAAGGGAAAGATGTGAAGCAGGTTAGGGTGTTTAAGGATAGAGATGGAAATGTGTTGACTGGTGCCAGTACTGTACTAGATAGATGGAAAGAATACTTTTGAGGAGTTGATGAATGAGGAAAATGAGAGAGAAGGAAGAGTAGAAGAGGCAAGTGTGGTGGACCAGGAAGTGGCAATGATTAGTAAGGGGGAAGTTAGAAAGGCATTAAAGAGGATGAAAAATGGAAAGGCAGTTGGTCCTGATGACATTCCTGAGGAGGTATGGAAGCATCTAGGAGAGGTGGCTGTGGAGTTTTTGAACAGCTTGTTCAACAGAATTCTAGCGGGTGAGAAGATGCCTGAGGAATGGAGGAAAAGTATGCTGGTTCTCATTTTTAAGAACAAAGGTGATGGTAGCAGAGCTGTGGGAACTATAAAGGAATAAAGTTGATGAGCCACACAATGAAGTTATGGGAAAGAGTAGTGGAGGCTAGACTCAGGACAGAAGTGAGTATTTGCGAGCAACAGTATGGTTTCATGCCTAGAAAGAGTACCACAGATGCATTATTTGCCTTGAGGATGTTGATGGAAAAGTACAGTGAAGGTCAGAAGGAGCTACATTGTGTCTTTGTAGATCTAGAAAAAGCATATGACAGAGTACCCAGAGACGAACTGTGGTACTGCATGCGAAAGTCTGGAGTGGTGGTGATGGATAGGCTGACAGATGAGGTTAGACTGCAATCCCTGTGGACCATGATGTTTGCAGCAGGGAGCAGGTGGAGGAACAGCTAGAAAGATGGAGGCATGCACTAGAAAGGAGAGGAATGAAGATTAGCCAAAGTAAAACAGAACATGTGTGCATGAATGAGAGGGGAGGAGGGGGAAGAGTGAAACTAAAGGAGAAGAGATAGCAAGGGTGGAGGACTTGAAATGGTGAGTGTGGTCAGGAAGTGAAGAAACGGGTCCAAGCAGAGTGGAACGGGTGGAGAAAGGTGTCAGGTGCGTTACGTGACAGAAGAGTCTCTGCTAGGATGAAGGGCAAAGTTTATAAAACAGTGGTGAGGCCAGCCATGATGGACGGATTAGAGACAGTGGCACTGAAGACACAACAGGAAGCAGAGCTGGAGGTGGCGGAAATGAAGATGGTGAAGTTTGCTCTCGGAGTGACCAGGTTGGATAAAATTAGAAATGAGCTCATCAGAGGGACAGCCAAGGTTCGATGTTTTGGAGACAAAGTTAGAGAGAGCAGACTTCGATGGTTTGGACACGTCCAGAGGAGAAATAGTAGGTATATTGGTAGAAGGATGATGAGGATGGAGCTGCCAGGCAAGAGAGCTAGAGGAAGACCAAAGATTAGGTTGATGGATGTCGTGAGGGAAGACATGAGGGCAGTTGGTGTTAGAGAGGAGGATGCAGGAGATCGGCTTACATGGAAAAGGGTGACGCGCTGTGACGACCCCTAAAGGGACAAGCCGAAAGGAAAAGAAGAAGAAGAAGCTGACAGCAAGTGTGCATCTCATTGCGTGTATCACACTGCCCCTCAGAGGCCAAGACATGCACACCAGGAACAGCGATTTTCAATAAAACTAAACCCCAGTTGCATCATGAAGTTCAAGTGTATTGCCGCACATGTGGAGAAGACAAACGATGTGCCCACCATTGACTAATCACTAAATTGAACTTTGATTGTTACTTTGCACTTTAAAAGTATAATTTGTATTTATTATTTATAGAGATTATTTGTCATGGTTTTCTAATTTATTTTTTATTTAACCTATTCAAATATATAGTATGCTCATGTTTAAGTTAAGCAGTGGTTATGTTGCAATTTTCTGAGGTCTGTATGAGTTTGTGCAAGTGTCAGAGCAATTGCACATCTTTACTGTTATTATGAATATACAACTCCAATTCCAATGAAGTTGGGACGTTGTGTTAAACATAAATAAAAACAGAATACAATGATTTGCAAATCATGTTCAACCTATATTTAATTGAATACACTACAAAGACAAGATAGCTAATGTTCAATCTGATAAACCGTCTTGTTTTTAGCAAATAATCATTAACTTAGAATTTTATGGCTGCAACACGTTCCAAAAAAGCTGGGACAGGTGGAAAAAAAGACTGCGAAAGTTGAGGAATGCTCATCAAACACCTGTTTGGAACATCCCACATGTGAACAGGCTAATTGAGAACAGGTGAGTGCCATGATTGGGTATAAAAGGAGCTTCCCTGAATTGCTCAGTCATCCACAAGCAAAGATGGGGCGAGGTTCACCTCTTTGTGAACAAGTGTGTGAGAAAATAGTCAAACAGTTTAAAGTCAATTGTACGTACAATTGCAAGGAATTTGGAATTTCATCATCTACGGTCCCTAATATAATCAAAAGGTTCAGAGAATCTGGAGAAACCACTGCATGTAAGCGGCAAGGCCGAAAACCAACATTGAATGCCCGTGACCTTCGATCTCTCAGGCGGCACTGCATCAAAAACCAAGATCAATGTGTAAAGGATATCACCACATGGGCTCAGGAACACTTCAGAAAACCAATGTCAGTAGATACAGTTTGGCGCTACATCCGTAAGTGCAACTTGAAACTCGACGATGCAAAGCAAAAGCAATTTATCAACGACACCCAGAAACGCCGCCGGATTCTCTGGGCCCGAGCTCATCTAAGATGGACTGATGCAAAGTGCAAAAGTGTTCTGTGATCTGACGAGTCCACATTTCAATTTGAAATGTGGACTGGAAATTGGAAATTGTGGACGTTGAATTCCAAGTTAATGATTATTTGCTAAAAACTTGAACGTTTATCAGTTTGAACATTAAATATCTTGTCTTTGTAGTGTATTCAATTAAATATAGGTTGAACATGATTTGCAAATGGGCGGCACGGTGGACGACTGGTTAGCGCGTCAGCCTCACAGTTCTGAGGACCAGGGTTCAATCCCCGGCCCCGACTGTGTGGAGTTTGCATGTTCTCCCCGTGCCTGCGTTGGTTTTCTCCGGGCACGCCGGTTTCCTCCCACATCCCAAAAACATGCATAAATTGGAGACTCTAAATTGCCCGTAGGTGTGACTGTGAGTGTGAATGGTTGTCTGTTTGTATGTGCCCTGCGATTGGCTGGCAACCAGTTCAGGGTGTACCCCGCCTCCTGCCCGATGACTGCTGGGATAGGCTCCAGCACGCCCGTGACCCTAGGATAAGCGGCTCAGAAAATGGCTGGATGGATGATTTGCAAATCATTGTATTCTATTTTTATTTATGTTTAACACAACGTCCCAACTTCATTGGAATTGGGGTTGTATAAAGACAAGAGTGTCATGAGTTTAGTGAGTAGTTAGGATCGTTGAAGCATTTGAATCTGTCGAGTTTGAAGAGCAACACATACAAATTGCGGCAGTTTGTCCTTACTGTTATGGATGTTTGTCTTTACCAGTATACAAGGTGTATATTTCAGTGGGTTCTATCAACTAACTACAAGTTGCTATCATTGTTTATGATTTTTCCCAAACAAGTTTAAGAAATCTTGTTGTTCAGATTACATTTGTATTGGACCGCCATTAAGCTGTGTATTTATCCCTTGATTGTCACCACTATTATGGCCGGACATTTTAAATCATTGATAACCTTTTGAAAGCATGGATGTTTCACCATGGGAGACATTTACCCACATAAAACCAAGGCAGCAAGTGTCTTTAACATTATGAATCAAATTATTTGAAAATGACCCATATATAACCTAGTACAATATTCTCATTATCCGTATCCAAAACAAAGAAGTCTTATCTCTAAAGATGCCTATTTTTTTTTTTAGCACATATAATAAACTACTTAATGACTAAATTAAATGGTTATGACCTAGTATATTCATAAATCAAGTCTATTGCTGTGTTCGTTGAAGAAAAGTTGTTTGGAGTATCAATTTCAAGTTTTACCGAGCAGCTCACACCTTTAAAAGGTTAGTCTGAGTGGAGTGCAAATTCGAAATTGCCGTGAGCCGGCGAGGCGCAACGCGACTTCGTCTTACTCAAGAGTCACTCTGGAGGAAAGTCAATTTGCTTTCCACTCGTCTGACTCTCGCCACCGCACGGTACACAAAGATGGCTCACGCGGGCAGGCGCACTGCCCGGACAGCGGCCGATGAGCTCTTGTGATTGAGGAAGGTCAAGTCAGGTCATGCCTGCTTTGAACTTACATGCTTTCTCCCTGGGAATAACCTTAATTTCCCTCACATGAAGAATATAGGACACCCAGGTAAGAACAAATCATGCTTGCGCAAGGCCCATTGACGTTAGTTGAGCGATACGTGACCAATTGTTACTTCTATGTCACGATGTTAATGGAATGTGCAACCGCCTAACATTAAAATGAGGACTTTCCATATATTTAACCAGAATGATGATTCACACAAACAACAACGTGTTTTAAAATATCTGGCTGTACAGGGTGTGACGGGAATTTTATATTTTACTGATATAAAGTATCATTATAAGTTACACCCAAATTGTGTATTCATTGTTAAAAGACAGCAAAACTCACTCTCTATATTATTATATTGATTCCTTAAACACATGAAACATTGTCCATACCAAAAATAATCTTGATTCTTTATTCAGACAACAATTATGAACTATTTCACGCTATGTATAGTGAATCTGTATATTAAACAGTGGATATAAAAAGTCTACACACCTCAATTAAAATACCAGATTTGTGTGATATTCAGAAATGAGACCAAGATAAAACCTTGCAAAACTTTTCCCAATATTAATGCGACCTATAATCTGTACCTTTTTTTTCAAGAGGCTAAGTGAAAATGAACAACGGACATAAGGAGACAGCACAAGTGTTATGATAAATGGGAATCCGCACACACTTGCCACCATTTCAAGTGCCTTTGATTCAACCCAAATAAAGTTCTGATGTTCTAGTAGGCTTTTCCTGTCTTGTGCTAACACTGACTGCTATTTGAAACGGTTCATTATTTCCCCCACCAATTCCAGCCAAAGCATGATGCTGCCGCCACCATGTTCTCTGTAAACTGCGTCCAGTCGTCCACCAGGACGGGATGAACAAAAAAAGCGAGTGATCCGAGTTCTCGGGAACAAGAATCAGATGTGGATGATCAAGGATTGGAGGTGGACCCTGCTTTTCTTTCATGAAGAACACGCATCACGTGACTTGGCTTTCACTGGGAACTAAATGGGCCTCATACATCAAATCGTCTGCAAACATCACAAATGCCGGCACTCTTCTAAAATTGAGGCGCTGTCGGCCAATTAAAAAACAGCACAATTTGTGCAGTGCACGCATGTACTGCAGTTGCTTGTCATCATACGTTTTACTCTGCTCTTATCTTCACGTTACACAATACTGCGAAGGCTGTCTATTATGTAACGCTGTACATGCAGTGACAATAACACATCCTGCCTAACCCTTAAGAATTTGTTTTCATTGCCAGTTTTTTCAACTTTATTCAGAGCAGATTGTTTTCTTTTTTTAACATATTAGCGCAGCGAAGAGTACTTTGAGGAATTATTTCTGCAGTTCAAGTACTGTCACTGGAAGAGTAGTAAGATAAAAAAAACTCTGATAAGATAAAAACTAACTCTGACACTCTATAAATATATTTTAAATAAATTGTATTCAATAAAAAAATAACCTATAATAAAAAATTTGCAGTAGTGATATGAAACCCTGAACCTCAGACTGTTAAGGCAGACGTGCTGACCACTTTCTGCCGTGCTGCTATTTTATAAAATACATTAAAAAAGAATATCCAAAACAGGCGTTTACTTATCTTGCTTTGGTAGTTAATAAAACAGTGAAATAAATAACTGATAAAATGATGCTTGTCAATTTACAGTAAATGCATAATGAGGACAAAAAAAAATGCTAAATCCCTTGCAAACTAAAACGAAACAACAATGACATGAAACACAAACAACCACTCAAGCGTCATTTGGAAATGTGCTACAACATGCTTTCAACTAATGAAAAATAGAGACAAAATTCTTAGTATTTATTTTTTGGGTTACTTTTTACTTGTTTACTGTTCACTACATTTGAAAATACTATATCTGCACATTCTACTCCTTGTTTTGCCAAAATAGGTTTGTTATTTTTGTCAACCTCTGCTGATGACGAGCCAGTGTAAAAAAAAAAAAAAAAAGGAAAAAAAAAAGAAAAAAAAGACAAACAGAATGAAGTAAAGTCAACCGTGATCAAGATCTTAATTGGTTGATATCTCGGCGTCTCGGGACATGAAGAAGCATGAATGAGGGAGCTTTAACGACACACGATTTGAAGAAGGAAGATATTCTCCATCTATGGACTTATTTCAGAGAATATTTTAATGTTGTTGGCCAAGAACGACCTGTGGCAAATGTGTTGAGTCTTGTGCCAGCATACAAACCAACAAATTCTGGCATTCAAAAATTCTCAGTCAGATGCCTCTTATTCAATGAGCAACATGGGCAAAACATCTCCAGGGAGGCAACTCAGAAGGTCGAGGTACCTGTACATAAAATAGCTATAATTCCTCAAAAGTAAACATTAAATTCAAGCTGAATATCTACAAACTTGTTTTATTCCAAATCAATTGTGGTGGTTAAGGCAAAATTACGAGCTCCTTGTACAAACTGAAAGGGTTTTAAAAGATGGGAACAGCTGAATGCTAACATACATAAAGCCTCGAGTATACATGGCTAAAAATACCAGTAATTGGTCACAAAATATTGAGACACTGAATGCTTGTTCCCAGTTTGTTAGGTTGAAGTTTAAATTTCCCTATTTACAAAACCACCTTCCTGGGGAAAATAAATGACTTGAGCAGCTGGAGAAGAGATGTTTTGGGGGCTGCTGTGGAGCCGAGGTGAAGGTTTAATGAGGCAGCCACTCAGAGTGAGAGACAAAGTTATTTTTAGGCTTTTTTTTTTTTTTTTTTTTTACACAGGCAACTTTTGCTTTCTTCTGGTGTGGGACGCACTCAGAAAGCAACAAGCATGAATAACCGATCTACTGTAATCAGTAGACACCTGTAAAATCATAAAATGTTAACATTTGAAAAGTATGACTTGTTCATGATCATGGTTGAGGTTTGTTGTGGTGTAGAACTGCAGCGTGTAATACTGAGTGCTGTTTCTATTTTTTGATGACATGAAAAAACAAAAACAATCAATTGTGGCCACATTACAGATATGTATAACACGCGCAAAAGAGGAATTTGTTGCCACGAAATAGGCATAACATGCATAAAAAAATAATAACTTGTGGCCACGAAATATACATTTGTGGCCACACATAGGGGACAAAAGTGAGATGTACTACTTTCTTGGGGGCCACATAAATATTAAGTTCAGAGTACTTTTGCATGACCTGTGAGGCACCGTAGTCATAGAATGACCGAACGTCACCTTTTCATTTTACTGTCATTGCAAAGCCTCTGCTAACTGTACGGCAGACTTACTTCAAAGTACAAAAAACATCCAAAAGGAAAGTAGCTGTGGCTCTGTACTTGACAGTTGGGTCAGCAAATCGAGCGCACTGTCTTTCGAAAGGTTCTGGTAGCGGTAGACGCTGAGGCTACAGCCTCACTCAAAACCCGCCGTAACTGCTTCTACAATGAAAAATCGGGCAAAAATGTGCTTGATACTTGTGCGACAGTTGCAGTTTTTCATCGCCATAGAAGTTTGCAGAATGCCAGTGGAGACTATTGGTCCTGCATATGGAAATTCTACAGGTCTTATGAAAAATCAACAATGCATGCACCGCGTACGGGACCTGAACACCTTTTTTCCGAATTAAGTCAGCAGCGCGGTAAGCAGGGCTTTGCGTTGACAGTAAGACCAATGGGTGACATTGTCGTTGTACCAGTGGCGTACCACAGGAGTCATACCCAAATACTCCAAACTATTTACTACACTGACCACATGCACCTTATTCCAGACCTTTATTTATCGATCTATCTATCTATCTATGTGTCACTTTCATCCGCTTAAAACATGAGGGCCAAGACTCTGTCTGAGGGAACCATGTGCATGTAGCATTGTAGAAGAGAAGTCATAAGAAGGAGAATTTGTAAAATCACCCCAAAAGCGAACATGATGTTCCCTCCACCACAAACACTGTACTACAAATGAAACAAAACACTGAGTTAGTGAAGACACTCTCTGTCCAAGTTAGTTGTGTTTTATTACCTGACGTTGGTCTGACGCGGTCGTATTGTGAGTGTAAACACACCTGCCTCAAACACACCCCCTTGTGCAAATCAAAGCGAGAATGCCTTTTTTCCCTCTTGTGTTTACGGTAAGTGGTGTTTGCATTTCAGATGGACTCGATTCAACTGCTGTGGCTCGGCAGACGTCCACGCTAAGATGCATGATAGTGATCTGATTCACCCAAGCAGACCCCTCGCCGCTCTCAGTGAAAGGGAAAAAGTCCCCTAGAGGAAATCAGTGGATACTCTGACGTCAGCTGAGTGCTCCGCTCGAAAGGCCAGAATTGTTGGTTTCTATGGTTACAAGCTGGATGCCACACTAATATAGCGTCATAAATGTGGCGAGAAAAGCTTGTGTGATTATGGAAAGGCAGATCATTTCGAGTGGCCAGATCAAAATGTGACATTTAAATTGATTACGTTAAAGTCCTTTAACAAGATAATGCCAAAAAAGCAATGACAAATCGAAATCAATACCTACTGGTAGTTATTTTAGCCACCGATTGAAAGAATTTCATTTGCAATTCTCTTGATGCGTTTTGTTATAGGCTACTTCCAGATCTTATTCATCCATCCATTGTCCATTGAGCATGCTGTATATCATGTTTAGGCTTGTGGAGGCCTTCTGACAAAAATATTCTCAAGTCGTTCCATAACCAAATTTCACTCCCTACTACAGAATTTGTAAAACCAGAGGTGAGTGTAAAATTCGCTGCTGCGCGTAGTGAATGACAGGCCAATGAAGAGTGGGTTTACTAATTGACCAATCACTTTCACCGCAGTCAATGATTGACGTGTAGACTGGCCAATGAGGTGTGAGTTTCATAAGTGACCAAGCACTTGCGCTACATGCAATAAATTACATAATGACTGGTCAATGAAACGTTTGTTTACGTATACAACCAACAACCCCTGCCTTCGATTATTTTTATTAGTGATTCACTAACCAATAAAGAGTGTGTTATGTATTGGACCAAAGAGTATCGCTCCAGTCGATGGGCCTAACATATACAGGTGTGCATAATAAATTATAGTAGATCATGGTAAACTTTCAGTGGTTCTATTTAAAAGGTTCACTACACAAGTGACAACACAAAGGGAAGATTGAATGTTGACTGAGGAAATGAAATCCCAGCCAATATAAAACCCCAGCTGGATACCTTATTTTAAGTTCCAAAAAAGGGACATCTTGTTCCCCTCATTCATTGGGATGTTGACGTAGGCGTGTGCATGCGCGTGTGCGTGCATGGTGTCTGTTTTGACTGTCGGGTGGACGTGCAGCACCGCTACATCCGTGTAAAGGAGCTTAGCTGTAATCCTGCCCTTGGTGAGACGTCACAGCTGTTTTTCCTCACACGGTGCCACACTGCCCAATTTTCTGGAAAAACAGCCTCCTATTAAGAGTGAAACAAACACTGTTAGGCCCTTTCAGCTGCTTCCTCACCATGTGCTTTCCTCTCCTATTTGTTTGCATTTCCTGTTGAAGTCCACAGCTAGGGGAAGTCCTGACTGGTGAGCTTCTCAAAAGTCTCCATATAATCTTGAGCAGATTTCCTGATCCTGTTTAAATGAATCCAATCTTGGCCTGCGGCTACCTGCAGAGCAAACGGCAGCCTGTCAACAGCAGCGATGTTGAACCTTCCGGAGACTTTTGAGGATCACTGAAATCAGCTAAAAAGCGAGCGTTCTATTATAAACCCTTTAGGATTATTCAGGCCTTGGGTGGAGGTCTAACAATTCAGTTTAATTTGGTTTGCGTTTTATTCAGTAATGGTTTCATCATTTTATTTCATTAGTGCACTTTCACTTACCCCCTCAGATGCATCATTTTAAATAAAATGCCTTTTTTGTCTTTGCATACATTTTTGCCAATATACCAATTTTGACCGCATGGCAGAGACTTTCTTAGACAGAATAATCAGGGATAAAGGCCAATATAAATAGTACAGTGGTGCCCCGAGATATAAGTTTAATTAGTTCCATGACCACGCTTGTAACTCAAAACATTGTTCTCCACTACAATGAATAGAAACGCAATGAATCTGTTCCAGCCTCACCAAAAAAAAAACACAAAAAAAAAACAACAAAACTTTTTGCAATGTGTTTTACAATAAGAAAAATAGCACATTATATTGCTCTTCATAAAAATGTAAAGAATTAGTTTTTGCCACATTTTTTGCTTCAATTCAAGGGGCATTGTCCTGCTCCTTCTGGTATGCTCGCCTTGGTCACCTAGGGACACTACAATTGACACATTGACACACACACGGAGAAGAAATTCACAACTGACAAAGTAAGCTGCAGTAATATTAGTCATTTATCCCAAAGGATAAAGACTATACTGTATGCCTGTGACTATTATATTGTTTGTGTTGCTCCACCATTTGTGTTCAAATATCTATTGCTTAAAGGGTTACAACACCGCAACATGAATGCAATTTATTAGCCCGTCAATGACATTTTGTATTGCGTGTTAGCATTAAGCTAAACGGACTTTCCTAACGCAAAGTCATCTAGTTGTTCTCTTTGTTTAGTTTGACAGTAAACGTTTTTTGAAGAATTATTCACTATCTGTCAAATTGCTGCTTGATGTGAATTGGGTGAGTTAAGTTCACTGCCACCATACAGGGCTCGTATCTAAAAAATTTCCTCGTAACTCAAAGCAAAAAAACCAACATGATTTGAATGACGTCTCGTATCTCGAAATAATCATGGAAAGGAACAACTGCATAAAACTAGTACTCCCTCGTACCTGAATGTGATTGGGCAAACCTTCGATATCTCACATCCATGGCGGCCCAATCAGAATACAATAAAAATAAGCAGGTTCACACCCAAACTCGGAAGTTGACGAAGCGACTATTTTGAAACAAAGTTTTTCTTATTATTCCATTCCTAAACATACATTATCTCGCTCTGATAAAAATGCTGACGACAACCTTCAGGAGGATTCAAGGATCATGTTTATAGAAGGTGAATATCAACTTCAGGGTTTAAGTGCAGAAGAGAGCAATCGCTCTTACACAGAGAAGTATCATCTGTTATCATTATGTAGTAAATCACTCAATATACAATGTGGAGGGGTGTATGGCCAGGTCAAGAGGAGGATCCTCATAAAGCCTGAGGGACTTGAGCTTAGTTCACAGCCAGTCCCAGCAAAGTGAAGGTGAAGCTAGAAATGCTTATCTAGTAATCATATTCAGCAAATAACACATTTTGGGACTGGCACAGCCAAATATCCTGCTGTCGCAAACTAATTTTGATGACGGACTGGATGCAAACGTATATAAGCATATACAGTACATAGTGTATATTATATGCATATGGCGTTATTGCGTATTTACTCAACTGCGATGCCCTTACAACGCTTTGTAATGGTAATATTTATTCGTGGTGGCAAATTATTTCATGTATGACAGCCAAATAAATGTCACAAACAGATATTGATCAAATTAATTTCCCTTTTAAGTCAGCACCGACAGTCTTATCGTGCACCCAAGCCGGACAACTTCCATGGAGAAAATGTCACCATCATCTGATTAGTATCGTTTTGCAAATTGACCACACACATGCAGCTACACTGTGTCAGAATTGGCGTCACTTTGACGCCTGTGTGAGCGCGTGTGTGTGTGTTCGTGCGCGGGTGTACTGAAGCTGTGCATTCAATGTGTAAGTCACATAAAAAGAACTTGAACATGTCTATATAGCCTGTAACCCCTTTGTGGCCGTGTACTGATGCGCGTTGCTACTATTTTGCTGTGACGTAAGCGTGAATGAGACATAATTCAGGATTACTTTTCACGCACTACTAAAACCTGTGTGAGAGCCTTTCAGTTGTGGTGAAAACATTTGAGTTATGTTTGTGACAGCATTTCAGTTGTGTATATGAAAGCCTTTCAGTAGTGTGCGTGTGAGAGTGTTCTAGTAGTGTGTGAGTGCTTTAGTTGTGGTGGAAACATTTGAGTTGTGCTTGTGAGAGCATTTCAGTTGCGTATGCAGTATGAGACCTTTTCAGTAGAGGGAGAAAGCATTTCAGGAGTGTGTGCATCTGAGAGCATTTCAGTAGTGAGTGTGAGTGTTTCATTAGTGCGTGAGAGCATTTCAGTAGTGTGTGAGAGTGTTTCAGTCGTGTGTGAGAGCCTTTCAGTTGTGGTGAAAACATTTGAGTTGTGTTTATAAGAGCATTTCAGTTGATATATGAGACTGTTTCAGTAGTGTATGAGATCATTTCAGTTATGTTATATGAGAGCCTTTCAGTTGCGAGTGTGTTTCCGTAACTTTCTAAAGGTTTACACAGAAACAAAGTTGCTGTCCTTTTCAGCAACTTTCACCTTGCGTTCCCTGTCAGGCTGTTTTTTTTCATCAGCTTTTCCCCGAATAGTATGTACAGCCCAGTCCAAAAGGAATAGAAGCGTGTGCTCCACAATTTGGACAACAAAGATCTGACTTACTTCCTCTGTCTGCAGCCTGTCAATCAAAAGCAGCACTCTGAACTCTGGGCTTTTTTTATTCCGGCTGTCAGGCAGGAGTCGATTGTTCATTAGAGACAAATGGCCACGACGTTGCGCAGAGGTGTGAGCAAAAGGAACGAGGTGCAGCCAGAGGCTACGTCATAGGTTAGAAAAAGTGGCTGTCAATTGAGAATTTATTTCTGTACAATTTTACTCGAGAGAGACTGGTGAAAACATTGTACTGTCCTTCACCATCAAACAGCGGAGATATTATTGTGATTATTCTGCCCCAAAATTATATATCATTATCATACCTCCCATGTTTTTATCCTTCTACATTTCTCAAATCAATTGAAACCATTCAAACTTCTAAATATTCACCAAATTCCCAAATTAAAAGATATTTTATACACACCACTCAAACTTCCAAATATTCAAAACATTTTGGCAAACCGGTGTTATACGTTTCACGTTTAAAAAATTCTCAGTTTTCTTACAATGTCGCATTTTTGTAATAAAATACCAAAATTCGGACCATATTTCACGTATTTACAGAAACTCCCTACACATTTCTCAATCAATTTAAATCATCCCAACTTCCAAATAACAAACTTCAGGACATCCAGGCTTGTACTTTTTTTACATTCCAAACATTCACAGTTTGCCCACAATTTCATATTTTCACAATGCATTTCAAAATTTAGAGGCATTTACATATTTCCATCCTTCCTAAACATCCGTTGACCAACTCAAACTATTTCAATTTCAAAACGTTCAGTTTATTCAGGACATCTATTTGATAGGATTACCAACATTTCCAATAAGATTCCCATATTAAGAGATATTTTACATACTGTATTTCAGTCCTGATTCCACATTTCTCTACCTATACAAACCATTCCAACTTGAAACCGTGCATCCTATTCAGGATATTTAAGGAACTATTTATAAAATGTTCCAAATTATGACATTTTTACAATAAAAGTCCCAAACAAAGAGATATTTTACGTATTTGCAGAACTTCAACATTTCTCGAGCGATTCAAAACATTTGACTTTCAAAACTTTCAGCTCATTCAGGAAATCTATGTAGCTCTTTACAACGATCGCCAAATAACCACATTTTCACAAATAAATTCCCAAAATTAAGAGATATTTTACATTTACCTCCTTCCATATTACTTGACAGATTCAAACCATTCTAACTTCAAGTCGCGCATTCTAAATTTCAACAATTCAATTCATTTTACAGCATTTCGTTTCAGTGTCACCTCTGTTTCGACAGAAATGGCATTTTCAAGTTAAAATGACACCGTTAACCCTGAATGCTTAAAACACTGTTTTCAAGGATATCATAACTATATTGAAATTCTATTCTCTGTGCAAGTGTGCATGTGTGCGTGTGGGTGTATGTGTGATGCCCCAGACGAGCGATGACGAAGTAGTGACGTATCAGCGAGATGAGTCACACTGCAACGTCCCGAGTGACGCTCTTTCCCGTCCTCCGGGCAGCACCTGCTCACCTCACACATCTCCTCTGCAGACTTGCTATATTTTCGCACACAGTCTATTATTGTCTGCTCCAGCAGCACAGGACATGACACATGAAGTACTCAATGCCACAGTTTTAGAATGGATGGTCCACTTTCAGCCATGAAGTCAAACCACAATACATGATAATGAGAGTCAAAACATTGCACAATTGTCAAAAAAAATAAAATAAATGTACAGGCATTACCAGATAACTAGCAAGCCTTTACTGCTCAGTGACTGTTTTTTGTTTTTTCATGTCAATGTCTTTATGTCTCAAAAGTGTTCTCTGTCAATTGTTGTCGTACTAGAGCGGCTCCAACTACCGGAGACAAATTCCTTGTGTGTTTTTTGGACATACTTGGCAAATAAAGATGATTCTGATTCTGATTTTTTATTTTTTTAACTGTTAAAGACACTGTAAAGTGAATTCAAAGATTTGTTTCTAAATGAATTATACATGTTCGGAGATACTGTAATTGCTGAAAATGTGTTGATTGGGACTTCAGGCTGGCATGGTCGCTTTAGAGTGCCTCGTTGTTGGCCATAAGTGCATACACATCATGCAAAGAAAGGCGTAAGAGCGAGGAGAGGGTTTTTGACAGCCTGTATGTGGACCAGGACTTCGGGCTGGCATGGCTGTTTTAGAGCGCCTCGTTGTTGCGGCGTGGAAAAGCCCCACGACGACCCGGTAGAATATATTCCAGCCACCAGAGGCTTTAAGATGATTTATTTTCAGGGTCCAAACGTGGTTACTGTATGTATAGGCAAAACATGCTGCACAAAGTAGCCTCCAGTTTCCAGGTCTTAGTAGTGGTTTTGGTTTGACAGTTGAGAGTCTGCTAGACTGTTTCAGCGCATTCAACAGACACACCCACAGTATGTTAGAGCAGAGAACATCATGAAACCTTAGAGTCGGCCATTTACTATGTAGAGGGCAAACTTGTGATGTGTTGACTGAGAAATATGCAGATGATTCCTCCCCCCCAAGCATGTTAGTGTGTAACATCCACTATCCGCTCCATCTGCTTCTATTTTTCCTGAGTTACAAATGAGGAAGCATGCATAATGTCTCACGGGTTGCCTGGCAACTCTACGTCTCTCATCACCAGTCAGCGGTTATGCTGCAATTGTCAGTCATACTTTGACATGTGCATTCAGAAATTAAAAGGTTCATCCCAGTTTTGGGGCAGCAGGGTGTGATAGTGGTTAGCATGTCTGCCACACAGTTCAGGGTTCGAATCTGGGCTGCAGCCTTCCTATGTGGAGTTCATGTTCTCCCCCTGCTTTCTGTGGGTACTCCGTTTTCCTCCCACATTCCAAAACATGCATGTTGAACAAATTTTTATCACGGCCAAAAAGTAGTTATGGTTTCCCTCAGTGGGCCGTTATGACTGTTAAACCATATAAATGAATAATCGCATCATATTATTACAAATACACAACATATTGATGGACAACTAGTTTTGAAATCAGAACCTAATGAAAACTGTTGAACAATCATTCATTTTGTTTCAAAATTCTTAATGTTAATAAAGGTTAAGACAATTTACAATTTTTGTTTTGTAGCAAGAAACACAAAGTCAACGCACATGATTTGCTTTCGCGGGCCGCATTAAATGATGTTGCAGGCCGGATCTGGCCCCCGGGCCTTGAGTTTGACACCCGCACCTTAAATTGTCCATGCGCGTGACTGTGAGTGATTATCTACATGTGCCCTCCGATTGGCTGGCAACCAGTTCAAGGGTGTACACCGCAGATTGACAGCTAATCCGCAACATTAATGAGGGCAAGCGCTCCACAGAAAATGATTAGATGGATCTCAGGTTGAAACACGTTTGAAGCAGAACCGCTACCCGTCTTTGAATGTGGTTAACGTACATCTATAACTGAACTACGCGACCCTCTACCTTACCTGGAAAGGTGAGGCGTCACCATTTTAAGCCACGAGAGAGACACACCTAAAGATTTTGAGCTGATTAAATTGCTCTCTGGCATTTCAAAAAAGAGAACTGAGCATGTTTGGCCGTAGTTGCGCTAGGCTTAGTGTAAATACCGCTCATCAAACAGGAGGCGTTTAAAAGGCAGCAGCCGCCTCACGTTTAATTTTTCGCATGCCACTTGACGATTGCTTGCGGTGAAGCGCAACACTGTTGCCTTCTAGCGTAGACAGACGTCTTGCCATCATAAATTGTTCATTAATGCTACAAATTTAACATAATTAACTAATAAAACAGTTATTAGTTTGTCTTATTATGAATTAAAAGTAGGTTGATGATCAACCTACTTCAACCATCATGTAAAAATAACACACCTGTCTTAAATTTATCGACATAGTGACAAGAGTGTGCGAAAAGAAGTCAACTAGTGTCAATACTAAATAAAACAAAATAAACTATTTCAACTTTCGTAAGTGACAACGTGGAGGGCGACACCACTCTTACTGCTTACTTCACCTAACGACCTGTAGATAGTCTTCTTAGTGTCGTAGAAACATTTTTTAAAAAATAATAAAAAAGGACAAATCACAGCATAGGTGCACAGTTAATCCTGACAGAATTTACATCTTGCAAACATCTCTGGTCACTTCATTCATAGCTCAATTCCTGCACTTTTACTGTGAAAGTCTAAAGAAAAAAAAGAAAGCCTTCCAATTGCAAACAAGTTCTAATTGGCAAATAACAGACGTTCAAGTTAAATTGTAGACTTAAGTTAAAGTGATTCATGGTCCATGCCCGGCAACTCAGACTAGTAATTGTACAATAATAAAGAGCCTCCCTGCAACCCACGCATGATTCTTCAAAGTCCAGAGACTCATTTATGAGCAGTGGCACAGCAAGCCCGACTACAATGAAGAGTTTAGAAGCAGAAAATAAATGAGTGCTGCAAACGTGTCCAAAATATGCTAAGACAAACAGAAACTTGCTGCGGTCATGCACGACAAAGCCAACTCAGCCCAATGGTGAGGTGCCTACTCTAAAAATAAGTTATTCAAATAAATTTTATGGTCCAACTAAATACCCCATGTCCATGAAATAGAGAAGTCGCTGTAACTGAAGGCAATCCTGTCTTCCGAGCAAGGCACCGTCGATGGCAGAGATAAGCCGACTTGCTGTGGGGGGGAGGAAAGGTAAACACCCACAGAGATTAGACGAGGGACACGCTCAGTAAAAAAACAGTAAAAATACAGCTGTGTCCTTTCCTCCACAAAACAGAATGATCTTCAGACTTTCAGATTTCTTTTTAGCGTCAATCCAAAAACTGCTCAGTGCGTCATGTAGCAATGGTTACTAACACAAGAGTACATGGCAAGTGAAAGCTAGCCTGATCTTATCTGGAGCGTGCAAGAAGTGCCAGTGCTTGCGGGCCTCCTCCCAAACTTTGAGGCCTTCGTGGGTGTGGTTCCGGGTGTGGAAAGGACACATACGTTATCAGACACAGTAGAGCTTGTTTGGGTCAGGTGACAGTGCAGTTAAAAGATTTACTCGTGTTCAGATCACCTTTTGGAATCTTTTTTATTTGTTATTTTATTATTATTATTATTATTATTATTATTCAAATCGGTGCAGTGAAGCACTGAAGCGAAGACTTGTGCTGGTCATGTATGTAGGCCCGATGCATTAAGTGCTATTAGGGAGGATGAATTAATGTGTTTCCACAGAGATAGAGGCTCAAAGGCCACAAAAGTAATTTTCCCCGGGTGGGTGTGAGTCACACAGAGGAAGTTCCACACAGGATGGGCATCATCAGCATCAGTCATCAGAACGGCCCTGCTTTGCTATGAAGGACATGGTTCATCGTCTGGGGGAAATAAGGGTAGAAGTATGAGCTGTATGTGTGTGCGACACCAAGACTTTGAGAAGTTGAGACCGAGTCAGGACCAAGACCAAGGACGTATGAGACCAAGTCAAGATCAAGACCGAGGATTTGAGACCAAATCAAGACCAAGACCTGAAAGATTTGAGACCAAGTCAAAGCCAAGATCTTGGAAATATGGGACTGAGCCAAGACCAAGACAGTTGAGATCAAATCAAGCCCAAAACTTTCCAGAGTTGAGACCAAGTCAAGATTGGGGAGATATGAGACCAAGTCAAGACTTAGACTTCAAGTAGTCAGATACATGACCAATTTGAAATACAATCTTGAAGTCGGTCGCAAGATTAAGACTAATCTTATGTACTACAGCACTAGTGTTAAGGATACAACAGCAGTACCTTTGAGAGTGTCACCTGAGGAACAACCCATTGTATGTGTATGGTGATTTACATTATTCTGACTGGAAATGGAAGACAAAGTCCAGACAAAGTCTTTGAGAAGTTGTGACCGAATCAAGACCAAGACTTTAAAATGTCCCGTATTTAGCCAAACCCAGTTTTTCTAGTATTTGGGATGTATAATATTGTCTCTATGGTGCCTCAGTAAACATGTGAAATATGAATTAAAATCGTCCATGCAATCATGAGTTCCACACGCTTTTCTGGCGAGAGGCCTGAAATCAGGTCATTCGAACTTCTCGAGCTTATCTACATTACTAGTGAAGATTGCCACCTGCCTTTACGGTTTACGAGCCGGTGGGGTCAACATAACAAGAGTGTGCTCTCACAAGCGGGTCTTCTACAAGAAGGCAACCAATCAGAGGAAAGGGGACGGTCTTAGCCAAATATGGACAAAGCAGATACAAAACTGGGTCAAACAGAAGTAGCTGTCAGAGGGGCCTTTTCTGGACACTCATTATGACAAAACCAAGTTGTTGTTTTTTTTATTAAATTGACATTTTTATACTAAATCCATGTTAGAGAGTCACTCTATGGGGGTCTAAATAGCCAAAATGTGGGACTTTTAAGGAGAGGAAAACAAGTCAAGAGCAAGACTTCAAGGAGTTGACCAAGACTGAAAAAATACAACAAAAAGTCAAGACCACAATTGATCTTGAGTGCTACAACACTAGCGTTAAGGGCACGAAAGCAGTACCATTGAGGGTGCCACCTGAGGTATAAACCACTGTATCAATAAGTGCATGGTGGTTTACCTTTTTCTGACATTGTAGAGGAGGATTCATCCCCAATAAACAGGCCTGTAAAAACCTCGCAGTGAATGAGTTAACGTGTCTGTAGACAATGAATAGCAGAACCGCCAGTTCTTGCCTGTGTCAGATTACATGAGGTGATAAAAGCAGATTATTTTTCAAGAAAGGGAAGGATGAACAGAAACCTTAAATCAACGTCACATGTACCATTTGAAGAGCAGAGATGAGGACAAACACCAAGGCAGACTGTATTCATTCAGTCTATTGGTCAAAGATGTCACAACAAGTACCCTCACTCATCACAACACTTAATTCCATTGAGAGCCTTTGTCTGCCCTCATGTTGTCCTTTTGCCTTGTCAATGTTTTCCCTGCATGCCGATCCGCTTGGAAAAATGTGACTGTTACCCTTTGCAGTTGCATTCCCCCCTGCTCATGGGTGTGTCTGCGAAGCCACGGAAAAGCCTCTACACTAGCCAACATCTTCAAGAGTGTCAACAATGATTCACTTTGAGCACATTTCCAAGCGGTTTCACCTGTCACTTCAGGCAGTCTATTTGTTCTGGCTAAACATGAGATATTTCAGCTCAAACACATCCTGCGCATGGATGCCAATTTTCATGTTTTAGTCAAGGCTCGACCTCAGACCGGGTCTTGCTGTTTAAAATTATGAATTGGTTAATCTGGCAATAAAATGATTGTCATGGTTATATGAAGACAAAATCAATTTTCATGAAAAAAACTCCAGAAGCAAGTGCTAGTATTTGAGGGGACGCCAAAAAATTTGCAGTCTACAAACGTTTGGTGAAAGTGTTTCTTGCAAGAACGTCTGCAAATGCTGTAATGTGCATTGTCACAGGTGAGATGGCATGACTCCTTCTTGTGACTGGCTCCAAGTCAGCCCTTTAATCATTCAGGAGCACCGAAATTGAATTCCTGAATAGACAATATTTCGCCATAATATTCAGGATTTCAAAAATGTTTAGCGGTTCGGAAAAGATCCGATCTCGCTGTCAACTCTTATTTTGCCAACACCTTCTTTTTTTCCACCATAACCACAGCTTTAGGAAATCAGAACCTTTTATATACTGTAACTTTTATAGCGCTTTTGTGATTGTGTCCATGGGGAATGTTCTGTTGTTCCACGAAAGGTTAGGTAATGGCGTATTTCATCACAATGTGTCTTTCAAAGGCACACACGTCACTGTATCTCATTGACGACTGATCACGACTCGGCCTGTTTGTTGTGATCAATCATAACCATCCAGACGTTTCCATTGTCCTTGTGTTTACCTTTTTTTTTTTTTTTTCTCTTCCCCAGAAGTCCCAATGACCTTGCACACTCCTCACACGCCGGCATGACGACCACGCCGCTGTGCTGTGACCTGCTTTGATGTACTGCTTTGGTAAAGACGTGCATGAAAATGCTCTCAGCGACACCGTTTGCTGCTGACCCACTGACAGAGTTGGATCAATGCGAATGACACAGAGCAGAGAGACTAAAGAGATTTTCTCCATTGTATCGGTGTCATTTTACAGCGCAGACACGCTGAGGTTGTCAAATCTGCTTCGAAACCTACAGCCTGGGATTTAGTCTGCTCATTTATTTAATGCTTAGCTGTTGTCAATTGCTACAGACAGGCAAGGGTAGCCAGAGCAGTAGACAATCTAATCAAATGAGGATCAAAGACTGCATTCATTTACATTGCTTACATTAGTTGTTGGAACGGCGTTAATGTACAGCAATTGTGTCAATGCTGTAATTCACCGCGTGTATTGCACATTGCTGTACACAGGCCCTACAGAGAATATTTCTTAGGGTATCCTAGGATTGCCTGACAGGTCTTTTCATTTCATTATTATTATTTTTGGAATCCTATTTCTTTGACACTTCAGCTCGTCAACAGCATTTCCCAACACTCCCATCTGAGGTAATAAAGATAATATCCCTGACCAAATCGTGAACAAATGTGTTAAATGCTCAATAAAACTAAAAATCCATTTACCACATGACATGTCTTAATTTGACTCCGGAGCACGCAATTCTAATCAGACACATGCAAACAATCATTCACGAACCTACCATAACTATTACTCGGAGAAGGGGCGGATTACAACACATCTTCGCCCCTCAACTTGAATGCGCCCACAATGCAAACAGGACATCATATACACAAACAACTGTACCTCACTTTGAGTACATCTGGACATTATGTTGGCAGCAATTATCAGATGTGTTGTGTAATGTTTAGCCACAGCATCGAAAGTGGATTTGTGTTTTTGTTTTGACTCCTTCGTACTTAATGGTGCATGCACCGCACAGGGGAGCACAATTTCCCACATTTTCTGCATTTATTTAGCTCTCACAGCAACATGTTGGTTTTCATTTTAACTGCACGTGCCCGAGGGGTGCGGGTCGAGAGGGGGTCGCCGCGTACTTGCGGAACATAAATTGCAGATGGCGGAGTGTTTGAAAATGACCTAATTATGTTTACTTTGCGCTAATGCGTGTGAGCTGATTCAAACACGAGTGCAGATTTGATGTTTTTGCCTTCACAGTGAAATGTACGAACACAATGATAAAGGCAGATAAAGAGAATCAACAAAAATCATCTGTTTGGCTTTCAATTTCTTGTTCAGAAGTATTATCCCATTATGTTTGTAAATCACGGCAGATGTTTACTGTCTTGGCCTAATCGAGCGAGGTTTATCTAAAGCAAACATGACATTTCAACAAATGTGTTCATCATACAGTATGTCTCTATTCTTGTAGATTTACAATATCTTTTTTTCACTATGAACTACTTTAGTCTCTTTCATTTTCTCTAGTCTTTATTCTCTTATTATGACTTTTTTCTTGTAATATTATGATTTTATTTTTGTAGTTCTATGAATTAATTCTTGTAACAATTTTCTCAAATCTTTTATTGTGTTATTATGACTTTAATCTTATACTTTTAGAACGATATTATTGCAATTACTTTTTTCTCATATTACAGGTTTTTTTTCTTATAATATTACAATTTTGTTTTTGGCATTTTATAAAGTAAGTTATTTATAAATCCATGATTTTCTTCTCAAAAATGTTTCTTGTAACATCACAATGTTGCTTTCATAGCTTCAAAACGTGCTACTCCTTGTGTGTTAAAGTAGCAGTTGTTTGAAGGTTTATAATTACCATGACATCCATTAGCCTATCTGTGACATTTCGCCATAAACAGCAGCATTAAGATAGCAGATTTTCTTGAAATGTAAGACAAAGTCCAGACAAAGACTTTGAAGAAGTTGTGACCAAATCAAGACCAAGACTTTAAATGTCCCATATTTAGGCAAACCAACTTTTTCTAGTATTTGGGATGTAATATTGTCTCTATGGTGCCTCATTAAACATGTGAAATATGAATTAAAATCGTCCATGCAATCCTTTGTTCCACACGTTTTTCTGGCGAGAGGCCTGAAATCAGGTCCTATGAACTTCTCAAGCTTATTTACGTCAGTAGCGAAGATCGCCGCCTACCTTTCCCACAAGCGGGTCTTCTACAAGGAGGCAACCCATCAGAGGAAAGGGGGCTGTCTTAGCCAAATATGGACAAAGCAGATACAAAACTGGGTCAAACAGAAGTAGCTGTCAGGCGGGCCTTTTCTGGACACTCGTTATGACAAAACCAAGGTGTTTTCTTTTCTTTCTTTTTTTTTTAAAATTAAATTGACTTCTCATTTTTTTCTCATATTACATTTGTTTTCCTTGTAACATTACAATTTTGCTTTCATAGCTTTAAAACTTGTTACTCCTGTGTGTTAAAGTAGCAGTTGTTTGAAGGTTTATAATTACCATAACATTGATGCTAATATCCATTAGCCTATCTATGACATTTCACCATAAACAGTAGATTTAACCCATCAGATTTTCTTGGGATAAAATTATATGGCTTGGTTGTTTTGGTGTTTAAATATACAGTGTTTAATTCTATTTTGTTTAATGTGTGAGTTTTACAGTGAATTTCAACTGGGAGTGACAAATAAACAACTTGAAACAAGCACACTTGACCTCTTACTTGGAGAACAGTGTGATCGAAAGTCTTCTTTTCATCTCTTCAAAGTGATGTTATACGATTTCTAGAATGAGAACAGGCGGTAAGGAATACTTTATAAAGTGTGTTTTAATGTGTGTTTCATAAGACTGTGTTTAAACCATGTGGGAGAGGAAAAATCATTGAGAAAAATGTTTTTATACGGGTCCTCTATATTGCAGGTTTTCACCTATTGTCAGGAATCTATCTCCTGCGATAAAAGGGCGTTCACTGTAATCAACAACAATTGGTGTTTAGCTTTATATTTCTCACTCATACAGTATTATTTCAATAAATCTCAGCAGGTTTTTACTGTCTTGGCCTAATCTGGTGAGGTTATCTAAAGCAAATATGACATTTTAAACAAATGTTTTCATCGTGTCACACCAACCTCGGCCCGTGTTTATACTGGCCCTTTAATGGTGTTAAGGTTATAAAGCCAAGCCATTGGAGGTAATGTGAGTAGTGCCCTCCCATAGGTTGGGAGGTTACAAACATAGGCCACCTCTCAATGGGACTTGGCGGAAGCCATCTGCTCCTGTTTATGGTTCATTAACCCCGCTGCCCTGGAAAAACAGGCTGCAGCCCCCCTCCCCCTCACAGCAACAGGTAGAACAGGGCCCGAGCCTCGTCCCACTATCGCTCGGTGAATAAAAAAAACAAGTGTCCAAGTGTGCCATCCTGACGACCTGACGTTTACCATAAACAGTCTTACCTGCCCATGAGCCCGTATGTGTACTGGGAATCAGCCAGCAGTAACGTGATCTCGCCCCTGTGCATAGACAGGACGCACTCCTCCAGCGCCTACACACACGCGTACAAACACACACACACACACACACACACACACACACACACACACACAGACTACATCAGTGAGTTACCAGACAGCAAGTGGACTAGTAGCTTGCAAATGTTCTCCTGGAATCACCAGAGGAGACAACATTACTGTACTTAAGTAGAAGTACAGCTAGGCCTACTAGTGTAAAATAAGACTCTAGTCACAGTAGAAGTATTAATTGAAACAGCACTACTTATTACAAGTTTTTAAAAAGTACAGATTCTGAAATGTACTTAAGTACAAAAGTAAAAAGTAATTTGATATACACGATACCTGTTTAGATAACTTGGCACAATGGAAACAAAAATGCACACGCAAGTTTCTTCACCTCACTTAGAAGATGATTCAGTTGGCAAACCGACTGTGTACTGTTTAACAAGTACATTTTGAATTTCAGAATGGACCTGTTAAGCCTGACAACGTCCGACTACACATATATATGACAAAAACCAAAAATAAATACTTCAGTGTTAATATTGACAGCCACTGTCTCAGCATGCGGCACGGTGGACGACTGATTAGAGCGTCTGCCTCACAGTTCTGAGGACTGAGGTTCAATCCCCGGCCCCGCCTGTGTGGAGTTTGCATGCTCTCCCTGTGCCTGCGTGGGTTTTCTCCGGGCACTCCGGTTTCCTCCCACATCCCAAAAACATGCATGGTAGGTTAATTGACGACTCTAAATTGCCCGTAGGTGTGGATGTGAGTGTGAATGGTATGTGCCCTGCGATTGGCTGGAAACCAGTTCAAGGTGTACTCCGCCTCCTGCCCGATGATGGCTGGGATAGGCTCCAGCACGCCCGCGACCCTCATGAGGAGAAGCGGCTCAGAAAATGGATGGATGGATGGATGTTTCAGCGTCCACTGAAGATGAAATGGGGGTCGTAATGGCACTGAAAACATCAGAGGGTTTCTTAAAGGGGCAGTTGCCCCATAACGACAGGGTCGACAGCAATTTCGGGGACACATGCAAATTGTTGACTGCGATCATAAAAATAGAATATAACATGATCAAAATGACTAGATTTATCAAATAACATGTTGTGGACAATAGTATCATTTAACCACTTGTTACACATACTGTACTTAGCAGAGCAGTGTGTAGGATATGCCAAAAGCACATATAAAAATGAAGGAAAGGAAGTATAAAATGAAGGAAACACATTTTAAGAGACACCATTGTTTTGATATGTGTGCAAGTGTGACCACTGATAAGAAAACATCAGAGTTGTATTATTCTGTCATATTTCCATGACGATTGAGTGATTCTGATGAGGACACCAAAGGCAGTTCCTAGTGATATTGACACTTGTATTGGAATGCAGGGAAAATAGCACAATTCCGGCGCAGTTGTCTGTGCGTCAACATTATAGTGCAGTGTTAAGTACTTGAAGCTAAAGTCCGACCTAGTTTCTTTCAAGGAAGTGCGCTTTTCCTGCAATAACAATCAAGGAACTAACTGGAAACATTCGAAGAAACCGGGACCATATTTGGTAACTCAAATAAAACGGACATCTCACTCCTTCTCACTATAGTGCAGTATCTGATATCTGATAAGTGGGCTACTTAGTGCTTTGGGCCAAGTCAATCACAGTGCACATCGAGATGAAAAAGCATTCACACTCGCATTCACACTGAAGGACAATTTAGGCTTCAATGAACCTATATGCTTGATTTTGAAAGTAGGAGGAATTCTGAATACCTTCCCAAACAAAAACAAAAACACGTAGGAAGGCCCAACCTGAGATTCGAACCCAAAAACCCGACGTGCTCAACACTTTATCACTGTGCTGCCCAAACGAACAACAATCAAACATAATTAAGGAAATGGACAGTATATTACCTTTTTTAAAGTGGCAATTAAACAAATGATACATGTACAATCATACTTTTCAATGCATTCAACTATTTCAGTGTGTGTCCATAAAGGGTTAAAAATTAAATACTGGACTTGTCATTTCTTTTCCATGCTTTGCAAATGAAATGAGTCAGAAAGAACACGCATTTCCTCAAGCACACCCAAAGTCTTTTGTAGTCACTTAAGCAAAAGCAGTTGACGCAAACGGATATCATTTCCCTCTAAAATACAAGTCTTTTGAAATTGAAAATGAATTTGTTGAATCAACTGCAAAAACACAATTCCTCTTCTTCAGAAATACCAGTATATCTACCTGAAAGCGACCTCAATGTAAATGCGCAGGTCAGGATAGCTGACTTTTGGACTGATTTGCATATCAGCATTTAACAGAGAGATGTGATTCACAACTCGACGTCGTTGTTACCTGGCTCACGTCTCTTTCCCCGATAACAAACACCAGCTTGCAGTCCTTCTCCACCACAGTGCGGTCCTCGAGGACGGCCTGCATCTTCACCGTAACCTGCTGGCCCCAGATGGGCCGAGGGGCCGAGGGGCCGGCGGGCTCCAGCACCTTTTTCCTCAGCAGTCGGTCGTCTACATGCGGGAGAGCACAGTGGCGGTGCAATTTTTCCTTCCGTTTTTCCAAATCAAAACTACTTGTTGATCATAAAACTGATCATCAAAAATGTATGGCCATGTCTGTAATATGATGGGGGTGATTATTAGGAACATATTAGGTACAGGACAAAAAGTGCAACTGCCTTGTAATCTAACCCCACGTCTAGTCCGTAAACAAACACAGTGCTGCTCAGCTTCTGACTAGCCGTTACGTTCCAGATAACCCCTGCAATAAATGACATCCGCCAAGTAGTGACCAATTATTTATTATATTTTATAAATGAAAAAGTTTCATACGTGCAATTCAATGCCAACTTTGAATGTTTGAGTTTGTTTGACTTTAGAGAGAAGCAGGTACTTTATTTGCCCACTGAGGATCACCATCCACACACTGTCCTCAAGCACATGCCAACTGAGGGCGAGTGTGCTCTGTGCTTGAGTGACATGAACAACAGCCCATGCGGACGTGGTGAGAACAGATGATTATTTTTAAGCATTGTCACATTTCACACGAACAGTCCTGGCAATGTAGTTAGCCAAAAGCATTACAGGAACCCAGAATTCATTGCGGTGATGTTTTTAACTACAGTACTGTATTTGTAGAAAATTAAGCTAAATATTGCTCTTGACTTGCATTTGTTCCTGTCGATATTTTTTTTGAGTGTGTGCATTAGCTATCCGTCGGGCTAAGATTGGTATTTGTAAATTTATTTAATAAAACTCTGAATGTGGCTTGTGTCATAAACAGTGACATGTCTGTATCCTCAAGCAATTAGGCGAGTTGCCAGATGTATGAGTTGAGATTACTCAGTAATATCAGTCCACTTGACCTTATCTGAGTCATTGCTGCCACATTAAAATCATACAGCCAATCAAACTAACTGTACCAGAGATGTGCAGGTGAGTAAGTGCACTACATTAACCTACAGGTACAAAAAAATATGTGAGCCTCGGTATAGGGAGGGACCACTGTATTAGCATTTATATAGCAATCAAGAATGACTGATACTGTTGCACTTGTTTGCATCCTGTATTCCCTAAAAAGAAGACAAATTATTGATGTTGCACTTTTCTAAAAAGAAGCAATTTAAGGGGTTGATGTCGAATTCTAAATCTCATTAAATATCTTCCTGTTCTCACAAAACATAAGGAGTTGGTTTGGCAGTTTCTTAATTATCTTATCTTAATTACTTCATTGAATGTGTACTGAACAGTGACCTTAAAACCGAGGTATGCACTGAACCATGATTTTCAGAGTACTGTTACACTCATAGCGATTATAAATTTACACTGCTCAATAAAAGTTAGGGGTATTCGGCTTTTGGGTGAAATTTCAGGATGAAAATAAAATTCACTGTAGCCTTTGCAGGTGAACTTAAATTGACCTTCTCTAAATGTTCAATGTTTCAGTACTAAGGAGCTGAACGGCAAAATTCGCAACAGGTGTTTGAGCCATGAAAATGTCCAAGGACATCCACGTCTATGGCTTCCTGTGACTCTTCCAGTATCTCTGTAGCAACTTCCTGATGACACTCATGGCCTCTTCTGTCTAAGAACATCTCGTTTGAAGCCTCGCAAATGGTGAGGTACTGTTGAGCAATTGTTAGGCGTTGTCTTGGCTTCATGATTTTGAAATGTAAACAACAAGATGAAGAGGAATGTTTTAATACCAATTCTAACTGAACTAAGAAATTCATTGGTTGATTCCTGGATCAAAGTGTGACAGAATGTCATCGGCAGGTTGCATCAGAAATATGGAGATTGAAAGAGTAACAAAAAGGTAAAGAAGTAGACGTTGGACATTTATTGGTTGAGTCACAGATCAATGCTTAGTGTCATTAGCAGGTTGAAACAAAGGTACAGAGAGACTGGAAGAGTCACAAAAAGACATAGAAGTGACCTCTCTGGAAATTTTCATGGATCAAACACCTGTTTGGAATTTTGCCGTTCAGCTCCTTATTAGAATAGAATAATAAATTGTGCAAAACGTATTGAAATGTTGAACAGGTGGAGTTTGACACCCCTGATGCTGAATCTTACCTGTTATATGCTTCCAGTCTTCTTTCAGGAACAGTTTCTCGAAAGAGATCATGGTCCACTCCTCCATGGCATATTCCGGAAAAAGACTCTCTGACGAGCTGTCCCTCTCCAGCACATTATCCTCCAAGGACGGTTCTTGGAATCGCACCATCTTCCAGCTGTTTGTCTTCTTCAGTTCTCTCCGTCCTCGGCATTGCGTCTCTTCTCCTTCCCCTTCTGGATGAGAGGAGTTTCTGGTCTCGGAGTTCACCGATGGGACGTCTACTCCAGGGGTCTCACCTTCATCCTTCTTTGTTCTACCCAGCTCCTCCTCCCTTCCCTCCTCAGGCCCACACGGTCCGACCATACCCGCGAGCTCACATGTGGGGTCCCTCACCTCTCTCACCGCAGTGTCCTTGTGCTCCTTACAAGACTCTGGTTCCATTTCCCCTTCAGAGAGCAGTGGACACCATCTGCTCTTGTCTGCGGAATTAGATGATCCTCTCAGGTGTAAGTCAGTCAGTCAGTCGCTGCGCTGTGAACGTCCACAACCACCCAAACACACTAGACTATTACCATGATGTAATAATAATGAAAATACGAGCAATGTTTCATTAAATCCAGATGGCACCGCATCCCAAAATCCTGGCTCCATCCATGAAAAAAGTAATACGTCCCGCCAAGAGTTGTACACTTCCTGCAGTCGGAGTGCACTTTGACCTCCTCTCGCGCTCTCCCCCCGCCCCGCCCCGGCTGCCGTCCTCTACATCCACTGGTTACGTGGCAAAGACATGACATAAAAATGATCAACATAAAGAAACCGTGCAGCACGATAAAACACTCTCGGGCGGCGAGCTAGCGCGGGTACTAATCTGTGGGATTAGAAGAGAAAAACCTAATCTGCCAGAATGTCTGTAAGCTTCTTAATGACTTCACCGTTGTGCCCAATAATGCAGTTTCCATGAATGCGATTGACCAATAAGATGTCAGGAAACTGAAACTAATTTTCCTTTGGAGATCTTTAACATCACTTTTTGAAATTGAAGAGAAAATGAAAAAATGACAGATTACAGACAAATGCGTATGTGACAGCTAGACACACGTCATCGTCATGTGTTGCAGTTAGACTATGTTTGCTACTTTAAAATGAAGTCATGTTTATACGGGCTCAGGAAATGATGTAGCCTCACGCATAGCATGTTAGCATAAAAATATTCAACAAGAGGGAGTTTGTTCAAGATTGGCACACTACGACTCCTTCGGCACTTTAATCGCGAGCCAGAATTTTTAGGATCGACGCTCATAACAGCAACCTCTTGCACACTAATGTAAGTGTCGCATTAAAAAAAAGGGAGCGTGTCGTAAATTAAAGTTGTTTTCTGGCTCTCGGCCACTTGTGCTACTTTCAGAACACTGATTTAGTCACACAGTTTTGCACATGGTGTTCCCAGACATGGAATGCTTTTGGAAAAGGTGGACCAGTCATCTTTTTACTGGTTCAAAATAAGGCCAAAAAAGCCTCAAAGTTTCTTTAAATGTACTAACGGGTAACTTGAATCTACTTTGTGGACACAGCATTAATAGTGCAGTGGTGTACTCATTGCAGACTTCCACATCATCGCAGCCTTTTTGTAAATCAATACTGAATTGTTGATTCTGCGGCGTGTTGTCCATCAGGGATTCAAGTAGATAAAAAAACAATAATGAGACAAATTTTAACTGCATTTAATCCAGGAAAATTGTATCACATTTTATGAGTTATGAGATTTGTCTAATAGACAGCATATCGGGCAAAACATTAGCTATACTTGCACAATGAGATCTGATAAAGCTTTCGGAATGTTTGCAAACAATAGGCACCAAGTTACTTCCTGAACTGAACTAAAAACGAAGGCAAAAACTTGTTTGTTATGTTTGGGGTTGCACTGCCAGAGAGTCACCTTTAGGGTTTTTTACATTTTGATTTTTTTGATGAATCGATAAATCAAGTGGATTTTGTAAATAGTTGTACAGAGAAGATCGCAAGACTGCCTTTTCTTGTAAAATGATGACTTTTGTCTTGTAGTATTACATTATTCTTGTAAAAGTTTTACTTGTTCATTATTTTTTACGTTATTCTTGTAGCTTTACATTACTGTAATGACTTTTTTCCTTGTAATATTACAATTTTATTTTTGTAACTTTATAAATCAATTGATATTTTTCTCATATCTATTCAGTATGAGTTTTTTTCTTGTAATATTATTATTTGAACATCTTTTTATTTTACAACTTGTGTACTGTAGCTTTACAACTTCATCCTCATCGCTTCATGACTTAGCGTAAATCACGAATGTTTATGCATCTTTCGCCTTTTTCAACCCTTTTTTACTGTGGCCCTGATACTACTTAATACTTTATCTGTATAATGGATAATGGTTTAAAACATATAGACAATAAACTAAACATATGGTCACTACTGTGGATTTTTGTCAATTGAAGGTTCTGGAACGTAACCACCCCACGTTAAATGAGGGACTGCTCTATATAACTTTTTAGCACAACACATTTGGATTGAAGAAGGATTTGTTTTTGCACTTTTATTTAAAATGTATGTGCAATACTTTTTAATTGAATCATTACTGAACTAGAGTGTTCTATTTTCACACGTATATCTAAGCACACTGTTAATGTTCAAACTGCCTAATGTTAGCGTGGCTTCTAATAATATTAAATATACTTTTTAGAAAAAAAAAAAAAAAACCCGTCTCATTTTTTGATGAACACTTACTTACTAGAGGACTGTATTTGAATGTTGGTCATGATGGTGGTACTTGGAGACAATGAATACATTCCAGTGCCATTATAACCACCTTGTCCTGTCTCTGCATGCGACTTTGCATGTGAATGCCGGTGTTTACAAACACACACACACACACACACACACACACACACACACACACACACACAACCCACGATCCAGTTTGCCGCCAGGGAGACCAAAATAGACTTTAAAGACCAAACGCGTCCAGTATGGAAAGTGCGCTCTCGCATGGCAACGATTGTGACCTGAAAAGTGAAAAAAAAAAAAAAAAAGTCTGAATTTAAGGTGTGTGCATGTGCGTGGAGCTCTGCATGTGCGTGTGTGTGTGGCCCCGCCCCCTTACCGTGACGTCACATGGAAGGATGTCGCTGGTGTTCAGTTGTAGAAATGGCAGCGCTGAGACAGGAGCGTCGCTACGGGCTGTCCTGCGGCAAAATCAACAAAAACAGCCCCAATCGAACTCTTTACCACGTCAAACTCACTGACACCGCCATCCGGACCCTCGAAACCTACCAGAACTTGAAGGTAAGACAAATCACTATATTGAACAGCTTTTTTTTTTTTTTTTTTCCCCTGCTTCATTCCCTTCTTCTCTTTTCTTCAAATCGCCTCTCAAAGTCCAGGAACCGTAAAATTCCTGCTGGGATTTTATTTTCTTCGTATAATGATGAGGGGGGGTAAAGTTAAAAATAGAGGCGTTCAAATGTCCTCGGAGAAAGCAGTGCTAGAAAACGTGTTGTTGTTTTCCCCTGCTAAATAAACACGAGTTGGCTTCTTTGGAATCATAACACTGCACTCCAAATAGGGATTTGATCAAATTCTCCCCGTAAGCCTTCAAACAATTTGTTTTTGCTCAATAGGAAAAGCCGATCTAATTTAGAATTGTGCTTGTTTACCAAAGAATAATCCCCCACCCCCTAAAAAAGTTGCCATATGACAAGAGGTTGGTGATTATGTACTTCTGTTTTCCTATTCAGCTAAAAGACATCGCTTAAATCAGTGGTTGCCAAACCTGTTACACAAAGTACCACCTAAAAAAAATAACTAACAATCTTCGCTCTCCAAGTACCAGCATCATGACCAAAAAAGTAGATTTAATATTATTTGTAAGCCACTGTAACACGATGCAGATTGAACATTAACACTGCTTAAATGCAGGGAAATATAATGGTTCAATTAAAATATATTGCACATGAAAGTTTCATGTTTTTTTTTTTTTTTTGTTTTTTTGTAAAATGTTGTTAAAGATTAAATGGTAATTGATTGTGCTAAAAGATTAACTACAACTGAACTGTAGTTAGGCAGTGATTCTTTGGCGATACATAAAAAAATTACTTCAATAAAAGTTTAAAAACAAACAGTTCTTAAAGCTTGTGCTAAAAAGTAAAAAACAAACAACGGAACTGTATTTCTTTGGCATACCACGAGAGGCTCTTTGGGAATCAATGAGTTTAATGATTTAAAAAAAAAAAAACTACTAAAATGATCCTTCAATTAAAATGCATTGTGCATAAAAGTTAAATAGAAATTGTAAATACAAGTTTAAAAAGAATGAATTTTTAAAACTTAAATGCAAATGTGCTAAAAAGTTAAATACAACTGAACTGTACTTCTTTGGCAATCCACGAGAGGCACTTTGACAATCACCGAGTTCAACAAATAAATGTCAGTCATCCCTGTTTTGTCGAATACATTAAAAAAGCTGTACTTCAAAACGGTACCTAAATAGAACCTAAATTTTGATGCATTCTACAGAATTGCCTTCATAAACACTGGTATATTTTAGTCTGCCTAAATGGCATTTCCAATAATAACGTGCAATAAGAGTTTGGACAGTAAAGAAGGTTTAAATGGGTCTCAAAGGGTTAAATGAAGAGAAAAAAAAAGTCTGTTTTAACTGTGTGTATGGAAAGCAGACATGGGATGTGGCAATGGCTGCTGTCAGTGCACACTGGGTGGCACTTGTAGCTGGGACCTTGTGTTTTATTGTTTGTCTTCTTGCCCTTTTCGCTACTGGAAGCGTGCCCAGCTCGCTGGGACTCAGTGGGCTGTGAAGCACAGCTCTAAAATGCACCTTTTGCAGAAAAAAAAAAAAAATACAATAACAAAAATTTGAAGAAAAAAGGAAAGTTTCCCATTTCACGCATCACCGCAGAGAATACTTTGTTACATTTGCATGATTGGCCGCAGAGGAGACAAGGGGCTGCATGGTAGGTTTGTCCTTGGGAGGCCCAGTCTGAAAAAGAAAACCACTGCTACTTGAGCAGAACTAAAAGAAAGTTGTGTTGACTTTTACGTTCAGTTGGGTTTTAATTAGGCTTCCTTTCATGCACGTGTATGACATGCAGAACTAATGGATCCATCAATCGCTTTAGTAAATAATTCATTACTTAGTGCTCGACAGAGCCGTAAATGACAACAATATTTATACTGTCAAACTGAAACATTCTCCTGACTAATGTGGACTCACTAACCAATAGTTGACCTAATTCTGTCTACGAATAGACAAAAGTCCAGTGAACTCTGCGGTTGAAAATATTGATTCCGGGGGTTGGGGGGGGGGGGAACCAAACAGCTACTGAAATACGAAATGAAACTACGAATTCCTTTACACTCACTTAAATGATCAATTATTCCTTGTTTGACAACATAATTCAAACAACAGTTTCCACTCAAACAGCGTACAGTTAGCCAGCTAGCGAGCTAGCTATGCCTACACGCCGAACACGCATCATACCTGGATGCTACAATTTAGAGAACAGCTCGATGTCGTTATTTAAACTCCCAAGCGAGGAGGTTAGACTGCGAACGAGCCTGCCTCCCATCAGTCGGTTGAGAGGAACCTCGGAAGCCGGTTCGCTCGCAGGCTAGCTGGTGGCTAGCGTCTCTCGTGGGATATTTTACAGCCACCGGAGGCTCTAAGCGGATATATATTTTTGAGGCTCAAACATGTATGGATGTGTAGGCATGGGAAAGATCCTCGATGAAGAGGGAACCATTTGTATTTTTATTTTTTTTAGCAGGGAGTGGTTTCCCGCATTCAGCGGACACGCCCACAGCATTTGAGAGCAGATACAAGGACTTGATTTTTTTCTGATTTTGAAGCTTCATTTTGTATACTTGCCAATTTTTTTTGATCATTCAAATTGGGCAGGGTTGTTAACAACACAAATTTACAGGACATTTCCTTTTGTTTTATAGGGACTTTAAGGTATCATTTAATGAATTCTTTAAAAAAATACAATTAATTAGTACATTTACATCTGCTCTCCAAGAAGCTGCTTTATTCCCTCTTGTGGCGAACCTGCATAGAAAGGTCGAGACAATTTTTTGACAATTAACACATTGCTTATGGGCTACTTATTATTATTCCGTGCAATATGGAGCTGAATGGCAGTGAAGAAAATCAGAACAATGCTCCACAACAGGGAGGATATTTCCCCAAACCATTAATAATAAATTAAAAGCCCTGTCAATCACCGGCACAGCTGTACTTCACAGATAATAGTCTCATCCTATTAACCATGTATCATGTTGCCCCAAAGGCACGACATTTTTAAAAGGTTTTCTTAAATATTTCTCAATCGGTGGGGGTAATATTAGTGTGCTTATGACAGCTACATTTGTTTTTTTTAAAAAGGAAGCCATTTAATGAGATATAATTGGTTTCAGAAGGAGGTTTGTGTCTCCTCGGGGATCGGCCGTGGCCCTTTGCGTAATCATTTAGTGAAGAAATCAGCTGCAACTGCTCGCCCCCCCGCCCCCCCTCCCCCAATGCCGGCAAACACACTCAAGTGACATGAGCAAAGTTTTGTGCGCACTGATTAATCATATATTCCTGGCAAGATTAAGCCCAGAAAGCTCCCGATTGGAGATGCAGAAAAAAAGCCTGCTAGAATGTCTGACATTTATATGGGGTTAATCAGAGGCACTTTAATTGGTGGCAGGTGTGCACTGACTCCCATTTAACATGAGTTTGAATGTGATGGGTTAGTTCTGAACACAGCCACATCCCAGGTGTAAGAGGGTGTGCACACTTTTGCAACCACATCATTTCAGTTGCTGAGTTGTACAGGTGACAGGTCAGATTGATGTCGTTAAAAGTTTTGAAGTGATATATCTTGGTCTCATGTTTTTATACCACAATAACCCTTTTTAATATCCACTGTATGTATAAAATGTTTGGTTGGGCTATCTTTGAGTAATTTAAACATTAAAGGCTAGCCCGATGACAGGGCGCTGTCCATTTCAGCAGCAATTGCGAGACCCGACTGAGATCAACAACCAATTTTAGGATGGTGACATTTGGTTGATTATTTTTTTTTCTCTTTTATCTCTGCCAAGGTGGTTACATTTTCATTGACGCTTGTTTTTGTTTTTTAGGGTGATGCATAACTACTTCACAAATTTCCACAAAATATTGTGTGGGTTAGGGTGGGGGAGGGGGTGAAAGTAATTCAGGCTAGGACTGCCACTGCCCAATTATATTGCAGTTCATCCTTCGCGCCCCTGCGATATTGCCTTATTTTAATCGATCGTTTTGTTTAATGGGTTTTTACAGTACTTTTTTTTTACTGTTCTGCCCTTCCTCATGGAAAAGGAGAGCCATATTCGCCGATGCACTTTTCAGGAATTTTTTGAACGCCGGGAGAACAGTGAGCACAGTCACGCAGAAGCTGCTGTCGGCCACAGCTCTCACTCAGACACTCACGCCCAGACTTGCCGATGTAAGATGCCACCCCACCAGGCCCGGCCTCTTAAAGGCGTGTGCACGCATGCGGGCACACACGCACTATAATACGTAAATTATTTTCTACACATTTTATGCTTGCAATTTGTTTTTGTATTGAAATACCTTTGCAAAGTGTTTTAAAAAAATATGTTTTGACAAGTATAAATTTGTTTTAAGCATGTGGGAGGGGAACATTTTCACATATGGATGCCCTCAGTCGCCAATCGACTGCAACACATTTTGTTTACTGAGGATTTGGTGTTTAAAAGTCTTCCATTAAGAACGTATATTATCGACACTTGAGTGACTCCTACGTCCGCAGGACGGCTGAATGAGTGACTTCTGGCTCTTCTCTCTCCTTGTAGGCCTCGCTACCCAATCAGACATCCATTTGCTTCAAGGGAAGCCAGGGGGTAAGTCTTTTTCACATTCACATTAGAAATTGAATTCACTAATGATTTCTGGTTTGCCATGGAGCGCGCTTGTGACTATTCTGAAGCATCCAATGAGCCCTTGCGTGTGCGCACCATTCAGCTCAAAGAGGTCGACCTCGTGATTCACCAGATGCCGCTGCAATTTTAGCGTCATTTTTGCCACCACAAACGTGCTAAGTATTAAGGAGCGGCTATTGCTTAGCTCAGCGACACTATTCTGTGACATATATCTTGCAAGAGGACATTCCTGTGAAGGAGCAGCTCGAAAGAAAGTTCTCTCGCTCTCTCTCTCTCTCTCTCTCTCTCTCTCTCTCTCTCTCTCTCTCTCTCTCTCTCTCTCTCGCTCTCTCTCTCTCTCTCTGTGTGTGTTACGCCCTCATCAGCAGCGCCCGCCAGGCTGCTCGTTGCACATTTACCTCACAATCATCCCTGTCTAAAAGAAGTCCCCCTAATCCCCGCAAGAGCCGATTGCCTAGACGAAAGTGACTTTGCTGTGCACACAAATACAGGCCGTGTGCGCTCCCACGAGGTCCTGGAAGCCCCGAAGACAGGGTACACTATACCCCCAGGCTGCTCGCCAGGTTACTGGGTCAGCACTGTAACTGGGGAGGCTTTGTTCGGAGAAACGGGGCGGGGGGGGCGGGGGTCAGAGAGACTTACAGTAATGAACATGAGCAATGGAATTCTTCTCTGCAAAATATAGCCAAACACCTAATACTACTGCGTAATAAAAGCGGCAGAAGACATGCCACTTATGAGTTCTTTTGCCGAGCGATGTTAAGTGAGTGCGTTTGAAGCGTGCTTTAATCATTCAATAGGATTTGGTGATTATATCTCAACTGGCACATTACATATTCAAATTGCTTTGAGAAATTCAAGCATGGGTCTCCTCTGCACACCCTTCCCTCCCTGAGCTGGACGATTGGGCATTAATGAGGGAGCTGCACCCATTGGTGGGGGAGGCACGAATAAGCCGTTTTTTTGGGGGGAGGTTGTCGTTGAACATGGCCGTCTAGCATACAACAAACCGTGAGGATCGTCAGTATTTGTGTCTCCAAGTTGGAGGCTTTGCAACACTCCCTCCCTTTCCTAATTACTATTCACAGTGGAACCAAGGTTTTCGTGATAAATCCGTTCCACAAAGGGACTAAAACCGAAGCGCACGAAATCCAAAGCAATATTTTCTGTAGGAAATAATGTCAATCCAAATAATCTGTTCACACGCCCAGCTATATTAACAACAATTATTTTATAACTATAGCTTTACATACAAAAGTGTCAAAAAAATATAGTGGTCCCTTGAGATACGAGTCACCGAGTTTTGACGTGCGAGCGCAAATTTGTGATGCAAGCGCTATAAGGTGGTAGCAAACTCAACTCACTTGACAATAAGTAGCAGTTTGACAGATAGTGAATATTTCTTCCAAAAAGAAGAAACTTTAAGCTTTTAATTGACACTCCCATTTGAATTTTACTGTCAAACTAAACCTTTGGAATACCCCGCTGAGCTTAATGCTAACAAATAATGGAAAACGCCATAGACAGGGTATCAAATAGCATCGATCGTCACGGTTGTTATAACCCTTTAAGCAACGGATATATGAACACAAATGTTGGACTAACACGTAGCTAGATAATATGACAACACTCGCAGGCGTCTATTCTTTCATTGTTTGTTTAATTTCTTAACCTTCTATTTAACAATGTTATGACTATATGTTTTTATAAAGTACAATATTAGAATGCTATTTTTCTCAGGCTGGAACAGATTAATGGCATTTCCTTTCATTTCAGTGGGGAAAGGTAATTTGCGATCCAAGTGTTTTAAGATGCGAGGGTGGTCACTGAACGAATTAAACTCTGATCTCAAGTCACCACTGTATTTATATCCAGCAATTCTGGGATTCCTTCAAAAGCTGATCCCCTTTCCAGAAAAAATAAATACAAAATCAGCACAAGGTTCAGTAGGTCATGCAGACCACATGAGGAGTTCCTGACATTTGCCGCTTGTGATCTTTGTACTCACCGCTGCTTGTCACGCTTCCTCTAAAGAGGCACTTCCAGGGCCCATCAAAAACCAGAGGCATTCCTCCAATCACTCTTCTGGCATCAATTCAGGGTTCTGTGGTATCGGGGACTCGGGACTCCTATGGAGAAATAGCATGCTGAGGTTTTTGGGCGGCATCTTTCTCGCTGGCACGCTGACCCTGTGGCATTTAGCCCCGATTATTGTAAATTGAATGGTTGCCTTTGGAAAAAAAAAAGAAAAAAGAAGAGCATATCTCTTTACAGCCAAATTAGCGATGGAAGAGCGCTTGTGAATCATTGAACTGATCTATAACTATCATGTGGAGCAATGAACCCGGCAGGGAAAATGAATGTGATGCAATTAGAAAGAAATAAGAGTCAAACCGGTGCAAGGGCTCAACGTTTGAAGGGAAATTGTGGACTTTGAAATGATCGCTGGGGATTAAGGAATATATTCAGAGCGGCTCTGTGTTCCCATGGCAAGGAATTTCACAGCCCTGTGCCATTTCCCTCTCTGTGCTAGCAGTACTGCCAGTTTGCTGGGGTGAAAGCCTGTTTGTGTGCTTAGTAACTGCTGAGCCTTCTTTAGTTAGTGTATATGATACTTTAAAGTTTGGTGTTTATTCCGGATGGCCATAAGACTACATTTCTTTGATTTGCTAAGGGAAAAAATGAAAAATTACGTACGCGCAATTAACTAGTTTATAAGATGCACTTTTTTTTACCGCTGGTATTCCTGTATTTTTATTTGATTGTTTTATATTTATGACATAGAAGTGTTTTTAATGCAAACATTGACTGTAAATAAAACTACTTCTGCTCTAGCGTAGGTTAGTGATAGACGACTGCACGTTATGACTTACATACAAATTTCCGTTACGTCGCGGTCGTAGGAAAACGAGAAACGTCGGTAGTGCCCTCCATTTTGCCTCAATTGTTTCAAAACATCATCAATCCACAATCAAGTCCACACCAAATTCTAAACAATCAATCGATTTTGGCCCATCATAAAAGTATAGGTTTTTTTTGTTTTTGTTTTTTTAAGTGCAAGAACCCCTGCAATACAGAGGACAGGTAAATATTATGCTGTAAATAAATAAGCGGTTGCCACCATAAGTCCATCAGCATTGTTCCACTCTTCCCGCTTTCTCTTCACCACAGTGCGCGCGAATAAATCTGATTGGTCGACGCAAAGGCACAATGTCATAGGGTTCTTTTTTATATGTAACACTACACGGAAGTTATACAAAAAAAAATCGAACATGCAAAATGTTTATTTTTGGCATCGCAGGGCTTCTCCAACACCAAATCGTTGATTTTGTCAGAGTGTTGTTGTTCCTGACAAAATCTGTCCACGGGCCAATAACGGAGCTAAAGATTTTTTAGGCAGGGATAAGGTGAGCCGCAACAGGAGTCTGTTTCATTTACCTCCCATCTACTAATGCAGTTGCCCCTTTGTATGCGCGCCGCCGTCACTCAAAGGCAGCGGCGCCTCTGCCGAGGGAATTGAGTGGTCCTCTTCAGATACATTCTCACGACAACTGTGTGCAAACGCTCAATAACCAACAACCTCCACCTCGACCCCACCCCCACCCGCCCTCAGGATTATTGTGCCATTTCACCATCGGGGGCCTCTATTTTACACACACACACACACACACACACACACACACACACACACACACACACACACACGCCTTTACTGACTACTGACTGACTCTACCCCCTCCCTGCCACCGTGTCGCTATGCTGCACACCACAAATGAGTATTTTGCACAGTGTGTATGTGCACATGCACTTTTTTTTTTTTTTTTATCCCCCACCCCTTCCCCTTTTTTGCAGCTTGAAGCTAATCGGAATAACAATCGTAGGAATGCGTTTTTGTTGGGTTTTTTTTGTGTTTTTTTTTTTTTTTAAGCTGTCCCGCCCCGGTGGAATCGCAGCGAGAGGGAGAGTTGTCGCACGTGTTCTTGAAAGGGCACACGTCGATCTATTCTTCCAGATGTGTTAAGTGTTGCTCAAGTCCCAGTAGTTTCCACACACAGGTGCTCGGATCACACGCTATATTTTAGGATCGAGCTTCACGAGATCCTGCAGCAAAAGAGGACTTTTTTTAGTTACCCTGTCTGTCATTATTGTGGTTTGGAGTTTCAGCGAGGGCTTATTGAGTGACGCCAGGGTGACTGGGCCAGTATGTAATTCTCACAAGTGCTGTCAGAGTTCAGAGTTGTGAGAGGACAAAAACTCTCTATGAATGCATCAGATTACTATATGCACTCAATACACACCACTAGATTAGAGACTCATGCACATTGAGTTGAAATTAGGTATTAGTAATGATCATCATCTTTATATGATGCAGTACAGTTTGACAAACACACTAATTAACATGTCAGCTCTTGTATTGGATCTCTTTAGGTTGTGCAGGTGTACCTAATGAAGTGAAAATATCAAATATTTTTCGAATCTATTATTGTACAGATTATCCCATCGATTAATCCGAGTAATTGGAATTAAATAGATTTAGCATTTTTAAACACAAAGTGAATGTGATGTGCAGGTATTATTTTGTCCACTTGGGGTCGCCCTCCTCATATTAGAATGTAGCGCCTGTGACTTAGAGTGTGTATGGCTTTAAAAGGCAGGGCCTTGCCTGGTGACTGACGTGGGCATCAGCGAATGAGAGTGTAGAGTTTCGCTGGCTGTTAAGTGGCTAAACTGATGAGCGACTCGGTGTGACTTTTCGCCGTCGGTAGCTCGTCCATGAACGTGCCTAGTGAGTGTTTGTTTTCTAACCATTTGTTAAATAAAGTGATTGAACGTACACCGGCAGCCGTCTATGCTTGACCACTTGCTGGGGGATTCCAATATGTTCTCACTAGCGTTCTCACATCGATGTTACCGCGTTGGCGATGATAGACATGCTGTTGTGGTACACATTTATTTTTGTACATTGCGTCCACTTATTTCTACAGATTGGTGAGTGTGACGAGACTTAACATTTATCCGTGTTGAAAAATTATCCCTGTGAAGCTTCAATCTTTTACCGGTCGATCTACGTTCCTACCCTCACCTATGGTCACGAGCTGTGGGTCGTGACCGAAAGAACAAAATCCCGGATACAAGCGGCCGAAATGAGTTTCCTCCGCAGGGTGTCCGGGCTCTCCCTTAAAGATAGGGTGAGAAGCTCGGTCATCCGGGAGGATCTCAGAGTAGAGCCGCTGGTCCTCCACATCGAGAGGAGCCAGATGAGGTGGCTGTGGCATCTGATTTGGATGGCTCCCGGACGCCTCCCCGGTGAGATGTTCCGGGCACGTCCCACCGGGAGGAGACCCCGGGGACGACCCAGGACACGCTGGAGAGACTACATCCTTCGGCTGTCCTGGGAACGCCTCGGGATCCCCCCGTAAGAGCTGGATGAAGTGGCTGGGGAGAGGGAAGTCCGGGCGTCCCTGCTAAAGCCACTGCCCTCCCAACCCGACCTCGGATAAGTGGTGGAAAATGGATGGATGGAGGCTTCAAGGCACAGATTTTGCTTAAATTTTTTATTTTTTTTTGGGAAATCAAATTATTTGAGTTATTAGATTGATCGTTGCAGCCCTATTTTTTGTCAGATACATGTGCCATCAAGGGCAGCGCTAGTGGTTAGCACGTCTGCCACACAGCTCTGAGTTTCAGGTACGAATCTCTGCCTCAGCCTTCCTGTGTGGATGTTTGCATGTTCTCCCTTTGTTTACATAGGTTTTCTTCGGGTACTCGGGCTTCCTCTCACATTCCCAAAACATGCTTGTTAGGTTCATTGAAGACTCTAAATTGTCCATGAACGTGAGTGTGAATACTTGTTTGTCAATAAGGTGCCCTGCTATTGGCTGGCGCCCAGTCCAGGGTAGCCTACCTCTTGCCCAAATTCAACTAGGATAGGCTGTAACTCTGTCAACTTTCTCCCATGTGTCATAACTCGCACCAAAAAGACAACCATGACAGTATTACTGTTTTCCTTAAAGTACTTGTTTCAAGGGTTCTTTACAGCTAGATCTTCACACAGATTTAATATACAGTATATACTGTACATAATTTAGTAACAGGCTTTTCCTTACAAGTGATAAATGATGGAATCACATGTACACAAAAGATTTGTTGCTGTTGCCTCCTCATTCCTGCATTACACATTCCAGTGCATCATAGTTCATGTTTTCGATTTTCCCATGTCTGTCCAGCTTTTCCTGCGAGTTTATCCGGTTCAAGCAAACTTTTCCCAGCGTTGCACAATCTGTGACTTGTTAAAGGATTGCAGCTTTTTTTTTTTTGCGTGGAGAGCAAAGTATAATGCTGCGCTCCAAGTGGTTTGTGGGGTTGTAGGAAATAACAAGGTATCAACAAAGGAAGTGTGGTTATTGTCTTTCGTTTTGAGGTAGGAAAAAAAACAAGGATATTACTGGATAGGGAATTCCCGACTGCCACTATGTAATAACAATTAGTTAAGTCCCTGTCATGTAAATTTGACACACCACAAAGAAGAATGTTGTTAACAAACATGCCCAATTTGAATGATTAAAAAAAAAAAATCGGCAAGTATATAAAGCTCTCAAATGCTGTGGGCGTGTCCACTGAATGTGCTGAAACCACGCCTCAGTCAACTGTCAATCAAATACCACGACTACAAATTGGAAATAATTTCCATGCCACAACAACGAGGCACCACGCCAGTGTGACGCCCCACTTCACACGTTAGCTGCTATGTCAGCCTTGTTTTCCGCCTTTTCTCCGTGATTTGTGGTCCCTTATGGCAGACAACGAGGCGCTCTAAAGCGGCTATGCCAGCCGTAAAGCTCTGGTCACACGTTCGCTGATTTAGTTTTTATATTTTCCTCCACCACCTTCCGTCTTTCTCCATGTGACTTGCGAGCACTCACGGCTGACAACGAGGCGCTCTAAAGTTGTCATCCCAGTGGACTATCTGAAGGGACGATATATTTTCGTGGTGTAGGCATAGTTGTAGCTAGCTAACTGCACATCATAATTCCATCGGATAACCGCTGATGTGAACGAAGACGCTAAAGTTCTTATATAATGGGGGAGGAGACAGCACAGAAAATGCATAAACATAAACTGATTATGATTCAGTGACTGGTTTGGTCCATAACATGTCACAAAATGGGCAAAAATGTTGATCATTGTTTTCCAAAGCAAATTTCCAGTTTTGATTCAACACAAAGATAATCATCCACCTTTCATGGAAGAGTACATAAATCGGAGAATATTTACTGTTGAGATTCTGAGGATTTGCACAATTTTAACTTAAACAAGGTCTTTAAAAGATCAATTGATTATCAAAATAGTTGACAGTAAATTTAACAATCGATTAGTTGTCGATTAATCGTTGCACCTCTAAACATTTGTAATGCATTTAGAAACAAATCTCTAGATTTACTTTACGGGGTCTTTACCTATAGACAAAGACATGGACAGAGTGCTTTGTGTTTTACTTGATGTACTAAAGAATTGTCAGTGTCTTCCTCTCAGTTATTAAAGTGAGCATTTCAAAGAGGTAGTTGTTGTCTCCATTCTCGTGTCACCTACAGTGAGGATAGGGTGCAGGAAGGTGTGTGTGTGTGTTTGGGGGGGGGGGGCTAGAGTGTGCGTCGAGGTTGACAGATTAGCCCCGGCTTCCCAGAGAAAGACTGATTCTGCTTGGCATAACAAGCCAGTACCTAGGGGGATGCTCGACAGTTGCCCATCCCCATATCCGCACGACGAGAGCCAGTGCACCCCCACACTACTTCGCTTTTTTGCTTTCCTGTCTCAACCAACCCCCCTCAATGAATAGATCCTCAAGCAGTGGAGCCACCACATCACCAAAAGCCTAATCTATATATTAATTATATATTAATATTAATTAATATATTAATTAATTTGGTGTGTATATATATATATATATATATATATATATATATATACCAAATTAAACTTAATTCAAGAAAGAAGCGACGAGTTTCAAATACGTTTGGCTAATCGCTTTAAAGCTCTTCTAACGGTGGAAGACACAGATCTGTCAACACACGACGACGAAATTGTAAACGGGATTGTTCAAACTGCACACATAGTAGAGCCGTCAACGAGAAAGACGACAACATCCAGAATATCTAAAGCTACTCTCGACTTAATGAAAAAGCGACGGGAAATTAAGAAAAGGGGCAGCGTTATCAACAAAATTAAATATGTTGAATTGACGATTCGGAAAAAGATACGAGAAGAATTGAGAACTTACAACGTTCGGCTTGTTCAGAAAATGCTTGAAGCGGGACATGGAATAAAAAACGTAAAACATGCATTAATGCATTCAGAAAATCATGTTTGGTCTGAAAATGGAAGATGGAACGATATGTCACAGCCGCCAAGAAATCGTACAACGAGTTAAAGAATTTTATACAAACCTATGCAGTGACCCTCACCGAATGATTACTGGAAAGCTCGAAGCAGACCCATAGGTTGAAAATGCTATTAGTTCACTTAAGGCCGGAAAAGCTTGTGGTCTGGATGAAATTTCTGTTGAAATGCTTAAAGCAGGAGGGAACGAACTTAATAAGATCCTTGTAAAACAATTTCAACGCTGCTTGGACTTGCAAGAACTACCGGCGACATGGAAAGACGCAGAAATCATTTTGCTACATAAATCAGGCACTAAAATGGACCGAAGAAATTATCGCCCAATAAGCCTGCTCTCAACGATTTATAAAGTCTTTGCAAAGATATTGGACAAATGAATTGGAATCAAAGTCAGTGAACTACAGCCGATAGAACAAGCGGGTTTTCGTAGCGGTTTTAATACTATGGACCACATACAGACAGTTCAACAAATAATCGAACGACACTACGAGTACGAAATGCCTGTGTGTAGCCTTCATCGACTATGAAATAGCGTTTGACTCAGTCACCAACACTTCGATATTGCAGGCGCTAGTAAATCAAGGGATAGAGCCGGCCTATATCAACATTCTACAATCGATATACAACGATTCTTCGGGTACAGTCCGAATTGATGATGAAAGAACTGTCTCCGAAGCTATTTACAACTCTCCTTGAAGAAATATTTAAAAAGCTCAATTGGGAAAAAGAAGGACTTAAAATTAACGGCGCTTATTTGAGCCATCTTCGTTTTGCAGACGACATTATTTTATTCTCCTATGATGCTGAACAACTACAGCGTCGTATTCAGGAATTAGAGTTAGAAAGCCGTCGGTCAGGTCTGAAAATGAACAAAAGCAAAACAAAGGCCATGTTCAATCGTTACTGTCCGCAAAAAGATATCAAAATGGAGCACTATGTCCTCGACACTGTCGACAACTACATCTATTTAGTTGTAGTAGTTTAGAAGTTGAACGCCACATAAAGCTTGCCTGGCAGGCTTATGGAAGGCTTAGTGTTATATTCAAGAACAATCTTCCCATTTGCTTGAAAAGAAAAGTTTTCGATCAATGTATTTGACCAGTGCTCACTTACGGTAGTGAAACTTCGACTACGAATGCCAAAGTTATACAAAGACTATGTGGAACCCAAAGGAACATGGAACACCAAATGTTGAAAATAAGCATTCGCGACAAGAAAAGATACATTTGGATAAGACAGCAGACGTCGTAGTAGTTGGAAACGTGAAGAAGAGGCCTTCATCCTGCAGTGGATTGATAATGGCTTATGATATATATATATATATATATATATATATATATATATATATATATATTAAAAATACTCAAATGTTTTGCTTTCAATTGGTTAAATGTGGAGCAATCCTAGATGGGACAGGATACAATTAATTGATTTGACCCCAGTACTTGTCTAAGGGACCGTTTACAGGTGCCTGACAACTTTTTTAAGTTTGAGTTATGTCATTTATAAAGAATGTGATGCACAATATGGCAACAAAAAAAATCTTTTTAAACTTTCACGTCGAGAAACATTTTCAGAGTTTGGCTAATCTTAACGTAACCAGCCCCTGAAAAAGCGACAGCTAAACTTTTAGAGTCTGATCAATGACGGATGAAGTCAACAAATCTATCAGCCCGAAGGGAGACGGAATCAGGTGGAAATGCACTCGCTCTAGCAAGAACTCATCCCCCTCCTCCTCCTCCTCCTCTCTGCGTGGAACATTCCTAAAGGAGGACTATTTAGGGCCATCCCTCATGCACTGGCTTTACTGGAAGCCACCCCCCATAACTAACCCCAAATCCCTCCCTTCACCCCCAACAACATACAGCCACACGTCGCCGGTGTTCATGAATAATCCAGGCGAGCCGACAGGCCATCGCACTCGGCTCGGTGGGGGGAAGAGGCTAGAACAAAAGACGGGCAGCTATGGCTGAGTAGGCTCCGATGAGAAGACAATGGGAACTAGTGTGAGTACAGACGGGGGCAAGAGGCAGAAGACTTCGCAGCAAATCACATATCCCAGGATCCCAATGCCAAAGAGCAGAGCTGGGAACGTTGCCTGCCTCGGCTTCATCTTAAAAAAAAAAAAAAAAAAGTATCCTCTCATTTTTCCCTGCAGATGTTTGGTTTGCCAAAGCACGAGACGGGGGGGGAGGGGGGGGGGGGGTTGGGAGAATTGATCCCCTTAGTGAAGCTTAAAAGGGTTAGAACTCTGTTTAACCTCATCAAAGATGAGCTGCTTTTAATATGCTCGGGGAGTTAAAGATGGACTTTTTTTTTTTTTTTTTTAAACAAGGACATCAGTGACGGTGCCCTTTGTCCTCGTTCAACCACTGAGCCCAGCCCCCCACCACCACCACAGAGATTTTCTGTTCCAGTCCAGTTCACACCTTACAACGGCTTGAAAGTATTTGACATCTCCAAACACAGAGCGTGCCCGGAGGAGCAGATGTGGCCGGGCCGGGGCCACAGAGGCAGTTATTGTATCAGGCTTCTTGCTCTGTACGGACGCGGAGGGGTTGGAATCGGGGGCGGGGCACTGACATGATGCCAGCCAATGTTGCCGTTCTGATGCTCGCCCCCTTCTCGAACCGTCCAACGGCTAAACTTGACAAACGCGCTCAACAGTGGGTGGCATGGCGACACGTGCGTGTGCCGCTCAATTATATTAAAGTGCCTCACGTTAATAATATATTCTGATGCTGCTAATACCCCATTAAGCCTTTCTCTGAGCAATTAATCATCAGATTAAATTTGCACACTTGTAATTAGGACACAGTGGAGAATAAGCCATTTAATGAATTCTTTCCCTCATACCGAGCCGGACAAATACGTTTGCTTTGCATGTCTCCAGGACAACGGGATGAGGAAGAGCACTTTGAAACTATAAAATATTCTGAACGTGGCCTACCCAACGATTACTTGCATACTGCCGTGGTGCCTTGAGATATGAGCACTGTATCTTGGCAGGTGACTTAACTCACTTCAAAACAAGTGACAATTTGCCACATATAATTTCTAAAAATCATTTTAAAAAATAGGCTTTAAGATGTTCATTGCCATGCTCATCTAAAGAGTGCTGTCAAAGTAAACATAAAACAAAGACAATTACATGTGTATGTAAAGCAACCACATAGCCTCCGCCAACTAAATGCAAACATAAAATGGGATACTCCATTGGCATAGAGGCTAACAATTAGCAACTATGCGGCGGTGTTGTTACCCTTTAAGCAATGGATATCTTAACACAAACATTGCTGCAACACATGTAGACAGATCACATAACAATATTCACAGGCATATACTCATAATCCGCTGCAAAAAAAAAGCGCCTGATATTACTGCTGTAGTGAGAAGCTGAGAGAGGAGTTGAGCCTCCAATACAATGTATCCATGTGTCTGTCTTCTACTGCCCCAGGTGGTCAAGGGGCACACACCACAATGACCAGCACAATTGCAGGAGAAATTCTGACAAAAACTGTTTATTTTTTTTTATTCTATAGAATATATATATATAATGGTATTTTCTCATTAAAAACATATTACACATTTTTGTTGTTGTTTTATTTGGTAGACTAGATTGGATTAATGGCATTTCCATTCATTTCAATGGGAAAAGATGATTTGTGAATATAGCATCGATTTGATTAAATGTACACACATTTCACATGCATCCGCAATGTGATCAAATATTGAAGAGCATCAAAAGTGCACTGGATTTGAATCAGCACATTTGGTTAGGCAGCTGTAAGTAAATAGACACTCAGTATGCACGATCGCCTCCCATTGACATAAGCCTCGTGCCGGATCTGTGTTGCTCTTTGAGCTGTTAATAGATGTCAAATTAACACTTCCAGTGTGTACTCTCTATGACTCATTTACTATTTGTTTTCCCTGTTTTAGTTTTAGGCTATATTCTTGTATAGACTGATGATTTTTTTTTGCATGGAAACACATCTACTGTATGTGTCTCTGGCTCTTTGGCTTTACCCCCCTCTCTCTACCATAGGGTAGCAGTCACTTGTCTGGGAGATCTTCACCCAATAACCTTGATAACCTGTGCGCAACTATCCAGTATATATACACGCACACACGCGCACACACACACACACACACACACACACACACACACACACACACACACACACACACATTATTATAAATAAATATATATCATATTATTTGCCAAGTATGTCCAAAAAACACACAAGGAATTTGTCTCCGGTAGTTGGAGCCGCTCGAGTACGACAACAGACAGTCAATTGACAGAGAACACTTATGAGACATAAAGACATTGACAAAAAAAAGTATTTTTTGTTTTTGTTTTATATATATATATATATATATATATATATATATATATATATATATATATTAGCTCAAAAAGGTGTTTCTACTAAATACTGAGCAAAGGGTCTGAATACTTATGGCTGTGTGATATTTCAGTTTTTATGTTTTAATAAATCTGCAAAAATTTCAACAATTCCTTTTTTTTGTCAATATGGAGTGCTGTGTGTACATTAATGTGGAAAAAATGAACTTCAATGATTTTAGCAAATTTTTGCAATAAAAAACAAGAGTGAAAAATTTAAGGAGGTCTGAAAACTTTTCGTACCCACTGTATATACATATATATATATATACACACACACACACACACACACACTTTGAAAAGTTTTTTCCCCCCCATCCCTTAGTTCATATTCAAAGTCAATTGCTGAAAACGAGTAAAAATTTCTAATTTGGGTCTTCAGTTAATCAAATGCGAAAGTGCAGTTGGGATGTTTGCGCAGCCCCCCCCACCCCGCCCAAAAAAGGAGCTAAATTGCCTTCCACTGCCTTAAAAAAAAAGGTTGCGGGCAGATCTGCAGATTTTAATGAGTAAATTCCGGTGTCATTCTACACCCCCTCCAAGATTGCAGACCTGTTGTCACAAGTGTTGTCACTGACTAAACTCATCAAAAGTCAGTGAGAATTTCATCTGGCTGGGTGGCGTGATCAAACAGGCCACTTTGCGTAAATGAGCCATGGTAATTGTATGCTTCAAACGAGCTGAGAGATGCAGAAGTTTTAAAGTTGACAGGTTTGCGTCAGTACAACGCAACAATTAAATGCTCACTGGCCCGTTGTTGTTTTTTTTTTCAACCAAATGACAACATTGTCTGCATCATTTCACAACAGCTGTGACTAGTAGCTGCATGTATTTCATGTTATTCTGATGTAATGCTGATATGTCCGATTCACAATCATATCTTTCATTAAAAAAAAGAAAAACTTAACTATCACTCATATTGACATTTTGGCCTGCAAAAAAAAAAAAAAAAAAAAAAGAAAAAAACACGTCAGATGAAATAGTGTCAAAGAGTTACTTCAGTTTGTCAGGTGAAGACACGCTTGAGGACATTTCGTGTTCAAAGCTGTGACATTCAACCTTTTAATTGTTCAGAGTCCAGCAGAGTTGTTACGTAACTTTGTTGGGATTATATAACTGACCATCTAACATGTAAGTAGGCTATATCCCACCGTGATAAAAATGTCACCCAGTGGAACGGCAAACAGAACATTTGTAACCAATGTAAACAGACATTTGGGAATGTTTTTAGTTGGATACCGAATAAAATTGTCATTTCTAACTCCCCCCTTGTTGTGTTTGTAGTTGTATTCATGTGTAAAAGAAGAAGAAAAAAAAAACCTCCTTAATGAAAACGCTTCATTTTTATTGAGAGTCAGGGTGCATTACGGGGCTAAGCTTGTGATCCAGAAATGAAAGAAATAGGCTTTCTCCTTCAGGACTTGGGGGACTGGGACCTCATGGGTTAAATGACATATGGTTATGAAGCTTGAGAGGGAAGCTGTGAATAAAACGGGGGCGACCTCTAAACTGTCTGACCTGAGTGACATTGATTAGAATTAGAATGTGAAGTGTGCACGGTGGCGTATAGATGGATGTGGGGGTGAGTGTAACGGTTGAGCGTGGGGGAGGTTTGTACTGCTGCCTTGAGCCAAAAGACGGGGACGTGGTGGCACTATTCCGATGCCAAAAGCTCCTCTGTGTAGAGAAATTCTGTCTTTTTTCATTCGTTTTGCATTTCTGCAACTTGTTGCTTCTAATTGTGGTCAGGGCGGCCGCTGGATCTATCTCAAAGCACTGTGTCCTGAGAACAAGGCCCCTTTCCTGCTCCTGTGCACTTTGATGCTTTAATGGCTCTTAATTAGCCCGAATCCCTAAGCAGACATATGCAGGCCCTCCCGCTTTACCACGTTGTGAACGTCCAGACAGAAATAGGTCAGAATTAATGGTCAGCTGCGTGTCTCAAGTGTCCATGGCCTTACTTTTTGCGTTTTGTGTTGACATGGGTGGGCCTTGCTGGCGAAGCAGCGGCTGGTGGGGGTAGGGTGAATGGCATGCGTTAGGTTTCAGAAGAGGAGAGGGAGGAGGAGGAAGAGTGGGGGAAGGCTGGAGAGGAGCTGCTCATTGGCTCGCCAATCCCCCCCCCCAAAAAAAATGCTTATGGCTTTGCTGCATGACTGGGCATTTGTGACAGCCATAGTCCTGCCTGCCACATCTGCCAGGGGCACTGAGCCCTGAGCCAGTCAGCTTATAATCAATCACTTACGACTGATAGCTACACAGGCAGCTTGACATTTGTTTTCTTGAGTCCAGCAGTTAAAAAACGCCAGTGCTGCTTTTGCCCTCAGGTGGTTTTGGCTGTGACATCAAATATACTAAGGAGATGAGACAGGGAGGGAGTGGGGATGGGGGTGAGCTGGAGCAAGACAAGCGTGCTCGGTGCTGGCCATCAGTTAGCACAAATTCACACTTGCGTATAAAAGATGGATGATAATTATTGGGTGCCTCTAGAATGTAGGGCATTCTATCAACAAATATGCTCCATTTTGAGGCCAAAAGACAGCTGCGGGCGGTGAAGCCGAGAGCCGTGGCCCGCTGCCTTGTAAAGAACATATTACCTGTTCGGTAATGACTTTCTAAGTTGAACTTTCCTTTTAGTGGAAGTAGGTTTTGGGGTCATTTTATGTAACGTGTCCCTGACAGAGATAGCTTTCGCCATGCTGGCTTTTTGTTGCCATGGAAACATGGACAGCCCATGATAAACGAGGACATCACACAAGTTAAAAAAAATAATGTCTGCCATTGTTATGTTTTGCCTTTCATAAATGGCAACAGCTCACCATCCTTGACCTGGGACGTTGTATGGCGACGCTAGGATTACAGATGATTTAGGTTGCGTGAAATAACAACAACAACAGCTAACGAGTCTGGAGTAGTAAAGTAAATTAGCTGAGTCAATCCAGTGCTTTTCCGCACTCAAACGACTTTGAATCAGAGCAGGCTACATCTGGAATTGATTAAGCACGCTTATTTCAAAACCAACTGGCAATGCCAGGATATACTTGAATCATCTTGAAGCACACCAAGGGAGATACTATAAAACTTTTACATGTAGAAATAAACTTTAAACTAGCACAAAATGTAAAGGTTAGATTTTAACCATTCAAAAATGTGTTTTACTGCTCCGGATCAAAGTAATCTTTTTTTTTTTTTTTTTTGTCTTTTATAGTATATTAAGATCCCGACTTCGGACTCTCCAGATGGATTCAGAGTCTTCTCATTCTACCTGTCCAGCGACAGCAAAGACAAACCTCAGTCCAGCTTCGACTGCATTCATCAGTTTGTTTCAGGGTAAGCAACCACAGTCCAAAGTAGTTTCGTGGGCTCTTTCCAAACAGAGGCCAAGCACAAACAGGACTCATTTATGCTTGTCAGTGCTCCAAGCTCATGCTTGACAAGAAACCAGTCAAAGAGCCAGTTGGGAGGAAAAGACCCCAAGGAGTATTTAGTATTCTAACGATATTATCAGTATTAACAGTACACTCAAAGCTAAAGGTTAAAGGGTTAAAGATATCTTATAGAGTTGTACCTCCAAGGTTGAACACGATTCATAAGTAACAACGCTGGTTGACTTCCAATTTGTAGGATTATTACATTCTTAAAGGCCATAAATGTGTGAAAATAAGGCAACCACTGTAATATTAATACTTTAATATCATAAAACACTCTACCTTTGATAACAAGTAACCATAGCAGCTAGCCAGTCGGTGGCTAGCTTGCTAGCGGCGGATGTTAGCAGCCAACTCCTTTGCCTGTAATTTGCAATCTCTTCCTCCTTGAAATCTTTACTATGCTGATGTCACACACAATGATTGCTTGACCTTTGTCTACATGATGCGTTTAAATTCGCAGAACTGATGCTTCCCATGAAATATGTCAAAGAACAACTCTAGTACAGGGTGTTCGCAAAGTCACTGTGTCCTTAGTCTAGACCTTAAAGATGTGATCATGATTAAAAGTGCACATTAAGCTTTAATGCTGTATGTATCTACAGCTACTTAGGTTAAAGATATAATTATCTGGTTTTGGACTAAATGCAAATGAAATTAATTCAACTGTTGTTTTCCACTGAATAACTTAAAGAGACAGTTGTGTTGTGATACCAAAGACCTCAAAACCAGTCACCAGCATGCATCTAAGTGCACTAAACTGATGCTTGACAAGAAACCAGTCAAAGAAGAATTTGCGGTATTGCCGACGTGATGAACGGACAGCGCTCAGCCACAGAGCTTGACACCTATTTGTCATTGTTCCACGAAAGAGAGGGCAAGGATCAGCTGGAGGGCCAGGGCAGTATCCAGGACAAGATCACGGTTTGTGCAACGGATGACTCCTACCAGGCCACACGGGAGCGCATGTCCCAGGTGGAGAAGGACATCTGGAGCCGCTCAGCTATCGAGATAAAACCAGGGCCAAGTGAGTGTTGTGTTCTTCCAGCATTTGATATTCGTACATGATATTGACAAAATTATTCGCTCACCTGCCTTGACTCACTTATGAATATAAGTGGCACCCCATTCATAATCCATAGGGTTTGATATGACATACTGTAACAGTGTGGCTGAAAAAGGGATAATTCAGTGACGTTAATGTTCCTAGAAAGCTTCTCAACTACTGCTTCTCGCAATCCCATCCTGCTGAGATATCACATAATTGATCAAAGGAATTTTGACCAGATTGTTCTGGCACCCAATATGCCCGCCAACACTATATAACATGCTTTGGTTTATCTGCTGTCACGTCTTGTACCGATCAAGATTGCCTAAAAATGTAATTTCAGTGACTGCGATTTAATCCGCTTGATAAACTACTCGGAACTCGGAAGTATCTTCTGAAGAAGAGGCTGTAATTAACTGGAGCGAATTGGAAGTGAAATGGAGATCATCCTTTTAGTTGTAAAGCGTAATATATAATAAATGAATGCATGCTGTGCGGAACATGCCTGTAGCACAATGTTGGATAATTGCATTACAAGCAAGCAAGCTCTTGGAACCTTTGCCCGCAAATTAAATATAATGCTTTTATGCTAAAGGAGTGAGAGATCTGAGTTGGTGCATAAGCGTCCTAATAAATGGATCATTGTATGTGTTTTTTGCAGTACACGCCCAGTTGTTTGGTGGTGGGTGACTCTTCTTTTTAAAAGGGGTAATATTTCGTCGTCGTTAAAATGTCAGAAATAAACAATGATTGGTTGCAAAGCTGATATTTCAATAACAGAGCATGGTCACGATGTTTACTAAACATTATGCTAGTACTAACCGTGAATTTAGGAGGAAAATATTTGTGCACATTGGTTTGGTTAGATTTATACCACTTAGCCCATGCTGCATCTCCACTCATATTTTCTAAGGGCAATTAAGTGTCACCATGATGCTATTTATACATCTATGCAAACTCTAGACAGAAAGGCTTAAGTTAGAAACCAGAACAGATTTTTTTTTTCCTTCGGTCTGCAAACAGCTGCAGATGTTGGCCTCTTGCTAAGGTTTGAAATATCTTGGCGATTGCTATTTTTCACATTTAACCCCTGTTGAGCCATAAAATACCTTCCAGTTATCTGAGGTGCAATACGTCTGCTTTGGGATCTTAAATTTCCTCTGCAGCTGCATTATATTCATATATCAAATAGTGCTTCTTTGAAATGTGGTAATGCCGTTTTTTGTAGTTGTTGTCTTTTTTAAAGAAAATGGAACCCACAAAAGTCTGTACGAAGATTTTACTGATTATATATTGATTGCATGACCATGCTGTCATATGTAACCACAAGTGACATTTGACTCATTTTTGCCAGTCAAACGGAGCCAGGCAGTCACATCTGTGCCCACACAGGTTTTCAATGTGACTAATTTATGTGAAGCAGGGCACAACATCCTTGGCCTCAAATTCAGTCTTTGATTACCCTACAGACTACACACACACAAAAAAACAGCTGTATCATGCGCTGTCATCTGTGTGTGCATAAAAATGTCCACATTTCAGCTCACAAGAACTCCATTTCGAACTTGAGAAAACACATTCCTGTTTTCTATGCCTGGTGAGCCTATTGTGCGGTTTTACGAGTGTAAAAAAAAGAGTCAATTTAAGACCATTTCGATGTAACCATGTAAATAGTCAAGATTGCCAAGTTGAGAGTGCAGGGGAACCAAATGCATTTTTCACGCCTTGGTCAACCCTCGATCATGTGGTTCCTCGGAATGTACCGTACTGTCTTCGACCTATAGCAACCTCCAAAGTATGGCTTAAAGTTGTAATGAGATTATGGACTGTAGATATCTATAAGCAGTGCCTGCCCAGGTCCAACTGAATTAGTGGTGCAACAGGCAACAAGAAAGGGCCTCTGTTTGCTCGTTGCTTTAACTTTCCAGGCTCCTTTATTTACCCAGCAGTGGGATACTCTTGAGCTGTTGTCGCAAGACTTGGTTCACTGCATTCATATGTTTAAGTTGCTTTTTCAGAATGTGCTTCATATAATGCACCAGTCCTTGTTGCATAATCGTGTGCCTGTTAACACATACAACGACTTGTCAGTCATGCTGAAGGCATTTGTAAAACTGGACACAGGACTGTTGGTGGATCTGTTTACAGATCAGTTCTTATCTTACCCCAGCTTGAGTTTTCTGTATAGCCATCAATAAACATCTTTAGATTATTTCTGTAATACATCTATCACTGACCCAACAGGCTTAAATTTCACAGATGATCTATTGAGACTTGACTTCCTGTGCCTTTGTTTTGATCTCAGGTAAGTGCATTAAGGTCCAGAGGAAACAGGGTCTGGTTTCTGGCTCAGATAGCAGCAACAAGCACTCCCCCAGCAATAAGAGGAGCCTAGTTCCCAGCCCTGTGGCACACCGGCCCTTGAGGGACCGCATCATCCATCTCTTGGCCTTAAAACCCTACAAGAAACCTGAGCTACTGCTGTGGTTGGAGAGAGAACGGGCCAGTCCAAAGGACAAGACTGACCTGACCTTAGTACTGGATGAGGTGAGACTAACGCCAAACGACATGTTCAAGATAAGAGGAACATATTGGTACTACTATGTCATAAAGATAGCTTCAGAAAAAAATAGAAACCACAAACAGGCGTATGAGCTAGAAAACCATGCTGTCGAGGTGTCTATGTCAGGCTTTTTGCTGGTTTTCCATTGTTTTTGTCACGCTGCAATCAATACCATATCTTGGGGAAACATTGTTTTTTTGACAGATGAGAGGAGGGGTGTCCTCAGCTGGGTTCTAACTACTTCCAGGAATGAAATTGTGGGTAGATTAGTTTCCGCATGGTTGTTTAGCATCAAAACAAGGCAGTCAGGCATGGTTTGTGTTGCTTTCGAGACATTCTGAGAACTGTCTTTATCATGCTGCTTTATTCATGCAGGGAATGAACTGTTGTTTTTCTCAGGTTGGCAAGCTGAACCTTAAAGACAACAGCTATTCTCTGAAGGATGAGCTCTATAGACATGTCCAGAGAGATTGGCCTGGTTATCTGGAGGAGGAGAAGCAACTCATTCACAGGCTTCTAATCAGGTGGGCTTTCAGGGTGGAAAGTTTTAGGGACTCTGTGTACCCTTTGCCTCATTCAGGGACTTGGAAATGTGTTACTTATCGGTGTTAAGCAACATTTGGGCAAGTGAGATTTAATATTAATAAGGCACAATTTAAAAGAAAAACAACTGGCTAATATAGAGCAGCTTTTACCAAACACTAACTTGTCTTTATTCACTACCAGCTGTTTTCAAAGCATAGTTCCCTATATTTGGCAGCCGTTTTAGAGCATTTTGACTTATCTTTTGAATACCCACGGGATATTGTGTACTATGACAATATGAGCAGTAAACCTACCCAAAGAAAGAGTACACTCTTCTTTCACCAGAAAAAAAGTTGGGTTTTTTTTTCTAGCTTTTTCCATTTAGTAAATCAGCAGTGGAAAATAGATTGGTTTCACCACCACTTTCTGACCAAAAGGTGGGGAAAAACAAGCTTTTTGTGAGAAGGAACATGTCAAGCAGAACAATGACTTTGATGCTAATATTTTTTGCTTTTGTGACACCTCAAACTATAAAACAACAACACACAAGACTGAGAAAGGGATTTTGATGGCAAAACAATTTATTTACAGATATACAACTAAGAAACTCGAGTTGAACCTCAGTCACGTTTAATCATTTTGTTTTTCATATTATTGATTATTGACTATTGATTATTTTACTCGGAATATTCGAAGCTCCTTTTTCGATGCCAAAGTAGCGTTAAGTAGAATAATGCAGCGTGAAGGCGGGATGAACTGTAGTTCGGCTTCCCCCTTAGCCGATGTCATGTTGACTGCTAACTTGTTGACTGAAGCAGCAGCACCTCTGGTGGCTGTAACCAAATAGCGTTGGCAATGATAAAATTTTGAATCCATTAAGTAATTATGAGAAACTGTCTCCAAACCTTTGACAGGTAGTGTTTATACAGTGTAGACACAATCCTACATTATGTAATTTAGTTTGTTTGCGTCCCCGCGTAGAACCGATTTGGGTCTCGAACTGAAAATGTTTTGGTATGCGTTTTAGATGACCACTTAAAGCACTGTAGCATTCTGTGCTGAAATACAAATGGGATAATGATCATAGGCAAGGTTCTGAGGTTACTCCGGTAAAAAAAGAAATGTTCAACTCTTGCCTCCAAGTTCTTTGCAGATGTTATTGCAGATGAAAAGACCAAAGGATGGATGTGTTTTGGCAGGAATAGCGTTGCTACAGAAAGGCCACTAAACGACTGCAGAAGAGTGTTCTGATCACGCAGAAAGGGGGAGCATCTAAATGACTCCTTCTCTGCGCTGATGAATCTCTTAATGGACACATCAAAGTGGAGGAAAATATCCCTTGTACTTTGTTGCCAAATGGTATTAGCATGGAAGGCTCAGGCTCGTGAGGCTGAGCTTTACAGGGTACACTTTCTTCCCTTCATGTGCCTGCCAGTAAACACGCGGGCCATGTACTTCCAAAGTGTTTTGGCTAATTGCCCGACCCCCACGACCCCTTGTTAGCAAACCCTGCTAAGAGCAGAAAAGAAAACAAAACAGTATGACTGCTATAATTAAATTGTACTCCAATTGTGATGATGCAAAAACAGTAGGCTCCTTATGATTCTGGCACAGTGGGTTCTAAATCAGGATTCATCATGTTCAGATAATTTTGGAACATCACTCAGAACAACGTGACGATTACTGTAAGTGGGGGGGTGACTTGTTGCTGGGGTCATTTTTACACGGAAGGAACTGTAGGAAGCAGATTAAAGAAGCAGACAGTTCGTTCCTGCAGGGGTTCCAACATCTGCTGCTATTGTTCTGCTCACTGGACCGTGTTCAGTCTATGTGGTCGCGTCTTGTCGATTGTATCGCCCGAGATGCAAAACAAAACATACCACAGAAAATACATTCTGTGTGCTATTCATTCTTGTGGTACCTCTGTCAAAGTAGGCCTGCAGCTATCAAATACTTTTAGAATCGATTATTCTGCAGATCATCCCATTGATTACTCAAGTAACCACATGAGGATAAGCAGAACAGAAAATGGGTGCTGGATAAACAACAATACCAAATAAAAGAAATTATGCGAAAGATGCAGGTGTTATTTTTGTGTACTTGGAGTCGCCATCCGTACGTTCCACACTGTAGTATCTGTGACTTTGAATGTGTGTGGCTTTGAAAGGCGGGGCCTAGCTCGGTGAGTGACATGAAAGTTTGCGAAATAAAGTGTAGAGTTGGCTTTTGTGAGCTCAGATTAGCAGCTGGCTGTGAACAGGCTAACCGTTAGCCAGTCTGCGTCTTGAGTGCCTGGGCGTCACTTGTAGCCTGGCAGCAAGCAAGTGTATGCTCATTTTGTCTCCATTTGTTCAATAAAGCAATTGAAAATGCAGCGGCGACAATATGTTCTAACTAGCGGTGGTCAGCTATGTTAAGTTAGCTTAAGATGTTTACTTTACCGTCGATGTCCAGTTGTGTAAGCCAGTTCTGCTTTGGAGTGGACACGTCACACTTTATCTTTTTTTTGAAGAGAGATGATCCCAAATTTTGGACATTGTCTGTCCTTTACACACTCTTTTCTCCTGACTCCTGCTTATTGCTACGTGAGTCTGCAGTAATATTAGACCATGTGGAAAACAGATCACTGCTGATCAAACTTTGAGGCAAAGATTTTGCTTAGACCTTTTTTTTTTTTGTAATCTAGTTATTCAAGAAGTTATTCATAATAATAGTTAAAGCCCTGTGTCAATATTTTCTGGAATGTTTTCAGTAGGAATGACCACTATTTGTCCACCTTCCTCACCATAAATCCACCGTTGCCAGCTTTATGCCCCATATTCTGCCTCTTCCCGTTTAGCGTGACAGCCCATTGACCCGGTCGTTACTGTCCAAGTGATGGCGCTGTGTTCTTCATCTTGTCTTCAGGAAGCTTCAGCCACTCCACAGCAGTAGCCAGTTGAAAAGTCCCCAAGCCCACCAGTCATCCCACAAAACACCCGGGGATTCTCCTTCCCAACTCAGTCCTGCAAAGACGCTTTCTGTGGTAATTGTTCACCTTGAATTTTATGTATTTTCCCTCGCTCTCTCGACATCTCTCAGATAATAAAGAAAGAGGGAAGGGAATTTCCTCTGTTACAAGCACAATAGCATATTGACTCAAGCGGTACTTTAACCCTAACTACAACAATGACAGGAATTAAATGAGGACATTGTGAGACTTTATTATAATATATATAAGTGCACATTTAATAAATCAGATATTAAATGTTAAGTTTGGTTGTTGTTTTCTTTGCATGAAACCCAGCAAGTAAATCCAACTGAATCCTTAAAGCAAGTTACGATGTGTATTTGTCAATGTCACTTAAAGGCTCCTTTGAGACTTTCCCATTTTGCCCAGAAAAAAGTCGAGATTTTCCATAGAACTTCATATTTATTGTATTAAGTCGATGTTACGCTGTTAGAAATGTATATTGGTAAAGCTCCCACACTTTTTTTTTTTTTTAATGACTGCAAGGAGACAATTTATATTCAAACCGCAAAATATGTGATTCTGGTGAGGACACCAAAGGCGCTTCACAGTGAGATTAACCCATGTACGTACGTTATGTCCATTTTGCTGCTAATATTCAAACTGTGGTGTTCTTTCCTGTAGAAACGCCCTCTGCCTTTGGATCCATCCAACTGTCAAACCCCCAAAAAACAAAGACTAACAGACCACTGCTTGCCACGGCAGTCTCCCTCCCACGGCACCAATGGGGCCCAAAGTGCCTCCGGCGGCCCACACGACAAAACCAACAATCATCTCCCGGCGTGTCTGAACGGTCTGCACTCGCCCCACAAAATGAGCAGTTCGTCTACTACTCCCAAAGCGGAGAGGACAGAGCCGTCTTCTAAGCCGCTAACCCCCAAGTCCCCGCACATCGACACATTGTCGGTTTGCGCTGACCAACAACTGCCCAACGGTCAACATAAAAAGAAAAAGTCCAAAAAGCACAAAGAGAAGGAACGGGAGCGCTTAAAACCGGAGTGGATGGAGACCAGCCCAGATTTGAAGAAGAACCAAGAAAATCTCAAAGGTAAAGGTGCCAGAGTTGAATTATGTTTTCATCAGTCACAGCGTTTGTAAGTGTCGTAACACGTCATCAGTCCCCAGCCTGTTGATGATTGACTGCGGAACAGCTGGGTGACCTACGGTCCAACGAGTCCGCAGGCCGCCATCGCCTCCTACTCGGCGCTTCTGACGTCAACGCCTACCTCGGATCATATTTCCTCTATCAGAAGCCGCGATAAATGATTCTATCGGACTTTTTATATGACAGTCGCCTTATTGCATTTGCATTGGCTCAATTGGCTCAACTGTGCGCTTTTTTTTAGGAGAGAAAACACCTGTCAGACGAACCACAAAAGAGGACCTGCCGGACTATTTATTGTGAGTTTTCAACACTTGGACATTCTTTTTTTTTTATTATTATTATTATCAGGTTGAAAACTTGCATCACTGTTTCCACATGAGTTGTCAGTATAATCTGCCACTACCTAAACACCCCAAAGCTTTGGGCTCGCCTTCAAAACATTCACATAAAATCAAAAGGGGGGGAAAAAACATTCACAAATCTTCCCAGAAAATAGCTTTGTAAACGAATGATCCTGTCTTGCATTTATCCATCTGTTCAACTCATCACGAAGTAATGACCGCTTTACTCCACTATCCTACAACACCACCTACTGAACAATTTCGGGGAAACAGCTTGACGTTACCTTAAAAAAAATAAAAATAAATCAAAAAAATAAAAACCTAATAGTTTTGCTTTCCTTTTTCAGAAAATACAGCTCAATTACAGCAGTGGAACAACGTGAGCAATACAAAGATGACTTCTGTTCCGAGTACGACGAATACAGAGCTCTTCACGACCGCATCGGGGCCATCACGGAGATGTTTGTTCAGTTAGGCTCAAAGATCAACACGCTTGCCCCGGGGACGCAAGAGTACAAGGTACTGCCTCAGCCCACCACCTTAATCCGGCTCCACTTCTTGGGAAAACACACATCTGATAAGCACCACTATTGTCTTTCTCCCTTTATAAATGTTTTGCAGCTCATGGAGGAGCAAATACTACAAAAGTACCGAAAGTATAAGAAGGTATGTATCACTTATACAACACAGACAACATACACTTGGGTAACAACTATGTTTGTAAACTCTCAAAAACACTGAAATTCCAACTGTCCATCCATCCATTCTCTCAATTGTCTTCTTTGCAATTATTCAAGATTTGCCTTGACATATACAAAAAGCACCAGGTGGCGCTGTTTCCTAACATTATAAACTGCATCAAAGTCAACAAATGCTTAACTTAATCGAATATAACCAGCGTTTGAAGTTGGGTGATAATGGGGAGGAACATCTCTGGAAATTATTCAAAGCGGGTCATGTTCCACCATCTTTTTTACATAGTTTATTCGTGAAGAGTCAAAAGTTCAATCAAATTTTTCAGCCAACAACAGCAGAGGGAGGATGAAAGCGTTCGGCTAAATCTACATCATTAACAATGAGGAAAATATTCTACCATTACAATCGATTATTTGGTAAAAAAAAAAAAAAAAAATTAAATAAATTATTATATGGGAGAATCTCTATGTTCAGAATAGAGTGTTACAAATAAAACATATTAACGCTAAATGGACAGGTCCTCTGCCGGTTGCAGCCAAGTAGCGAAGACATGATTAATCAACAATCAGTTATACATGAAATAACACAATTCTTAGTTATTAATATATCAAGTCATTCAAGTTCTTGTCTAACCTACCATTTTTCAAATTTCCACTTTATTCCAGTGAATTCTCATGGTAAGGAAAGTTCCCAGTCATTTAAAACCCTGGATATAAAAAGTCTACAACCCCCCCCCCCTTGTTCAAATGCAAGGTTTTTACATATTTAAAACACAAAACAATTGATTTTGAAACATTTTCTCCATTGATGTGATCTATAACCTGTACAACTGAATGAAAAAAAAAAGAAGAAATATTTCAGAGAGGAGAAGTAAAAATATACTGGGACAATGTGGTTGCAAATGTGTGCACACCCGAATAACTGGGGATGTGGCTGTGTTCAGAATTAACCAATCACAATCAAACTCATTTTAAATGTGACTCGGCACACACCTGCCACCATTTAAAATGCCTCGGATTAACCCCCAGCCCCACACAAAAAATAAATCTGTCATTCTAGTAGGCTTTTCCTGACATTTTGTGTTTTGTTTTTGCTTTCTCGCAGAAGCCTGAAGGTTTTGAGCTCACACTGACTGCTATTTGGAAATGTTGATAATTCCCCCCACTTTGAAAAATGCCCCAGTTCCAGCTGAAGGAAAAACAGCCGCAAAGCATGATACTGCAGCCACCTCGCTTCACAATCTGTATTGCGTTCTTTTGGTGATGAGCGGCGTTTGTTTGCGCCAAACAAAATTTCCCCACATGCGTTTGGGAGATTTCAATTTTTTATTTTTTTTTCCTTTTGTAGGATAAGTCTTGGCACTCTACCCCATAGTCTGCTATTGACAAAAAGACAGCAGGAGATTAGTGTCAAATCTACTACACTGCCATTACTTGCCATAAATTCCTGCAGCACCTTTAATGTTGTTGTCGTCCTCTTGGCAGCCTCCCTTACTAGTTTTCTTCTCATCTTTTCATCCATTTTGGAGGAACATCCAGTTCTTGGTAACGGGTCACTGTTGTGCCATATTTTCTTCACTTGATGACTGTCTTCACTGTGTTCCACGGTATATTTAGTTCCTCGGAAATTCTTTTGTGGCCTTCTCCTGACTGACAACTGAACTTTATTTAGGTTTCATCGGAGGCACTTTAAATGGTGGCAGGCATGTGCCGACGCCCATTTAACATGAGGTTGAATGTAATTGGGTTAATTCTGAACACAGCAACATCTCCAGTTATAACAGGGTGTGCACATTTGTGTGAACCCATTATCTCAGTTGTTTATTTTTACTTGCCTTCTTGAAATGATTTATTTTCTCCCCCCTCCCCCTCCAATGGAATTATACAGGGTATTGGTCACATTGTGGTGGAAAGAGTTTTGAAATTATTTATCTTGTTCCCATGTTTTTTATTTAAAAAATGACTGGCGATTGAACGGGATGCCTAGTTTTTATATCCACTGTACAAGGCCATGCAGTTTTAAACACGAAACGCTAAAAGATGTGTACTATATGCTCTTGATTGAGGCCCGTCATACTGAACTCTGACTTGTGCCCTCTCTCTTTTTGTCTTCCAGAAATTTCCCGGCTACAGGGAAGAGAAGAAGCGTTGCGAGTACCTCCATCAGAAACTGTCCCATATCAAAGGTCTGATCTCAGACTACGACCGGGCGCGGTTGCTCTCCTAGTACAAATGGCGGCTACTCTCGAAACAGACTGAAATGAGAAGGGACCAAAAGACTCGCAGCGGGCCCAGAGACTGACCAGCTGGGTGCCACAGTCGCTGAAACATGACTCACTTTACACCTCCGTGTGTTAATGGAATCAAGGAGCAAGATGGTTTCAAAGGTGGGACCCGGACCACTGACTCGAGATCAAAAGTTGCCCTTTAACGTGATGCTTTTAGTGCTGTAAAGGCAGCAAATTGTCCTGCTGTAAACTGACTGGGCAGATGTGCAAGTGAAAGCCAAATCTTATTGTTGTTGTTTTCCTGAATTCTATAATTGATCGTTCCTGCCGAAATGTTTTATTCTATTCTTTCCCATGCCAGAGAGCAATTTATGAAACGTATTATATTGATGGTACAATCAGTCTTAGGGGAAAACAAATGCTACTAGTATGTACGTGTCAAGCAGAGGAATCTCTTTACTTGCTGTTTGCTGACAGGACACATTCAGTCACTTTATTAATTAATGACAAACTTACCAGATTGAGTTGTTCTTATGACTTCAAAACAAAGGCAATGCAAAACTTGCCACCTAACACTAATATTTCCGCAGCAGTGAGACCCTACAAAGTTGTATCGAGATAAATCAATGCCTTGAGATACGAGTGGCCCCACTGTAGACATTCAATATAACAGTACTCACAATCATATACTGTATTCTTTATCCTCTGCGAGGAGCTGAGATGTCTATACTGTACAGACATCCATGTACACTATTATCAGTCTAGCTGTCTTATACCGCCCCCAGGTGGCCAAGAGGGGCAGCAGCACAATGGCCATTCAATTAATGCAAAATGTGTGTGGGGGGGGGGGGGGGGGGGGGGGGGAACTTTGATTCTATTAAATTATGTATGTCATTAACTTGTGTCTTTTTATAAAGTGCAAAATTATAGAGCGCTATTTTTATCTTTAAAAAAAAAAACATTACCCACTTTTATTTTATTTTTTTTTTTCCCCAGAGAGGATGTAATGGATTGATGGCATTTCCGTTGATTTCAATAGGGAAAGACGATTTGCATTACGAGGGTGGCCACAGAATAAATTAAACTCGTATCTCAAGGCACCACTGTATTTGCTAGTTTGTGACAGGGAATATCATCATGTTGATTTGTACTTGAAATTAACAAAATCTGTCCTAAGTTTACTCTCAAGCTTAGTGTCAGCCACATCCACATCATGTGGCCACCATGAATTGCCTTTTTTTTTTTCCCCTTGTATATCACAAACACATCAGCTCTCGCTTATCCCTCGTCTCCTGCTATCAACAAGTTTGTTTACTGGCACACAGTTACGCTATGATACAAGTCAAGCCGTGTTTATCAGTGTACAGATTGTTTGCCATTTCTCAACTCATGGGAAGTTTTGTCCGGAATTTAGCTGAATGGCGGACATTAGCTGAATGTGACGCCTTATTACGCAAAATTTGGGACTGTAGACAGGACGGCACTCAGTTCAAAGCGCAATAGGTTTAATTGGGTGTAAGGAGCAGGCTGACCTCTAAGAGGTGCGATCAGGCTCCGGTGTTTTTGATGCTCAGCAGGACATTTTAAATGCTCATTATTGTATTTAACCTTGACATGAGGCAGCCTGAAATGTTGGCATCAGATCGGGAGTGCTTTCCAAACCTGTTTCAATATTGCATTTGTCTTAATGATAGCTTAGGATGGGGAAAGACAAGCTAGCCTTAACATGCACGTCAGATTTCCAAAATTCTGGCATCTCTGTCCTGAAACAACCCAGTTTCAAGTCTTCTCCTATTACTGGTTTGGATAAAAAGTTTGAAAGGTTCATTTACAAACTGCATAGTTAGATGGAAGTTTTCATTTCTCTGTACGTTTTCTCTCTCTGGTTGTTGTGACTCATCTGACGCAATATTCTCAACGTAAAGAGCTTTTTGCTTTCCGTCCAATCCTGTCAAGACACATCATTTTTGCAGAAACGTACATAACGTACTTTTTTTTTTTTTTTTTTACACTAACATTCTCATTCAAGTAATCAGACCCACAGTTTACAGGAGCTATAAAGTCTACACACCTTTGTTCAAATGCTATTGTGATATATATATATATATATATATATTTAAAATTCTATTTATTTTTAAATCACTCTGTCATCAATCAGGAGAAGGGTACAAAATAATTTCCAAGGCATTAAATATGGTCAGGGATGCTGCCAAGAGGCCGACCAAAACATTTGAAAGAGGTGCAGGAATTTCCGGCGAGTGCGGGCTGTTTAGTACATGTGATAACAATCACCTGTCTTATATATGTCTGGTCTGTGGGGGTACGGTTGCAAGACGGAAGCCTTATCTTACAAAGTCATGAGAAGATAAGGCTGCATTCTGCAAAAACAAACTTGAAATCTCCCAAGCATTTGTGGGAAATGTATGCTATAGTCTGATAAAACATTCCAAACAGAACACTTTTAATCTCCAAAAGATCACCCTTCCTACAGTGAAGCATGGTGGTGGACGAATTTTTCTTCACTTGGCACTTGGGCCTTAATCAACATGGAGGCAAATATGAACAGTTCCAAATACTAGTCAATCTTCAGGCTTGTGCTCGAAAGCCTACTAGAACATCAGAACTTCATTTGGGGTTAATCAGAGGCACTTTCAACGGTAGTATGTTTTTACTTTGAATGCCATTGATGAATTCTGAACTCAACCACATCCCCAGTTATGAGGGTGCACACTTGTGCATTCACATTACCTTAAGCTAATTTACCTTCCCTTCTTGAAACAGTTTCTTTTTTATCAATTGAGCTGGACAGGTTATAGGTCATAATGCTGGATGATTTATCTTGGTTTTAATTTTTTTTTATAGCACAAAAACCTTCCATTTTACAGAGCTGTGTAGACTTTTTATATTCACTGTATATACTGGAGGGTTCTTTTCCATGTTGGTTTTAAGTTTTGAGATATTTGAAGAATGTGGGACTTGTGTCTCGGCACATATGAAAATGAAAGAATATTTATTAGCGCTGATAATTAATCCTGATTATAGCATATTATTTGGAATGAGATTGGATCCATGTAGCATATTTCCTATCAACATTGACTCTGCTGTGCTGGCACTCAAAATTATTGTGGTTCATTTCTTAATAAAGAACAGTGTACAGTCAGCTCAGAAGACAATTTATTAATATTCCACAAAATATTTTTCATTCAAAACAGAATGGTACACATTTCTTGACGCAAAGCTAAGAGTAACTCATCATTTCCATCAACCACTCAAGGAAATTTAGTTCAATACATGTGTAATTAAAGTGCAAGATTACTCAGTAATTATAAGAAAATCCAAGATTGTACCATGTTGGTTTTGAGAGAAGTGATGAAGGAATGTTTTTTTTTTTTTTTTTTTTTTTTTAATTACTACTCCTCAGCAGCACAATACAAAAGGTGCCTTTTCATTGACAAGGAAATTCAAGAACTTGGGTCTGTAGTTTCACACTGTTGCCACTATAAAAGTGCTATGTTGTTGAGTACTGAAGTTAATATCAGATGCCTTGTCAAATGCAATAAGAGCACCAGGTTTAGAGAGAAGCCTTCCAGCATTTAAAACAAATGTTATACAGTGACTAATGTAAGGAACTAGCATACATACATTTTCAAAACAATAGAATGAGTCCTGAGTTTTGTTATTTCTGCCTAGGAAACGCTTTAGTTTTCTCCACATTGGTTACAGGTGTGCTTTTTTGGTACTGGAATGACATTGACACAATGAAATGTGAAGTTAAATATTTTGTCTATCGTAAATCCCTGCAAATGATCTACCGAGGAGAACAAATGTCTTATTTATTTCTGTATGTTATTTTGTTGTTCCTTCACGGGATTTCTCTTTGCATAGTCATTTGTTTTCTTTCTACAGTAAAACCTGCAAGTATGGTGAAAGGGAAATGGAATATATTTTTGCAATTTTTGATGGAGAGTGTGTTATGCAAATGTCATCTTCATGAGAAAAGAAAAAGCTTTCAGGAAAACAAATGTATTGTTGTCTCATGAAAAATTGCAAATAAAGCTATTTTCAATGGAGTACGTGGACAGTGTGACATTTATGGAGACGTCCGTGTGTGAATGAGACAAAATACCTTTCGAACGCTTCCTTTAAATAAAAATTGTTTGTCATTTTACTGAATTTTCCTTTCCATGTTTTAAAGGTCATTTACACATGTATTAAACAACACTAACACAGTGTTAAGACACAAAATGTATTAAATCAGGTAAAAGTTCACAAAAACAGAAAATGGAATGACTAATTACTAATTGCTTTTCTGGGTCTGCTCCAAATTACATTTGAGACCGGATCCTCAATATTAACTTATGGAGGCACTTTTGGCACTATGTATTTCATCACCTTTTTCACACCACTGTATCACAGAGCAGATCAGAGAAGTGGCGTGACGTAAGGTTAGACAGGACATACCCCTTTTATTTATAAAATAAAAAATAAAAAAAGCTGCAGTTAGCGTAAATGTGACCTTATATACTGTCGGAGTTGAAGGACCTACGATTTTTTGTTGTCGACGCTAAGGTGCCGAGAGTTGAGTCGATTAATCAATGATGTCACTGACATTTTTATACAACTGCCAACTCGCTGTGTGCTTTCACCTCCAAACACAAGCTCTTTCACTGACTTTGCCTTGGTCGCAATGGCCCCACCCCCGACTCGTGCATCCAATCACATTTAGATACCTTCAAGGCCTCGCACAAAGTCGAAACTTGTAAAACCCTTCACCAATTCGCATAACACGACTGGAGGGTCGCTAGATCGTTTGCTAATAGTATTGCAATAATGTTTTGTAGTGAACCAGCAGTTGTGTTACACAGTTTGCTGAAAGAGTTTTATAATAGTCAACTGTCTGCGAGACCATGAATGAGTAGGATTTGCGATTGTAAGGTGGAAGAAGAGCTCGCTGAGTCTGCGGGATGAAGGATTGAGCGAAACACTAGTTTTTAGCGTCATTAACTGTTCCTTCCTCTCTGTTTGGTGAATTTGTTGAGGATTTAGGCTGTTTGTCATCTAGCAATAGCGGATTCTTTTTCAGATGGGTGCTCATAGCGCTTTTGCTTTTTTTTATAGTTGAGTAGAGACTTGCATATTTTTATATTGCAAGTGATCGTGTTAGCAGTCTCATTTTTAGTAAAATATTTCCAGACGCTTGTGAGTTTGCTGCGGCGACGGACCTGTTGATTTCAGCAAGGCATCCGTGTTGTTAATGCCAAAACAAGATTGGTAATTAATCGACTTCAAGCTGTAATCGTCATTGTGCAGTGCTAATATCGACACGTCGACTAGTCAGTTCAATTGCTGCTATACAGCATATGTAAGAAAATATATTCCAACAACCTCATCTTTCTATTCCATAAATATTGGTGTGTATTAAATACATTTAATCAAAATCAACGGTAACAGTTAAAAATCTCAAATTGTGTTGAATCAAGTAGTGACAGCTGATTCTCCCTTTGAAGCCTTCAATTCTGATGATTGTCCGCTCTCTAAGCAAAGCATATAAAATCAACATTACACCTCACCTTAGCAACACAGTAATTTTACCCATTTTAACTCTGGTATCAACACTTGTCTGAGCCAGGAAAAGCAGATTATGGTTTGATTCTCAATTTGGGCTGTATGAGGGTTACAATCCCGATGAGTGAGGACACTAAGCCACAAAATGAAACAATGCCTGCATTTGACGGGTAGATACCCAACTTGTCCAAGGGCATCGACAGATCACAAATGTTTTTGATGGTATCCAATACGACGGGCGGGTGGGATTTGAAGCTCTGCAGCAGCAGAAAGACAAAAGCATCCCAATGAGGGATGATGACTTCAGCTACCTCAGGACTCTCGTTGAGATGTGAAATCATTTTCTTCCTGAAGTGCTTATCCCTTGCCCTCTGCACTATTAACTGGGAGATGACGTAAACATCTCGGGTCAGGCTCATGACGAGCGAGAGGAGGTAGAATCGCGAGGCGTTAACGCTCCAGCGTTCCTTGTCGATAAGGCGGAGAAGTCCGACACTCCCGGCCCAAAGCGTGTTGTCGCAGATAAAGAAGAGCGCACGGTTGATGTTGGCTGCGGTAAGGCACACGCAAAGCACTCGGTCAGAGAGTCGCATGGTTCGCTTGGCAGCCTCAATGGCACTGATTGCATTCCCCAGCCTGAACACTGACAAAGAATGAAGAAAAAGAGAGAGTAAAAAAAAAAAAAAAAAAAATTCAAAGAGTAATGACAATTTCAGACCAACAATAATTAAGTAGGTCTGCAGCTAGGTCTGGGGGGGAAAAAAATAAAATAAAATAAAATAAAACAATTCCGCCCGGAACCAATGTTTGTGCCGCAGGAACCAATGTATCACACGAACATATTTTGCAGACGGACGCAGTGTTGGGCCAATGATAAACTTTGCCAAAAACGACAAAAGGAGCATCTGTAAGTGATTTTAAAGACACCGTTAGATGTGCAATGTACATACAACATGATAAGTATGAGTGAGCTAAATGGTAATTAAAATTTTTTACCTAAAATGGTCATTGCTAGTGCGCTAATTGCACTTGCTAACCATTTAGTATTTAGCTTTTTCTTTGTTTTTTTTTTTTTAATTAGAATTAGAGGTTAGCAGACTGGCTAACAGTTAGACAGTCTGTGTGTTGAGAACCCACGCATCAGTTATGGCCAAGCAGCTCGCGTATGAATGTGCTTATTTTGTGTTTATTTTGTTACTGTTTGTTCAATAAAGTGATTGAAAATGAACCGAGGGCTTTAACTCTAGCGGCGGTAGGCTATATTCAATTAGCTAACATCGATACCTTGTGTTGGCAATCATAGCTGTGCTGTTGCGGTACGTTAGTTTTGTTCTGCTTTGCAGTAGATACATTGCACTTTTTTTTCTGCACAGAAACAATCCCAAGCTTTGGACATTCTCTGTCTTTTATGCATTCTTTCCTCCTGGCTTTCTGCTATGGTGCCAACTTATTTCTACAAGGAGTGGTGTCTTAGTATGCCGTAACATTAGTCAGCATGTAAAAATGATCACAGTGAGGCTTCAAGGCAGAGATTTTGCTTCAACCTTTGTAATCAAATTATTTGTTGGCTTGTTTGGTATTCAATTACTCATATAGCGTGTGATTGCTTTCTCCTTTGTTTGAGATCAAACCCCCCCCTACAGCAGACATCATCCACCAGCACAAACTTTTAGAAATTTCAAGACATCTTGCCCACTGTGACCCAAAGTCGCCAGCCCAGACGTTAGAGGTTGTTGCACCTCAAGGCTGCGCTGACTGGGACGCTCAGGAGAGATAATTAAGTGCTTTGCCAACTGAGCTTGGCCTATTTCACTGTGACCTCATACGGCACCAGGAGGGACAAGGTCTTTGTTGGCAGACCCAGCACTCAGGCTGCACCTTAATTTCCACAAGGAGCTCATATCCAGTCCGCTACTGAATTTTAAATTGTACCAGAACCTTGAAGTCAAAAAAAGTGTGTAAAACTGAGCCCAAGTAGAAAGGCAAAAGCGTTCTCTCACGCTCACACAGAGCTCAAAGAGACTGGCCTCAAAGTCCCCTGCTGTTCATCACAATGCATTTATTCTGGCAAAGGTGAGTGAAACTTCACAAAGTAACAAGTATCCATAGCATATAGCAATGTTTTTTAAGTTTTCTCTCCTTTACTCGATTAAAGAAAGGGGATTCTCAAGACGTCGCAAAAGCGCTTCTTCTCATGGGTTTATAATTTGATTAGATAAAGGAATAACTCAGAAAAGTGTGAACTGCGGTGAGTCATGCATCGAGGTCAAAGGGCATTCAGCCATCCATCCATTTTCTATAGCGCCGCTCCTCGTTAGGGTCACGGGTGAGATGGAGCCTATCTTAGCTGACTCGATTTATTGTGTGGAAAATATGGGGCAACGTATAAAAAAAATGGCATCAGGATTATTCGCTGCGGTGGCTACATACAGTCCCGTCCAAAAATATTGGAACGGCAAGGTCAATTCCTTTGTTTTTGTTATAAACTAAAGACATTTGGGTTTCAGATTAAAAGATGAATATGAGACAAAGGTTCAGAATTCCAGCTTTTATTTCATGGTATTTACATCTGTGTGTTGAACAACTCGGAACAGATCCCTTTTATTTGAAGCCACCCACTTTTCAAATGAGCAAAAGAATTGGAACAGACATGATTAAATTAACTAAAAGTGAATAACATTTAATATTTGGTGGCATAACCCTTACTTGCAGTAACTGCATCAAGCCTGCGACCCATTGACTTCACCAGACTGCTGCATTCTTCGTTTGAAATGCTTTTCCAGGCCTTTACTACATCCTCGATCAGTTCTTGTTTGTTTCTGGCGGTTTCTCCCTTCAGTCTCCTCTTCAGGAGGTAAAATGGATGCTCGATTGGGTTAAGGTCCGGTGTTTGACTAGGCCAGTCTAAGAACTTCCACTTTTTTTTTTTGTTTGTTTAAGCAATTAATCTAAAAGGCAACACCTGAGCAACTACAAACACCCATCAGTCACATGTTCCAATACTTTTGCTCACTTGAAAAGTGGGTGGCTTCAAACAAAAGATGCTCTGTCCTGAGTTGTTTAACACATCTAGATGTAAATACCATGAAATAAAAGCTGGAATTCTGAACCCAAATGTCTTCAGTATACAACAACAACAAAAAGGAATGGATCTTGCCATTCCAATACTTTTGGAGGGGACTGTTTATCCATACCTTCCTATTTTGTTAAAATTATCTATGTCAAATCTGTACTTAGATTTAGGGGTGGGACCCAAAAACTTCTTTTAACTTCTGCCTACTCCTATTGATCATGCACATTGGTATCAAAGAACAATATCAACTGCTTCTTTCCAATTTTATTTTGTTTTGTTTTCATCTTTCAGCTTTATATGAACTAGTCAATTGTTCGCAAATGTTCAATTCATAATTGTTGACTAAAAATAAAAATGATTTTAGATTTTATGGCATGAACCTAGAACCCATCGAAATAAGTTAGTGTAAAACACAAACAAACAAACAAACACACCAGGGGCACCACACAAACAAATTAAAAACGCACAACATTCCACAACCAGAGGTTAATATATATATATATATATATATATATATACATATACCTATATACGTTTATGTAACAATATATTTACATTTGGCAATACAAAAGGCAAAAGTTCGGTGTCCCAAAGGAAAATGTCGAATACGAGTAGTAAGTGTTCGCCTGAATTTAAAACTTTGGAACAAACATTATTGATCATACTCACACTTTCGTCCAGCGCTCATGTTCGCCTCCAGACGGTTCAGTTTGCTCACAAGCTCCTTTCGCTGGGAGTTGTTTCCAAGAGCATACACAGACAGGGCACACGCATATTGGGTTGCTCTAAAATAATAACACGGGGGGAAAAAATACAATTGTTGAGAAGTAATACAATTGTGCTGTTAAAGTTAACTATACACCACGAATTAAATTTGTCGTAATAAAACTTTGACGCAAAAATGAAGTGACGACAAAGTCACATGAATATACCTGAACGTATACGTACCTGAAAACACGGTCCCTTCCCTGACTTTGGTTGATTACATTCTGCACCAGCTCCATGACTTAGAAAACAACTTGTTCCACGTACTTGCACGCTCCTTTAGGCTAATCTTATTTTCCTGTGGTGAGCACAATGCCCGGCAATTGTGTTCGGTATAAATGCTGTCAGGAATCACTTCTCAGTTTTAAGCTACCAGTTTAAAATAAATGGCAGTTAGTTTCAAATGTAAAAACGGTAATACGCTCATTTCATGCTGATCTGGCGAGCTTTCAAAGCAGGTACGTTTGGGCCAAACTCGTTTGTTCGACCCGGAAGTATTTACCGACGTAACGGAAGCCGAAACTGTTTTCGTCACGGACCATCCGCGTTGGTGTTGCCCAGGTAACAGTATAGTATATGCTCAAGATATCTCCATCCATACTTTTCCTCTTTTCTATCTCCCCTTTCTTTCTATCTTTCCTATTGTATCGTCTGTCTTTTCTTTTTTTCTATCTATCTAGCTTTCCCTTTTCTATTTATCGTCATTCTATATTGATCAATAGATTAAAAAACACAGGAAAGCAATCTAGGTACCAGTAGCTTTCTTTTTTCTATGTATCCATATCAATAATTTCCTTGTTATTTTTCCTATTTTCTATCCTTTTGTCATGAACGGATGGAGACTGGACCCAAGAGCAGGTGGAGGCTGAGAGGTTGTGATGAACAATTCATAGAAAAGGGGAAATGTAGATGGTCCTTGAGATGCGCTGGCGGGTTGCGGGGGCAGGGAATGCGTGGCAGGCGGCGACGAGGGCAGGCGGGTGGCTTGGCGACGAACACGGAGGGAACACTGAGGACAAAGAGAGACACAGAGGTCAGACAGGAGACGAGGAATTGAGTACCTTACTGGGGAGCCGTTGTACCGCTGGAGAAGCTATAATACTCTGGCAAGGTTTTCCAGGATCAGGCAGACTTAAATGCAGGTGGTAACGAGGGCTGATCGGTGACAGGTGCGCGGCCGAGGAAGGTGCTGGAAAGAGAGAGGGGAGGAGAGCGAGAGACAACGAGAGGGCGCAAATCGCCACCCATGCTCCAACAGCAGAACTGCAGGATGGCTCATGACATAGGCTAATGCCTATGAAAATCCTCCACAATGACACAATATCATTGGCTTTGAATTGTCGTGCAGCTTTTTGTAAATCAATCTTTGTGATTGCATACATTTTGAGCATCACGGAACACCATGTCGCTTGTGATCTTCTGCTTCTGTTGCTATGGAGATTACAAACAGCATGACCATTAGCTCTCCAATAACTCAGCTGGAATCGTTAAGTTACGAGTGAGAAATGGTTTCCATGTGTAAAAATGGTTTTGCTTCTTAGTGTGTGTAACTGCTGTATTTCTTTTGAGAAGCCTGGAAAGATGCGGTGTGAAGTATACAGTAGTTACTTTGAAAGACTTTGGTCCGGCACCCATGACAGAATCAGAATCTTCTTTATTTTCCAAGAATGTCCAAAACACACAAAGAATTTGTCTCCAATAGTTGGAGCCGCTCTAGTACGACAATAGACATTTGACAATAGACAAAATACGTAAACCTCATCCAAAAACAAAACATCAAACTAACTCACCATCACCCTTTGAGGACATGTGCATGTGTGTTTTTTTGCTCAAGAAAATGAAACTGGCAGTCATTTCCGATGATATCAATCTGTTTTGGAGCAACTGGTAAATAACTAATTGAACAGGCTTAACATTTACAATGTTCAGCCCCAGCTGTTTTTTTTTTTTTTGAGCAGATTGGGAAAGAAATTCCCTCTTAAAGCATCTCACGCTCCAGGATATTTGCTCTTGCTAATCATTCTGAGATGTCTGATAATTGCCTTTGCTGACTTTTATCAGAAAGGCCATAAATGCAGAACAGACGGAACATATTCATCCAAGAAATCCAGTAGTTCCTCCTGTTGAGTCACAGAAGTCACTTTTTATGAGACATTATTAGTTTCGCCAACATTTTGTTTCTGAATTGAAGTACATTTGTTTATTTTTTTCCCCTTGCTTCCTCTTGGAGTGCCGCGACCTGTCTCGCTGCCTGATGTGAGGACGCACACACACACACAGTAGATAAGAACCCTTTGTTTATGAGGTAAAACAGGTACATATCAGCAACTACTTAAAGTAGGGATGGGTATACAATAGTAATATACGGTATTCATCAATTTTGTTGATCGTTGAGAACCCTGTCAATTATCTGGATTCAATTGTAGATAAATCTCATGTTGAAGCAATTGAGTCAAAATGGAAAGCACGACTTAAAAAAAATCACTCAATCAATCAGACCAACATAACATCAGCTATGGGAACAACATCCACGCAATGGCGCAATTTCTCCAAGCAGAATTGTTCTGTTCCAGCCAACATGCCAACATGGCATCGAAACCGGATTTGAGAACATTTTCGAGAAAGACTGTCCCATCCCAAAAAGACAATTAGTCAATGAACTGGTTACTTTTCCCCAGAGTCGATAAAGGAACTTGCATCCTAAATGGCCATCCTCGCATAGCAGAGTCTCATTTACAGTACGTGCCATGTGCGGTGACTGTCGTGCTGTTAAATATATTTCAAGGTACATTTCATCCCAAATGAGCGACGCCGGGGTAGCGTGGCAGCCCATTTAGTTGCTCTGCCACGTGTCGGAAACAAATTGGCTACTGCTGAAATTTGCAGATGAAAAATCTAATTTTTGGCAAATGAGTTAGCCGCTCAAAGGTCAAAGGCACGGCGGCAACAACAGCCAGACTCTCAATGGAAGCCGATATGACTCTATCTTAATTTGGTGTGTGCCCTTCTAAAATGGCAGCGGCTTGGCCGGCCTTATCACATATTAAACAGTAAAGTCCCCGCTGCACTAATTTCCTCGGTGTAATCAAAATAAACACCGCTCAATGTGCATTGCTTTTCTTCTTCTTCTGTTTTTTTTTTTTTACGTTTGACTCAATTTAAAGCAATGCAAATCAGGTTTATGCAAATGTATTGGCTTGATGATGTAATTGCATGCAATACTTGCAAACGAATGTGTGCGTCTAATGCATTTTCTCCCCTGTCAGGCGGTACGTTCACAAGGCTTCATTAAGCTGTCTAAACATGCATGGATCATGAAAGTCAAGTTCAAATGTATTGTTTCCAAATCTGTTGGGTCTCTTTAATAGATCAGGTCGCTGCATTTCTTTACATAGTAGCCAACCGATGCAAATGGTGACCTTGGATTAGTTTTCTTTATGATGATGATGGTCCTGTATGTTCAATATATTCCAGTATACTCCATTTGAAAGCCACATTAGCCAAGTTTCACATCTCAAGCCTTGCCTGACAGTCAAGTTAGTCTCCATGCAAATTAGCATAAAATGAATGATGTCACACAGGAATGTCATATGGTATTGTAGTGGTTTCAAAAGACATCTAAACAACTAACCGTCAACTATGGCGAAGGTCAGGAGAAGATTTGGGCGACGTTCAGAGATTGATATTAACGTCATTCACTACTTTTGTTTTTCAAAATGGACCCAAATGCGTTTTCGTGCTATAGAAAATGGATGGATTGATGTTTGGGCTGAAACAGGTCATAGCTCACACATTCTGAATGAGAATTCATTTAGTTCTTTGATTGTTAAGCAATTGTGCTGCTATTAAAAGAAAACTGAAATATTGGCATGAATATTTAAACTTTTCCTATCTCTTTCTATAAACTAAACTGTCCCTTTTGTCACAAGAAAAGGTACTTCAAAATGAATGACAGTCGAAACAACAAACCTTTGGCAGCAAAGGCGAAATTTAAGTAATTTAGTGTTCGTCGAAATCAAATGAGACATCACTGACCACTAGGATGTTTTACAATATCAACCATTTCTTGACCTTCAGTAAACCCTGACAAACAATTGCTCATCAATTAATCGAATGTTATGACTTTGTGCACATTGAGTCGAAACATAGATAGCATGCGTTCCCTTTAAATGACAAATAGTTCAGATGAATGCCTTTGAGGATAAACAGCCATAAAAAGTGTGCAGTATATTTACTTATTCTAAATCAGCGGTTCTCAAACTTTTTACGTCAATTACCATCTAAAAAAAAATACATCATGACCAGCATTAAAATACAGTAGCGTAGTCTTGATTCCCCCAAAAATAGATTTCATATTATTGTAAGCCACTGTGACATTATGCAGGTTGAATGTAAACACTGTGCCAAATATTGGAAAATTACAAGTTCAATAAAAATTGGACCTAAAGAAATTATTAAATGCAAGTTAAATCCAACTAAACTGTACTTAGGCAATGATTCTTTCCTGTACCACTCAAGGGAACCCGTGTACTACTAGTGGTACCTGTACCACACTTTGAGAATCACTAATTTAAATGATTCAACCTCCATTGTAAATTACATTTATTTTCAAAACATAACAACTTTCAATAAATGGCAACTTTCAACAAATAGTGACCACACGTATTGTAAGTTATGTTGAGCTATTTAAATTGTTCTTTGTAGGTAAATTACAAATTACACTAAGTACCGTTTGTACATTTTGCTAATGAATCTCATTTGTAATTGACAATTTAAAAAAAAAAAACTCCCAAATACATGTTGGAAAAATGTCTTATGGTCTGATGAAACCACATGTGCAACCACATTAAAACTTTTGTTATTATTATTTACCCTCTCAAAAAGATTTTTTTCAAAAAGCTTTTGAAAGATTTACTGTATCCTGGTCTCATTTTAAAAATATATATATATATATATATCATCAAAACCAGGCATTTGAACACGGGGGTGTAGACATTTTATATCCATTCTATTGACCCTTTGGGCACCAAAATCTAATCATTTAATTTTTTTTCCTTTGTCCTACTGGGGGAAAGAAAGCCTTCCTTGAGAGGGGCTTTCTTGAGATGGTGTGCTCCTGATGATGTGACAGACTGTTTAACAGATGGATGGACAGCCCTAATAAATGATTGTTTCGGTCATGAATGCGAGGTGTAGAGTGATACATTATGTGCTGAAAACATCCATAACCAGCAGATTCTCCTCTAACTCAGAGCGTAATCATCTTCAAGGGTGACATGAGACGTTCCAATGGACGACACAACAATCGATAGATATTTGTAGCATATGACCGCACACACAATCACACACACACCGACACGCACGCACGCGCACACAAGGAAAAGGAAGACCTTCTTAAAAGTGATGGGAGCAGCGCTGCACATGCGCGGGAGGCTGTTTTACGGTATATAATCTATAGACTGAAACCTCAAACAGCAGATTTCTTAAGCGTCAAGCTGCGAGGGAGCATTCACAGGACCGGAGAGGCCGCGGTGTCGAATGTGGGCATAGGAGTCGGGAGGGAGCCAGCCTGTGCAAGGTATTGGATGGTGATCCCAAAAATGAGCAGTGAATAATAAGGTGGAATTTTCTGCAGCCAGCAGCCTTGAGCATGGCGTCGCTATCCAACAGAAAGCATGTCGTGAACCACCAAATGTATCCAAAACACAAATACATTTTTGTTGTTGTGGTTGCTGTTGTAAATTTAGAGATACAGTACATGCTTTATTTTTCTGACAATGACGATAACTACTTTTAATGACTGACAACTGTTAAGAGATTAAAGAATAATAAAGCTACACTTAAAGGATTTTTTTTTTTAAAATAATAATAAATTATAAGAGTAAAGTAAAATGACTTCCTAAGAAAAAATCCTACGTTTACAAGAAAATAGTGATAATATTACAAGCAAAAAAACTCAAAAACACAAAATATTGATGAGTGAATGTCAAAATTCCTACTTGTATTTCAAAGCATCTGTCTTATAGGAGCATTCGTTTTCTTTTTCCTGCTAATATTTATCCTATAATATAAATCAACAGCTAAACAAATACTGTAGTTATGTTATGTATTTATTTTAATAAATGTCAAGTATTATTTTCTGAAAACAAATACAGTGCAGTAATAGTTATTGCACTCATTGTATCCTTTTTTTCCCCAGTATAGCCTGAGTACTTCTTCATAGTTCTTTTTTTGGGGGGGAGGGGTGGCATAAAATAGAACTGAGTGAGTACTACTCACTATAAGAAAATTGAGTTTTGATCTATTATCTAACAATAAATCCCCAGGGAACTGAATTAAATATATAAAATACAGTATTAAAATGTATTTCCCTGGACTATTTGATGGCCAAGCCGGGTCAGAATTACCCTTTCATTCATTAACATTTATTTGGAATCAACTGCCCCATATAAAATGAAAAATAAAATCTGGCCGACTCCCAAGTTGTTCAAATTTCAAAACATGTAATGTAAATTGAATTACAGTAATTCATTAGAGGCTTAAATTGTTGCCACTATAAAACTTTTATCAATTGCACAGAAAAAATAAAGAAACAACATGTTAACATTCCTTACTGTCATAAAAGTATAAAGACGTATATACGTATATAATACAGGGAACAGGAAGACGTTTGCAGAGCAGTATTGTCTTCGGGTAGTGTTTTAGATGCATGAGTGGAATTCCTTCATGTGGTGATGGTTCGAGGCACATTTTTCCTGAAAATACGCCTACCACTTTTGGGGTGTTCGACTCTGCGGCCTCACAGTACAAAATCAGAATTGCCACTGAGAATGCCATTTGTTTTGTTTTTTTAGCTTGACATATTTACAGTTTATTTCAAGAAACAAATGTGAGGTACAGAAAATGTGTTGCAAAGCATCATTGGGCATCAGACTCTCAGCGGTCCTCTTCGTCAGCCAGGCCGCTTCACTCGCGCTGTCATGTGGGCCTCCTGTTGCCACTTCACCGCGTAGGAGAGTCATTAATCACCTCCGAGGCAAACAAATGCTACGTGTCGGTGGCTCTCGACCTGATGAAACGTCGTCGTAGCTTCCTGGCGGTTGCATTGTTCCCTTACTGGAATTCAGCCTGGACCTCTTTCGAAAAATCAGCATACATCTGCTGTTTGTATTCTTGACTAAATCTCATTTGATTTTCTGTCAAGTCATTTCCATATGCAAATATCAAAATCGCAGACGGTGTTTTCTATCGATGACTTTTGATTAAAAGTATGCGTTTGATAGATAGTGCGGTGCATCAACGGTAAAGGCTTCTTATCTTTAATCAAGGAACGATTCTTGCCTCTTCACTGCATGAGTTACTGAGTTCATGTTAAAAAAATTTAGCTGACGCTTTTCGTCAAATCCCATCAAAATTCCATCTCTCCTTCATTCATTAATTCATTTTCTGGCACGCCTGACACTCAAATCAACAATACGTGCAGATTTGATCAAAGGCATCTAATTTTTCTGTGTGTCGAGTCTTCATGAGTAGTTAGTGAGTATCCAACGATATGTTAAGATCTACATTGCGCATATATTTCTATACTCATCAAACCTTGAGCCATGTGTCTAAAACACTTGGAAAAAAATGGCAAATCATGCAACAGAAATATGGCAGACAAGCTACATGGAAAATATAATATTTTTAAACAAACACCCTTGACTACAGCGCTTACATATAAAATCTCAGCGAGCCCAACTATTTTCTGTTGTCATCCTCTCTCTAGCAATTTGTAACATTTTTCGAAACCATATCTTCTAGTCAATACTACGCTCCCGAAGGAAAATTTAAAGGTTCAAATTCAACAAACAATGGGTTTGTTGAATTTGTGTCAGGCTTCTAATATGTACAATAGCACTTTGTTTTATTTACATTTCCCGAGAGTAACGAAATTTGACATTAATGGATCGATGCCAACAACCGTGTCAACTTTAATTTCACACCAAAAACCCAGGGTGTGGAACCAGCATTTTGAAAAAGAGGACATACGCCAGCCAGCATCGGTATAACATTAGCGCCATTGCCACCAAAGTAATGTCAACAAACGACGTGCTATCTCTACTAGATGGTAGCTAATATCAGAAACTTGAATTTTAAACTTACCCTCATAGTTGTGGATATAATTGGACAAATACAGCTTCAAGCATTTGTCCCTCCTGGCAACTAATGTGGGATTAATTTGTTAATGATACGACTCAGGTCATTTCGTCATTTAGTAATCGGTATGATGTCAGTTTGGGCATTGTGAAAGTGTGAAAAAATCATGGAAGTTGGCAAATTTGACCAAAAAAAATAATGAAGCTAACACTCTGAATAGTGAATATGTAGTTTGCTTTTTATTTACCGTACTTGTGAATCGTATCTTAGCGATAAATCAGCATTTTCAGAGTGCAGACACAGAATGGAAATCCAACTTCCCAAATTTCAGACAAATCTATCAGGGTCCTTTCACAAAGTAGCTATGGCGTGATAGAGTCTGAGGAAGTGAAAGCTTGGAAACAATGGAACTGAGATAAGCATGGATGTCCATAGTAGCGGTTTATCAGAAATGGGTCAGAACAAAGCTAGGGACTGAAAGCGTCTGTGTTGAAATGGATGTTGAACAGAGAGATTTGCAACAGCAACTGTAGCAAGTGGCAATTTCGGCATTATGTTGTAACAATGGCCACCAGCCATGACAAAATAGATGATTTGTTTTCCAAACAATTGCAGGAAAACACAACTACGGTACACATAACACTCCAAGAGCAGTGCTTCGGCTGCACTCCAATGTTTGTTAAATATCATGGCTTTTCTGGCCTTGTAAAGCTTAGAAGACCTGGGAATGGATGGATGGATGTAAGCTACAAGTAAACGAGACATTATTGTTGTGCAGCTACTATGAAATGTACAGATGGTCAATCAGCAATCACATCTGAAAAATGGGTCTCTCAGTTAGCATTGTGTTTAATGTCGTACATCATTTTAACGAGCTGGGGTTCTGAGGAACACAACAACACTTTTTTTGTTTTTTGTTTTTTTATTTATTAATGTATTTTTTTTTTTTTTTGTCCTGTTCGGCTGTTAGGTCAAGCAGAATGGAAGAGCTGTATCCCTATTATGTCAGAACAGTTTTACTGTGTCACAGTGGAGTTTTTAAGCTTCCGCTGTGGTTTCTTAGTATTATAATTGACATTGTTTATTGAGACTCAGAGTCCCTCAGTCGAACAGAACAAAGTTTTCTAGAGAGAAACAAAGACAAAAGACAAAGCACTAATTGTAAACAGGATGAGAAAAGTAAGTCATTACATTATCTACAACAATGAAACATTAAATATGAGTGTTGCATGGGACTGTAGTGCTATGTCCTGTGAGGGAAGGACAGGACAAGATAGAACAGGACAAGGACAGGAGAAGAAGCATGCAGGACAAGAGTCGTAAACCCGGCTGTACAACTGAAATGTGGTTGGATTAACCATGAAAATTATAAAAGTCTATAGGACGAGAGTATAAGTGAGGGGATACACAAACAATTTGCACATTCATGAGTTATTTGTCACAATAAGTGAGTGGCCCCACACCCAGTGAAAGAGTTCCAGGGGTGTGTGCCTGCGGACACATGCAAGTGAATTGACACCGTTTTACATGCACAAAGACTGACAGAAGTATCCTGTAATTGCTGTGTCCGCACCGTGGCGGCTGAGGTCCCCACCCAATCAATCAAGGGGCGCGATTGGCCCCAGGGGTCCACCCGAGAGCAGCCCAGTCGACGGGACACGTCCCATACTGAGGGACCCAGGGCGGTCCGCCGGCCCCGCCGAGGCGCCCCAACAACTGGCCACCTGGTGGCAGCCGTAGGGACCCAATGCCACGCCACCAGCCAACCCCCTCTCAAGCCCCAGGAGAGCCAGATGCCCCCCCCCCCCCCCCCCAACATGCAGGGCCTGCGATGCAGCCAATCCCCGCCCAGCCCGAGGGCGGGAGAGTGTCCTTGTTTGTTGGAAAGGAGGGACCAGACAAGGGAACGATAAGGGGGGGGGGGGGACCCAGGGTAGCAGCCGCGGGTCATGTGAGGGGAGCCCCAATGCCAAGCAGTCATCCATCCAACCCAGGGGGGCCTGGCCTCAGGAGCACCGCCATGCAACTAAGTGAGAACTCACTTCACCCCCCCCCCCCCCCCTGTTACTATGACTACCAGGTCCCCGACTTGCAGTCATTGGCCCTACCCCATGTATCAGTGCCCCCCCCCCCCCCCCATGTGGTGTGGTGCATTAAAATTTGGAGAGGCCAGTGAGCCGAGAGGGGTGCGGCTGCCAGGCAATGCTGCCCCCGACAACGACAACCCTTAATAGTTACTTCATTAGCCTCCTGCAATTGAGTATGCATTACTTGAATGAGCGCTAAATTGCACTCCCTTAGGGTTTAAGGCACAAAAATGGGGTTAATGCTAAATCTGACGGATGGCGTCTTTGTCAACAGCTATGTAAATTCACTTATTGCACTTGTGGACTTGAATGCATTTACAGGAAGTCCTCGAGTTACGACGCACTCGATCTACAATGTTTCGACTTTACGACGACCGTGCCTCGTCCGCCATTTTGTCCCAGCACCATAGTGTTTCTGCTTAGCTAGTGCATAGTGCTTGTCTGTGTTTGTGCGGCGGGAGTATCTTTGCCTTTTTCGCCCTCCTTTTTTCACATTCTCAGCAGTAATGGTAAGTACAGCATCTTATTTTTTTATTTTAATGTATTTTAGTTTCTTTATACGAAGTGTTAACCTTTCCCGCTACGGTCACCTGACCGTGGTCGCGAGACGCAGGGGTTAACTCCCTTCTCTCGTTGCACAGCTGAGCTGGGTGGCGGCAACAATAAAGGCACGAAGCACCGATTTGCTGCTTTAATGGCTTTATTAGCTCCTCTGCACATTCAACGTCAACGGGTCCTCCGCTAATCGCTCCCCTTCCCTGGTCGCCGTCACTACACTTGCTGCTGTACACACTCGCACCGGCGCGCACTCCTTCCTCCTTCGCAGTCCCGTCTCACTCACACATCGACGCACACGCCCACACACACTGAGCTTGCTGTCACACTCACGTGGGACTATACCCGTAACACAAGTATTTCGCTGTAAATTGCGACTTTAACGGAAAAATCCGACTTACGCGGAAATTCGTGTTACGTCACCGGCGTAGGAACGGAACTCGTTCGTAAATCGAGGACTTCCTGTACTATTATTACATATTTCCAGCGCTGTTCTCCTTGCTTTCCAATATGTTACAATACAGTTGTGTATCATAGTTGTGAAGTGAAGGTCTATACATAGACTTGTCTCAGCATCTGCTCCAAGTTTCAGTCTCATGGACAGGACTGAAATACACTAATTTCACTCTACCTAATAACAAGTAGCCCAGTGTAATGTGATACCACCGGGGGGGGGGGGAACATCCAGGCAATTGTAAATTATATAGATTTACATCTAGATTGCATGTAGATTTTATATAGTTTATGCTGTAGCCTCTGTCTAAAACAATACAGAGGGTGATTCATGCTGGGATGAAGCTGTTTTACCGCAATTTCATGCAAAGAAAATGCATCAAAAATTCATGTTGGCGCCATGCATTTGTGGAAATAAACAAGCATGTCAAAGTGGGCATGCTGTTTTTGAGGGAAAGAAATATGTCTCAAGCATTGGATGACAATAAGGACTTACGTCTGTGAGAGAGAGAGAGAGAGAGAGAGAGAGAGGCTTATCAAACAATATCTGTCAGGCACATTGCGTACACAAAAGGAAAGGAAGCATCTAAGATCAGTTTTCTTCCCCTGGAGTGGACTAATAATACGAGACAACAGCAGAGTCAGGGCTTGTAATAGCCTGGGAGGTCGCTAGGGAGCCCATGGTAGCTACTATCAAGCTAAAGACCTTTGTCGCAGTGATCTCAAAGCCATCCCATCAAGAGAAAATGGTACTTGGATGTACAATACATGATGTTTGAAGTAAAATAAACACAGCATTTTGAAATAGAACTTTTTCTCTTCTTTGGGGAATTGACATAAGAGTCATGTTATCATGCACAGTGGCATCATGCAAACTACACAGAAAGACCTGATTTTATCGAGGATCCTTTTTGACTGTCAGGTAGAACTGCTAAGGCTCAATAAACTCTTTAAAATCGTGTGTAATGACCTCTCTCATTTTCTCGTCACCCAATGACATTTTGTCATTAACACACACTATTGTATGCCATTCAATTAAGGATGATGGAAGGAACTAAGTGCTGCTATTATTAATTATATGACAAAAGGCATGTGGGTCGAAAATTGCACTCCTTGAGACAAAGACAATTGTGTTTGAAAGTCATGCTTTAATATATCCATCCATCCATCCATTTTCAATACCGCTTATCCTGGTTAGGGTCGCGGGGCGCTGGAGCCTATCCCAGCTGACTTAGGGAGAAAGGCAGACTACACCCTGAACTGGTCGCCAGTCAGTCGCAGGGCACATGCTTTAATATAAAAAACGATCAAATGTTTCGTAGCATGGTGAAATATCGGTTAGCACATCTGCCTCACTGTCAGATGATCTGGGTTCGATGCTATATATGACAGTGGTTCTCAAAGTATGATACAGGTATCACTAGTGGTACGTGGGCTTCCTCTTGTGGTATGTGAATCACTGAATCAAATAGAAATGAAATAAAATACATTTAAAATGAATGAAATCAAACAGGCGGCACGGTGACCGACTGGTTAGCGCATCTAACTCGCAGTTCTGAGGACCGGGGTTCATATCCCAGCCCCGCCAGTGTGGAGTTTGCATGTTCTCCCCGTGCCTGCGTGGGTTTTCTCCGGGCACTCCGGTTTCCTCCCACATCCCAAAAACATGCACGGTAGGTTGATTGAAGATTCTAAATTGCCCGTAGGTGTGAATGTGAATGCGAATGGTTGTTTGTTTATATGTGCCCTGCGATTGGCTGGCGACCAGTTCAGGGTGTACCCCGCCTCTCGCCCGAAGATGGCTGGGACAGGCTCCAGCAATATACTTTTCAGGAATGAAAACTTGGGCTTTCTACACTACTGTATTTTAATGTTCGTTTTATTGTCATGACGGTGGTACTCAGAATTTTTTTTGAGGTGGTACTTGGCATAAAAAGTTTGAAAACCACTGACATATGTTATGGGATGCCATATGATGATGTCACTCATTATGTCCGTTTAAAATCCAAATTGATCTCCGCACTTTATGGCAACCCCTTCGGGGAGAAGACCCTCTTTGGCTGCGTCTATCCTCACTCTCGTTATTTCTGTCACCAAACATACTGCAGTGGACACAATATCAGGCAGGGATATAAATTGGATCGTGAAGCACCACACGGATGCCTCCCGATGTTAATCTCATTTAAGGACACTTCATGTCAGCTTGCGTCCATCGGGATTCTCACCCAAGCTCACGTTTGTAGTGATGACAACGTTCGCCCTCTCAAAACATGTTTCTTCTTGTCAGAAAATGAAATCAATTCTCACCGTGGTTTATCCTGAATCGAAAGTCGGACGGATCAGTTGGAGCCATCTTTTCTACACCGTGGAGTAATACTTGGCCTGTGATCAGAAAACTTGAAAAAAGAAAAATGCTGTTGAGGTGAGATTTGAATTGAATTGTGTCAAACAGCTGAGCTCACAAACACAAGTACAAAAAAAAAATGTGAAAGGACGCTATATTTATGTCCTCAGTTGATGTGGAATATATTCTTTTTATTTTTTTACAGTTTTCATATTTACTGGTGATGTATAGTATTATGCTTGTGCCACAGTGATGCGCTAGCAAACATTTATAGGACGCAGGCCTCCGTCATCACGCCCTTTATGTTTGTTTTCTTCCTGTGTGTCAGCAGTTCTTTGATAGCTGTTGACTCCGTGAGACTGACGGGAGCACAGCGCCTTACTTAATAAATATGCCAAGCTTGGCTAAATAGACTGTTTTTCCTCCATCATCCGTTCATCCGAATGCGACATTAAGATGCGACAGCTAAGCAAAAAAGGAACAAGTAAACCGCTGACAATAGCAAACCACAAAAACAACGAAACACTTTCATGACAAAAGTGGTTCATGTCTACTTCACCTTGAACCTTGATAACAAGTGTCGACACACATGGAGTCTTGTTGCTTTGAATTTGAGTCCCCTTTGATCACATAAGGGGAAAAAAAGAAAAAATATATATACATAGAGCCTCCTTTGATGCTCATTGAAGTAAGGTCCACTTTAAATTTAAAACTTGAAATACAGGTAGCCATGTAAGTTATTGTGTTTTTTAAATCCTTTTTCATTATTATTTTCCAGGAAATGATTGTCTTGGTTGGAAACAACTCCGGGCAACAGAATTCTAGCTGAGCTGACTGACCTTCACACTCTCTTTACAACATGCCGTTAATTAAAAGCGGCAGATAAGCATTTGTATTATGTGTATATTCCGCAGAGGATGAGGAAATGATATTAAGCTGTAGAGTTGTCGAAATCTCCATTATATGAACTGCCGAAGGCAGTAAGTGTCTTGCGATTGTTTTTTTTTGGTTTTTTTCCTCTTGATTAGAAGAGCAGTGAAAGTGACTTCCTTTGACGATTTGCATTCATATGCAGGGTTTATTGTGATCGCGTATTTTGGATGCTTATTGCTCTCAGTGGAGGGGCACAAATGACCAGTGTCTTCTGCAGCTGCAGTGGCTTTATTTTTGGCGTTCACTCGTTTCCTTTGCATATACCACTTCATTAGAGCAACATTTCGACCGACTATTCTGAATCTCAAACTACATGCCATATCGGTGTGGGTAAAATGGGATTTTCAGGATTATGTTGTACTTGTGGTTTGCACAAATGCCTCGCAGTTCCATGGTGCATTGTTCGACTCTCGACTCTGACCTTCCCGTGTGGAGTTGTAATGTTCTCGCCGTCCTTTTGTGGGTTTTCTCCGAGTACTGAGAAAATGATTTCGCTTGGTCTCGTTTTTTTGTATCACAAAAAAACTGCCGTTCGAAAAGGGGTGTGTACATCCACTTTACGTGCCCTGTGAATGTTGAGCGATCATTCCATCGTGTAGTCTGCCTTTTGCCCACAGGCTCCAGCTTTCCACCCAGAACAGGATAAGCAGTAGAAAAAGAATAGATGAATGGATCCATTATAACCCGATCTGATGGTAAGATGGCACATTAAGAACTTTACCACCTTAAACTTCAAACGCTCTCCATCTAGACAAAGCAGCAGGAGGGTCAAACTTTTTTTTTCTCTTCACGTTTCCCAGACGAGCCGTTCCCACCAAGCACCTCTGTCCCTGTGACATTTTCGAAAGCCGTTGATGAGATCAGTGTGATACTGAAAGAGCAGGAAAGAAGACGACATAGACAGTGAGCATTATCACTATCATTTCGCTTCATTTATAGGATTTCTTACACTGAGAAAAAAAAGTGACAGCTGAAGGTACTGAAGAATAGTTCACCTGGGTAACAGTCGACCCAATATAACACAACCTTTAGCCCTTTCATTCATCCATTTCCTGTACCGCTTGTTCTGTTCATTGTCTGTCCCAGATGAGGACGAAAGGTAGACTGCACTATGGACTGTTCGTCAGTCAAGTACAAGGTGATTGTGAAATGAAGATTTAGTGGGAGTCCATCCCAAAGCCCATCTGTGTTTTCTACTGCTCCTTTTGCTCAGTGCGGTGCCTATCCCAGCTGACTGTGGGAGAAATGTGGACGACGATAATAAACATCTACTCATCTATCCAGCAGTCAATTTTATATACCAGCTGACTTAGAGAAAGAGGTGGGCTGATCAGCTCTGTGACGTAGAGTATTCTGCAGAAGATGCGAGCCTTGCTAATGGAACGGGGTGGTTTACACAACAGCAGATGGGCTGTAATGGCGTAACATCAGCAAAGAAGAACTGCAGGTTTTGTGGCAGGTGCAAATCGTGGTACTGTGTGTTTGTGCACAATACTACACTGTTCAGTGCACGTTTTTCTTATTAAAAGACTTGAAAAACTAAAGTTTGTGGAACTTAACCAGTAATGAGACATACAGCGACAGATGGCCTGCTGCAAGGAGCACGTGGGTGAGGCGGGGCGGAGAGAGTTAAAACCAGTTAATATCTTTACATTCTCTTCTACTATTTTTTTTCTGACTGTATTTTACAATATACTGCTACTTTCCTTCATTAAGAACTTTTCAAAAGTTGGTGTTTTTAGCATGGACTGGAGCGGATTAATTGCATTTCCGTTCAGTTTAACGTGGAAATATGTTTTGAGGTGCAAGTGTTTTGAGATAAGAGAATGGCCACGGAACACGTTTCACTCGTATCTCAAGGCACCACTGCGAAGCCAAATTTAAACCAAATTTTATCCAAAGTCAACAACTAGTCTGACTGAGTTACTGCGGATTATGGACAGACAATGTAAGCAAGTCATACAGGTTTCCAACATTAATGAAGTGGCCACATAAGATTCTTTTCTCTATGTACAGTATCTATAATTGGGGTTTGATATGCAAGAGCAGGTAAATGTGGGAAACACAGCACCACCACCTTCCCCCCGCTGTCACATTTGGTTTCACAAAGTCCATCAGCAGTAATGGGCCCTCGAGGCGAGTGTGCCACGTTTAATGAACGCGTCCTTCATCACATTGTGAGGTTTGCCCCGTCGGTCGCTATCAAGCGTTGCACCTTGAATGCACGTGCGTGTCGCCGTCCTCCCGCATTCTGTCCATTTTCACGGCTTCAACTAGCGTGTGCTCTCCAGAGGAACGCACGCCGCTGTGGATGCTTGATGAAGACGTTTTCATTTGTGTAAACGTGACGGGAGGAAGATGTTATTCAGGCCTCCGAAGCTTGCATTTCTATGTGATGAGGTAAATTATACTCATTTGTTTTTGTGTCCCACCGTTTTCTGGACAGCTAACAACCACGGACACACAAAGCTCATCTATTAGCTGCTCTTTTGCTTAGCGACAGAAATCAAATGGGCTCGCTAATGTACATCACAGGTGTCAAACTGGTGGCCCGGGGGCCAGACCCGGCCCGCCACATCATTTTATGTGGCCCGCGAAAGCAAATCAAAATTGCTCATTGTGTTCTGGTGTAATACCATTGAGATATTTGCAAGCATTTTTTTTTTTTTTTTTTTACCAATCTCACTTTGAAAAGAAATAGTCGGAAAACATGTTTTTATAGGCTTCTGATTCCAAAACTGGTTATTCATCAATGTGTTGTGTATACTGTATGTAATTACAGTATATGAGGTCATCTTTCATTTATATGGGTTCACAGTTGTAGCGGCCCACCGAGGGAAGTGGACTGAGCTAAATACACTTGCTACCCATTTTAGTTTCGTTCTGAGTCAGCCACTTATTCTTTTGAAGTGGATGACGAACTGAGACAGTGTCTGAAGTGGAAATGCATTAAGCAGAAGTTGGTGACACAATAACAACAAACGGTGTTCAAAAACAACTTGAACCATTTTGATGAGTACTTTCATGGCACAAAAACGTGAGATGAAATACAATCATTTTATTTGGTGAACAGCAACCGTGTAGCTGTTCTTGTATGCAGAAGCTGACTCATGGCGTCACTCCTAAAGTGGAACTTGAACACAAATTCTCCCCGGCACAAACAAGACATTTCAAAGAAATAGAAGCAGCCTTTGATGGCTTAAAGTGTTTGTAAAACAACATTCCAAGCATGTACATTTTGCCTGAAGGGAACATATTTGGAACATTTTCTCATTTTCGAAGGACCCAGGGACTTGCTGCCATAAAGCTTTTTAGTCAGGCCTCTCAATGTTCTTGCGCTGGCACGAAGCAATTATCCCGTTACTTACATTTGAAGACGTACGGAGGAGCATGAGCCCCCTGGGCCAGCAGCATCTTAGACTAAATATCTTTTAAATTCAATATTGCTTACCTAATGCAGAGAAATAGTGTAATATTGGAAAGGTTGTGAGGATCAGTTGTGTCAATGTCATTACAAATTAATAGAAATGTTGCTAAAACACTTCATGCATCACCAGTGCAACGACTGCTTTTATTAAACAAAAAAATAGAACAGCTTCAATGACATACAAAATAAAGCCAATAGCATGCAACCAAATTTCCTAAATAACACTTTAAACATAGCAAAACTTCACTCCAAGTGTCACAATATTAGAGATATTTTGTCAAAAATAAATAACATTTATTTCATCAAATCACAGAAATTTACAACATAATACAGTGGAACCTTAGTTTTCATGATTAATCCGCTCCAAAAAGTCTGACTTAAACCAAACTTTACGAAAGTCAAAGCAATATTTCCCTTAGGAAATAATCTAAATTGAATTAATCTGTTCCAGACACCCAGAAATATACATTTGTGTGGATGCTCAATTCCAGGAAATGAGCGGGTGAGTCACAAAAGCAGTCAGATGAATGTGGTAAGGACCATTGTCAACTGTAGGGAATATACAAAAAACTGGGACAAAATGTAGGCCAAAAAAAATACAAAATCTCCGTAAACCGAATCTTACGAAAACTGGGGGATACGAAAACTGAGGTTCCACTGTATTGGCATAACATCCAACATCAACTTAATTTTGTGTGTCGTTTCTTTATGAGGCAAGAAATTAATACACAGAAGCGATGCCGGACGACCCGAGTTGTCAACAACATGCTGCGAATGTACATTCAATACATAGCATTATCTTGGAAAAAGGTTGACACAGTCAATAATGATCATGTTACAACATTTTCGTTTTACACAGCACATCGTCGCTGTCTGGCAGAATCCTTGCATCTCCAAAACCACTATCCATGCATTCTCTGTACCGCTTGTCCTCCTTAGGGTTGTGGGTCCAAAACCACTATATATCAGGAAATAATTTTTTTTTTTAAAAAACACTATCTTTCTTGATTTACCCAACGCCGCATCGTATAAGTTGGTATGATAGCTAATATTGCTACCATATCAACACAACACCTCCCCATAATCATCTTTAATTGATAATTTAATCACCGGTAGCTAAATTATGACTAATTTATTCTGCTGTCATTGATAATATGATGGACACATTGCCGTCGCCAGCTGCGCCCATCAAAGTCTACGCTTGCTCCGAGCCCCAGACAAGAGAAAAGGCTTTAATGTTTAACAAAAGTTAACAAGTCTCTCTTATGTCATCTTCCCAAATGCTATTTCAAAGCTATAAGAGCTATGAGTGTTTCAATAAAAAATTAAAAATAAAAACAATGAGTTGACTGGACATTGTACTCGCTGGAAATTAATCTGCAAGCGAACTTACCTTCATGGCTGACCAGTTCCTTCTGCACTGACGCATTCAAGCAAAGTCTAGAACGCATATCTTGTCTTCTTCTTTTAAAGTGTTTTTGGATTTCTTTAGTTCAGGCTGAACAAAAGAAATCCAAAACCCCCAGCATTCAAGCTATCCATTTTTAACAAAAGAGGCCTACTCAAATGTATATAACTGAACTATTTTTCCGTGTTTTTGTCTAAAAACATAGACTGAGATCTCTGTGTCTGTAGTCAAAGTTAGGGTTGCAAATGGATTGAAACTTCCGGATATATGTCCAGAAACTTAAAATTTACAGTTTATTTCCACATAATCCAATGGAAAGTTGGAAAACTGCGAGAAATTATGCTCCCCTTGTCAAGCGTTAGGCATACATTTGTGAAGAGTTGCTCCTGCTGCTTTGCCATTTTAAAGTTAGTCACCAGCAGATGTTCCAGGTTGTGGTTACCATGGCAACACTCATCTTATGCACCCTTCAATTCTATTCATTTCACAGGTGCTCGTTTCGCCTGTCATCGCTCACCGCTCCTAATCACGTACTAAGAACTCATTAAGGAGTGCATTGTGACGATCATGCCAAGCCCGTCAGGCGCTCGCATATCAGGTCTCGTTTCAACTACAACCCCAATTCCAATTAAGTTGGGACGTTGTGTTAAACATAAATAAAAAAAGAATACAATGATTTGCAAATCATGTTCAACCTATATTTAATTGAATACACTACAAAGACAAGATATTTACTGTTCAAACTGATAAACTTGATTGTTTTTAGCAAATAATCATTAACCTTTTAAATTTTATGGCTGCAACACGTTCCAAAAAAGCTGTAACAGGTGGCAAAAAACACTGAGAAAGTTGAGGAATGCTCATCAAACACCTGTTTGGAACATCCCACAGGTGAACAGGCTAATTGGGAACAGGTGGGTGCCATGATTGGGTATAAAACGAGCTTCTCTGGATTGCTCAGTCATTCACAAGCAAAGATGGGGCGAGGTTCACCTCTTTGTGAACATGTGTGTGAGAAAATAGTCGCACCGTTTAAGGACAATGTTCCTCAATGTACAATTGCAATGAATTTAGGGATTTCATCATCTATTGTCCATAATATCATCAAAAGGTTCATAGAATCTGGAGAAATCACTGCATGTTAGCGGCTAGGCCGAAAACCAATATTGAATGCCCGTGACCTTCGATCCCTCAGGCGGCACTGCATCAAAAACCGACATCAATGTGTGAAGGATATCACCACATGGGCTCAGGAACACTTCAGAAAACCCATCCATCCATTGTCTGGGCCGATTATCCTCACAAGGGTCGCGGGAGTGCCGGAGCCCATCCCAGCTATCATCGGGCAGGAGGCGGGGTACACCCTGAACTGGTTGCCAGCCAATCGCAGGGCACACATAAACAAACAACCATTCGCACTCACATTCACACCTACGGGCAATTTAGAGTCTTCAATTAACCTACCGTGCATGTTTTTGGGATGTGGCAGGAAACCGGAGTGCCCGGAGAAAACCCACGCAGGCACGGGCAGAACATGCAAACTCCACACATGCGTGGCCGGGGATTGAATCCCGGTCCTCACAACTGTGAGGCAGATGTCCTAACCAGTCGCCCACCATGCCAGAAAACCAATGTCAGTAAATACAGTTCGGCGCTACATCCGTAAATGCAACTTGAAACAACTATGCAAGGCAAAAGCCATTTATCAAAAACACCCAGAAACGCCGCCGGCTTTTCTGGGTACATACAGGTTTTGGGGAAACATATGCTGCCATCCAAGCAACGTCTTTTTCATGGAAGCCCCTGCTTATTTCAGCAAGACAATGCCAAACCACATTCTGCACGTGCTACAACAGCGTGGCTTCGTACTAAAAGAGTGCGGTTACTCGACTGGCCTGCCTGCAGTCCAGACCTGTCTCCTATTGAAAATCTGTGGTGCATTATGAAGCGTAAAATACGATAACGGAGACCCCGGACTGTTGAACAGCTGAAGCTGTACATCAGGCAAGAATGGGAAAGAATTCCACCTACAAAGGTTCAACAATTAAGTGTCCTCAGTTCCCAAACGTTTATTGAATGTTGTTAAAAGAAAAGGTGATGTAACACAGTAGTAAACATGACCCTGTTCCATCTTTTTTGGAACGTTGCAGCCATAAAATTCTAAGTTAATGATTATTTGCTAAAAACAATAAAGTCTATCAGTTTGAACATTAAATATCTTGTCTTTGTTGTGTAGTCAATTAAATATTGGTTGAACATGATTTGTAAATCATTTTATTCTGTTTTTATTTATATTTAACACAACTTTCCAACTTAATTGGAATTGGGGTTGTAGTAAGAAGATGGATCTATTTAGATATGTGGGTATATTCTTCAGTCTGGGTTCTTAAGGTAAATGAAATGTATTATGACAAATCCCCTCCCTTGGGCATGCACTGTAAGAGCAAACGGCACACATCACTCAGCAGCGTTTTGTCAAATCATATTAAATATGACCAATGATTACTTGTGTGGAGGAGATCTGAACATTGATCACAATACAAGACTTATTAGTCCACATTAAATCTCACTAACGGGCACAATTGGCCTTGAACCAGTAGTTAAGCTGCTGTTCTTGCTTCTTTCCTCCACGTCCGTGTGCTGGCACCCCGAGGCCACGTGGTGGCGAGTCATGCGCATCAAGCAATTGTTGTTTTCCGAAGTGATCTGCGTGTTGGAGGCCCGACTGGAACTCTTTCGGCCCTCGTGGAGGTGGATGGTGAACAGACCGTACGTGATGGGGTCTAGACAGGCGTTGAAGAGGCCGAAGATGAACAGCATGTGGGTGAGAGAATGAGAGACTGTTTCTTCCATCCTTTCCGGAAACAACCAATACCACAGGCCCAGCAGGTAATACGGGGTCCAGCAGATTATGAACGATGTCACAATGACGATGCTCATCTTAAGAGTCCTCATTCGGGCTTTTGGGATGTTGTTGTGAGAGCGGCGGAGATGAACGTCTCTGGACTGCACTGTCATGCAGGAAAAAGAAACATTTAAATCAGCAAATAGGTGAATCCACGGGTGCTGGGCTCCACTGTACTCACATGTCTTTCTAGTCAGATACACACTTAATGGAGAGATATTTTTGGACAATCACATTCACACAATGTAAACAACAGCCTGTTTAGTCACATATTACACACAAAAGCAGTCCATTTGTATACATAGTGTAACTATCTGTGTGTCCATTTACATACGTACTAACATAATGTAAAAATATGTCTGCCCATAGCTGTCCATTCACATCCATCATTACTCAATCAGATCCAGTCCTATAGATTCTAGAACATTATAGCTGGCAGTGACCACCTGCATCGCTACTGAATTTTCTTCACATATATATTTCTATTTTTTTGCAGCCTGACTTTATATTGCTGATTATTAGGTAACTGCATTGCATGTGTTTAATTTTTCATCATGTCATTGGGGAAAAGCTCGAGAGGTCTGTGTTACGTTGTGAAAAGTATCTGATGGAGCCCAGCTCATTGCGCTGCTGTTGTCAACCAGCGTAGGGAGGGTGCATGTTGTTATGGGGGACACACGAGCAACCACCAGGACATTTTCTTTTTTTTTAAAGCATGTTTACATCCTGTTCCGTATGTGCCAGCCAATTACCTCCCCAGCCTGCCTGCCGGTAAAATCAGTTCACTGTCCCCCCTGCTCAGACTTCGCCGCGATGCAGGACAAATCTCACATAGCCTGCGGAGGAGTTGGCATTTCACGGAAAGCAGGAAGGCCATCATGAAATATTGAAGAAATGCATTTTGGGACTTGGATCATCAAGCTCAATAATTCCCTACCAATGTGGAAAATTAAAGAGCCTCGAAAGTGAATTCAGAGATTTGGTTCTAAATACTGTACATTATACATTTGAAGATAATTGCTGAAACATGCAACAACTGCATTTGAGAGCATTTCAGTTTTCCTGATTTTTATTTTTTTTTTGGACATGGCTAAAAGAGTGCCTAGTGATACATTTCAGCATCGAGCATGAGTCCCTCTCCACCACTGAGCACTTTTGCTAGCATCAGCGGTTACCCTGCGCAATTAGCAAACTATGCCTACACCCTGGAAATTCATCTTCCCTTCGGATAGTCCTAGGGCTGGGTGAAAACGGTTATTCGACCGATAATCAATAAGAGAATCGATTCTAAAAAGATCCGATAGTGACAGCCCTTGATAGTCCGCTGGTGTGGCCACTTTAGAGTGCCTCGTGGTGAGCTGTGAGCGCATGCCGTTGACAGAGTTTCAGGCTTTAAGCGGATATACTTCCATGGCTCATGCGTGTAGTTACATATGTGTTGGCACAAAAAATAGGCTACACGAAGTAGCATCCATTTTTACAGGTTGTAGTAGTGGAATTTGATTGACAGTTGACAGTTCGGGGTGTCGTTTCAGCGCATTCAGTAGACACGCCCACAGCATTTAAGAGTGGAGAGAAGGGTTTGATTTTTCATGATTTTGAAGCCTCATTTTAAGTACTTGGAATTTTTTCTAATCATTTAAATTTAGCAGGGTTGTTAACACCACTCTTCTCAGCGGTGTGTTGAATTTAGAAGACATTTATTTTCACTTTACAGGGACTTAAACCAGTTTTATCAATCTATTCCAGCGACGTATAGTGACAGGCAGAACGATGAAATGCTCTTCAACAAGGTGGCAGAAGGTACAAAATTAACCTGAGTATCCTCTTTTTGTCACATTTTTGTTCGGTGGTGTGCCGTGAGATTCTTTCCAAATGTAAACTATGCGCTCAATAAAGGCTTGGCAACACTGATCCAGTGTGCTGAAAACTGCATTTGATTATTCGTTGAGCAAAATTCACAACTTACAGTTATTGCGAGCCATGCGGCTGGAGATCTCAATGAGGATTCTGGTGTAGCAGAAGATCATGATGGCCAGAGGAAGGAGAAAGAGACACGCAAAAGTGAACATGTTGTAGACCGTCTCCTGCCAGTGCTCGACGAAACTGCCGTGGGTGGTGCACTGCGTGAAGTTCTCCGGCACAGTGATGGTCACATTGTGAAATATAAACATCTGTGTGAACAAAAGCAAGAGTGAGTGACTGTCACCAACGTTAAATTGCAAATGATCCGTGCACAAAATACGGAAACACGCACTTGTTGTGTAAGATACAGTTGTTCTAAGACAAACCTAAATATTACCTAAAATACCAAATACATCTTAAGCACACCCTAAAATTTTGTCCATCTTTCTTGATGATCAAGTTCCATCTCAAATATCCATCCATCCATTTTCTGAGCCGCTTATCCTCACAAGGGTCGCCGGAGCGCTGGAGCCTATCCCAGCTGTCATCGGGCAGGAGGCGGGGTACACCCTCAACTGGTTGCCAGCCAATCACAGGGCACATAGAAACAAACAACCATTCGCACTCACATTCACACCTACGGGCAATTTAGAGGAATCAATTAACCTACCACGCATGTCTTTGGGATATGGGAGGAAACCGGAGTGCCCGGAGAAAACCCACGCAGGCACGGGGAGAACATGCAAACCCCACACAGGCGGGGGCGGGGATTGAACCCCGGTCTTCAGAACTGTGAGGCTGACGCTCTAACCGTGCTGCCTAGTCCACATATTCACTCTGCAAAACATTATTGTGCTATACATACACCGACCGACCACAATAGTAGGTCATGAATTTTGCTGATCGCTCCAAGGGAGTCATTGATTATAGTAAGTTTAAAAAGTTTTTAGCAATTGCAATTTTGCAAGCAGTCTGCTAAGTAATTGTCAAAGTCATTGCAACCCAGCTTTTGTTTCTCTGTGATGTAGATATTCTTCCTGTCTGCTGATGCGTCCCGGTCACGCAAGATGTTCCGAACATACCCTGTCTTAGCTTGGTAAACTGGATTGCGACTGTGACGTGTCTAGCGCATTTTTGTAAATACAGAAACATAGATCCTGACTGCACCAAGTGAGCAACCCCTAAATAGGAGCCAGCTGTTTTCAACAACTAAACTCAACTAATACTTACTGTAGATGCAAACGTGTTGTGATGGAAAATTGAATGTTGTGCCATCTGGGCTCCCAATTTAAATGCAAATAACAAATAAGAACAACTTATCGGAGTTGATTGGCTTCTGATATTGTTTTTTTTATTTTTATTTGTTTGGTTAAAAACAGAGCATTCTTCATCACAGTTTTCCAATGATAATGTCCTCATTTAATGCACAATATTGTTTCCTCTGAGGAAAGCACCTACTAAATGAAAACAATGGGTGTACAACTAGTGCATTTTGACTATTGTAGCAAAAAAAAAAAGCAAGAAAGTTTCTTTAAAAGATTTCAAAAGGGCTCTGTTAAACTGAGGGCAGACACCGTGGTGGTGAAGCATCCCAAGAGACTTGGAAAGCCCAAAGCTTAAACGCTAGTTGATTTTGGCAGAAAATAGAAACGCTCCCTGTGGGCAACTCCTTCTGATAATGACATCTAGCCCGTTTTGTGGCCGTCAGACAAAGAAGCCAAAATAAATGAACTGGTGAGATAGACGTGCAGACCTAAACAACCAATCATGTTACTGAGTTACATAATTCTATCATGCCCATAATTTGGTGGAAGCCAGCAACTGCATAAAAGCCATGTTTTGTTTGATTTAACCGGTCCCAAGTGCATGGGAATTGCATGCACCTATCAATTCTGTCAGAGAATGTTCGCATCAGCAGTTATCTGGCACAATTACGGTGTGAAGTAAGCGAGCTCGCTATGCCTTCACTCCGAAAATGCATCTTCCCTTCGGATTGTCTGCTGGCGTGTGCCTCATTGTTGGCCGTGAGTGTGCGCAAGTCACACAGTGAAAGGCGGGAGAGCAAGGAAGGGGGAAATGTTTTTTAGAAAGTCAGATTTGACAGTCAGCGTGTGGACAGCTTTGCGCTGGGCTTCAGAGTGATTGGTCGCGGCCTGACCGGATATAGTCCAGCCACCGGAGGCTTTAAGAAAGCTATAGTTTCGTGATGCAAACATGTAGGGACGTGCATGCATAAGAAAGATGCTAGACAAAGTAGCATTCATTTTTCCAGGTCATAGTACTGGTTTTTGATTGACTGTTGACAGCTGAGCAGGGTGTGTTTTCATTGCATTTAGCAGACACACCCGCAGCATTTGAGAGCAGAGAGACTTTGAAATGTTTTTTTTAAATCATTCAGATTTGGTAGGGTTGGTAACAACACTCTTTGCTGTGGTGTGTCTAATTTACATTTATTTTCACTTTACAGGGACATTAAGTAACCTTTTGGATAAATTGTACTTGTCAGAAGAAATGCTACTTTTACTCCTTTAAATTTGTATGTATCTATCATTGCTCGAACAATCATTTTTTGGGGGGTTTGTCAGAGACTTCTGCCTCTGCAATCCAACAAAGCCACTTCTGACATTTCATTCTAGTTTGCCAATCAAAAGAAGACAAATGGCTACGCAGAAGCAAAGTTTTCAAAGGGACTAACTAATTCATTCTTTTTTCAAAACTTTCTTTCTCTTTTGACAGCATCATGCCTAGTTTTCTGTTTGCACAATGATTTTCGATCTGAGTTAGGTGCTTTTAAAGTTTGCTTGAGGCTCATTGTCCTCGAAGCTGCCAAACTGTTGATGCTCTCCAACTTCACTTCTGATTCCGTTGAGGTTTTTTCACAATGTGAAAAGACTCCAAGTGCCCAAAGCATATAGGGTAACTCTCTGGTTGAATGCCTCCCAGTGTGTGTAATGGGGCAATTTAAGGAGCTTCTTGGCCATGTCTGAGACTAGTGATTGAATGAACATTGATTCATGCCAATGTTATTCTACTAAACAATTTAGGAGCATCACTACCGCTACAGGGATGTAAACTCAATCAATGAAATTAAATGTGTAGCTGTGAGAGGATCAAGGGTGAGATCATGCATTGAAAAATACATTTTCATGCATGAGAACATAACACAGCAATTCATAATTACATGGTCGTGGATGATTACCGTGACATATAAAGCAGCGTTTATAGAAGTCATGTGTGAACCGTTACTGATATATTTATATCTCCGACACCAGATCTTTATGCTCCAAAATCGATTCTCAAATTACAACCCCAATTCCAATGAAGTTGGGATGTTGTGTTAAACATAAATAAAAACAGACGACAATGATTTGCAAATCATTTTCAACTTATATTTAATTGAATACACTACAAAGACAATGTACTTAATGTTCAAAGTGAGCAACTTTATTGTTTTTAGCAAATAATAATTAACTTGGAATTTTATGGCTGTAATAGTTTCCAGAAAAGCTGGAACAGGGTCATGTTTACTACTGTGTTACAACACCTTTTCTTTTAACAACATTCAATAAACGTTTGGGAACTGAGGACACTAATTGTTGACGCTTTGTAGGTGGAATTCTTTCCCATTCTTGCTCGATGTACAGCTTCAGCTGTTCAACAGTCCGGGGTCTCCTTTGTCGTGTTTTACGCTCCATAATGCGCCACACATTTTCAATGGGAGACAGGTCTGGACTGCAGGCAGGCTAGTCTAGTACCCGCACACTTTTACTACGAAGCCACGCTGTTGTAACACGTGCAGAATGTGGTTTGGCATTGTCTTGCTGAAATAAGCAGGGGCTTCCATGAAAAAGACGTTGCTTGGATGGCAGCATATGTTTCTCCAAAACCTGTATGTACCGTTCAGCATTAATGGTTCCTTCACAGATGTGTAAGTTACCCATGCCATTGGCACTAACACATCCCCATGCCATCACAGATGCTTGCTTTTGAACTTTGCGTCCATAACAGTCCGGATGGTTCTTTTCCTCTTTGGCCCAGAGGAAACGACATCCACAATTTCCAACAACAATTTGAAATGTGGACTTGTCGGACCGCAGAACACTTTTGCACTTTGCATCAGTCCATCTTAGATGAGCTCGGGCCCAGAGAAGCCGGCGGCGTTTCTGGGTGTTGTTGATAAATGGCTTTTGCTTTGCATAGTAGAGTGTCAATGTTGGTTTTCGACCTTGCCGCTTACATGCAGTGATTTCTCCAGATTCTCTGAACCTTTTGATGATATTATGGACCGTAGATGATGAAATCCCTAAATTCCTTGCAATTGTACGTTGAGGAACATTGTCCTTTAACTGTTCGACTATTTTCTCACGCACTTGTTCACAAAGAGGTGAACCTCGCCCCATCTTTGCTTGTGAATGACTGAGCAATCCAGGGAAGCTCCTTTTATACCCAATCATGGAACCCACCTGTTCCCAATTAGCCTGTTCACCTGTGGGATGTTCCGAACAGGTGTTTGATGAGCCTTCCTCAACTTTCTCAGTCTTTTTTGCCACCTGTCCCAGCTTTTTTGGAACGTGATGCAGCCATAAAATTCTACGTTAATGATTATTTGCTAAAAACAATAAAGTTTATCAGTTTCAACATTAAATATCTTGTATTTGTAGTGTATTCAATTAAATATAGGTTGAACATGATTTGCAAATCATTGTATTCTGTTTTTATTTATGTTTAACACAACTTTGTACCCCAACCAATTGTATGTTTCAAGACAGTAAATAACAAGGAAAATTATTTTTTTCATGTGTTTCAATTAGCCGAAAGTGGCCATAATAGAGCCAAGAGGACACATTTCATGTTAACAGTATGTTGAAATACTTAAATAACTGAAGTTGGAAATAACAAGATCAGACGAAAATGGCAAGTTTCATCACATTAAAATTAATACAGTTGCATCGTTCAAGGTTCAAAAAAAGTGAAGCAAGGTGGACACAAAGGGTCAACATAGAGCTTTCTCGCTGCTCATCAGTGAGTATGGCAGAGGTAATGAGGCGAGGAGGAGAGCAGCAGAGGCGCTCACAGCTCTGGCTCTGTGCATCCACAAACACGGGTCAACTTTAAAATGCCATTACTCCACCTTGAGGATGTTATCACATTAATGACAGTGAAATGAGGCATCAGATATGGTCAGTGGGAGAGGTAATTTAGGCGCCGACAAGCATTTAGCCATAAAAACTGCTACATTCAAAAATTTTGCAATCTTGTTCATGCTTGAATACATGAATGAAATTCTAATAGGATATAAACCCAGTAGGGCTCTTGAGATGGACAGACTCAGGTCAAAGAGTGGAGCACAGAGTCCAAAGCAAACACAGTGAAGCAGCATTTAGCTATTATGCTGAACACAAATTAAATAAGTTGCCAACAGAAGTGATGTCAGCCCCAAGTGTCCATGTTTTTAAGTGCAGCTTCTTTTTTCACATGCTTTTTAGAGCATTTCCACTTTTAAATGACATATCTTGCACTGTACACTGTTTTAATTGTATTTAATTTTTTTCTCTTTGTTTTAAATGTTTTTTTTTGTTTGTTTTTAAATGCTTTTCATCGTGTAAAGCACATTGAGTTACCTTGTGTATGAAATGCGCTTTATAAATAAATGTGCTTTGCTTTGAATCATTTTGCATCGGCGTCTACTAAAAGACAATTTGTTTTTTCACAATTTAATGTAGTTCCGAAATGTGTTGTTAACATGTCTGAGATGTGCTTCCATCAGAAATACCCCAAGGATCAAGAATTATTTATCAGTGGTGAAAAGCAACAAAGCAAAAATCAAAATCAATCAATCAATCAAAATCCTTTATTTAACCAGGTAAAAACAAAAAAACATGCAGCTTCAAAACCTTTTTTCCCAAATGTGACCTGGCCAAGACTGGTAGCAAAAAAGTCTAAGTGGTTACACCAAGCATAGAAGACACGAATAACCACCCCTCAGGTCAGTCTGGTGGCCGTCCAGGACGCCAAACACCAGGGTCTTTAGAGGGCCATTCAGGCGGACGGCCACGGTGCCGAACCCAATCGTAATGCAGGGGCCAGGCAATAGGGTCCGGTGGCGGCCGTTGGACGAGCGCCGCCCGAGCCGGGTCGGGAGACGGCCTCTGGACGAGCGACGCCGGAGCGAGGACGGGTGGCGGAACGGGAGCCCCGGCGCTGCTGCCGAAGAGCCGGGAAGGGAGACGGCTGATGGACGAGCGCCACCGAGGAGGCGGAGCCGGGGCAAGGGGAGCATGGGCGCGGCTGCCGAGGAGCCGGAAGGGGAACAACCAAATGAGCACACGACAAACGTGCAACACAGGAAAACACGGAACAAAACGCAACACAACCCAAACCAAAACAAAGACCATGCATGACACTTCTGGCATTTTCTGAGGAGACGGACACAGGCTTCCATACTATATAGTATTCTGATTAACTATACATGAAGAGATTATTTACGCATGTGGAAAATGTCAAAAATGGGGGGGGATTCAATCTGTCTTTTAAAAAATACAATTGAATTAATGTACTGTATAAAATTATACATATTATTATGGTACATGTCCATCCCTCCATTCTCTGCACTGCTTACTAGGATGAAATGTAATTTCATTAATGATTAATTAATTCAATTAAATAATTAACATTTTGCTTTATATGAATGTACTTTTGTATCTACAACTAAACAAAGGCCGCCTGGCGAAAATGAATAGATGACATCATTTGATTTGCTGTTCTTTTGATCAAATAATAATAAATGTCAGTATTTAGCTGTTTGAAGAGGCTGGAGGGAAAATCTGACAGATTTAATCAGACTTCAAACTGTCGCCTGTCAGATAGAAATGGATGATGGAATTTGATAAAGATCCAAATTAGGATCAACAAAAAGATCTTGAGCCATTAAATTCTCCGCCATCATGCCTCCCGGGAGGTCATTTTATGTAACTGAAGCGATTCACTGTCATCGCTCATAGCGGTGCAACAACTATTTGATTATCAAATTATTCAACAACTATTTTTATAATCAGGTAAAATAAAATAAAACAAAAATGATCATTTAGCCTCTCAACAGTAAATATTCTGTGAGATTACTGTAGTCCTCCGTGAAATCAGACTGATTATCTTTGTGTTTATTCAAGATAAGACATTTGCAAACATCTGCATTTACTTTGGAAAACAATAATCAAGATTTGTGACTATTTTCTGACATGTTACGGACCAAAAAGGTAACTGAATCATAATCGGTTTATGTTTGTGCGTTTTCTGCACTGTCAGTTTGAAATATTTTCCTCTTTTTGAATAAAGGGATGGAAATCATAAAATATGTTTTATCCGATTCCTCCATTAATTGAAAAAATAATTCACTGATTAATCGATTATTAAAGTAGTCGTTTGCAGCCCTGAGCTCTCATCTGAAAAGGTTTCGATCATTGAGAGAAACATGCGCAGCGCTCCCACAAATTACAACAATGGCATTCAGCATACTTTTTATATCATTTCATAGTTATCATTTGTTTCTACGCAGATACATCAAAATACTGTATGTCTGTGCGAAAACCGGTAAGAGAACCGTTGTACTACACTGAAAAAATACCAATGACGTCATCAACTAATCGCCTTCGACTCAACTTTCATCACATTAGCCTCGACAACAAAAAGTCTTTAGTCGTGGAACCCGAAGTGGACGCGACCGCTACAGCCCAATAATGACTGTAGGCTAGAAACACAAAGTGAATGAACCCTACTTCGAGAGAAGTTCACAATCTCAAGAAGAAAATGTCAGTGTAATCCTCCTGTTCTTCCTTTTCACATAGCCCTTCCTCTATTATGTCTTATAGTTGTGCCTGATAAAGGAAAAAAGCCATTAAACTTCAAGATCAAACCGACTGCGCGGCAACATGGAGGAAAAAGCCGAATGGAGACTGAAAGTGCACTTGAGAAGATGAACCATAAAGGTGACTCATCATTCCTCTTCGGAAATGGATAGAAACGGATGTTACGCGTTGTCTTTTCGATAGAAAAAGTTTCAGTTTCAGTTTCATCAGTTTATTTGAAAGGGGACGATGCAATTTCACAAACCACATGAAATACACATGGTTAAAAAAGCCAGAATTAGCCAGAAGGCTAGTTTTCATCTGTAGTCCCCTGGCCATGATGTAAAAAAGCAGTAAAATACATCTACAAGACAATATAACACAGGATACGTAATCAAAGACTTACTATACTATTAAGAGAGAATAAATCCACAAATCATTTGATCATAACAAAAAAAAAAAAAAAAAAAAAAACATCATAACATACTTGTCTTTTAGTGTTGGCAGCTATAGGTGTTAACTAACCACATTTTCAGTTTTTTTGTGAAGGCCTTGTATGTTGTAAGCAGTTTAACCTCCTCAGGTACTGAGTTCCACTCACCAGCGCTCCTCACTGACCAGGCTGACTTACTGAAAGTGCTCCTGCGCAGAGGAATGAGACAGTCACCTCTGACAGAGCCTCGAGTGACACGCTCAGAGCTGTTTCTTTGGCTGATGAACTCAGCCAGAGGAGCTGGAGCCAAATCATGCAGTACTTTATAAATCAAATTTGAAGACTGTCCCAGTTTAAAAGACTGTATTTTTTTTTTTTAAATTGCACAGTGATGATAGTGCCTTGGTTTTTTATCCATCACTTTAATTACTTGTTTGTACAAAACTTCCAATGTTTTTTTTTGCGTTCTGACCAGCCTGGGACCAACTGGTTATGCAATAGTCAAAGTGACTAAGACTCATTGAATGTAAATACATTTTTGCGGCTTCAGTTGACATTTCATTTCAAATTGCACGAAAATTTGCGAGGTTTAATTTGATATTTTTACACAATTTGTCAATATGGGCTTTAAAGGAAAGCTGTGAATCTATTATTAACCCAAGATATTTGTATTGGCTGACAATTTGCATTTTTTTTCTCCATTAACAAGTATGTCGGGGTCAGGTGATACTCCATTTGTTTTAGTGAAATACATGCCTACAGTTTTAGAAACGTTTAGCTGAGTGCGTCTGCTAAACATCGTCCACATGACGTACGACAATCATTTCCAGCTAGAATGACACCGAAATGCTCACTTAACACTGGACAAAACTACTACTATAATATACAGTGGATATAAAAAGTCTACACACCCCTGTTTAAATACCAGACTTTTGTGATGTGAAAAAAATAAGACCAAAATACATCCTTAAAAAAATGAGTCATCATTCATGTGACCTACTGTTTATGTACATCTTTTAGTGAAATGATGTAAAAACTAAACAAGTGAGATAATGTGGTTGCACAAATGTGCACAACCTCTTAGGGATGTGGGTGTTTTCAGAATTAACCAATCACATTCAAATTCATGTTAAATGGGTGTCACCATTTGTGCCTCTGATTAACCCCTAAAAAATTGAAGCTGTTCTGGTAGGCTTTTGATAACATGTTTGTGGCCACAGCTTACAGCACAAGGCACGGTCCGCAGTGAGCTTCCGCACCCTCAAAGGAATTAGTCAGGTAAAGGGTACAAAAGAATTTCCAAGCCAAGAAGAAAACTCATGAGGGAAGCTGCCAAGAGGCCAACTGCAACAATGGAGTCACAGGAATTTCTGTCAAGTACATGTGACAACAATCTCCCATCTTATTCATGTATAAGCTATGGGGTAGGGTGGATAGACGGAAACGTTATTATTATTATTAGTAGTAGTAGTAGTCGTAGTTTTTATTACTAGGAAAGCATGGTGGGGACAGCAAGATGCTTTGGGGCTGTTTTTTTGGGGGCTGCAATTGGGGCCTTAGTAACTGGAGAGAATTACGAACTGTTGCAAATAGCAGTCAGTCTTAGCACAAAACTTGTACAGGTTACGTCTCACATTAAAGGTGAAACAAGTTGAAATGTGAAAATATTGATTATATATGGCTTTTGTTTAACGGTGTTCTCTTAAGAACAGTAGGAATTACAAGGCTCTCACCACAAAGTAAACAAAATAGTTTGTTCAGAAATAAAGGTGAGTTAATTTGAGTTTGAAATATAATTCAGTGCAATAAATTCATTCAATTATAATCTCAGTTGTTGTTCATTTAACTTTTATAAGGTGTGAATATTTTTTTTGTGTTATGATTTGTGAAAAAATATATATATATTTTATGAGCACTCCAATATATGTTGCGACAGGAGCACGATTGTATGACTTGACTTGAGACTTGCTTAAACCAAGTAATGACTTGACTTGCTTGATTTTTTTTCCCCACAGGGACTTGGGACTTCCTTGGACTTGAAGGTTATGACTTGAAACTTGCACATATGTCACTTACTCCCACCTCTACCTCTCTCTGAAATATTTCCTCTTTTTTCAGTTGAGTTATAAAAGTTATAGCTCACATTAATTACTTGGTCAAATTTTTTACATCACAAAAACCTGCCATTTGAACTGGGGTGTGTAGACCTTTTATACCCACTGGATGTTGTTTCTAAAAGGTGTAGATGACATTTTAAAAATGTTAATTTCCTGCTGTATCAAAAAGCTATCAAATGTACGCCATAAGTAAGACGTTAAGCAAAAGTTGAAGTTGGCGAGGCGATCTCTCTGCCTAACTTAAACACTATAAACTGAGAAAAGTGCTGTTAATTAACTTTGGCTTTGTCACAACAAGCGACACCCTTCACACCCAATCACTGGAGAGGGTACAAATAGAACTCGTCATATGGCACATCTGTGCGTATGAAGCTTTCTCCGAGGGATTGAATCTTTTGTATTTTTCTCACAGGGTCCCAACGTGGCACAACGCTGATTATGAGATCGCTATTAATCACCATAAGCCTCTGCCATCGGCCTCCATTCATGCTTTGTTCATTAGCTTCGAGGTTAAGGACACACACACGCATCACTGAAACAAAGAGAAAGAATACTTCACTGAATACTTCTTCGAGCCATTGCGAATGGAGAATTCATATAGCCTAACAAGCATTATCATGCTGTTGCCGAGGATTACAATTTTAGAAAATGGATGGGTGGACAACTTTACTCGTGCATTAGCAGAGGTTAGTTATCACTAACCTTTGCTAATGCACTATGTCTTGTTGTAATTCATGTACAAATTTGGACCCCTGTAGTGAGCAATTCAAACGAAAAATCACATTATGCAAATAGAAATAATATAATCAACAAATATGATTTCTTTTTAGAGACAAGCATCAGCACTGATTACATGTTACATTTACTTAAGTAACCTTTTACATAAAATGTACTTGTCAGAGTATTTGTAATGCAACATACGTTTTACTGTTGCTTGAGTATTTTTGATTGAGGCTACTTTTACTCTGCTGCGTAGCGCTACATTCTGCTGGTCACTTTTATTTTTATCTTTATATTATTGCTTGCACAATGTATTTGTTCTGGTATGTCAGAGAGACTTCTGTCACATGACTGTTTCAATACAGCATAAACAGTGGCAACATTTGACTCCATTTGACCAATTAAACTGAGTCAGGCAGTCACATGACCACCATCCAAATTTAAGCCTCCACGGCCCTGCCCACCCAGCAATATTTTCTGTGACTCAGTTACATGACGCATGGTAGAAAAAACAGGTATGACTCCCAGTCAGAAGAGGTAGAACAACCCCCGCCTCACTTTCAATCCACGTTTACCTTATAGACTACAAAAAAAGAACGGCTAACGGCTGTCATCTGTGTCTGCCAAAAAATATCCACATTTCAGCCTGAATTTGCAGATTCCTATTTTAGATGTTTGTCTATTTGACGCTGATGCGCTGATTGACGAAATAATAAATCACAAGTTAGTCGTTACGTAGTACTTGAGTTGTTGTTTTTTCGCTGAATAATTGCTCAAGTAATTATTTGGAGGACTACTTTTTACTTTTACTCGTGTCATATTGTTCTAAAATAACAGGAAGCCTTATCTTACAAATAAAACCATTTTGCGAAAACACACTTGAAATCTGCCAAACGCATCTGGGAAAATGTGTGATCTGATGCAACCAAAGTACTCATGCTTGAGTACAATTTTTGGCAACTCTACAAATATCTGGTTTTAACATACTGATGGAAAATCTATACAATCATATTTTCTCAAAACAAAATTGTATTCTGTACATTTACGTAATTGTAGTTCCCACACTTGCTGACATTCTAAAAACTGACTAATGACTGCGAGGCACGGTGGACGACTGGTTAGCACATCTGCCTCACGTTCTGAGGACCGGAAGACTGTAAATTGCCCGTAGGTGTGAATGAGAGTACGAATGGTTGTTTGTTTCTATGTGCCCTGCGATTGGCTGACGATCGGTTCAGGGTGAACCCCGCCTCCCGCCCGAAGATAGCTGGAATAGGCTCCAGCGGCCCGCGACCCAAGTGAGGAGAAGCGGTAATGAAAATGGATGGATGGATGGAGGACTGATGACTCAAGGTACGTTAAGAAATTCAATCTGACGCGCTCACTGCGCTCTGAGAGTGTTTTCTATTCAGATCATGCATGTCCGTATGTGTGTATATGTGCCTCAATAAAAGTTGGAAATCACTGCTCGAGTCAGGTCATGTATTCTAATCAGTCAGGTCAAACCAACATTACAACATGACATAAATAATGGCTGCTAACTTACTGTAATTAAATTACTTTATTGTAATTAAATTACTTCACCCACACCGAAACTTTATCGAGCATGATTCGACATAATGCCGACATGTTTACGTGCTAGCACTAGCTTGCTAGGCTACATAACATTGGGTTGCCTTCTTGCAAGCCGTTTCATATTAAAAGTACGTGAACATACCTCAAGCCATCCTTGAATGAAAGTCCTCTCCCGAGCACCGGTGACCACCACCACACATTTTCCCCCATTTTGTTCTTAGAAAACACGCGGCGCGATCCATTGTTGTTGTCATCGCCATGGTAACAAATGTATCCGGTCACGTTTGAGTTGACAAGATAAAGCCCAGTGGTCGTAAAAGACGGGATGCGGTGGTATCGGAATTTTATTGCAGTAGTCTGACATAGTGCAATCGTGAAAGACCAAATTTGTCTTGTAGTCTGATCCAGGCATTATGTGTTGTCTGTCTCAGACGCGTTGTCTGTCCCACGCCGCCGACGCTTTAAAATAAATAAATAACTTTATTGGCGGTCAGATATTTAAACTTCTACGTCAAAACACATGCGACAAGGCTAAAAATAAACGTGCTTTTGGATTCAAATATACTGGACACAATGGTGACGCGGAGTAAATGTCTTTTGCGGAGCCGATCAATGACGTCATTGATTGGATCGGCGAATTATGACATCAAAGCCGATCAGACAATCAGCATAAAATGCTCATTATTGCCCAATACCGATCAAACCGATCAGAATGGTGTAAAGTAAAAAAATGTGAATTGATTATCCTATAGATCAGTGGTCTCCAACCCCAGTCCGCGGACCGGTACCGGTCCGTGAGGCATTTGTTACCGGGCCACATAGAAGGAATGACCAATTTATATAATTTCCGTTGTATTGTGTTTTCGCGTGTCAAATGTGTTTTATTTTGAAAAATTACCGGATCGTCTCCGCAATTGACACGTCAAGACTGCAGAAAACGCTGCAGCAGTTCCGTTTCAGCTCCCACCCGACTCGCTCATGGCGGTGGCCAAGCTCAAAGAACGAATCATTTCATAAATTGATTCAGTTAATTACATTCACTGAAAATATTAGGTTCTTTTGAATGAAACATTTACGAATGAAACAACACTAGATTGACTTGATTTACTACAAATAAGGCTGGCAACCAGTTCAGGGTGTACCCCGCCTCTCGCCTGGAGATAGCTGGGATAGGCTCCAGGATGCCTACGACCCTAATGAGGATAAGCGGAACGGAAGATGAATGAATGAATGAATGAATGAAAGACCGCAAACTAGCAAAAATGAGTACATTGAGTTCGGAGAGCTTCACTTCAAAAGGAAAACGGCCACCTGAGGAGCCAGAAGAAGAGCCGAAGACTTCAAAGAAAAAGAAAGCTTCTTTTATCCGTTACGCGTCATGCTGAATTGTATTTTTCACGCATTTGACATTCATTTCTAAGCCAGCCGTGTTAATTTATTTTTGCTGTATATATATGCCACAACTTGACAACCGGTCTGTTTTTTTATCCAGCCCTAGTTTGAACCTATGACCTACTACTTGATATTAGTTACCATGTTGGCATTGCATCCATTGTTAACTAATAACATTGTACATCGTGGATAACAAGGGCATTTTGCACTGAGAAAAGAGGCTAGAGGTGCACAGGAGGTTTAACTGTGTATTCCTGCGTGACAGTTTAAACCATCAAATGTGTCTTTCGTCAACTTTCCTCTCTTCCGTTGCTCTTTCACACTCCCGATGGGTCAATCCAACCTTGTTTCCCCCCCCCCCCCCCCAAAAAAAAAAAAAAATCAGGTCATAATATCGCACGCGGCACCGTAATAGCCGCCGTGTCACTGGGTGTGGACCTTTTCACCGTGATATCACACGTGCATCCATGTGGCAAAAGCTGAAGCGATCTCAGAACGGATTCGTAAACAAGCGCCTTTTATGTCATTTGACCGAGACAGATTGACTGAGAAATCAGGGTAAATGAATGCTATTTTTAGCCATCTTCTCTTCCGCCACAGTTTGGATGTGTCAAGTGTCAGTCAAAAAAGTATGTGAGCTAAATTGCGTCCAAGGGAGACGGAACACTGTCTGTAATTTAGATCTCAACTGGTAGGTTCATTCAAAAAGAAATTCAGACGTATATTTTACATAGTCATTGAGGGACTGGCAAGTTACTTAACATTTCTGTTGCTCTGATAAATGGCACAGATGTGCTCTTTTGACACTGAAATGGATAGCATGCTGTAACGCTAACGTTAGCTAGCAGGCTAGCCATTCAATTACCCAAGAACAGCCCAACCAACCATGTCTATGTGTGAGAAAATGTCTTCTACAACAAACCTAAAGATGGAGGTATGGTTTCCAGTATGTCCCTGTAGAAGTGACAACTTCTTGCTATCTTCTCTGTACAACTATTTACGACATCGACTCAATGTATCCTCCTCACCCACAGGTTCCAGTTGATTCAATTAGAGTTTTTGTCAAAGGAAATTGAAAAGAAAAAAAAACAACCTTTTTGGACTTATCTGGTGGCGCAACTCCAATCACAGCAAGGTTTTGTCATCATTTTCAGTTAAGGCAGCGATAGTCAACACACAGTTCCAACTGTACAAAAAAATATATCCGCTCTAACAATGAAAAGGAAAAAAAGGAATAACAATGAAGTCTTGCCAAGTGAATTCCTGCACCCATGCCGCCAAGCCAGCCACCTATCCTCGTCACCGCCTGCCACGCATTCTCTGCCTCAACAACCCGCCAGCACATCTCAAGGACCATCTACATTTCCCTTTGTTTCAATAAACTGTTCATCACAACTTCTCAGCCTCCGCCTGCTCTTGGGTCCAGTCTCTATCCGTTCGTGACAGTCCTAATATTATGAGAAAAAAAAGACAGAATTTTATGTGAATTAAGTACTAATATGGGGGGGGGGGGGGGAAGTTGTAGTCATACAAGAATTAAGTCAAAATATGGGAGAAAAAAGGCATACTTTTTCAAGAAAAAAATGACAATGAGAAAAATATACATATATATATATATATATATAAATATATAAAATTTCTATGGCGGCACGGTGGATGACTGGTTAGAGCGTCAGCCTCACAGTTCTGAGGACCGGGGTTCAATCCCCGGCCCCGCCTCTGTGCAGTTTGCATGTTCTCCCTGTGCCTGGGTGGGTTTTCTCCCACATGCATTAATTGGAGACTCTAAATTGCCCGTAGGTGTGACTGTGAGTGTGAATGGTTGTTTGTTTGTACGTGCCCTGCGATTGGCTGGTAACCAGTTCAGGGTGTACCCCGCCTCTTGCCCAATGATAGCTGGGATAGGCTCCAGCACGCCCGCGACGCAAGTGAGGAGAAGTGTAATGGATACACAGATAAAATCTCATTGCACATTGCCTAATCAACATTTGTATTCAACTTATTATTTGAACTGCAACCTTTTCTCATGTTACAACTTTTACTTTTCTCATAGTTAAGATTTTTGTCTGCAAAGAATAGAAAAAAATAATTTCAAAACCAGAACATTACAACTTTTTTTCCTATAACTTTAAAATGTATTTACACACCGTAGGTTTTTTGCTCTCTGAATTTTCTTCACAATGAAGCTTACTTAAATCATACTACAATTGTCTAGCAACAAGTTGAATACAAATACCGAGCTGATCCATCCATCCAGCAATCTAATAGATTGGGCTTTTTGACATCTGATGGGTTTTGTAATTCTTCCCACATTTTATCAGCTCCAATAAAAGCGCTGCATCGACAATTCTGTAAACAACAACAACACATCCCTTGACAGGAAGACAGCCATGTGCTGTAAGGATCCAATTTGCGTGATAATGCCGGTAAGGAGTCCAGATTTCAGAGAATGTGAGATGATGCCCTCGACCACTGTCAGGAACATATCTGTATTCTGTACTCTCTTTTGTCTGGAGCAAACCACATTTCTAGGAGGTATATTTTCCTTTTTGATGACGATGATGATGATGCCAGAGCCCCTGCTGTGTCTTTTTAAATGTAAAGCTGAGACATGAGTTGTGCTTAGCAGCTGCAAAAAAAAAAAAAAAAAAAGACACACGCACACACACACAAAACAAACCTTATGAAGACGTCAAACATGCCATTTAAATTTTACAGATTACACAGAGAGGTGAAAGAGAGCGTCGATGCTATTTGACACACAGAGACATTAAGAACAGTTTCATTAAGAACATCGTCGTCAAATTGACTTTGTGAGATCACAGTAGTCAGCTTATTAAGAATCCCCCCCCATTTCACAGGGGGGAAAACAAGTGACAATGTGACCTTTGCAGGTCTCGGTTTTTGGTCCAACCTCCTCGTTATTGTCTCAACATGCTGTGTAATGGCTACTTCTGTTCAACCCTTCTTACCTGGGACGAAAAATAGCGGGAGCGAAAAAAGGTGGGCCGATGTGCTTCAAAGTGAGTCCAAGCAGGGACTGCACATTGCAGCACATCAGATAAGAAGTTGCTTTCACTCTCTGATATGTTGTTTAGCAATCAGCACTGAAGGAAGTGGGCGGGGAGCTTATATTCTAGTTTATAGGCCTTTCTTTTCGTACTGTCTGTTAGTTGCAAGATTGCAAGATGTAGCAGCCACTTACTTCTAAAGTGAAAGACTGGGAACCAAACCTCCATCATTGGGTTTGTGGAAGACATTGTCTCAAAGGTATGCATAAAATGTAAGGATGGGCTAGCACCTATGCCAGGTATCGATATCAGGTCGATACCGGCTTTAGCCACCGATACTTAAGGCAAAAACATCTGACATCAAGTAAGTCGTCCTCACCAGTAGTTAGCAGTACACTGCGGCTGTTTGACACATTGGTGAATAATCATGCGCGTCAGAAAGAAAGGTCTTTCTTCAAAATTATTTGCATTAATTGAAATCTTATGTATCAAAAAACTCATAATATTGGTAACTGTAACATTGTACACAGTTTGAACATCAACACTGCACTTCAAGCTGGAGCTTATGCTTTTTTTGTTGTTGTTTTTAAGAAACCACAGACAAATAATGATTCTATTCAAATATTGTACATACTGTAAAAGTTAAATAAAAATTGCACCAAAAGAAATGCATAAAAACAAACACTCCTTGAAGATTAATTGCAAATGTACTAAACGTGAAATACAACTGAAGTGTACTCAGGCAACTTTGAGAATTACTCACCTACAAGCAATTCTTGTGCTGTTTGGGGGGAAATATGCTTTATGATGACGTTAAAGCACTCCTGAAACACGGAATGAAAAAAAAACTAAAAAAATCATCATGTTACCTGAGGGAGCGATAGAATGACACTCATGCTCCAGGCCACGGTCAGCATAATTTTGCTCCTCTTCCTGGCTTCCCTGATGCCCAGGGGGTTGAGGATGGCCGACTGTCTGTCCAGGCTGATTACCACCGTGACGAAAGCGCACGAGTACATGGCCGCCAGCTTGAGGAACATGAGCAGCCTGCAGGCGGCGTCCCCGGCCTGCCACTGCACCGTGATGTTCCACACGGCGTCCACGGGCATCACGATGAAGGTGACCAGCAGGTCGGCCACGGTCAGGTTCATGATGATAATTCTGACGTGGGACTTGCGCCTGCCGCCCTTTCCGGCCGCCCGCAGCACCAGCAGGTTGCACACGGCCGACACGGCGCACAGGCTGAAGGTGATGATGACTCGCACCTTGGCCGCCGTGGAGAAGGTGGGCAACTGTAGCGCGTCACCGGCCAAGGTGGCGTTGCAGGAAGCGGCTGCGGTGCCGGTGGGGCCGGTGTCGTTTGCCGCCTCCAGGTTGGCTAGCTGGTGGAACATAGCGCACGGGCGGAAGGTTCGAATTCCACACCTTCTACCTACAGTATCCACCTGCAGCCTGAAGTGTGCGAACACCGTAGGAAACCCAATGTCTGGAAGACCCTGTCAATTGAATTCAGAGATATGTTTCTAAATGCATTTTACATGTTTGAAGATAATTGCTGACAACAAGGCTGAGATCTAATATGTAGTACTCATATGTGGAGATATACTGTTAGCATTTTTCATCCTTTCAGTTTTCCCTTTTTTGGGGGGCGAAGCTACTACAGCGCCACGTGACGCAGTTTGGAATCTTCCCTTTGGATACTCCACTGGCATGGCCGCTTCAGAGCGCCTTGTTGTTGGTAATGAGTGTGCGCACATCACGCAGAGAAAGATGGACGAGTGCGGAGGTTGGAAAATATTTTCAAAAAATCAGATATGACAGCTAGCATGTGGACAGGGGCTTCACGCTGGCCGCTTAAGAGCACCTCGTTGTTGCGTGGTGGAGAAACCCGGTGGGATGTATTCCAGCCCCTGCAGGCTTACAGCGGATATATTTTGGCAGCTCAAACAAATATGTATGTGTAAGCATAAGACAAATGCTGGATGAAGTCGCATACATTTTTCCAGTACTAGAAGTTGTATGTGATTGACAGTGGAGCGGGGTGTGGTTTCAGCTTGTCATTGTTTTGTCAAATTTAAAAGACATGACTGGGCTAAGAAGTGTCTACTGTACCCATTTCTCCTTAGGGGAGACAATGTAATATATACACACACGAACAATGGTCTCAGCAGGTAACATAGAATACATTTTATACGTGCAAAGGGATATATTTTTTCTCAAACAAGCAAAAAAGCAGCAAAAATAGCTAAACTACAATCAAAGCGAATTTGGTAATTGTGCTACGTATTGGAATTGAAATGAACACTTAGTTCTAAAATCTTTGCATATTCATTCTTCTTATTACCACAGTGACATCAATGTGCTGGACTTGTGCAATAACTTTATATTAACATATGATGTTAATAATGTTAATATTTACATTAACATAACTGAACCGTGTGTACTAAACAATGTAATATAGTTGCAGATGCGGTCATAGTTGCTGTCCATAATATCAAATTAAATATTGAAATAGACCAGAACAATTTGGTTTTGTAGAGAGAATAACCTGGACGAATAATAAACAGCAATGTTATGACCACGGTACTGACAAATGTAGTTAAACGAGTAGCACCGCTACTGCCCAATACTGGTATTTAGTCACTCATCCGTTGTGTAAAAGAAACTGAATGGTTAAACACAATCTCACCTTGAACAGGGTTCCGAGAGCATCAATGGGGATCTTGCAGTGTTTCGTGCATCTGCAGCTGTTGCTTCCTCCCGCTTCATTCCTCCACTGACTACTAGACTGCAAGCATGGACCATGAGGTTTCTTGAAGCGCGCCGAAAAAAAAAAAAAAAAAACTCAAACAGGAGAAGGAGGGGTCGGTGTGTGTGTCAGTGTGAGAGTGAGCGAGAGCGACAGAGGGTTGCTCTTTTTTTATTAGCTTTTATTACTTTTTGACGGATTCTCACTTTTTTCCAGTAATTCCAAACCCCTGTTGCTGTGGGAAATTATCCAATTTTCTCTTAAATGGAAAGTAAAATTAAAAATGTCTTGTAAATTTGACACACTATTGAAAAGAGTGATGTTAACAACCCGGCCAAATTTTAATGATGGGGGGGGGGAAAAAAATCAGCAAGTATATAAAATGAGGCTTCAAAATAGTGAAAAATCAAGCCATTTTTTTCCCTTTTACATTCAGTGACAACGAGGCTGCTCTAAAGAGACCACGCCAGCCCGAAGCCCCGATCCACACGCTGGCTGTCAGTTGTGGCTTTTTTTTTTTTTTTCTTTTTAAGGAAAATGATAGAGGAGCTCACAAATGTAAGGTGGGGTGAGACCATTTAAAGATTTAAAACCATCCATTTCCAATAGCGCTTATCCTGGTTAGGGTCACGGGGCGCTGGAGCCTATCCCAGACAACTTCGGGCGAAAGGCGCACTACACCCTGAACTGGTCGCCAGTCAGTAGCAGGGCACATACAGACAGGGACAACCATTCACAGCGTCACTGAGTGGGAACTGAGCACACGCTGCTCGCACCAAAGTCAGGCGAGTGTACCAGTACGCCATCTGTGACAGATTTAAAAACAAACAAAATAATTTTAAGACAAACTCTACAGGTCAGCCAGTGGAGGAGGCCAAAATCACAGTAAGGTGCTCCCTCTTATGTGTTCCAGTCAAGAGGTGAGCAGCAGCATTTGGAGCCAATTGGAGAAGGTTGAGGTAGGACTGTCTCACTCCAATTAACAACTTAACTTTGTCGTGTACATTCCAAAAGTTGGCTGGCCATAATATACTGAGCAGCCACGACAGAGCCACATAAACACCTGACTTTTCTATGAACCGTTTTTGTGACTTTAGAGTTATATTTTTCCACAAAATGACTGTTTTGTATGGGAGCTCAAGGCTAATGTGTCAGGTAATTATTAGAGCTGAGTCCACATTGGCTAAAGTGCGCAGGATGATTCACATAGAAAAGGTCAGGGAATAGTCACAATATAGAAAAAAATCTAAAAATCAAAGCGGCAAACACAGATGCTTGGGCACATCTATGATTAATAATCTCTCAAAACATCAAATTACACAGGCTTGTGCTTGCATATGCAGCCACTCTCCTCGCCCCCCCCCCCCCCCCCCCCCACACTTACTAGCGATGGGTACTGGTGTTTGCTATCGAGGCAGGCACATTTTTCATCCTCAACGAGTCCTTGATCTGTCAAATTACTGTGACTAGATGAGTTCATCTCATCCTTCCTATAAATTATTGCATATAGCAACAGTTCACCGGCACAATTGACCTCCAGGACAATTTATACCTGCAAATAACACAGACTGCGATGCACAACATTTCCTTTCATGTGTGATTTCTATATAACCATTTACAGTAACTCTGATTTTCTTTCTGTGCTCAGAATCACAGTGAGGAAAGATGAATGCAGGCTGGGAGCAATCACAGCGCTTTCACTCACTGACCAGTGGGGACACGGCTAAGTATTCTCTCCTCGTTGTGGTAAGCAAAGACACTCTACTTCATGTCAGGTAAATCGCATGCTCTACCTTCTAAGCCATTAAAGCAGGTCTAAATGACCAAAACATTGCCATGTGTATAAAGTGGTGCCTTCACTTACAAGTTCAATGAGTCTCAAATTATTTTTCACCATTGAAACTAATGGAAATGCCATTCATCCGTGCCCCCAAAAACACCTACAAATTTTGGGGGATTTTATTTATTTTTTTAAAAGGAATGTGGCACTCTATGGTATTGTTCTTTAAAAAAAAAAACATTCAGGAATAACATAGAGTATAAATAAACAGTTTGTGTCTTTGTAATTCAATTGGCATTGTGCTCCTCATTCTGACGTATGCACCTTGGCCACTAGGGGACAGTATAATACATAAAGAAATACCACACGTAGATTGTATGATGAAACACAGAAGAAGACTGTTGCAACTAAGATGCAGTCGTAGTTGTTTTTCAAAAAGGATAAAGAATATATGCCAGTGAGTGTTGTATGCTCTGTCTGTATGCGTTGCTACCGCTTGTGTTCAAATGTTTAAAGATTTACAATTACTGCAACATGGATGGTATTTTTTTATCCCATCTACGGTGTTTTGCATTTTGTGTTACCATGAAGCTAACAGACATTCATAAGACAACATTACTTGGTTTAAATACACAATGTGTAATTCTCTGTAATTAATTTGACGGTAAACTTCAACTGTTAGTAGCAATAATCATCTTGAAACAAGCACTTGGCTTCTTTTTTGAAGAATTGTTCAGTCTGCCAACCTGCTGCTTGTTGTGAGGTTCACTGCCATCATAGCAAGCGCTCGTAACTTGAATTTCTGCTCGCAACTCAAGCCCAAAAAAAATCGGCAGAGCGACAGCTCATTAAAAACTCAGAAAAAAGGTTGGGTCACTCACTCGTAAGCCGAAGTACAACTGCGCCATGTGCTATACATCATCTGGAGCAGTTCTGAATCAATATTGAGCGAATAACATCACAAAAAAAATATTTGATTTCAAATAAAATACAATCACACTCACCAGAGAGGCTAAATATTAACTGTATTATTGTGTACCAATTGCTAGAGACATGTTTCGCTAGTTGAACTTGGCTGTTACAGTTTTGCTCTGAGCAACCAATCAGAAGATGTAAAAATACTGATGTTATTGTTGCCTGTGGGGAAGAATTTTAAATCCTTTTAGTTAAAGAAACAATCCCAAAAACTCCGGGGGCTGTGCGAAGTTGCTATTGGCAGGAACTGGAACACGCTGTGGTGTACATTGATGCCAAGTATTTTTTAAATGTTTAGGGTGACTGTCTGGTGAGCACTGTGGGCCATGTACTGTAAGAACTGGGATGTTTTCAGCTTCATGGATTTGTGTACAGATATTTGCGACATGGCACTGCATTATTATACTGCAACATAAGGGGATGTTCTTGGATGAATGGCACAAAAATTGTGACAAAATGAGTGTGACACCCTTGCTTTAGTCATCGATGGGAAATGGTCGAAAAAGTCTTTGCAGGGTCACACATTTCATTCTGGGATGGATTTAAAAGGTTTGAGGTATATTTGTCACTACATATCAGTTTAACCCAGACAGCCAATAAGACATGAATGTTGTTTTAGGCTTTGGCCAGGATTTGTAGTAAAGGTAAACATTCCCTCTGCACTGCTTCTTCCTTAATAGCCATATTTGATATTTCTGTGTGGGTTTACCTCCCGGTGTTCTCCTTCCAGCCAGGAGTATTCTTTTGTTTACCCGTGTTCGGGGGATTATTTTGGGCTCAGCAGCTTGTGGGAGGCCTTAATACTCGTCAGGATGATTAGATGAAGACATGTCACGGAGTGGTTCATTTATCAGTTTCGGCTGAGCAGGTCAGTGAGCCATTGTGCCTTGTCATAATGGGATGAACTGGCTTCTTTTTTTTTTTTTTTTACACTCCTCTTGTTTAGTCCTATAGGAAGGAAAGGAGTGGATGGCGCAACAGTCTGTGTAATGTATTCACCACCAGCAGACCTGATAGCGCCTGTTATTTAGCAGATGGCAGCTAACACAACATTTGGCAGGGAAGTCCAAATACCTTTTGTATGTCAACTCCATGAATACCATTTGCATGCATACATAATCCTGTTGATACAGTCTGCACGTTGTGGGGAGATACAAGACCATAATGCCACGCAGCTATTCATGACGTAACATCTGTTTCTACTCTGTTGCCTTCTTTCCAGCTCAGATGTTTATGACCAATTGTTACCAAAGAGCTGGCTGAACAATGAATTTTAAAAAGTAAATGCAGTGAAAGGCTTTTATTTATTTATTTATTTATTTTACATTGTGTAAAACTAAGCAGTGGTGGGAAGTAATAAAGTACAAACATGTTTGTCACTGTACTTAAGTAGATTTTTCAGGTATCTGTACTTTACTTCATTTTTCTGACAACTTTTCTTACTCTCTTTATTTGAAAACCGATATCTGTACTCTTTCAAACTAACAGTCCTCCTTATCCATAATTCTGACCTTGTTGGCTCATTGTCCTCACAGGAATGTCCCTGTCATCGTGAGCTGCAAATGAGCCGCTAACTTTGGAGCCAAAGAAGCCGGTTACCGATGTTGTGCCATGCACCTGTTTAAGGGTCGCTTGGTTTCTCCAATGTAGAGGTAATTTGTCCCTTTTTTCTTTTTGGTGTCCCCCAGGGCTCTGTCTTGGCCACCCTCCTCGTTACCACCTACATGAATTCAATTTACGCTTTCACTGTTACACGGATGAGACCCACCAAACCCACCGCCACTCTTCTTCCCTCCTCCTTTACTGACTGCTTTTATTAACTCAAACCCTAGTTCTCCAGTTTTGTACAACTCAACAGTGATTAAACCAAAATCATAACCATAGGTACCAAGTCCACCCCATCCAAAATTGACAGTTTTTCCATTACACTTAATTCCTCTGTATCCCCTCTCCTCAGGTCAAGAGTCTGGGTGTCATCCATCTTTGGGTGTCATCCTCGACAGTTCACTCGCCTTCCAAGCACACAAAGTGCATACTTTCACTTATGAAACATCAATCCCCTTCAGCCATTACTCACCCCCACACTGCTGCTGTCCTTGTTCATAGCCTCGTCACTTCCCGCCTGGATTATTGCAACACTCTCCTGTTTGGTATCCTCCTCAAGTCACTACAGGTTCTCCAGAACTCTGTTGCCCATATCAAAGGCACCCCCGCAACTTACCATATCACTCCGGCCATGCAACAAATCCAATGGCTCCCTCTCTAATACCACATCCATTATAAAATACTGCTCTGCTCCTTCAAGGCTATCAATAACCTCACCCCACCATAGCTTGCTGACCTCCTTCACGCTGCCATACCCTGCCGCTCTCTCAGATTTTCTCTCAGCTCCCAGTCTTTTGGAACTCACCACCACCTGACGGTCATTGAAAGGTCTTATGCTACCCAATGATTCCTTGGTGTTCAAAAGAATGCCTACTCCTCCAATTGCTGCTCCTGTACTGTTTCTAGGGGGTAAAACAGTAATTAAAGTTCCACCAAGAATGGGCTGGTATTTAACATGTTTTTTGTGCACTATTCAGTGCTCTTGTATGACCAGTACTTGTACTACGTACTTTAACCGATACTAAGTCACAATTGTTTAAAGTTTGATGCCAGCTCTTGTGGTCTCTGATTGTCATAATCAAGCTTGTCCCTTCCATGTCAATTTCGAAGTAAGTTGTCATCTGACTCATGACTGTCGATGTCAGCTATCGGGAGAGATAAGTAGCAACTTTAACCCTAGTGTTTCAGCTATGGGCAGTAGAGGTCGCTCAACCCTCCCTCTGGTTGTTAAAGACCAGCGCATTAACCAATCGGATGACAACACAACATTAAAAAAAATACAGAGGTAAAATCACCCGCTTTTGAGACCTTGATTGATGGATTGATTGTTTGACATTGAGGACTTATGAGGCGGAAAACACAGGGATAGTAGCGGCATAGAGGAACAGGAACCAGGGAGCATTAACAATGGCAACAGTTTCGAAGAAGTTAGATGGAAAGTTTCAAAAAGAGGTTTAATATACGGGCAGAGGTCGGTACACAGGCAGGCAATCCGAAAAGGCAACAGTATCCAAAAACGTGAGGCAAAAAGGCAAGGTCGATAATCGGAACAGGGTCTAGTCTTACTGTGAGTCGGTTGACGTGGAAACAAGGAACGCTGGAACGCGACGACAAGGTACAACGAACTGCCGACGGGAAAGAATGAGACACGAGGTTAAATGCAAGGGGTAATTAGGGTGAACGAGGCACAGGTGGTGAAGATGCTCTCAGGTGCAGGTGTGTACGAGACAGGGGGAAGACAACAACCAGAACACACACCCATGACAGTATCAAGTTATCAAAATCAAAATATTATTAGTACCTTTGTACACAAGTAAATTTGATCATTCGGTGAAGGCCAGTTTCTGTTCTCAGTGCACCAAGCAAAGTCCATAAATGCATAGTTGGATGAGTTTGGTGTGCAGAAACCCATCTAAACACCTTTGGGAGGAACAAGAATGAAGATGGCGAGCTGGATTCAACATCTAAGCTATGAATAATCAATGCTGTTTAGGTAGTGAGCTCACGACAGCATTTGTTGAAGAGGTCGACGATGAAAGAAAACACATAATGGATACAACCCAGTTGGAGAGTTTTCATCTGAATATTGATTCTGGATCAGAGTAAAGAGGAAAAAGAGTGGCATACACTATAGTATATGGACAATGACTCATCCGACAGCCACTTCAAGCCTTTGACGCAACCTGTTGTACAAACGCTTTCAAACTCTTCTATCAAGCACAGCTACTTTTTTTCTGAAGGATTAAAATTCATAATGGCTTTTACAATTTCTCATGCTCGAGCAATATGGAAAGCTACACGCAATTTTGTCACGTGCAAATGAGTATATCGTGAGGCTAGTCACCTTCATGATTTATGCCTTTATGGAGCATCAAAGACTCTAACGTATAAAATAAAATATGCAAATTAATCATGTCAAACTTTCTTTTAGATAAATCTGCTTCTATAAGGCGGCACGGTGGACGACTGGTTAGAGCGTCAGCCTCACAGTTCTGAGGACCCGGGTTCAATCCCCGGCCCCGCCTGTGTGGAGTTTGCATGTTCTCCGCGTGCCTGCGTGGGTTTTCTCCGGGCACTCCGGTTTCCTCCCACATCCCAAAAACATGCATGAATTTGAGACTCTAAATTGCTTGTAGGCATGACTGTGAGTGCGAATGGTTGTCTGTTTGTATGTGCCTTGCGATTGGCTGGCAACCAGTTCAGGGTGTACCCCGCCTCCTGCCCGATGACAGCTGGGATAGGCTCCAGCACGCCTGCGACCCTAGTGAGGAGAAGCGGCTCAGAAAATGGATGGATGGATGTTTCTATAAATGTATTTTACTGAACACGAAATGAACAAAAAGAATGAAATTGCCCTGACTGCACCGACATTTAAGTAGATACATTTAGGGCCTGATTTACTAAATGTTTGTGCCTTGTGGGTGTAAAAACGGGCATAAACTTGGCTGTGCACACAAACAAAGCTAATCAACTAACAGGGTTCAAACAGGATCTGTATATATATATATATATATATATATATATATATATTTATTTTACCTGTCCTTCTCAGCTGTATGGCCATGCAGAATGATGGATCTGTATGCATTTTCTGCTGTAACATTTTTGCTGTGCAGCAGGGGACTTTGAAATACTCCCACTGCTTATTTTTTTTTTTTTTTTACTTTTTGCTTTTTAATTATTCCCGTGTTTATTGACAAAGCAGCCAGATAGAAAAAGGGTTTTAGGGGACAGACGGCGGGGACAGAACGGACAAGGGGAATAGGGGTGCGAACCACAGCAGAACAATAGTTAGTCAAGATATCTGACCACAAGTAACGTTACAACAGTCAAATCATGCTCTAATTTGTGGATGGGGGACACCCGGTGAGGAGAGGGGGGGGGGGAAGTACAACAACTAACCAATAGAACAAGATGAGCGAGGACAGAAAAGGGCAGGACAGGACCTGATGTGGGAAATGAGTAAGGCAGTGCTACTGATGAGTGGTGCGGTGGGATGCTTTTTATATTTCTAAACACTTGTAAGAACCTGTTAGTTGATATGTTAATATAACCTGTGTTATTATTAGTGGTCCCAGCACAAGCCTATAGTGTGTCTACGGAACTTACTGAGTGAATGAACACCATATCACATGCATGTTCGTTAATTGGTGTACGGAGTTGCTGAGCAAGGAAGGGTGGGCCGGCCCCGTCCACCCACAAGGCCAAGCCATGCCAGCGAACCACCCACTCCCCAGGACCCAGGGCGGTCCCCTAGCGCAACCGAAGCGCCCGGACCAGTCCCAAAGGGAGAGGCATGGGTACCGGACCATCGTCCCCCACGCCCAATCGCCTCACAAACACTTACAATTGCATCTCTTCAAACTTAATTTTGTGCTCACGGCGCACTCCCAAATTTGCCATGCTGAATGAAAACCATCAGTGCTACATGAAGCACAAAACCGTCTTTTAAGAACGGTGGTCTCCCCCACTTTTTCACCTGTTTCCAACAGTGTGCAAATCTGTTAGCGTTATTATACATGAAAATTAGCACTCGCTATTTTGGATATTAGTAAAAGATTGTATTCAGTAAGTCACGTGCAACACGGCTACCAACAGCCCGTGCAATCTGTTAACACAACACAGCACCCAAAATTTGGGATCCTATTAAATCAGGCCCACAGAGTGCTTAACAAATTGACTCGACTATTTAACAGAATGAAGTGCTTTTAATTTCCTATCTTCCGCTTTCTCCTCTCTAACACCAACTGCCCTCCTGTCTTCCCTCACTGCATCCATCAAACCTTCTCTTTGGTCTTCCTCAAGCTCACTTGCCGGGCAGCTCCGTCCACATCACCTCCCTACCGATATACTCACTCTCACTCCTCTGGATGTGTCCAAACCGTCGAAGTCTACTCTCTCTAACTTTGTCTCCAATACATCTAACATTGGCCGTCCCTCCAATGAGCTGATTTCTAACCCTATCCAACATGGTCACTCCAAAAGAGAACCTCAAAATCCTTTCTCCTTCATCCGAGCAGACACTCTTCTATCTGGCGATTTCTTTGCCCCCTTCCAACCTCCTCGGACCACACTTACCATTGCTTTTTTTAGGTTGTTGTAAAACAGCAAATTTTAAAGTCCATAGATACCACAGTAGTAGGGTGTCCTTTATGGAAAGTCAGTCTTTTAACAACATAAGAAGAGTCCAAATGAAAAAGCATTTTTTATGAATTTAGTCAAAATGAGTTTTGTTATTTCTGGTTTCCAGGTTAAAGCTAATAATTTGTATTCGGTGTGTTCTATGTTAATATAAATTAAGCAATTAATGGGTTATTTGGGAAATATCGAACTTTTATTGAAAAGTGTTTCAAAGAGGTCTTTGATGTCATTTTATCACAGCATCAGAAAACTCCAAGAAACAAAAACTCCAAAATGTTACACTGTATTCAAAAGTATTATGCTTTGTGAATAAAAATGAATAGGTGAGTGTACCAACTAACGCTTAACATTAACTTGAATGAACCGTTAATTGTAACCCTTCAAAGGGAGCGACAAGTCACATTTATTGAGTCAATTATCTTCGTCGCTCATCAAGATCCTGTTGACCCACTGGATTGCGACCAATGTTGGCGAAGGCTTCCTCGCAGAATCTGCGGACCCGATCACGAAAACCAATCTCACCGATGAGTTTCATGACATCATCTCTCTTGGACTGTTTCACGCTATGAACCACAGGTGTTACAATTTGAAGTTAGCATATTTTACGCTCACTTCCAAGCACAATCAAAGCTATATTAGCAGAGAATGAATGTGAAAATCAAGGGCCCAGACTAGTGACAAGCTTTTGATGACGGAAATACGTATCAGAATCAGAATCAGAATCATCTTTATTTGCCAAGTATGTCCAAAACACACAAGCGTATGGCACCTGTCGGTTTCTGAAATAAAACATTTATTTTCAACAAGATTTTCAAAGGAGTTGTTTGCTTTTGCACGCTTAGAAAATTCAACATCAAACGATGCCATAATAGGCTGTCTGCTAATAGGCGTGACTCTATTTTTGTCTACAAGTCGTCATATCTACAACCTTGGAAGATTTTAGAAGACCACTCCAAAATGATTTTTTCTCTGATTTTGCTATTTCTTGGTATTATAACTCCCAAGTTTTTCCAGAGCTGCGTATTATATGGTCATTGATACGCTTGCCATGCCCTTTTATTATTCCACATAAAGACAGTATTTAAAGTATTTGTGAAATATCTCAGAAAAAGGTTTTGCTCATTATTCCCTCTTCAGGTTGAGCAGGCATTTATTTTTTTCCCAGTCCGATCGTTGACTCGAACAGACATCGGATGGTCACACGTCACACACTGTACAGTAGTTGCCAAATTTATCTTGTTAGCAGATTGATTGGGGCCAAAATGTTAATCTACAGTTTATACAGACCCTCAAGGTCTTTGAGCCCTCAGCGCAATAATTCAGAATTTTTAATCAATGTGCTTTTTTTTTTTTTTCATCTCGTGCTTGTTCACACGTAGGCGTTCAAACGTGATAACCTGAGGGATCAGTGCGGGACATTGATGTGTATTGGCTCAGTTGAAGTTTTTACTAGAGCATACTAGAGTCACGGCTCAGTCGTGTCATTTCCAAATGTCCTGTTTTATCAGACAAAAAAGACATGTTGAATGTGACTCAATTTAAGGCAACTTGGCAATTCAGTCGGAACACTTACACTTTCACACTTACAGTCCTAGTGAACAATTTGAACATAACATTTGGCTCAATAATGGTAAGAATAACATTATATCCGCACAAAAAATGGCTTGTCAACACAAAATATTATAAACTACAGAAACATCTGTGAGTAACAAAACTTCCAGCGAGAGAGAAAAAGGACAGAAAAAAACAAGCTAGAGACCTTTTTTCTTTAATATTTATTCAGAAAACAGAACATACAAACACAATCGCCAAGGTTTTAATGGCTTTTGCAGTGTCTAATGATCCTCAAATATCGTTTGGCTTCGTTTTAGTATACCTATTTATATGTGTTTTAATTGTTGTAGAAATATTTCACATGAGTAGAAGCACAAGACTTTGTTAGCCATACTCGCCGTCACGCGATGACGTTTGTGAGGAAAAGTGGAGCCAAATTCATTTGGAGCAGTGCTGTTCTGTCCTATGTTTGAAAGGATGCACCTTTTCATGTCTTCTTGACCCTGTGACGTATTCCCACAAAGGTTAAGGAAAGGTGGCATAAATGTTAGGAGATTGGAGATTCCGAAGAGGGCCACAGTCTCTCCCCGCAGGGTCGCGGAGGGCTTCGCGAGCCAGCGAGAGCTCAGCTCAGCACTCGCATTCCAGGGATTCTTAATAGTCCAATCACTTGCAATTTTTATTTTCGTGGGAGCCACATTGAGGGCCAATTTACATTCACTGTACCTGTCGTCTTCCGTGTCACATAGTAGTGTCGTAACGGTCTCGAGACTGTATTTTGAAGGTCTTGGTCTTGTCTCGGAATCGACTCCCAAAAGCCTTGATCCTGTCTCGGTCTCGGACTGGCCGGACTGAAGATTTTCCTTTGAGACTGGTCGAGACCAGGACTGATTTTCTATTCCCCAACTTCATTAATGTGATAATAAGGAGAAGCACTTGATAAAACAACAAATATCTTCAATTCATGTATTACTCTTGCCTTGTCTCAGTCTTGGTCTTTTCTAAGTCTTGACTCCCTAAAGTCTTCGTCTTGTCTTGGTCTCGGTGAGTTCTGGTCTCGCCGCGAGACTTGGCCTCGGCTAGTGTGGTCTTGATCACAATGCTATCACATAGTGCTGAGGTGTTGATATTGCGTGTGCTCATCCTCTGAGATATCACATAATAACATGGCACAGCTGTCTCTGCAGGATGACTCTGTTCGCCAACTCGCAAACCTGTTGCGCATCTCATTGAGTGGAGACACGTGACAGATTCCCGTGAACAAACACCTTTCTTTCTTTTTGACGCACAAGATGATTCGCCAATGTGTCAAACAGCCACAGCGTAGCGCCAACTACGACTTCTCGAGCGTTTTGACTTTCGTAATGGTAGCTGGTAGCTGCAGCCTTCAAGAGTACCCGATACCTTGAAATAAGGCCGCTATCGGCACGATACCTGGCATCGTCACTCACTCATCCCTGGTTTTGCCAACCTGAAATAGCCTGGCACTTATTGTTTCAAAACATTAGGAAACGTTCTAACCTCGAAAACCTCACAGAGTAATCAACTAGGCGTCCATTATCAGAAGCTGACACTGTTCGCTAACACTACTGAACTGGAATCTTGTGCACGCGACAAAACTCAGTGCAGCTCTGCTTACCTCTAGCATTTAGCTTTTAGCAAGGTTTAACAGAGGCTACTCTTCTGCTTAGTCATCCACTTCTTCTTCTTCTTTCTTACCACCCTTTAACACCTGCAGTTTTCACATCCCACATTCTGCCCACTTCTGTACCTCTGAACCCCCAGACCCTAACTGAGGGCTTTGGTGCATCATCAGTTCTCCACGCCAACATCGATCCAGCCACTTCTGAGGGGGCGCTCATGACGACGACAACATGCTTGTCTTTGCCTGTGTAAAACAAACACCTCTTACAGTTCAAGTGTTGTTTACTGGTGTTCAAAATAGCTCAGAGTGCAGGGTGTGATTAATTAAAGTGATCGAGATCACCATTCTAATCAAACATGCATGCTTGTGAGCATGGTCCACTCTTTTTAAGTGTCATTTGTGTTCTCTGCCGATGCTTCACCGGCGTAAAGAGGTTGGTTATTGCACTGTGTGGGACGACGTGAAAAATAAGTGAAATAAGTCAAGCCCGAAATTTGATCACAATTCGGCCAGGGTATAAACAGTTTTCATTTGTTGGATGATTATCTTTTAGCTGCAAAGGACATGAATATGGCAAAAGACTGTAAGATGCTGTTATACAATGGCTATAGAAATTCTACACACCCCTGTTCAAATGTCAGGTTTCTGTTTTTTATACCCCCCAAAAAAACGATCATCAAGGGTGAGGGGAGGGGTTTGCGAACCGATGCCCACTTTAGCCTATGCTGATGCCATCCCACCCACCCACCCCTTGCAGGCCACAGACGGGCAGTCAGTCATGGCCTCACTCTACTGTCTGTAGAGGCTGTCTATGTATCACTGCAAAATGTCAGCATGCACAGAACATAGTAAATAAGGCCCACTCAGTCCCAACTAATCAGTATGTGACATTATCCTTCACCATATGCAGCACCCTGGCGCTCCACCAGGAAAGGAAATGAGCAGCAAACGCTTGAGCTTCTACCGTGAGACGCAGATTGAAATCAGATGAAGCCTTATCACCGAGCGTTTTACAATTCCAAACAAGTCAAAGCGTGATGCTGTCACTCCCAAGTGTTTACATTAGAATTAAGTGGGAAGACTCAAAAAGACAGCCCGAGGTCTGAAGACCATTTCTTTTGCCCTCTACTGTCCTCCAGTGGACATTTATGGTACTTTAACTCAGCACTTATAACTATACTATAACTATAAAGTAAACCTATGTATGATATAATAGAAACTGTGATATATTGTTGCATTTTTGTTTGAATTTAAAAAATAATCTGCGACCTTTTGTAACTCTAGCTTGTCACCTGTTTCTATTTTATTATTACAATATGGGTCGGACCAACAACAACAAAACTGCAGCAGGCCGTAAAAGGCCCCCAATGAATGAATGAAAATGCCAATAATCCATTCCAGCCTCCCCTCAAATACAAAAACAAATACACAACAAAATTCTTTGAGTTTTTTAATTTAAAAAACAATTACACACTATAATATTGTGCTTTGTAAAAACATACAGTCATGAGATAATTAAATCGAATGTAAAGAGTTGAACCGTTTTTGCTACATTTTTTGTTTCAATTTGATAGACATTGTGCTGTTCCTTGCACCTTGGCCACCTGGGGGCAATATAATACAGTGTGTTTGCCTAGCTGTACTGTAAACTGCGCACACGCTAATATCCATCACACAATGGACAGCTTGCTGTGTGGAATTAACAGCATACTTCACATTCAGTATGCATTCCCTCAATCTCCCTCACACCGCCGTTTTTTTTTTCTTCTTCTTCTTCTAAAAGCATCATTCAAACAATGAATTTCAGACAAAAGGCCAGTTACACAACAGCGGACCCCCACGGGAAATTCAGACTGGCTGACAGCCAAGCACTCACTTGTAGATTTCATACTGGAAGGCTACAATGTGTTTTATGAACGTGGATTCATTCAATGGGAAGCTTTGAAAATTGAAAATGAAAGAGCCTGAATTAGCATTTAGGATAGAAAAAGTGTATATGGATCCTAGTTAACAAAATGCACTTACTGCACTAGGGTTGCCAGTATCTTTTTTTAGAATTTATTTTATATATACGGTTGAAAAAAGTGTATAAAGTACGGTGGACTGGAAGTGCAACACAATATAACAATATTACATTTCAGAAATTAACAAGAGTGAGTGAGGAGAAGCGGCTCAGAGATGGATGGACAAATACATAAATAAATAAACAAATACATAATAAATAAATAATAAAAGACGAAACAAATTACAAAAGACGAAACCCCGGACAGGGAATGTCCCATATTATATTACTACTAACATTAATTTTATTCTCATTTATGAGGGATGGACTTAAATCCTTAAACTGCATATGTTGGTACTGAATGTAAGGTATATATTTGGTGTAATTTTGGTGTACTTTGAGTATGCTGTATTTTGAGAAAGATAAATCCTAAACAGCTAGCAATTAGCTAGGAAGAATTAGCATTGTTGGTATAAATTTAGTGTACAGAATTTGAGACAGCTAAATGCTAAATGGCTAGCAATCACGATTAGCATTAGCACGCTAGCGATTACCATTTTAGGTTACAAAAACGCTAACAATTCAGCTCACTCATACTTAATATGTTATACGTACATTTCACATCCAACAGTGTCTTAAAAGTGTGTCTTGCTCTCATAAAGACGACTCAAACACTCTCATTAACACTAGTCTAACACTCTCATACGCACGAGTATTAAATTAAATTAAGTAAATGAATAAAAAGAAATATCAAATATACTCAGATCCTTTCACATTTCCATCTCAAATGCTCGCATAGATGCTTGTGGGAAAATTTATTTTAAGATAGATAGATAGATAGATAGATAGATAGATAGATAGATAGATAGATAGATAGATAGATAGATAGATAGATAGATGGATAGATAGACAGACAGACAGATAGATAGATAGATAGATAGATAGATAGATAGATAGATAGATAGATAGATAGATAGATAGATAGATAGATAGATAGATAGATAGATAGATAGAGATAGAACTCTATATTTTAAATATGAAAAACGTCACTCTAAGTGTGTGCAGTGTGCAGTGCATATCTATAATTTCACTTTTTGAATTGAACTACCTAATAAAAGATTTACACTATTCACGTGTGAGCATAATCGACGTGTGCGTGAGAATGATTGAGATGGACTCGTGAATGCCAGTGACATGTGCGAGAATGTGATCGACATGCCTGCGTGTTAATGAGAGTGTTTGAGTAGTCTTTATGAGAGTAAGACTCGTGCGTATGAAAGTGTTGGAGTTGTGTTTATGAAAGCCTTTCAGTAGTTTGTGTTTATGTGTGTGTGAAAGTGAATAGTACAACCCCAATTCCAATGAAGTTGGGACGTTGTGTTAAAAAATAAAAACAGAATACAATGATTTGCAAATCATGTGCAACCTATATTTAATTGAATACACTACAAAGACAAGATATTTAATGTTCAAACTGATAAACTTTATTGTCTTTAGCAAATAATCATCAACTTAGAATTTTATGGCTGCAACACGTTCCAAAAAATCTGGGACAGGTGGCAAAAAAGACTGAGAAAGTTGAGGAATGCTCATCAAACACCTGTTTGGAACATCCCACAGGTGAACAGGCTAATTGGGAACAAGTGGGTGCCATGATTGGGTAGAAAATGAGCTTCCCTGAATTGCTCAGTCATTCACAAGCACAGATGGGGCGAGGTTCACCTCTTTGTGAACAAGTGTGTGAGAAAATAGTCAAACAGTTTAAGGACAATGTTCTTCAACGTACAATTGCAAGGACTTTAGGGATTTCCTCATCTACGGTCCATAATATCAACAAAAGGTTCAGAGAATCTGGAGAAATCACTGCATAAGATGGACTGATGCAAAGTGGAAAAGTGTTCTGTGGTCCGACAAGTCCACATTTCAAATTGTTTTTGGAAATTGTGGACGTCGTGTCCTCCGGGCCAAAGAGGAAAAGAACCATCCGGACTGTTATGGACGCAAAGTTCAAAAGCCAGCATCTGTGGTGGTATGGGGCTGTGATAGTGCCATTGGCATGGGTAACTTACACATCTGTGAAGGCGCCTATAATGCTGGAAGGTACATACAGGTTTTGGAGAAACATATACTGCCATTCAAGCAACGTCTTTTTCATGGACGCCCCTGCTTATTTCAGCAAGACAATGCCAAACCACATTCTGCACGTGTTACACCAGCATGGCTTCATAGTAAAAGAGTGTGGGTACTAGACTGGCCTGCCTGCAGTCCAGACCTGTCTCCCATTCCACCAACAAAGCTTCAACAATTAGTGTCAGTTCCCAAATGTTTATTGAATGTTGTTAACAGAAAAACCATGTCCCAGCTTTTTTTGGAACATGTTGCAGCCATAAAATTATAAGTTAATGATTATTTGCTATAAACAATAGTTTATCAGTTTGAACATTAAATCATCTTGTCTTTGTAGTGTATTCAATTAAATATAGGTCGAACATGATTTGCAAATCATTGTATTCTGTTTAATCGGTAGGGCCAAAGTAATACTTAATTGCGTTGAGAAATCCCTTTAGCACCTCGTTTGTAATTTTTAAATCGGTTGAGATTTTCTGACCAGCACGGTGGAGGACTGGTTAACACATCTGCTTCACACTTCTGGGAACCGGGGTTCAAATCCCAGCCCCGCCTGTGTGGAGTTTGCATGTTCTCCCCGTGCCTGAGTGGGTTTTCTCCGTGCACTCTGGTTTCCTCCTACATCCCAAAAACATGCGTGGTAGGTTGATTGAAAACTCTAAATTGCCCATAGGTGTGAATTTGAGTGTGAATGGTTGTTTGTTTATGTGTGCCCTGCGATTGGCTGGCGACCAGTTCAGGGTGTACCCCACCTCCCACGCAAAGATAGCTGGGATAGGCTCCGACAGCCCGCAACCCTAGTGAGGAGAAGCGGTAACGGAAATGGATGGATGGATGTATTAACACAATGTCCCAACTTAATTGGAATTGGGGTTGTAAGTGTGAGAGCTCATCCTGAAAAATCTGCCTAACGGCCCATCATAAGAAGGGGCTGCAACTCACACGTTCTCAGGCCATGAGACACTATATCAGCGCGATTGATTTCATTTAGGAGCGCACATGCACGAATCTGCCCCATTTCACGTCCACGTGAGCCCGCCGGCCCGCCGCCATGTGTGAGAGGAAATGGTTTTTTTTGCCAACTCGATGACACATTTTCTATTAGATCAAAGCTGTGCAAGCTCTGCCCTGAAGACATGACCTCCGTGCACCGAGCACACCACAGCATCTGCTGACAAGCAGCCACAGACAGCAAACGCCATCTTTACCTGCTTTGTCTCCAGTTCATGAGAGGAGGTCAAGGACGTTGTACAGGTTGACCTTTCACAACTGAAACACTTTCACAAACTACTGTCATATTCCCCACTCACATTCACCACTGAAATGCTCTCACACACAATAATGCACTGCCCCCAAAAACTACTCAAATCTTTTCGCTCATATACACTACTAAAACGCTCTTAAACACATTTAAAAAGCTTTCACATCCACTACTAAAATGCCATTACACACTGCTGAAACGCTCTCACGCACACTACAGACACCCTTGTACACACTACTGAAACACTCTCAAACACACTTCTAAAAAGCTCTTGCATCCACTACTGAAATGCTCTTGCACAATTCTGAAACGCTCTCACACCCACGCTGAAATGCTCTCACACACTATTTAAATAGTTTTTGCTCACAAACTGAAATGTTCATATTCCCCACTCACACACACAACTAAAATACTCTCAGATACATTATTGAAATCCTTTCATATGCACGACACACTTTTTTTCTGTTGTTGTTGAAAATGTATACTACTTAACTGAAACACTCTCACAAACACTACTGGAAATTTTCCATTCACATACACTACTTAAACACTTTCACACATCTGAAAAGCTCTCACACACACTGCTGAAACAAGCTGACATGCACCACTGAAATGTTCTCACACCTACAAACTCCCTCTCACACACAATACTGAAATGCTCTCACACTCTACAGATTTTTTTTCACTCATATACACTATAGTGAAACAATCTCACACAAGAAAAACTCCTCTCTCTCTCACACATGCACATAACTGAAATGATCTCACACACACACCACTAGATTTTTATTTTAATGACATACACTACTAAAACACTCTCATGTAGATCACTAAAATACTATTATACACTTAACTGAAACTCATATTTCAGTATATTATACGAACACATTTTAGTATATATTATATGACCATATTATAGTACTGTATGTGTGAGAGAATTTAGGTTGTGTATGAGTGTGTGAGAGGTAATCCTGAATTACGTCTCATATCTTGCAATTGCAATTATTTTTTCATTGACTTCTTCCCGTTGGAAGCAATATTTGCACACGTTGTATTGGAAGCTGACAATGACGTGTATTCACAGATGGCAGCCTGTAAACACGTGGTGCTACTGTAGGTCATGTCAATAGATCGCTTCTCATAAGGAAGTCACGAGGCTTGCAGTTCCACACATGATCTTATGTAGTATTTATCATGTTATGTTCGGGACAGAGCGGCACGGTGGACGACTGGTTAGAGCGTCGGCCTCGTAGTTCTGAGGACCCGGATTCAATCCCCGAACCCGACTGTGTGGAGTTTGCATGTTCTCCCCGTGCCTGCGTGGGTTTTCTCCGGGCACTCCGGTTTCCTCCCACGTCCCCAAAACATGCATTAATTGGACACTCTAAATTGCCCGTAGGTGCGAATGGTTGTATGTTTGTATGTGCCCTGCAATTGGCTGGCAACCAGTTCAGGGTGTACCCCGCCTCCTGCCCGATGATAGCGGGGATAGGCTCCAGCAGGCCCGCGACCCTTATGAGGATAAGCGGCTCAGAAAATGGATGGATGGATGTTCGGGACACCAGCGTTTCAGTAATATGTGGTGTGTTTATATTACAACCCCAATTCCAATGAAGTTGGGATCTTGTGTTAAACATAAATAAAAACAGAATACAATGATTTGCAAATCATGTTCGACCTATATTTAATTGAATACACTTCAAAGACAAGATATTTAATGTTTAAACTGATCAACTTTATTGTTTTTAGCAAATAATCATTAACTTAGAATTTTATGGCTGCAACACGTTCCAAAAAATTGAAATACTTAAATAACTGAAGTTGTTATTTAAGTATTGAACACAAGTTCAGTTGTGTTTAACTTTTTAGTGCAATATATTTTCATTAATTCATTTAATCTTTAAGAACTGTGTTTTCAACTTTTATTTTACAGTTAATGTTGCATCTAAATGTTCAGACTGTGACTAATGTTACAGTGACTTACAATAATATCATTAAATGTACTTTTTAGGAACCACCCCCTGTCTTGTTTTTTTTTTTTATGAACGCTTGGGCCTAATATGCTACTATATTTTAATGTTAATCATGATAGTGGTACTTAAAGACCTGAATATTTTGTAGATGTAATTGGTGTAAAAGGTTTGAGAACCACTGATATAGAGTACGTATTACCAATATAAATATGCATCTATAAGTATATTATTACATGCTGTCCATTTTACTAACAGTACATATTACAAACTATACAGATTGCAGTCAAAGCATGTAGCATAACATGTTGTATATATTACACTACTATAGTGCATCTGTCCCCACATAGCGCAGGTCTTTCAAAAACAATGTAGAGTGAAATCTGCATTCAAATTCACCCCGCCCCTCCCGCCAGCCCACTCCTAAAAAGAGGTTTGCAATCACCCAAAGATCCCACAAAATGGCCGCAAATCACTTAAAACGGAGAGGATCATAAGGCATCAACACCATGCATCTAGCATGTACACAATGATGAACCCGTGTTACATTAACAATTATTCAGTCATGAAATGTTTCAACAAAAACAAACCACCTTCACATGAGGCTCATCAATAATATTAGCTATCACACAAGCCTAAATATTCACGCATGGGCAAACGCTTTTTATGCAGGCTAGCACTTTTAACAAATGGTATAAGTCATTAAGGTTACCCTTAGGCATTTATGCACATAGTGTACATATTAGAGTTAGTATGGTACAGGGCATAGGTGCTGTAAATTAGCTTCCACGGGCGCATACAGCTCAGTGGGAGGTATGTCAATAAATGTGCAGGTGAGAAAAAGTAACAAGTCTACTTTGGACTCAACGTTGACCGCCGCGAGGAGAATTATGAAGGCTGTGCGTCAGCGTCAACTATTTTTTTTGGAAGGCGAGCGAGCCGCAGAGTGCCGTGGGGGGTCCTCCGACCTTTGCAAGGGAGCTCAGGGGAGCGTTAGCGAAGAATAGCAGGCACTGGTGAACAATTTGCACGTTTATTATTAAACTTGCTTGAGGATAAGGCTCATTGAGCAGGTATTTTTATTTTTTACAGTGCACACATTCCAGACCCCCTGTGTGTAGCCTTTATTGGGAAAGTCGTCGTTGAATTGGAAAAGGTGAAGTAGGAAACACTGTGCTCATTGTAGTTCGTTATTGAACAAAGGTATTCCGAATTTTGAGGGCTTTTTGTAGTCATCCTTATACATAAGGCGGAATAATTTATTGGAGGGTTTGTATGCAATAGTTGAATTGATACAAATCCTCAAAATGCTCCTGGAAATTGTCATTTGTTATTTATAGATTTTTCTCAAATTCTACAAGACTGGCTAAAGAAAAACAGTAAAAAAAAAAAAAAAAAAAAAGTTACTTACTGGAATGAACTCATGATGCTATGAGAAAAGGTTTTACTAGTAAGTCAGTATTATTAAAAATATAGTGATTTTTTTTCGGGGAAAATAAAGATCATTTTCATCATCAAACGTTTTTTTAGCCTCATAATGTATTCACGTAAATTTACGACTTCTTTGGGTAAAAACCTTTTTTTTTCTCATATCATTAGCTTAATTGTATAGTTGCCTAAGTCGTTTTAGAACGTATGCGGAAAACAAGAAAAAACAACTTCAACAAAGAAGAGTCCAGTTGCCTCGATTCAACTTTTGCAGATTATCATGACCTGAATGAATGAAAATCTACACAGACGTAAAGAAAAACACAAAATAAAATTCAATTTTTATCAAGCACATTGCTTTTTGTTATTGCTATTGATATTGATGTAAGAAAAAAGACTTGGGCAATTATGCTGCGAGACTTACAATGTTACAACTTTTTAAAATATATACATTCTTTATCGTTATATTCTGAGAATAAAGTTCTAGTATGAGAAAAAAGTCTTACGAGTATGAGTATTATTACAAGAATAAATTGGTATTTTGTCAAGGCAAAACTTTATATATTCCAACTTCATTGTTCTCTCTTTCATCATGACATTGTTGTATAATTATGAGGTTTTTTTAACTGTAATATAATGACGTAATCTTGTAATTACGGCCTGATTGTATGACTTTATTCTCTTAAAATTATGAATTTATGACTTTTTTCTAATTATGCTAAAACTACTGTTGCTTATTTCTCTTATGACATTCATGTACACTTTTTTGTCTTGTAATATCACGACAATTGCCTATACGTGTGCTAGGTCTGTTTCCAGCCAAGTGAGTTTGAGATTTCCTTTGTTTGCTCCATTCCTTCTTTTACCCTGTTTTTCCGACCCGCGTCGTATATGTCTTAGTTAACTTGCTTCCACTGTAATGAAATAAAGAGGAGTAGAATTAGATGAGGTGAAAGAAAATTGCATTTTGTTGTGACGCTGGGCAGTCGCGTGTCTTTTGAACATGTGCTGCTGGGAAGCCGTTTAGATGGAGTTGAACATGTGACCAAAAGCTCGTTTTCTCCAGTCACTTTTTTGGCGCCTCTTCATTTGTGTCATATTTCTCCCATGTTGGCAGCATAAATGAAACACATCAATTGTGTTTTTATTTGTTTCTTTGAGATGTCTTCACACAAGCTTGCTTCAATTGGAAAACTCTCGCCTGGATTTTTTTATTTAAGGACAGTAGTTATACATTTTTACAATGACAGGAGCCACTGCACTCCATGTTGACATGTTAACAGGTGCAGCCTAGTGTCCTAATCCACAATACAAAATGTGGTGGTGATCAGAGCTTGAAGACCACTGGCATCAAACTCCGGGTTTGGGGGCCAGATCTGGCCTGCCACATCAATTTATGTGGCCCGTGAAAGCAAATCATGTGCATCAACTTCCATGATTCTTGCTAAAATCTGTAGCAAAATGTTTAATTGTCACATTTAATAAATAATCTTATAATATTGCAAGCCTTTTTGTGACCAACCCCCCCTTTTTGTACATGAATTGAACAACCTATTACCTTTGATTCAACTTTTTTTGTGCCCAAAACCGATTTCACGTGAAGATATTTTTGGACAAACCAGCATAGAGACAAATAAAATGAAAGGATTAAAACTACAACTCACCATAACACTAAGTATAGTTGTTGTAATTATGTTAAGTCACCAGGCAATATTTAATGTAGTCAGAAGTCATTGCAATTCCCACACAGTTTTGGTGAACTCTTTGTTTTTTGGACTTTCCCTATTTTGGCTGCGAACACCAAGATAACGTTGAGTCCTTCGCTTCTCATTAGACAGAGTGTGAAAATTCCGAACTTCAGGGGATCATGTCATGGTTTCAGTTGGCGAGTGAATGATTTGCCTGAAGTTGTGAGGAAGAGCACAAACATTCAGGACTCATGAAGCTCCACCGTTTATGTCTTGTTTGCTCGTTTGGTTTTCATCTCCAGCTGTTCTCGTCAACCCCGCTACTTTGTGTTAACCAATCAGCTCCCTCCAGTCACTGTTGTCAATTTGTTTGTATTTAATTCCCTGGGTTTGTTCTGTCTGTTTCGGATCATTGTTGTTGCACGTTTCTCCTTTTGTCATGTTTCTTGTTGTGTTTTGTTACTTTGAATCTGGATTTTTTGGGGGGGAACTTTGTAAATTTAGTTATGGAGAGTTTACCACATTCCTTGTTTGGCTTTTTTGTTTTTGTTTTGGGTGAAACGAAAAAGAGCAAAAAGGATTTTCGCCTCTTAATGTGAGAGAGGGTCACGGCAAGTTCACTGGAGCTCACTGATGACCCACTAGCGCAGGGGTGTCTTGGTGCCAAACTGGTTTTAGGAAGTGTGATGAAGCCAAAAGTCTCACACACACTGCAATACAGTACATTCTTGTATTGTGCATTTTTGAAACGGCGTGGCCGAGTGAGTGCCGTGCATCTCTCCTTGGAGCTCGCACGACACTCTCTCCAGCTGCCGTGCAGTCCAGCTGCTGCTGTCTGTCTGACTTTGGCGGAGGTTACGTTCCCAAAACTTTCACCTTCTTAATAGCGATATGAAATCCACAATAGCTGAAGTGTTAACCCAAACAATATTTGTCAAAAAACTTTTATTTGTAAACCGATTTGTTCGTAAACTGAGGTTCCACTAATGCCTGGACAGACTGCAAGACAAGTTTGGTGTCAGACTACTGCCATAAAATCAAAGAGCGCTGGCCATCGATGACATCAGCATTTTTCTGTCGTCTGATTGGGTTGGTCCAAGCAAAATTTATTACAAGCAAGTTCGACTAGCAAAAAACATCTGTAGAGATCTGCATACATTAAAACAGTATTCAATATTCAGCATCTCTGCATTCAGCATCATCAATTGAATGGCTGTTGTGCAGCGCTTTCTGTGTGCTCGCCTTGGCCACCTGGGGGCAGTATAATACAGACAGACGGCTACACCGTTCATTGAGCCGTACGAACTCCTGCAGCTTATCAGTACGGCACTAATATTAGTCGGTCCTTGTAGATGATAAAGAATATATACTGATGAGTCCTGTTATATTGTCAGTCTCTTGAGTTGTGGCACCGTTTGTGTTCAATCCATTGCTTAGTTATAGCACTGCAACATAGATGCTATTTAGTCTTAGCTAGTGGACGGAAAGGAAGTTATGCGGTTGTTTTAAATGGACAATCTGTGAATTACAGTCTGTTTTATGTTTAGTTTGACAGTAAACTTCAACAGGCCGTGGCAATAAACAGATTGAAGCCTCTTTTTTTTGTAGATTTGTTCACCAAGTTCTGCTTACGGTGAAGCGAGCTGAGTTCACTGCCACCATACAGGAATTGTATGTCCAGTCTGCTGAACAAACAACAGCTCGTATCTCGAAAAACTTGTAAGTGGAGTCACTCCTATCTCAAGGCCCCACTGTAGCCTTCATACATGTCAAGGTACTATGTGGTCTATTCATCAGTATCTCAAGTAGTTGGCTTTAAGTTCAACCAAATCAACCTCCGTGGTGTTGTTTACGTTCATGTCTTCACGCTTCGACCGTCATGAATGTCTTTGGCACACTACAGTGGATGCCCATAATGCCCCTCAACACCCCCACGATTCTCCTAAATGGAGTCTGTCCGTCGTCTGGCGAACACGGCGGACACGCTCTTGACGATGCCCTTGAGGCCCAGCGGCCTCTTGGCACACGGCTTGGCGTCCCTCATTCTGCCCGTCAGCCCGTGGAACGCGGCCAGCACGCCGTGGTAGTTCTCGGCCGCCGACACTTCGTAGAAGAGGCAGCCGGCGTCGAGGGCCAGCAGGCGGCCCTCCTCGCTGGCCACCGTCCGCCGGTGGTGGAGGTCGCGCTTGTTGCCCACGATGGCCACGGGCGTCTTGTCCGTGTCGGGGTGGCCTCGAGCGGACTTGATGGTGTGCACCAGGCGGACGACGGCGTTGAAGCTGGCGCGGTCGCAGATGCTGTAGGCCAGGACGAAGCCGTCGGCCCATTGGAGCTTCCTCTCCAGGAGGGATGTCTTCACCGAGACGTCCTGATCAAAAGGAAACATCGTGGTAAGCACTCATCTCCACATCAAACTTTTTTCATGCTAGCTGCAGTGGTTCTCAAACTTTTTACATCAAGTAACAGCTAAAAGAAAATACTTTCCAAGTACAGTACGCCCACTATTTGCAGGAGAAAGGGACCATCATAAGAGAAGAACACAAATTACTATTTTGTTTGGATTAATTTATTTACTGGGGTCTGTAATAATATACAGAAGACAAAGAATAAAAGGCGTAGCATCAACACCATCCATCTAGCATGTACACAATTATAAAACCATGTCACATCAACAACTGTATTCAAGTAGTGAAATTATTCAACACAAACAAACCACCTTCACATGAGGCTCATTCACTGTTATTACAGTTAGATTGCATTAGCTACCATACACACTCACACTTGTTGACAATTTAGTCTTCAATTAACCTTTTTTTTTCTTCTTTTTTTTTGTCCTGGTCGGCTGTTAGGTCAAGCAGAATGGAGGATCTGTATCCCTTTTATGCCGGAACAGTTTTACTGTGTCGCAGTGGAGTTTTTAGGCTTCCGCTGTGGTTTCTTGGTATTATCATTTATGTTTATTGAGAGTCAGAATCTATCAGTCGAACAGAACAAAGTTTATAGAGGGGAGAGAGAAACGAAGACAAAAGACAAAGCACTAATTGTAAACAGGATGAGAGAAGTAAATCATTACATAGCTACAACAATGAAATATTAGATATGAGTGTCGCATGGGGCTGTACAACTGAAGTGTGGTGGGATTGACTATGTAAATTATAACAGTCTATCGAACGAGAGTGTGAGTGAGGGGACACACAAACAATTTGCATATTCATGAGTTATTTGTCGCAATAAGTGAGTGGCCCCACACCCAGCGAAAGAGTCCCAGGGGTGTGCCTGCGGACACATGCAAGTGAATTGATACCGTTTTGCATGCACATAGACTGACAGAAGTGTCCTGTAATTGCTGTGCCCGCACCGCGGAGGCTGAGGACCCCACTCAATCGATTTACGTTGATGACTTTTTACTTGTACTTCCTACATTTGAAAACAGACATCTGTTGTCCTTATTTTGTCAAAATAGGCCTGTTACTTATTTCAACCTCTGCGGATGACGACACAACATAAAAAAAGATGTAAATAGAGAGAGGTAAAGTCAACCACAGTCGACATCTTGATGGATTGACATATTGGGCGGAATACTAGATAGCTCTTGATTTAAAAAAATTAAATTAAATTTTGTGGTGCCAACTTATCAAAATGGGCATTGTATATAATTGGCAGTAAAAATTTATTTTTGTTTCAGAGTGTTGCTTAAGTAGTTGAAGCTGTATTTTTAAGTAGCTATACTTCTACTTAAGTATAGAGTGTGAGTGCTTTTGCCACCTGTGATAAGTGCTTACCTGAGAATATGGCGAATCCCAAATATTAACAGCAATTTCCCTGCCATCCACCATGAATCTGTGACTGTAGATGGACTCTGAGACACAAACACAAGTTACGTTGACATGACCGCATGACCTTTATATAGTGTATACCGAGTATACAACTGGGAGAAACGAAGAGACCACTGCAAAATGATATTATTCCAAATACAAATATTGTCACTAGAGCATTTATTTGAAGAAAATTCAAAATGTTCAAAGTACAATTTTGTTTGTTTTTGTTTGTATGATCTCTTAATGTTTTCCAGGACTGTATGTTTAAGTTAGTAGAGTGGAGCAAAAGCCCTCACCAATATCTCCATACTCTCCTATGAATCTCCGCGTCAACAGGCGCACTGTGAGTGCTGCGAAACATAACACACGATTTCAACTCATATAATAGCATGATCATCATCATCATCATCATCATCATAATTATAACGTTGCTGTTACCTGATTTGCCCACGCTCTCCGTGCCCATCACGACCACGTTAGCTTCCATGTTGTTGCGCGTCCATGAAGCCACTGAGCTGCTGCGCCCGGTGTGAAGTGTTGGACGCGTGCGCGAGCCTTTTGGAGGCGGGCCTGCGCGCGAGGGGGCGGGGCTTGTCACGTCACGTACAGGCACAACAACAACGTCGCGCCTCATTACGCTGCCTGCTGCTGTATGTAAAGCTTGGACTGTCTGAACTTTTGTCTTTTTGCTGTAGCACTTATTGTGTCATTATTAAACCTCAATAAATTCTATTATTAGGCTTGATTGGATTATATATAATGATAAGAATAATGAAATTATTCATATTATTTGGGGCCGACTGTTTAGAGCGTCTGGCTCACAGTTCTGAGCACAGGGGTTCAATTCCCGGCCTATATAATATATAAAGCTGTGGGGTGCAAAGCTGAAGCAGGTTGTCAGGTAAAAAAAAAAAAAAATCTATTATATTTGTTGGTTTGTTTGTTGTAGTATGGGTTTCCTGTTTTTTTTTTTAATGTTAATGGTTATTAAGAAAAATATTTTGGGTTATGTATTTAAGTTTGTTTATTTATTTATTCATTTATGTGAACATGGGAAATTATTTCCTGGGTTTTGAACGTTTTTAAGCTATTTACAAAATACTATCTTGACTATCTTGGATATTGGATATTTTTGTCAACGGTTACTCATATGAATACAAAAGAAAATTGAAAAATCAAAAATTACAAATTGCGTGGAAATAGCTAATCTGGCTGGATTTGGGCTTTGAAACCAGAGGGGTGCAAGAGATGCTATTCTGCCTCCTGACAGTAGAGATATATATTTTTTAAATCTTTATGTAACAATGGTAAAAAAAAAAAATTACTTAACCTGCTAACTGTGTAAACTTGAGTCCACTTTGAAATCCAGCTTCTGTAGTTGTTTGTTGGAATATAAAATCTCCGCTAGAGGGCAGCAGACTCTTTCATTTTACTTCCTCATGCTGCAGAAGTCCCACTGGACGCTGATTGGCTGATTGTCGAAACAACGTGGCAAGTAATAGTGTGCGTGGGCTTGTGTGTTAAGTGTCCGGCTTTACATTTGTCTTATTTCATCAGATTGTCCCTGCTGACTGATTCCAATTTCAACATACTGTACTGCAGTAGTGTGACATACTGCACATAAATCACATTTCAGGAATGGTATGGTATGTGGTATGGCTCTACTTAGACGTTTACATGATGAAAACATTTAATCTAATTTAACATCTAAGGATGACTTTTCTTGAATGATATCTCGTTGTTGCATTAAATGTGAAGTACAAGTACTCCATGTATTAGGATAATGTAAAGGAAATTGATATTGATATTCAGGCTAAGATGATATGGATTTTTTTGTAATCGGTCGGGCCCTACAAGATATGCTCTTTAAATGACTCCTTTCATCATTATGAGAGGTGAGGCATTATAACTATGTATTTTATAACTGTTCATTCATTTATCAACAATGCACACAGAAAAACCAACAGTAATCGACAACATTTATTAAATGGCCAAAGTTCAAATTCAGGTAATTTCTCCATTCGAAGCACATGATTTTCATGGGAAGTTGGTTATGTAGCCTCTCCTTAAGATTGCTGCACCTTTGCAAGTAAATCTTCTTACAGGTTTCACGAACACACACTCCAAATGAGTGTGTGTGTGTGTGTGTGGTAATTTCACTCTTCACTCTTTCGGGGGTGCACTAAGGAAAGGAAGTGAATCTTCATAGCAGAAGATGCAGCTGAGTGATGGTCTTATTTTGAGGACATACTTGATGTTCATTCTTTTGCCATCTGTGGCCTTAAGAGCCAGCTAGTAAGTGTCTTCGACTGACTTCAGAGCCAAAAAAAACTGCTGCACAAAAGTGGAATGTATACTGAGAATAAACACTTTGTAAGGCGGGGGCTCTCTAAGTGGGGCCCGGGGATGTCACGGGAGTCCATGAGCGTTGGCTTGCGGGTCCACAAAATGACTTGCAGTCAATTATTATGTCGTATCATGTTAAATAGTGTATTCATACATATGGGGACCAGCAGCCAATAAATTAACATACTAAATCAATTGGTCCTCCCTATGTTAGTTCTGGGTCAATTAACTCATTCACCGCCAGCCATTTCAAAGTTGAGCATTTTTTGATTCGAGACCCACAGAACATTATATTCTGTGACCATATAAGTGCCAAACCTGCTAAAAGAAAGCGTAGACCCTCTTCTTTCACCAGAAAAAGTTTGTTTCTAGCTTTTTCTGTTCTTAAGTAGTCAGCAATAAAACATGGTATGGTTTCACCAAAAACACCGGTTTCTGGTCAAAAAGCAGAGAAAACAAGATTTTTGTGAGAAAAAAAACCAAAAGTCAAGCGGAACAGTGACTTTGATGCTAGAATTTTGGGCTTTTGTGACACCTCAAACTATAAAAGAGCAAAAACAAGACTGTGAACGGACTTTTGATGCAAAATAATTTAGTTATAACTACAAAAACGTGCCATGAGCGTAGCTGACTCAGCACACGGCTTGAGTGTGGGTTTTTACATGGTGTTTGCCATTCACTCCATGTACTACATCTTTTCTCAAAATTGTGACACACACGTTCTACTTCCTACCACCACAGATACTTTGTTTATACCATACATATACATATTCTGTTCGAGTGTGAGGTGCCTAAAGTTGTCTGACTTCCAACGTGTTGGCATTTCGCTCCCTCATAATCCATGTGACGTGATTGACCGCCTAATCTTTATCGTCAACTCAAAAACTGTGCTGATCTGAAAGCGATGCAATGCCACCATCTACAGGGATCTGACAGTTATTACAGTAATTTACAAACCAGAATTTCCCAGACAATCTAGGTGAGACCCCCTTCCACATCTACCTGTTGAAAAATAAACTTGCCGAAAATGTACGTCGGTGGCAGTAAACGGTTGCATTCCAATTGATACATTTAAATGTCCACTGCAGTGAATGAGTTGAAAGCTACGATTGGTTGTCTCATATCATCACATGAATCTTACATCCCCGCATGACTTAGCCTCCTGGACGCCTCCTTGGTGAGGTGTTCTGAAAACATCCCTACAGGAGGAAGTGACAAATCCCAGCATTCAAAAGTACAGAATATACACAGTGGATCACTTTTGACGTATGTTTGTAACAAATTCAAATTGTTGAATGGTAGGAAGGTCTGACTCACCCTAAAACAGGATAGACTTTTGCGGGCGACGCCTCTTGTTGTTCATGAGAACAACTGGCTTATGATTGTCTCATTTAAGTACACGGCATTTGCATTGTAACTCCAGAAAACAGCTGCTACAACCAGATAGACGAGTCGGATGACGCGCACAGAGAAAAGAGTCACCTTCGACCTAATCAACTGAGGGAGAAAAGACACAAAAAGTTGATTGTGATTTTCAAGTTGGGTGAGATGTTAACAATAAGAAAGGACAGAAGTAATTATAGTAGTGCTGCTAATTTTCATGGCGATTCTACGAAATGATCATAAAAAAAAAAACAACAACAAAAAAAACATTGTTCTCCATCCCCACTGAATAGTGTAAGCTAGTGGTTCTCAAAACATTTTACACCAAGTACCACCAGGAAAAAACATTGGCTCTCCAAGCATGACATCCTGACCAACAATGATTCAAATAAAATGTTGCACAAAATTTCTATAAAAATTGTACCTAAATAAATTTAAAATAAACTGTTCTAAGTATTACATGTAACTGTATTGTACTTCAAAGTTAAATACAAATGAACTGTACTTGCCAAATGTACTGTATTAATATATATAGTTTACTTGCTTCCAATTGGAGCTCATACAGGCATATTCTCTAGTCGTATTTTGTCAGAGTACGAGCCTTGCAATTGGCCCAAAATGGCTGCTTCAAACCGCAATGGCAGACTTTCTGTTCAATTTCAAGCATGCAACCTTGAGGATTTTTCCTACGACCCGTTATGAAGGACATCTCCACCCAATTTCATGTCGATTGGTGAAACTCGTGTCAGGGGAAAATCTTTTTCGTAACTTTCCATTTTTCCATTTTTTTTTTTTAACAAAATAGACAGCCTATTAATACATTTTGAAAACATCTGTAGTTCAAATTTTGTTATCATTATTAGGCTTTTCTTGGCTCAGAATATACTGTGGATGTGTCCATGGAAAAATTAAAAGTATGCATGGGTTAAAGCATTTTAAAGCCCCATAGGTGTAATGTTATTTTCCCCCAGGCAAGAATCTGTCAGATATATCCCAAGCTCGGGATTCCTCCCGTACACTTTTCTCCTTTCTTTCTACACGGACTAGCGGAGCAAACAAATTAAGATATTCATCTTGCTCCCCGCCGTCTTATTTTGGATTGTTGCGTCGAATGGAATAAGCACGAGCAGCAGCAGTCGCGCGAGTCTCATGATCACTTTTCGCTTCTCTTGTCTTTTTAATTTTTTACATTTTTTTATTTGAGCTTTTCTCATTTGATGAATAGTATTCAGGAACTTGAAGTTGTCGCTTTTTTATCAAACTGTTCAAGTTTTAAAATGAGACATGATTCATTATGATATATTAAAACTAATTAGAGTGGTACCACGAATTGTGTTTTTCAAGATACGAGCCATCTCCGGTGATTTTTTATTTTTTTTTGCCTAGAGTTGAGAACAAATATTTAGTTACAAGTGCGAGATGATGTCAGCAAACTTCACAACAAGCAGCAGTTTGGCAGTTTGAACAATTCTTCAAAAAAAGATTTCAAGAAGGTTATTGCCACTTCCAGTTGAAGTTTAGTGTAAAATTAAATATAAAATAAAGAATTACACATTTTGTATTTCAGCAAAAGACAAAACTTGCCACTCTGTTAGCTTAATGCTAACACAATGCAAAATGCCATAGACGGGCTAACGAAACTCGCATCAATGTTACGATAGCTATAACACTAATGAGCACCTGGTGAACACAATAATGAGCACCTGGTGAACACAAATGGCGCAGCAACACATATAGACAGATAGTATAACCATACTCACAGGCATGTAATCTTTATCCTCTGCAAAACACAACTGTTATTACAGAAGCTTACTGAGTAGTTGTGATGGTCTTCTCCGTCTATATATGTACATTTATATCGTGCTCCACCCTGGTGGCCAAGACACGCACATCAGGATACGCACAATGAATTAAAGCATTAAATCAAAATGCACAAACTGTTCAATTCTTTACATTCTATTTAGTTACGTTATTACTGTATGTTTTTATAAAGTGCAATACTGCAAAGTGCTGTTTTTCTTATTAAACAAACATTAAAAAAAAATTTTAATGGGGGGTTGGAAAAGGTTAATGGCATTTGAGTTACCATGGTGATCATGAAACAAGTTCATTTCTAATGTGAAGTGTTTAAAAAAAAAAGTGTGTATACTCAAGAGACACTTCATTAGGTATACTTGCACAATTGAGTAAGTGTTAATTGATCAAGTTCACAATTATTTTAATACTCATTATACATTTTATTCATTGAATTATGTAAAATTCATGTGAAATATTCGTATTGTTTTGAAAGTACAATGTCATATTTCTATAAATAAATAAATATTTAAAGTAACAGCACACTTGAGTGCAGAGCAGAAGTACAAAAGTAACAGTAAAAGTATGAATTTCCACTGGGATACAAACCCTTTCATTTACATTGGACTCATTTCAATCTGGCAAATCTCGTGGGGGAACAAAGTCATGAATCAAAGTTTTTTTCAGGGGAAGTTTGAGCTTTGTTTCGGAACAGGGCGAGGTCCTTCTCAAGCTGGCATTTTCCTTTATGGGGAAAACGAAAGCAAGCCTGCATCTGCTGCATCCTCTTCAAGTATGAAATAATAACAGTGCGGCCACTTACTCTTTTGCTTATTTTAGCCACTGACATTTTGATTGGCTGCGTTTGGCATGGAGCATGTTTGAACGCTGACTAATTGGACCCCGCCGTTGAAAAGGTTCTCTGCCACTGGAGGCTCTCAGACCGAGATGATTTCATGACACTGAAGATGTTTTTTTCTTTTGTGTGTGTGCCGATTTGCACACATACCAATGCAATGAAAAGTCTTCATTTTACAATTTTGGGGCATGTGCCACACACTGCTGTGCTAACTCCAGTGTGTGTAAAAGGTGACTAAATAATCCATCCATCCATCCATTTTCTGAGCCGCTTCTCCTAACTAGGGTCGCGGGCGTGCTGGAGCCTATCCCAGCTGTCATCGGGCAGGAGGCGGGGTACACCCGGAGAAAACCCACGCAGGCACGGGGAGAACATGCAAACTCCACACAGTCGGGGCCGGGGATTGAACCTGGGTCCTCAGAACTGTGAGGCTGACGCTCTAACCAGTCGGCCACCGTGCCGCTGACTAAATAATACTAAATAAAAAAAAGTCCACGAGTTATTTGATCAAAATGAGTCATTTTAATCATGTATAACCATCCATCCATCCATTTTCTGAGCCGCTTCTCCTCACTAAGGTCGCGGGCGTGCTGGAGCCTATCCCAGCTGTCATCGGGCAGGAGGCGGGGTACACCCTGAACTGGTTGCCAGCCAATCGCAGGGCACATACAAACAAACAACCATTCGCACTCACATTCACACCTACGGGCAATTTAGAGTCTCCAATTAATGTATGTTTTTGGGATATGGGAGGAAACCGGAGTGCCCGGAGAAAACCCACGCAGGCACGGGGAGAACATGCAAACTCCACACAGGCGGGGCCGGGGGATTGAACCCGGGTCCTCAGAACTGTGAGGCTGACGCTCTGCCCAGTCGTCCACCGTGCTGCCCTTTGTACAACCTATTTTTATAATCGAATTTAACATTCAGTCCCTGAAGTTGCTCTCCACCCTGTCGTTGTAACTACCCCTTCAAAAAAAATTATTATGTTTTCAGTGAAACTTTGACCAGTATTTTATCGTTCTTCAGTGGAGGCTGAAACACGGATAGTTGCAGAATAAACACTTATGTTTTGTAATTTGCATCATATTGTGTGTGTCGTTGGATGTTGTCAAGCCTAACATGTCCACTCTATCATAGTGAAATATCAATTGATATGAAAAGCTTTCAGAAATTCTAAATATGTGTAGAACAGTACACAGTTTGGAAGTCGGTTTGCCAACTGACTGATGTTGCACCTGCACATGAAGATCCACCAGGTGCTCATTAAATGCTAACATTAGACAAAAATGTCCACTCTGCCATTGTCCACACTGTCAGCAAGCTCGCAAGCTCGCGTTTGCTGTTTGCATGTACATTTTCTGCTTGCAGTTAATTTATGAAAATAAGTGTTGATCAATACAGTGTGTGCTCTGTATTCTGACTTTAAAAAAATGCTCCGATACTGCTGACTGCAAATTATGCCCTGAAAAAATGGATGATGAAAATTTACATGCTCAAAAAGTTTGTGTTTTATGTTTTTGAACATTTGACAAAAAACAAAACACATTTTCATCACAATTTGCAAGACATAATGGCCGCATTGTCAAGTATGGGTACTCTGTATTGATGAGTACTCAAATGTAAGTACAGTGGTGCCTTGAGATACGAGTGACTGAATTTACAACTTTTTCGAAATTCAGCCGATTTCGGCTTTGATTTGCAAACGCAAACTTGAGATACGAGCGCTGCATGGTGGCATGGACTCAACTTGCTGAACAACAAGCAGCAGTTTGGCAAACAGAATTAGTGAGCAAGACTTCCCCCCCAAAAAATTTAATTAATTAATTAATTTTTAAAAAGGGCTTCGAGCTGTATATTGCCACTCCCAATTGAAGTTTACTGTCAAATATAAAAAAGAGAATTACATGTGTATTTCAAACAACCAGACAACTTTGCCTTAGGATTGCCCCCACTAGCTTAATGCTAACGCAAAATGGGAAACTATTGACGGGCTAACGGATAGCATCTACATTGTGGTGTTACAACCCTTTAAGCAACAGATATTTAAACACAAATGATGCAGCAACATATGAGGACAGACAATATAACAGTACTCACGGTCATATATTCTATATCTTCTGCGAGGAGCTGAAGTATATCTGTATGTCTGTCTTATACTGCCCCTAGGTGTCGCCACCTGGTGTTTTTATAATGTAGAATATTAGAGTGCTATTTTTCTCATTTTCATGATTTTTAGTATGATAACACATTGCAGGACATGCAAAAAATCCTTGAGAAACATGACATAATGCTGACTACTATACGTGTACACCATGAAATATTCAGACACCACTTTCCCCAGTAATGCATGCTGACGCGTGAAGTTAATGCAAACCAAGTAAACGTTTGCAATTTTTAAACTTGATTAACACAAAGGGTAGCTACATATTTAGGAAATTCAGTGCAGTAGCAGTGCATGCTGGTCTTCCCCCCCCCCCCCCCCCCCCAATCTCTGCTAGCTCTCATCCTGTAATTGTGAAAGTGTTAGTGTGAACGCTTCCTTCCTGCCGGGGGAAATGACATGCTAATAGGCGCGCTCTTTCCTCTTCAGCGGGCCTGGCTCACAGCTGTCTAATGAGAGCTTTGCCTTGTGAAAGTGGCGGCCTGATGACGGATGCCGTCAGTCTTATCAGCTGCGAGCGCCGACCGATATCCTGCGCAAATGAGCTTTCGCGCTCGGGTGTGAAATGCCCTCGACTTCTTTGTCCGCACATTTATGTCCTGCCTCGATGGTTAAAATAAACTTTACAAATAACTTCGTCACCTGCGTAAGATTTTGTAGTTCGGCTAACATGTCCTGCTACACCAGGTGTGGTAAAACTCACTGACATGAAGGGGCGCAATTCTCTAATATGGCCGTCCGTAATGGCATGCGACTATGAGTGCGTGTAGTTGTGATAAATTCTGCTTTATGCAGAACGTCACTCGACCAAACCCGGAAAACATGTTAGCGGACTTCCTGCGTATGCTGTGCTAATGAGCATAACTACAAGTTGATGACATGTTGGTTTGAAGCCAGACTTGCGAAAATGTTTTCTTTATGGCTTGTGTCTTTGGCCAAAAGTTTTAATTGATATAAATATCCTTCATTTCTACAAATTCGATATGATATACGTGAACTGCAACGAAGTCATCTTTTGTGCCTCTGCGGTGACATCCAGGGCTCTATTTTCGAAGACGACGCAGCTGCGCTTTGCGTCTTGATTTTCATGCAAGCGCGACTCGTTGCAAACTCGTCTGCGCCAAGCTGGGTGTGTGAGCGCAATGTTACTTTAAGACCAAATGTTACCGGTTTGTAGTTTTATTTTTTGGAACTGTACAATCAATTTAAGATCAAAAAGAGGTGATGAACTTAACTGCTGAGCAAAAATATTGCTAATTTCACATTGCTTCTGAATCTTCGGCTGCCTGAGGTCTCTTCGTTCTGCTTTTCCGTTTGCCAGTTTTATGCCCACTTGTTAGCAAATGAGGGACGGGCATTTCTTTTTTCTTTTTTCCCCAGAGGTGGATTTTTCAACATAGCATCAGCAAAGCTCCTGAAGCCCAAACTAACAGGTCAGAGCGAGGCTGCAGGGGTGTGCCCAGTGAACAGCTCCGAGTGTGCGCAAATGATTTTCAACAACTTTTCCCAACATTCTAAAATTCTGAAAAAATCTCATTTTGATTGAACAGCGGGCTCTTCAGTAAAGCTTTATTTAAAAATGAGCACTAGTATCCCGTGGCTTGATCTAACCCAGAGAGGAAAAAATGGAGCATGTTGCTTTGGATGTTTGCAGACGCTATCGCTGCACGCTGGCCTCGCGATTGATAGTAGTGTAAAAATAGACAGGAGAGGCATCGTGATACACTTTTCAAATGTAAGAAGCAGACAGCGGCAGGCTATATTTAGACAGGATACAACTACCAAACAGAAAGAGAAATAGGCACACCCCATGATAGTTTCTACATTTGAAGTTGTACATGCCATTTATGAGCATGTGGTATGCACCTGCCACAAGGTTGACTTTGAGGTGCACCTTGACCTTTGGTGACCTCCGTGAACGTGAAAGCGAATGGCTGGCGAGCGGAGTTTGAAATTGGCCGCGCCGCACACCCCGTGATGCCCTCGATTACTCTCTCCCTCTTTTCTGTGTCGCGGCGAATGAGGACTGACAAGTGACGAGCGCTTTAAAGCCTCTCCATATAAGCCCCTCGGACAAAAACCAACAAGCACAGATGGCCACTAATTACATGACAGCTGAGTCGGTATCTTTAAATTATTGTCATTTTACTGGGCATGTGATGAAACTGAGGCCACACACAACAGCTACGATGTAGGAAGACGTCGAGGGATTTCTTGGAATTGGAGAGAGCCAAAAAAAACGTCAAAACTTTTATCTCGTAAATCACTACTTAGCTCTCCAGGTACTACCACCATAACCAACATAAAGATACTGTACATTACTGTAGTAGGCCTAAGTTTTCATTAAAAAAAAGAGACAGTGGCTTTATTCCTCAAAACTATATTTGATATTATTGTAGGGCAATGTAACATGCTACCGCTAAAACTATGCTTAAATATAGGAAAATAAAGCAGTAGGGTATTGTCTTGAGATAGGAGTGACCCAACTTACAAGTTTTTCAAGATATAAGCCAATTTTTAGCTTTGACTGCGAACAACATTTTGAGCTACACTTCAGAACAAGCAGCAGTTTGGAAGATCAATTCTTCAAGAAGAGACTTTGAGCCCTTTATTGCCACACCTAGCTGAAAACAAAGACAATTACATTTTGTGTATTTTAAACAACAACATAGCTTTACCTTTGTCAAACAATGCAAAAACGCCATTGACAGGCTACCGAAACTTGCATCGATGTTGCGGTAGTTATAACACTGTAAGCAATGGATATTTTTACACAAACGATGGAGAAACACATGTAGGCAGACAATATACTACTCAGACATATACAGTATTCTTTATTCTCTGCAAAAAATTACTAATATTACTGCAGCTTAATGAGCAAACGTGATCGTCTTTTTCGTGTATATACATGTTTTATTCTGCCGCCTGGTGGACATGGTGCTCACACTATAACTGTTTTTATAAAGTAGACTAGTGTAGAGTGCTATTCTTTGTAAAAACATTACAAACTTTTGGGGGATATTTTTTGAAGGGCTGGAACGGATGAATACAATTTCCATTCATTTCAATGGGGAAAGATGATTTGACTTACGAGCGTGGTAACAGAACAAATAATACTTAAGATCTCAAGGCACCACTGTACTTAAATAATGACTCCATTAAAATGTATTGCACCGAAAGGTTATATAAATTGTACCTAAATAAATGTTTAAAGACAAACATTTCATCAAGATTAAATGCAAATGTATTGGACATAAAAGTTAAATACAACTGAACTGTACTTCGGCAGTGATTCTTCGAGGGATAGAACATCTGGCCTGTTAAACAAGCTCTCTGCAGGTAAAATTCCAGCTGTGCCAGAAAGCCTCGGGACATGCGGGCCTGGCCTCGTTTGAGCCTGCGGCAACATCCCGCACATGCTATGAGGTCACGGAGGAGCGGGCAAACGTAACACATAAACACCTCACGTGCATGACAGCGGCTTGAACGTGCCATCTTTGGGACAGGAGCAGTTCTAATAACTTGAGAGGTATGACTCAGTCTCAGCCTTCAAGCAAATTAGTGGTGAGAATGAGGAGAAAGCTTCGAAGCGTTTCAGTCACTCCAAAAGATTCTTGTGACATGATCTTGACAAATAGATGGATTGTATTGACTTTTCTTTAATTCACATGGCATTTTATTTGATTAGATTTTCATAGCATGGTAGGTTAATTGAAGACTCTAAATTGCCCCTAGGTGTGAATGTGAGTGCGGATGGTTGTTTGTTTGTATGTGCCCTGCGATTGGCTGGCAACCGGTTGAGGGTGTACCCCGCCTCCTGCCCGATGATAGCTGGGTTAGGCTCCAGCACTTCCGCGACCCTTGTGAGGAAAAGCGGCTCAGAAAATGGATGGATGGCTGTAGAATAAAGGGAAAAAAATGATTTATTATCGAAAAGATGGAGGATTAGACATGTCAACATATACGAATTCAGAAGCACACATGCAAATGTTGGCTATCTTTGCACATCTTGTTGGAATGAAATATTTAAAAAAAACGTTTCACTTATAAACTTCATATATAATTTATTTTAGGAGCAAGAAATTACAATTCCAGCAAATATGTGTACACGAGGTTAATAGGACACTTATTTGATTGATTTTTATTGATTTTTTATTATTTTTGAGTAAGAAAAAATATAAAATTGTCTTTGACAAACTTCATTTGTCTAACCTGTTCAATTTTATTTCATGGATATTTTTCTCAAAAGTTGAAGATTGAAAATAGATACTTTATTTAGTTTATTTTATCTATTTTATTTATTTATCAAAATATTTATTGCTATTGTATCTCCTAAACCAAAACTAAGTGGGAAAGAAAAGCAATATAAAAACACTTTTCCCAGAAGAGGCAGGAACATAGGGTGACCTACAAGAGCGGAGGTAGAAGCACAGAGGTGGATTACATTTTGTGCAGACGAAGTAATCTGAAGGAGGTTACCGACTGTAAAGTAGTGGTAGGGGAGAGTGTGGCTAGACAGCATAGGATGGTGGTGTGTAAGATGACTCTGGTTGTGGGGAGGAAGATTAGGAAGACAAAGGCAGAGCATAGAACCATGTGGTGGAAGCTGAGACAGGACGAGTGTTGTGCAACTTTTCGGGAAGAGGTGAGACAGGCTCTCGGTGGACAGGAGGAGCTTCCAGAAGAAGAAGTGGTGAGGCCAGCCATGATGTATGGAGTAGAGACAGTGGCACTGAAGAGACAACAGGAAGCAGAGCTCGAGGAAATTAAGATGTTGAGGTTTGCTCTCGGAGTGATCAGGTTGGATAAAATTAGAAATGAGCTCATCAGAGGGACAGCCAAGGTTTGATGCTTTGGAGACAAAGTTAGAGAGAGCAGACTTCGATGGTCTGGATAGACTTCGATGATTTGGATACATCCAGAGGAGAAATAGTGAGTATATTGGGAGAAGGATGATGAGGATGGAGCTGCCAGGAAAGAGAGCTAGAGGAAGACCAAAGAGAAGGTTGATGAATGTCGTGAGGGAAGACATGAGGGCAGTTGGTGTTCGAGGAGGATGCAGGAGATCGGCTTACATGGAAAAGGATGACGCGCTGTGACAACCCCTACAGGAACAAGCCGAAAGGAAAAGAAGATTATTATTGTCAATTTTCTTCTTCTGATTATTATTTTTAAAAAAGTATTAATACTCCACAGTTTCTAATTGGTTGCAGTCTCCTCTTGAATAACCAGTGTTTTTTCCTTCAAAAGTTGAAGCAGGAAATGCAATACAATACATAGTATATACAGTAAGTACACTTCCAGTTAGCCTGGAGACATCGCCACCTTCCCCCAGTGTCTCTTGCTGACAGGCGGGCCCTCTTTTCCACCGTCCGCACCCTTTTCCAAACCCTAAAAATAGCATTCGCTTCTCCAGGCAGAACAATACACGGCTCGTCTATTCAAATATTCCTGGCAGCGGCCCGAACGAGCCCTCTCCGCCCATGATGACCACCTGACTCGCGTTCCCAAATATCCGCAGCACATAAACACACAAAGAGATGCACGTGCGAGTTTATAGTCACTCTCACACACACGCAGTAGTAAAGCATTTGACAGAATGTGCGAGCAGCTTCGAGGCATGAGTGACAGAGCAGCTCTCGCCAGTGAAACTATTTAAAAACCTGTGGACTTTTAGCAAGTATAAACTTTGACACAGCTGTAAAATAAGTTTGGGGTTCAGATAAGACCGGGGTGGCCAAACTACAGCTTGGGGGCCATTTGTGGCCCACGGCATATACAGTGGTACGAGTGACATGATAGATTTTAGATACAAGCTGTCGTCGGACCGATTTTTTTGTTTTGACTTGTGAGAAACAATTCGACCCACGAGCGCTCACTTCATAACTAGCATCAGTTTGACAGATAGAGAACAATTCGTCAAAAAAGAGGCTTCATGCTGTTTAAGGCCACTCCCAGTTGAATATAATTGTCAAACATAAAACAAAAAGAATTACGTATTGAATATATAAAACAATAATACAACTTTGCCTTCAGATGGCTTAATACTAACACACAATGCAAAACACCATAGATGGGTTAACAAATAGCATCGATAGTTGGGGTGATGAAACCCTTTAAGCAATGGATATTTGAACACAAATGATGTATCAACAAATGAACGCAGACAAGATAACAATACTCATAACCGTATATTCTTAATCCTCCATTAAAAAAATAAAAATAAAAAAAAGACTAACATTACCAGGTTTGAATATCATTAAGATATTAACGATACTACTACTCTTACCGATATTGCTTATCGGTTTGTTGTTGTTGTTTTTGTTTTTTTGGGGGGGGGGGGGGGGGGGGGGGGGTGGCCACGAAAACAAATATTGTATCAGAATTAGCACTGCTTTATTTTTTTTATTATTATTATTAACTTGTCTTGCAACTGCAACATTAATGTACCGGTAAAATTAATAAATAAAAACAATGATTTACAAAAAAAGAAATGTCTAGAATGAATCACTATTATAATGTTAAACATTATTTCAACAATTAGTGCAAAAGAAAACATGCTTTTTTTTTAAATATATATATAAAGTAAAATATAAAGTGCTATGTTCCTTATTTTAAACAAAAAAAGTATTTTTTTGGGCTGAGGCTTGAAGCTTTTGAACACCCTGACGTTTGTACAGCTTTATCACTCTTCGAAGCATCCGCTGAATTGAGCTTTTGTTGATGCTGAGTTCCAGTTTGCGCGAATGCCTGCTCTAAGAGTTCGCCGTTTTCATGAGTGCTGGTAGTTGCAGGACATTTTTCTGTGTGGTTTGTCAAGAACAGATCCTGTTGGAGAAACTTGCCTAAGCTATCAAATGCTGATGGTATCAGCTAACAGTGATAGTGACTTTTGGGAAACTGTATATAAATATAATTTCTCAATGGATTGTTGAAGCATTTTTGATATATTAAAGAATTTCAAATTGGTCCTTGTAGTTTTTCTATTTTTCTGTATGCGGTAGAGGAAAAGGTTTGGACACCCTTGAGTTAAGACTTCAGTAATTTTGAAAGTAGGACATTGGCCACGGCGCTTTGTGCCACATCTCTCACAGCCCTGACATTTCGCATTATTTACATATTTTACTCATTGTGAAACATGCACGGTATGATTCAACTGCGAAAGGGAGAGCTTTACTTGTCATTTTCCAAGCATCATCACAGATTTTTTTTATGTGTAGAACTGGGACACCACTTACACCAGGGCACCTTTAAAAGACAAGCAGATCATGCAGCATTCATCATTTACTCTCTCACAAAGGGTGAGATCATCTCCACTTTTAGTGCATGGTGTACATTTTGTCACAATAACACTGCAGGGAGATGAGAGCTAAGGTTGAAACATATTGTATATCGTGTACATAACAGTCACAACTTACAGGACACTGTAAACAGGTTTGTGCATTTTACAATCAACTGATCTTGAACATGTATGTATATGTGACTTTTTTAAATATGCCAAAAGTTCGAAACAAAATGTTTTCACTTCTTTCTCATGGGTAATTGTGTGTCTTGATTTGCTCATCAATGCTCAATTTTCTTGTTTTCTCGACAAATTCAGATATCCTTGCCTTACTTTTGCCACAAAGGGGCTCAATTTTCCACAATATATTAGAATGTTACTAAAATATTCACTATACCTTTATATCAAAATCAATTATATCATTGGATAGGGTGTTACATGAACAAAATGATCAGGATTAAGGAATAAGGATTACACCCTGAACCACCGTACCGACCAGAAACTCTCAAACAACAACGCAATTCTGATTCTGATTAAGTATCAGAAAGATGATTCTGATACTATGAAGAGGATTCTGATTCTGATTAAGGTATCAGAATCAGAATCAGCTTCATCAAATAAAGATGATTCTGATTCTGATGAAGTATTACCTTGCGTGAAACAATGGGAAACTGTGATTTCGGTGGACCTCTAAATTCACGTGATCGAAATCTGGCACAGAGAATTGGAAAGAAAATGGCAGCGATTTTGTCTGGATTTAGTAACATACATACCTACAAAACATCACTTATTTTTTTTCCATCATCTAAAACAACAAAGTTCACAGCTTGAAAAAAAACTATTTCTGGTCATGGATTCTGCCACGATTGGAACTCTGGTGTTTGAGGCCCAATACAAATCTTAATTTTTAGATGTGCTAAACAGCCCATGTAAATAAAATTCCCCAAAAATGTCTTCAGCTCTTCAGGAGTGTTAGTTAGTGTTGCTCCAGAGAAACAGAACAAAACCGAGGAAATAACTACAAATGTCCACTACGGAGGAAATTCTTTTAAAACACTTAAATTATATGATAAAATACTGTTAAAATAATCCTGATAATGTTTAATGCATTTTTAAGGCACATTTAAAACATGCCAACAATTCAAGCCAAAATCTGTTCAATAAAAAGTATTTATGCACTTACTTTTATCTCTTACCATAAAATGCACTTGCACTGATGGACACCATTTTGTGTAGGCACCAATGTCCCACCGCTTCACATTTGGTATCATTGAAAAGCTCTAAATATTCCCTGTTAATGGCAAAATGAGTTAAATCGGTAATATGAGGCCGGTGGGAGATATTAAAGGTTACAAATGTCCACTACAGAGGAGCTTCCCGTAATATGACGTCATCGCCACGCGTCATATAATTTACGCGCCCAAACGTCACCTTACGTCCCCCTTAAGACGTAACAATTTTGTAACGCAATAAAGGTTTTTTATTTTTTTTTTGAAGTATTTTTGTTTTCCGTTGAGCACAGCCTCCGCCTCGCTGCGTCTCCTGTCCCGCGTATGATCCTCCGAAGGGGCGGGCAGACGTCCCACAGTCCCGAGGAAGAGTTGAGACTGTTGAGAGAGTCGAGCCGAGCCGAGCCTCCACGCGGAGGACACTTTGTGGCCCCCATGCTCGTCTTGTGGCACCCGTTCGACGACGAGGAAGAGGAAGAAGAGGAGGGAGGCGGCGATGTTCAGGCGACCCACCGAGGAGAAGTTCGGACGTGTGCCGCTTAGCTTCCTCGAGTAGACTTCGGAGCAACTGTTTTTTTTTTTGTTTCTTTTTACTGGGGGGGGGGCGTAAAACCTTCCGACGACGTGGGTCGACGCGGATGTAGTCGCCGCGAGCTGCTGCTACTACTGCTGCTACTACTGCTGCGTCTTCCTCGCCAAGAACCGCGTGGAAGGCGGCGGGCATGCAGGTGAAGAGTCCCCGGGAGTCGCACCAGGGCGGTGGGGACAACATGCTGGAAGTGGACGAGACCCGCAAGAAGTCCTCGTGCTTCTCAAATATCAAGATATTCCTCATTTCGGAATGTGCCCTCATGTTGGCTCAGGGCACCGTGGGAGCATACCTGGTGAGTGGGGTGGGTGACGGGTACCTGGGCTCCCACTGCACGGCTGGTGGATGGGGAACTTGCACTGTAAAACATAAGGGAGCTTGGGGAACTTGCACTGTAAAACATAAGGGAGCTTGGGGAACTTCTACAGTAAAATAGGGACTATGTGGAACTTAGACTGTAAAATAGGGAGTATGAGGAACTTATACCGTGAGAAAGGGGAACTTAACACTATAAAATTGGGAGCATGTGGAACTGAGCATAGGGAGCTTTCACTGTGTAAAAAGAGCATTAGGAACTAAAAAGTGATGTTTTTATTTTTTTTAATAGACACCCCCCAAAATATTGGCGTAAAGATTTAACGCTTAACTTTGTTTAAATGCCTTCAATGATATATTTGCAACATATAAAAATTTGTTTTTTCATCTTCTACAATAGATATTTGTTTCAAAATTCTTAACACAAAGTACAGTTTTGAAATATTAAACAGAATTTTTTTTTTTTTTTTTTGCACAGTCATAACTCGTTTGTTCTATATGGAGTATAAAAGTAACAAACATGACAGTTCTTTGTAAACATTGATAAAGTAAAGTGCATGTAAAATTAATATATCTTTGCTCTTGAAAATTGTGATAAAACTTAAAAATTATGCCTGGCATAAAAATACCTTACTTTTGTTTATTTCCTATGTTCCGGATTTACATGGAAATCCAAACTGACCCTAAACGTCAAATTTAAAAGTTGAACGCGCCGGTTTCACTCCACTGCTGCTTTTTTTGGTCACCATTTTGTTGTTTTTTGGTCCAGTACAACATCCATCCATATAACGCCATCACCGGCCAAGCGCCAACAACCCCCACCCAACCCACCCCACCCCACCACTGAATCGATACTGAATTGGAGTATATACGCTGTAAGATAGGGACCACTGGGAACGTACGCTGTATCCAATATGGAGCATGGGAAACTTGCGCTTTATAAAATAGGGACTGCATAAAATAGAAAGCATGGCGAACTTTCACCATATAACATAGAATATACACTAATACAAATAAGGCTAATTATTGGGCTCCTGTTTTCAAGGCCAAAAAGCTCAAAAAATCAAGTGTGACTATATTTTTGAGTGTCATGCTTGTGTCCATCCAAAGGTGGAATAATGTCCCTTCTTCCTGAGCGTTCCATCCTTTCTGTGGAAATCATTACCAAAAAAAAAATGTTGGCTACCTCCTTTAATGAAAGAGCCAAACCAATCAATGACCTTAAAGCGTTTACATCTCAAGATTAACAGTCTTTTTTAGGATGGCAGCGCTTTATTGATGTTCGCAGAAATGTTTTTCAAGGTTAACTCTTGCAGCGTACAGTATTATTCTTCCTCTACAAATTTGATTAAAACACACAAAGTCGTGGCGACCTTGAAAATCGATTCTCTCTTGTTGGACTTGCTTTACAACCTCAGGCGGTGAAGTTGTCGTTCCAGCATTAGCAATGTTTATTCTCGGAGAGGCTGTTTCCTCAGGTCGCTTGAAATAAACAGACTAAACACTTTTAACTGTATGTTCATGCTTACAGTGGAGCCTCCGGTGTCCCATTTGAATACTCGCAGGAAAAAGCTGTGGTTCCTTAAAAAGTACATACAATGGCTTGTCAATGCAGAAAAAGGGTGTAGTGGGCACAAATGTGACCCATAGGGATCATTTGGGGACTCAAATGGTTGGTTGGTATAGGTATGGCCACACAAAAAAAGGAAATTTTTAGGTTACTTTAAAATAATCTACTGTTTGGGGTGCACCTGCACTGATATCAGTGTACTCGTACTGGAAAAAATACTGCGATACTAAGACACCGATTCCATGTCACCAGCTTGTCAACACTTTTGGCCAACTGCAAATTATGCTCCATGAGTTCAATCTTGTTTTTCTTTTTACCCTTTATTTTGTCGTTAACACAGAGGTAACATGGCACCCGTATTCCCACTTGTGTATCCACCAGACTACGTTCTTCTTTGTCTCTTTTTTCTTGTGCATCTCTTATCGATTTGACCTTTTTACATAGTGCCCCTAGTGGTCAGAGTGAGACACCACATAACTGAAATGCTTTGTGTTACACGCTACATTTAAGTGAAATGTGTGGTTAAAATGTCAGTAATGGCAAGGTGGTACTCTAAAAATTCTTAGTTAAGTGAAACGTAGTCCATTTTCTAAACATTTTTATTTTATATTGCTAAACAATATTTGATTAAAATAATTAAAAAGAAGCATCTTAGTACTGGTACTCTGTGGTATCGGTGCATCCCTACTCAAAAAGTACTGGTTTTGTACACATATCATTTAGGAGTATACCGTTGCCTTTTGCCCCCGGAAAAGGATAATTTACTTGGAGCTTAAGTCCCTAAAATACAGTTAAATGAGTACGATGACTTGTCACTGGTGTGATAGTCTTTATGATCTAATTTTGTACCCTTAACAGTTTGCGGAGCACCCTTGGCTCTGGAAATGGTACAAAGTCTTTTGAGAGTCCAAAAATGAGCCCTATAGGTTACATTAGTGCCATTTTTATTTAATTTTTTTTATAATTGTCAAATAGTGTCATTAAAGACCATGCTAACGAGGTTTGTTTGCTTTTATGATGGTTCTCTCAAAGGCAATGCTTGACGTTTGTACATAATTGGTCCTGGATATTGTACAGTCTGATAATTCATCATAGAGTACACTTTACTTCAAGGGACGGAAGTAGTCTCCTTCTGTACTCCAAAGTCTGAATATCCTGAATCAAAACGCTGACAAGCAAACTCAATAAAGCAATAAATCTTCAGAATGCTTTTCGAGTGGCTTCAGTTTGGACACCTGTTCAAACACAACAGTAATTGTCAAAACAAAAATTACTCGGACAAGCACCTGACCCTCTTTGGCTTGTGACGTTTGTGGCCAACACGCAGAGAGTTTCTGGATGATCAAGTGCGATCTATAAGAGTCCCTAATTGGATGATAAGATCTAAAAGCGCTTGCTGTCAGCACACCGACAAACCTAGCTATCATGGCGCCCTTTTTTGTGTGAGCTGATAATTAGCCCGAGGCAATTAATCAACACGGCGGGCGGCGGCAAAATGTGCCGTCAAATGTCGCAGGACTGCAATTAGCAGTACCTACGTTCCTTCACTTAATTCTGAGCTCTTTTTTTACCTAGACAGCTAAAATTAGCCCTAACACTTAACATTTGATCACTAAAGCAACCCCTTTAAAGAGTATAGCCTATATAACATTGGTGATGGTAAAGTCTTCCTGGTGACACTTTCACACCGCTAACACAGGAACAGCATTCGCACCATAGCCTTGTGTTAAAAACATGTATTCAAACACAAAAGTATTCATAACCGACATTTTAGTAATTCATTTCTGAATTAAGTCAAATTGTAATAAATAAATCAGCGGAATTAATTACCGACTTGTATGGCTAAATGTATCACCCAGGTATATTTATCATTAACACTCGCAGCCGTCAAGAGTTGATACATAATTCAGGATGCCCTTTGAACATGTTAATTTTTACAAAACCAAAGTGACAGCCAGTTTAACGGATATATAAATCTGCACTTTATTTATAGTAATCCCCCTTCATCGTTGCGCTTAGGTTCCAGACAACCCCCGCGCAATAAGTGCAAGCTGCGATTCCCTATTAATGTGCACCCTTGGCATGTTTTTGTTTTTTATGGCACTTAAAGCTTTTTTTTAAGGTCATTAAACATACTTTTAAAACAATACAAGCAACTATATATACACCTATATTGAGAGCGCACACGTGTAACACGTGTAACACGTGTAGTAACACTCTGTTGTTGGGTTAGTGTTAACCCTAGCCCTGTTGTTGTGCCCTCCTTAACTAACATTTCAAGCACATCCTCTTTAGTCTCAAAGCTGCCAGCCGACTTGTCGGAGCCAAGATGCAGAAAAACTTTCCTTTGACAGGGACTCGTTCTTCTCTGTGAGGCAATGGGATGTCCCACGACTGGGCGAGGTTTATTTTGCTGCCAGGCAACATGTTAAACACTTCCCCTGCATTTTGAGCAACGAGGTTGACGAGATGTAGCTGCGGTCTCTCCCTAATATGCAGTCTGCTCCTTTTTTTTCACCCCCTGATGTAATTTATGTTGGGTTCAAACCCCTCGGAAGGCTGTCTGGTCAACGTCAGAGTGGAAGTGCACAAGCATGTTGAACTCGTGCAGTGTGTTCCCAGCGCACTGTTCAGCTCTCAGTTATGTCTCCTGCTCAGGCCATCCTTCATGGGATGATATCTGATTGGACAGGATGATTACTTCCTCACAGCCTTGCACCAAAGCTGTCATGTCAACAGGTTGCCCTCAGCCCTGGCACAGTTTCGAAGAACAGGATGAGACGTCGCCGTCGTCAGATCCCAGGCGAGGCAGAGACAGCCGGCCACGCGTTAATGCGGCCCTTATCCGGTGCAAGAAAGAGCTGCTCCGGGGGAAGAGACGACGTAGCTCGTTCCGAAGTTTTCCGTCAAGTCTCTTGGCCCGAGGACACTCGGCATGCAGCACTCCCACTGATCAGGCTCGCCGTACTGTAATGATTTGTGAAGGGGGCGCCATAGTTGTGTCACAGCAGCTGCGAGAACAACCTGCTGTCGATTCTGCTTTTGCAGAGGACAACTTCTTTGAAAAATATGACACTTCCATCTTTTCCCCTTTGTACATGAAAACATCACCAACAGCACTAAATGTAAAAAATAAAAAAAGACGAAAAAAAACCCATTTTCATTTCTACTTTCATTCAGATGTGAACTTTGTTGAAGTCACTGAAAATTGAAACTATTTCTTCACATGACCCTACTTCATTTTGAATATTCAAGAGTGACTCCAGGCACGCGTTGTGTTTATTGTCCAGTCCAGGGTGTGCCTTTTGTCCAAAGTCAGCTGGCATAGGCTCAAGCTCACCCACTACAAAGGGTGACTCCAGGTCACCTGCTAGCTCCTGTTTTTCTCCATCGCAACCTTCTCCAGAAATGACTTTCTACCGGTTTCTGATTGGCTGAAACGGTGATATGGTTAGGAATTGTAGCGCCACCTGTGGCCTTGGGATATCCGATACTACGGCAGTGATGCCACTTAACCAGACTCGTGTATGTATACATTTCGGCCAGTGTCACTGTTGGAATTTTACTAAAAAGATTGTCTACAGTTATTAAAGGGTTTATGATGACAACAGCTGACTAATTTTATTTCAAATATTTCCTATTGAAAACTTCTTTTGAAAATCAAACAATTCGGAAGTCATCCAGGATCATGGAACTGATTTTATTTGACTTTTATGGTTCCAGTGTGTACTTTTAACAAGAAAGGCCTCTGAAAGGGAATTTAACTAAATTTCAATTCATTTGGTTTGGAGTCATCCACGTGGAGTGCCCAACCCAAATTGATTCTGGTTGAGAGGTGGAGTCCACCCGAGACTGGTCAGCAGTCATCCAAAATAACCATGCGCATCGCATCAGGAGAATTGAACGCACAGTGGAAAAATGTTCCAACTCTAAAACCACAAGTTGATATTTATTCTCATAGCTGCAGACAGTTTGAAGGGAGCAACTGGGAAACCATTTGGGACTGATTTGAAAACAGGCCTGAGAAACGTTTTGATGCGTCACAGTGGTTTACAAATGAAAACAACCTACTTTCACAAAAACTGATCACAGGGCATGGAATTTGATTATTTGATCATGTGATTGGCACCTTCTGTGGGAGGTTAGTGGACTCGTTCTGTCGCGTGTAGAAGACAGCTGGGAGAAGAGAAAATGTTACGATGAGCTGTTCCTCGTTTACGGTCGTGGAAATTCAAGTATGACTGGCCAGCTAATGGGAAACAGGCCTGTCGGCAACAATGCACCACAGTGGAACAACTGATCTGCTTGTTATTTAATAATTTTCCAATGGAAAGGCAGCGTGATGGATGAAAACATGGCACTGTTTATGTTTTGACTTGTATGGTGAGATTCCAACTCTTGTTTTTGTATTTGTCTGCCACGTCTGATTTTATTCCCGACTTAACCGTGTGCCGTTGTTTGCAGGTAAGTGTGCTGACTACCCTAGAGCGTCGCTTCAACTTGCAAAGCGCCGACGTCGGCGTGATCGCCAGCAGCTTTGAGATCGGCAACCTGGCCCTGATCCTGTTTGTCAGCTACTTTGGAGCCAAGGCGCATCGGCCCCGCCTGATCGGCTGCGGGGGCATCATCATGGCTCTCGGCGCCCTCCTCTCCGCTCTCCCCGAGTTTTTGACTAACCAGTACGAGATAGGGGACACGTGGAGGACTGACGTGGGGCGGGACGTGTGCTCCAACGCCAGCAGCAGGGAGGTCCAGTTGGCAGAGGACACTGTGTGCGCCAACAAGACCAACACCAACATGATGTACCTGCTGCTAATCGGAGCACAGGTCCTACTGGGCATCGGCGCAACGCCTGTGCAGCCCCTGGGTGTGTCTTACATTGACGATCATGTCAAGAAGAAAGACTCGTCTCTCTACATAGGTGAGAAATAAAACGCTGACACCACAAACGGCTAAAGCAGGATTCACACTAGTGTTGTCACCATACTGAAATTTTGAATTTAAAATATCAGGAAAAGCAGTGGAATCGTAGATGACAAAATATGGAATCTTAAATTCTTAGTATGTTTAGTAATTCAAAGTAATATTGTGTAGTGGAGGGTATTAAATGAAAATGTATGTATAATCATTTAATTTTATGCCCGGTTATAGCTTCATAGCTTGGGGCTTAGCTTGCTAGGTTTATAATTACTGTAACATTGATGCTTATTTCCATCAGCCCATCGATGGCATTTTCCATGATAGATTAGCATTAAGCTAGTAGAATTTCATTTGACGCAATGTGGTTTAGTTGAGGCGGCACGGTGGCCGACTGGTTAGAGTGTCAGCCTCACAGTTCTGAGGACCGGGTTCAATCCCCGGCCCCACCTGTGTGGAGTTTGCATGTTCTCCCCGTGCCTGCGTGGGTTTTCTCCGGGCACTCCGGTTTCCTCCCACATCCCAAAAACATGCGTTAATTGGAGACTCTAAATTGCCCGTAGGCATGACTGTGAGTGCGAATGGTTGTTTGTTTCTATGTGCCCTGCGATTGGCCGGCAACCAGTTCAGGGTGTACCCCGCCTCCTGCCCGATGACAGCTGGGATAGGCTCCAGCACACCCGCGACCCTAGTGAGGAGAAGCGGCCCAGAAAATGGATGGATGGATGGTTTAGTTGAACATTTTGGTGCTCAACTATACTGTACAATGTTTAGTCTTTGTTTTGTCAGATTCATACAGTAAATTACATCTGGAAATTGTAGCGAATTGTGGATTGGGAGTTTTGTCTTTCCATCCTGTTGTTGTGTTGGGCCCGTGAGGCTGAATAAAGTACGCTGTAGCCTACTACAGCGTGCTTGTCCGGCTTTCATTCTTCAAACATACAATTACGGTAGGCTACATATTTTACAGGAGTGACTAATAAACACCTTGAAGCAAGAGCTTCTTTTTGGGAGAAATTTTCGCCATCAGCTTAACTGCACAGAGGTGCTGTTATTATAAAGTGTGATGTCGCTTCATTTTTGACCGTGAGGTATTGCAGTTCTTTTGTAGTACCGGTATACCGCGCAACCCTGCATTGCCAAATTTGATTTATCCCGTCAGCAAAGGCCCGATTCTCAGCTGTCTCTTAAAGATTATCCTGATCAATTTATCCTGTGGTGTGTTGAGGGTGTTTTCCTCCTTGATCTGTTCATACTACTGCTTTTACGCTACTTAATTCCCAAAAGCCTCTCTTTAATCTCATAAAGAACCGAAGTCCACCCACCTATGCACATGTTGGTTGCCATCAGGTGCAATGTTTGCATAGTTTAAGCAAACGCTGTATTGACATGCTCCCCGGTTGCCTGACATCCAACCGCGGGCCTGTCTGCGTGATTGCCAAGTGAGCGCAATTTTAATCTTCCTAACGACGGTTTGAGCGGCGGCGCAGGCCAGATGCAGGTTCAACGTCTTTTGCTTCGCTCAAGCCCTTCTCAAACGCGAGACGCTGCTGATGTGGCTATTCAAAACAGCGTTCCAAGTGCTTGCAGTGCACATTTCCTAATGCTCAATGGGCAGTTAGGGATGCTGCTATGATGTTTATCTTCGTTGGTACCGTATATAAAAGGTAGCTTAAACCCATAAACTGGTGTGTCGTTACTTCTCTTTTGCAAGAGGAACTACGTACATACTGGTTATTTTCTTTTATAGCATTGATTCCACTTTTATGTGGCGAGTGTTCAAATCCTGCCATGGATCAGTGGAACTAGGCACTGGTTTTTGTTGGAGAATTGCTTGCTTGGATGCCTTTACAGAATTGTGTCTTCCCATTTGTGTATGAAACTTTCTACTATTTGGTACAAAACAGCCAGGTTTCAAGAATAAGGCCAGCAGTTACTTTCTCGCGGTTTGATTGATTAGATTTTTCTGAGTATAGAACTGGAGGGCATCAAACTCGACTCCTGGGTCTAATACTGGGATTCTTTTACACTATGTAGCAAATACCTAAGCCTGTAAAGATACAGTATTGCAACTGAAAATTGCGATACTGTACACACAAACCCGTCGCCTTTGAAATGGCGGAACTGCAACATGGCCCTCCCAATTCCCAGAGTTTGTGTCTCCAATCCAGATACAGCCATGAATTCACAGTGCAAAAACACTTATTATAATAGTATTTATTATTATTTTAAGCTAACACATAAATCTGCCGTGACAAATAATCAAAGGTCACTGCTTCCCTAATGTTCCCCAGATGAGATGCAATAAACACTCTTTATAATACATTACTGTAATATTAGATAATTTAACTTGAAGGTCATCAGTCATTGTGCAAGTACAAGCTCCACGGATCAAATCCATGTTGGACAGGCCTTTAATTTGGCAACCTTGCACAGATTAGAAGAGATGCATCGGCACTGCTGTGTGTTATCGCTTTGCAGCAGAGACAACAAGAGCCTGAATGGAGGCTGGATTCAGGCCAGCACACACCCTTTCTGATAGCAGCAAGCGTGCTGTATGGCCACCTTTTGTCGCTCCAATACAGATGTGGCCTGCCAACAAAGGCAACAGTGTGCTGTGTAATCTCAATGCCAAAGATGATTTCTTCAATTAGCATTTGCCGTGTTTGTTTGTCCTGAACGTCAGCTTGTTTTACGAAAAGCACCTCATGCTTTGTTTGGGTGTAGAAAGGGGGGCATTTAGAATTGCCAAGAAAGCCTTGACATTGTGGCACCGGGGCTGTGTTTTTGTCTGCACTTTACAGCAAAGAAGTGGACTGGGAGTGATTGGATTTTGGCAGGCGTTCAGTCCTATCCTTTGATAAGCTGCTGGCTTTGGAGGGAAAAACAAGCGGTGAGCAGCGGGGAACAATGTGGTATTGAGTCGCGCTCAGCTGATCGTCCTAATCCCTCCGCTGCAGGCATGTCATGTGGCCCCACAGCTGCATGAATGGACGAGCTTGTTTGAAATTCTGCAAGATTTGCATTCACGTCCCGACTATTAATTTGCATTATCCATCCGTTTACGTGTGCGGCGTCATGTAGCTGGAGCTCTCACAGACTATTTGCTTGTTTCCTGTAATTTTGCATATGTCCTGCAGATTCGGATTTCATCGTAACCCGAGCGATGGTGTGAACCATGTTGAATCTTTTTTTAAAAAGGGAAAAAAAACTTGACATACACTGTAAATCTAGCTTTATTGGTAGATTTTTCAAACAATACAAGTTAATCCACGCATCATGTGACTCTCGTTACATCCCAGCAGAGCATTTAAAGAGGATTTTAGAAGTGCTTTGAAAAAAACTGGGGTGGGCGTCGTCGAATGAGAGAGTAGAGTTGGCTGGCTGTTTTCTATGTTCGATGAAGTGTCTATGCTTGACCACGTGCGGGGGCATTACAATACGTTCTGACTAGCGATGGCAGGCTATATTAAAATAGCTAACATTCAGACTTTACGCCGATCTGATCGGTATCGGCCTATAATTTGCATTTTATGCTGATCGGCTTCCATGTCATAATTCGCCGATCGGATCAATTATGTCATTGATCGGTTCCGCACAAGACATTTAATTAACTCCGCGTCGCCGTTGCATATGAATCAAAAAGCTAGTTTATTTTTAGCCTTGTCACATGTCTTGTGGCGCAGTACTGTAACTATCTGATGGCCAATAAAGTTAATTTTAATCTTGTCTGTTAAAAAACATGTCATAGGTGTGGGACTATTTTGCGGTGTCTTAGACAAACAACACGTAAGTTATTTGCAGTCTGTGCACAACTGAAGTACATTGTGGGAAACGTCATCTAAATGCTTCAACACAAATTTTATCGGGCACCTGAAGAATGTACACGAGGAGAGGAGCATGCCGTGTTCAACCAACGCAGCGTAGGGGAAAAAAAAGGAATTGCCAAACGGACGCAAACTCTGGACAACACCCGCCGATATAGCCGGCCAGGACAGAGAAAGTTAGAGTAAGCATTTAATTGACAGTATTTATTAAAGTAATTTAATTGCAACAAAGTAATTGAATTACTGTAAGTTAGCATCCTTTATTTCTGTCATTGTAATGTTGATCTGACCTAAACTTATGTCAGTGGCCAATCCTTGAATATCCCCTAGAGGTCATTGATGTTTTAACTTTTGTCTAAAATGCTAGAGAATAATTTTGAGCTGGGATGGGCTCCAGCACGCCCGCGACCCTATTTAGGATAAGCGGTACATAAAATGGATCGATACATTATACAGTACACAAGTATATACAATAAATGAGCAAGTCATAAAGTACACAAGTATATACAATAAATGAACAAGTCATGTAAATGGACAGATTGCTCCATCTTATCGGTTTTTTAAACTTGCTGATTGGTGATCGGCCCCAAAAATTCTGATCATGTAAAGCCTACTAACATTGATACGTTACTGTGTGTTGGCAATCTGAGATTTCATATTGATTTTTATTTTGGAGGGGGGGTGGGGGGGGGGTCAACAGACTAGATTGTGTTGGTCTTTGGAGGTTCCACTGGATTTCTGGTACCAAAGGTTTTCTTGCTGCTTTTCTAGAAGTTCATTGTCACCAAGTAATGTGTTGCAGCTAAAATTAGAGACTGGGACTAAATGGGGAGGTGACAATTGAAAGATTTAGACAAAGACACGTCCTGCCTTGGGGTATGGCTGTGTACAGTGGGAGAAGAGGCTTCAAGATGAGCCATAATTGCTGCATGGAGCAGGAATGCCAACCAGCTTGCCCGTGTGCTGGATCAGAGTGGGCTGGGTCGTGCCTGCATACCACACAGGCTTGTGAAAAACAAGTCCTCCGGAGGCTTCCACCGCCTGCTTCCACAGTGTGCACTGCAGCCAAATGCGCTGTTTAAACAACAGTAAAACAAGCTCCAGCAAAGTCTGCTCAGCCTTTCGAGACGTCTGGCTGTTGCAGTTCAAGCTCCTTGTAGAACTACCTCAACGTTTTCAAGGAATTCCTTTTCACGTCTTTTAGGGGTTAATGTTTTGCTTTCTTTTTCCTCAAATCTTGATGTCTGCTCTCGTCGTCTCTGGCTGAAGGGAATAAATGTGATTGGACAGACTGCGTCAACAGGAGCTCCATTCCCACTCTTCTATGACCTTTCAAAGTCCACTGCTAATTTTGGCTCGTCCCACAGGACCCCCTGCCTGCATAAATATACTGTACAGGACACACTGCAAGTGGTTTTATAGCGACCATGTGACGTCAGCCTGCTCTGAAGCTTTTAAACAGCTCGGGGAATGTTCATTAAACTGTAATGTACAGTATGAAGAGCCTTATGGTATCGCACATTAAAGGGCTGATGCAATGATTAATTGATGAGACAAATCAGCAACATTTATTTTAATGTCAAAACAGTGAACCGTTGGACACACTTGTTGCTTTAAATGATGAGAATTTAATGGTCATTGCACAATCGCCATAGGTTATATGTAATTTCAGGGAAAACTTTTCGTATTTATCATAGCACTTACGGAGTAGGCTGTTTTTTGTGTTAGTGTTTTTCCCTTTTTGCTGTTGTTTATATAATGGAATTTGATGCAATTTTGTTGTTTTTACAGATCTTTATATCGTCATAAATAACTATTGCGATCCTAAAAAATATTCACACAATTTTAATGCCAGTATTGGGAAGAAACTACTGGAAGTACAAATACTTTGTTACTATACTTACAGTGGGTACGGAAAGTATTCAGACCCTCTTAAATTTTTCACTGTTTGTTATATTGGAGCCATTTGCTAAAATCATTTAAGTTCATTTTTCATTCATTTTCAGCCATAAGTATTCAGACCCTTTCCTGTGACACTAATATTTAACACGGATGCTGTCCATTTCTTCTGATCGTCCTTGAGATGGTTCTAAACCTTCATTGGAGTCCAGCTGTGTTTGATTGGACTTGATTAGGAAAGCCACACACCTATCTATATAAAACCTTAAAGCTCACAGTGCATGTCAGAGCAAATGAGAATCATGAGGTCAAAGGAACTGCCTGAAGAGCTTACAGACATAATTGTGGCAAGATGATTGATGATACCAAGATATAACTTTTTGGCCTTAATTCTAAGCAATATGTGTGGAGAAAACCTGGCACTGCTCTTCACCTGTTCAATACAGTCCCAACAGTGAAACATGGTGGTGGCAGCATCATGCTGTGGGGGTGTTTTTCAGCTGCAGGGACAGGATGAGTGGTTGCAATCGAAGGAAAGATGAATGTGCCCAAGTACAGGGATATCCTGAACGAAAGCCTTCTCCAGAGTGCTCAAGACCTCAGACTGGACCGAAGGTTCACCTTCCAACAAGACAATGACACTGAGCTCACAGCTAAAATAACGAAGGAGTGGCTTCAGAACAACTCCGTGACTGTTCTTGAATGGCCCAGCCAGAGCCCTGACTTAAACCCAAATCCAGGTGTGAAAAACTTGTTGAATCATTTCCAAAATGACTCATGGCTGTATTAGCTCAAAAGGGTGCTTCTACTAAATACTGAGCAAATGGTCTGAATACTTATGGCTGTGAGAGATTTCAGTTTGTCTTTTTTAATAAATCTGCAAAGATTTCAACAATTCCATTTTTTTCTGTCAATATGGGGTGCTATGTGTACATGAATAAGGTGGGAAAACGAACTTAAATGATCTTAGCAAATGGTTGCAATATAACAGAGTGAAAAATGTAAGGGGGTCTGAATACTTTCTGTACCCACTGTAAGTAGACTCTTGGGTAACTGTCCTTTGCTATTTATTTTGCTGACATTTTACTTTTACTCCCTACATATGAAAACAGCTATCTGTTCTATCTACTGCTCACTTTGTTAAAATGGGAATTTAAATGATGACACAACATTTAAAAAAATAAATAATAATAATTCATTTTTTTGTTAGCCTGTTTACAATGGAGCAAAGTTATGGAAGCACAGTGTTTTGATAGCATGACAGTGGTTCCAACACCAGCTAGCTCTTGGTTAATAAACAACATGGTACATGTAAATTTAGTTTTGTTTTTTTTCCTGCCAATGACTGAACATTTCTTCAAAGCTACAAATGAAAGCATTTAATGATGATACATTTCACAATTTCCACTCAGGATAAATTTAGCCCTGGGCGTTTTTAGGAGGACTGGGTGGCGGTAGTCACATTGACAAAAGGTTCTCGAGAGACACTTCATCATTCCTGCCGAAATGCTCCAACTCCAAACAGTCACTGCAGTAGGGCGTTTGTATAAGCTACTTAAACTCGGGGCATGTTAATGTCATCTTGAAGGATTACATCCTAAATGGGTTTTTCCGGGCCTTGCCATAAGCTGCATGCGGAGTTTGCCTAGCAACACCCGTTGGTTTTTACCTCAAGAGGAACGGTGTTTCAGTGAAGAGTCAGAAGAGTTTAATGCACATGACACTCGATGGTCCATTTCTACGGTGGTGAACATGCTCTTATCCAGCTGGTCAACAACATGCTGCTGTGGCCTGCAGGCTAATTAGTGATGATCACATCAAGTAAAAGGAGTCACACGGGAACTGAGCCCACTCGGCTTAGCACGTCGCACACTCGCAGGGCGGGCTCATTTTGGAAGTGATCTGAGGGTTGTTTACGTCTGGATATGGAGTGGATGAGTCAGTAGAGTTGGGCTAAACTTATCACGTTTAAACCCAGATGCACTCAAAAGATGACGTCATCACTCGGAGACCTCTGCTGTTTCGCGGCTCCATGGGAACATGGCATCAGGGCACCCACGAGTACACCCCGCCCAGTGAGTCTGCTGTGTTGTAAGGATACCAAAACTATTATCTGCATAAGGTACCTCAGTACTGATAGTGAAACTGTTCGCTATCTGCCGAACTGCGCAGGAATACCGATACTGAAAAAATTTGGGTTTGTGTTATATTTCATGGTGGGTTATGGCAGTAGTTTTACAGTGGCACTGTAAATTTGGCAGAAACCAGAGCTCCAGGAGGCCTCGTGCTGCATGGTGACAAATATTTGGGCTAAAGCGTGCTCGTGGCACCTTTCTCCTTCATCAGTAAACCTCGGCCACCATGAAGCTTTCTCAAGGCAATCTAGGTCAGGCTCCGACACTGCTGATTAAAACAGGATTTTTGTCATCCATTGGGGAGGAGGAGGAGCATGCGGATAAGAGGTGGGAGGAGAGCGCTCATAAGCACTGCAGCATCAGCAAGCCATTCCCACACAATTGGACATGTTTTTGTTTGTTTTTTGATTGTTTTACTAATAGCTTGGATCTCCACTTGGAATCCACTCAAGAGTTTAGAAATTATAAAGCTGCCACTCAACTGTGGCCTTACGCAGCCAATTCGACTCCCAGAATTGAAGCAGCCGACCTTGCACGTGGACTTTGCTGCGGAAGTGCGCATCCACACTCCGCTTCTTGCTTTACCGCAAATCCCAAGCCCCGTTGTTTGAGTGGTGCGTAAGTGGTTGCACCGTGGATTACTCAGGAGCATGTTCAGCACAAGATGCCCATATCTGTGATGGTGCAGAGTGCAGTGGAAAATGCACCTAATTTAATGCACTCTGATCAATACGTGGGTGGTTATTTTAATGAACACAATAGGTCAAGTTTTTAAGTTGGCAGCGACTGAGTATGGTTCTGCTGGCTAAAAAGCAAAATATTGTCTTGGTGAAAGTGAACATTTTCAAACTGTTTAAGTTGATCTCATCTAATTTTTCTTCTGTTCCTGCCAACAAAACAAAGAGCGAACATTTTTTGTAGTAAGAGGCAGGATGACATTTGTTTCAGCTGTGGATTGACAAATGCAAGTTTACCATCATAAGGCAGAAAAAAAACATAAAGGCACATTGTTAAGGGGGGATGTGACATGGCCCAAAGTATCCAGGTTTTTTTTTTCATCATTGCCACCTACAGGACATAAATGTTAAGGGCTTCATCCACTGTAACTGCTCTGCTGGCATAAACTAGACTTGACTTAATATGATGAAAGTTGAGTCGACGTTATCTAGTCGCTGATAACGTCATTGATATTATCTCAGGGCAACTTTCCATCACCGACCTTGGGCAGCTCATATACTGTATTTATGCAGAATATATACACTGTATTTCTGAACATTAAAATATCGAAGTGGGCTGGGTGAAGAACTCGCACGCTGTCACATGATGTTATTTCCTGACAGACAAAACAAAATCCTCTCACTTGGTGCACTTGACACTGGGACGGCCAGGTAACGTTTGCACAAGTTGGTCAAACGGGCAAACCTGTTGTTGTTCCCCAAAGGACGTTTCTTGATTCGAATCTGGGTTTTCTCCGAATACTGGCAGTCCACTCGGTGTCTCCTCAACCCTGACAGTCCTCAGCACTTGCCAAAGAAGCTGTTAGCAGCTGCTCACTGTCCCGAATATCCCGGTGTGTTGGTGATCCTCAGTGGAGCAGCTGCTGCGTCTGTTGCCCTCCACCTACCTCACAGCCACCGAACAATGCGTACAGTGTGTTGCTCTGTCTCGGCCCGCTGAGAAACAGCTCACACAGGATTGCAAACAGACCGTGGAATTTGTCTTTAAAAGTGTCAGTACTTTTACAGTAAACTTGAGCCCAATTGTTCGTGCTTATGAAAAACTAGCAGAAACGTAATTAATTTAGGTCAATTAGTGCTCTCAGGTCTTCCTGACTCGAGGTTAATTGGACTCAAAAGATTATGTTCCTGCAGGTCAACTTAAAGTAGCCGAATGGCATTGGTCTATATGGTTGAGCTGATCATAGGTGGGCTGTAACTCACAAGTGAAGTTTCGTTTTGCGACTAGGTTCAACATTTTAAAGATAATTGTAAGGTTCTTTTCCCCCTGAGCTTTCCCTAAATTTCTTTGATCAACTATGAGGAAAAAACAATCAAATGCCATTTTCCAGTTGATGCCAGTTACTTAAGCAGAATAATGTTGTGCCATAACCACATGAAGTTCAGCTTCCCATAGCTCAACAATATTAACAATCAATCAAATAATTGATAATGTACTTCCCTATCTGTACAGTACAATATATATACCCCATGCTCCTCACGATCTTCATCATTCAAGTCTTATTTTACCACGCATAAGGATGAAAACATTGAAGTTAAGTGTGTGGGTGTTTGTGTTAATCAGGCTGCTAACTGGCCTCAGCTGACTCAGCATTGTTCCTGTGACGTGGCAAAATGTCATTTTAGAAAAATGTCCTTGTAGGTGGTGGTGGTAGCGCTCATTTCCATAATGCTCCACTTTAGCTTAACTGCAGCCGTCGCTCACATTGCTTTTGTTTTCTTTATGGCCAAATAATTGGATGCACAGCTGTGCCCATTGCAACATAATCAATCACTCAAGAGTGGGTGTGTTTTGTCTAATTTATTGATTTAGTTTGAATTCATAAGTATGCCTTTTAAATAATCTTCCCTGGTTTTTAATTTTTCCATCAAGCATTTTGCTCCCTTAGCAAGTCCAAAGATTTAATATGATGGCTCCAGTGTCTTATTATATAACGTGAGTATGGTATGTGCATTTTTTTAGATTATCGAGTTTCCACAACAGGTCTTAACTATCTCACTTCTCTCTCTCACACATGTATTTCCCTCAATGTTTTTTTTTTCTTTTACTCATAGTATATGGAAGTGTGTTTAACTTAAGTGAATTTTGTTTTCATTATCATCCAAAGACTCATGAGATTGTGGCAGCTTGGTTGTTGCAGCTTCTGAATTATACAAAAGGACAGAGATCTGTCTGGCACAGCACATTTTCAGGCTGTACTTGTTTTTTGTGTGTTTGTAAAAATGTGTGGGATGTACTGCATATTTTTGGGGTGGGGTTGCATTTTTTTGTCAGTTTGAATGAACACACACTTGGATTTTAAAACAATCTCTGTCAAATAAAAAAATTCGGAATGGAAAAAGAAAAACAATTTCTGCACACAAACTGCTGTCTTTATAATTGGATTCAGAAACATTTGGTCTAAGTGTCCATTTTTGATTTTCTTTCTTTTCTCCATGTCTCTTTCAATGTACATTTCAAGCAACACATCGGACATGGCTGTGTATATTCATGGAACACGAACCAACCTGCATGCACAGATGCCGAAATTGCACAGAAATAACTCTACAAGCATAAACATCTGATATAAAATACAAATATTAAACGCTAGACTGGGAAAAAAAGTAATTTTTGGTTGCACGTGATTAAAATGTGGCAAACTGAGATACCTTTCCCCTTTTTTCCTCAAAAATATCAATTCATATATGTTAGTACACATTTTAATCATGTGCAACCGATGTACATGTTCAAATTCGGTCAATTCAAAAGACATTTCTTTCCTGTTTACATACTGTTTAGTGATCTGACTCCCCCTCTCTCGATTTAAAGATGAACCCAAGTCATTTCATGTTTTGTTTCTAAATATGTTTGAAGGCAAGTGCTGAAAATGTGTGCAAAGACAGAACACTTTAATATACTTAACTGTTGACAACTTAGATATAGGTTAAAGCTCTTTTACACCTAAATTTTTCTTTGTCTTTTTTTGGGGGGTTGGGGGGTGGGCAGGGATAAAAGTGAGGAGCTGTTACGGACATAATTCAAGATTCGCTCTCACACTTACAATTTAAATGCTCTCATACACACTACTGAAAGGCTCTCATACACAATACTAAAACGTTTGCACTCAAACACTTGTCAAATACACTCATAAACACAAGTGAAGCGCTCTCATAAACACTACTCAAACGCGTGTGACATCTGCGCGCAAGTGCGTTCGGTATGCGCACGTGACCTTGTTTGATGTGCATATGAGTGTGATTGACATTCGCGCATGTTCTTGATCCACCTTGTTTCGACGACAAAAGTATTTCGGCTGAACTGTACTTTTGAGGCATTTACGGTGGCGGAAAATTCTGTGCATCACTAGTAGTGAGTTCACCAATTGTGGACACACTAACTTTTGTAGCTGATTGCAAATGTTCATTTAAAGATGGTGGACACACTAACTTTTGTAGCTGATTGCAAATGTTCATTTAATGATGGTGGTTTTTATCATATATTAAGGTTACCTTGAATTTGTTGAAGAGTGGTGGGTGGCGCGTTCATAAATGTGATTCAGTATTCGACCCTGCACTGCACTTATGACAAAAAAAAATGTCATACCGCTGATGGAAAGTTTTAGCAGTTTTGAAACGTGACTAAACCTACGGTAAAACTTTAAATGAGTACCTAGCACATGCCAAAAAGATACCATAAAACAAGCATGAAAAAGGCAACAGCATAACCCCCCTTATGATATTTTACACTTAAAGTTTGTGCATTTGTAAGCCTTCATTGACGCCCAGCATTGGTTGCTTGGCCTCTCATTTCAGGCTGTGGCCTCTTTGAGGCTCAGATTGAGCTCGAGCTCGGTTTACCGTGACTGCGTCGGCCATAGCCCCTATGCTCTGCTCTAACCCCGCCGCTCATCCTGTGGGGTCAAAACTAATGCCGTATTTTCACGACCATAGGCCACACCGTATTAAAAGGCGCAGTCTCAGTTACGGGGTCTATTTCTGTATTTAACACATGCATAAGATGGACTGTATTATTGGGCGCAGGCATGGTAAAACATACGGTAGCATGCGTGCACGCTAAAACGATGTTTTTAAAAAGGCAGCGGGAGCAAAACTGAGTTCGGTTGTACTTTATTGAAGTATTTAACAATGTACTCACTGTATTTTTTGATCAATCCTCATCCACAAATCCATCAAAGTCCTCATCTTCTGTATCTGAAATAAACAGCTGGTCAAGTTCTCAATCAAACACGCCAGGTTCGAGTCCGTCTCATTGCCGTGCGGCCCCTCAGAAATTATGCCGGCTTTTACGAAAGCTCGAATAACAGTGCAAGAAAAACTTTTAAGTGCGCCTTAAGGTCGTGAAAATACGGTAGTTTTAAGCTGCACTTTTTATTTAGCAACCATATGGTATGAGAGAGAGAAAAAATTCCCCCAAAATGTGTGTGTGTGTGTGTGTGATGTTTGTTTGGGTGAGACGAGATCCCAGCAGGAAGTGTCTTGAAGGCTTGATTTGCTAAATTTTGCTTGATTTGACGCAAGCGGACGTTTTTAGTGGCCTGGTGAAATGGCCTTTGAATGTGAGTTGAGCCTACTTTAAGCTTGTTATTTAGGTCATGGCTCTGCACAATCAAAAGAGTCACTATAGGAGACGGCAGACGAGGAACGCAATGATTTATTTTTATGTGGCAGTTGAGAGGATTATGTTGCCCAACAGGAAAGTATTTCTCACGTCCTTTGACCAAGTTGACCACTAAACAACACATTTGGCTACTGCATGAATTTTGGATTTACAAAAAAAAAAAAAGACAGGCTTCTGAAATTGTAAAATAAACAGTAGTTCTACTGGAAATGCAATTACAATTAAGATTATTATTCATAAATTTGAATTTATAATGACACATTAATTTATGTTTATAAATGTATCATTTCTAGACTAATTACTAACCCTTCTTCCAGATTTTCAACTGATTCAAACCAAAGTTCAAAATACCGTGGTGTAGGAGTTTAATACATTCCGTGACTATGCTTGTAACACAAAATAATTGTATCTGAAATCATCTTTCCACATTGAAACGAATGGAAATTCCATTAATGCATGCAATTTTTTAATGAGGAATATAGAACTCTACAGTATTGTACTTAAAGCATAAAATAACAAAATAATGTAAATTGAATGTAAAGAATTAAACAGTTTGTTTATCATAAATTATTGATTGTGCGGCTCCTTCTGATGATTGTGCTTTGGTAACCAGGAGGAAGTATAATAAAGATGTACATAATACAGGAAGAAGAGTCCAAAACGGACTGTTGGCTGCAGTAATATTAGTCATTTTTCACAGAGGAAAAGATTATACAGTTTGTGTATATAATATAGTATTGTTATATTGTTTGTCTACATCTCTGTGTTCAAAGGTCCGTTGCTTAAAGGGTTATAACACCGCAACATTGATCCTATCATTAGTCCATCTATGGCAGTTTTTTCATTGTGTATTAACATTAGGTTTTTGCTCAAAAGTCAAAAGAAAAAAATCAGTCGAGCAACGGCTTGCATCCTTAAAAAAAAAAAAAAAAAAAACTCAGGATCACTTGTAAGTCGAGTCACCACTGTATTTACCAAATTCAGAACATTTGAGTTTGAATTTTTCCACATTCCAAAAATTCCCAGTTTTCACATATTTTCCACAAAAGTACATTCAAATGAATTAAAGTTCCACATTTTGAAACCTTTGATCTTATCATACTTCCACATATTCACACCATTCAAGCATCCAAATATTTACAAATTTGAAAATGCAGGACATTTTGGCTACTGTTCTTCACATTCCAAAAACTCCCACTTTTAACATGATTCCATATTTTCACTATAAAATTCGCAAATTAAGATAATCCACATTTCTCGACTGATTCAAACCATTCCAAAACTATTAGCTCATTCTGTACATATGCCAAACTATTTATCACATTACAAAAATTGTCACATTTTCACAATAAAATCTCAGAATTAAGATTTTTTACATATTTTTATTCCACATTCGTTGACAGATTTAAACCATTCTAACTTCAAAAGTCTCACAACCTACATTTCAACAATTCAATTAACTCTACAGAAACTTTTACAGAACTTTCATGCTCTAGTTTTTCCTTTGTATTTTGAAACACAACTGATCGTATAGTTAATTTTATAGTAGTGTTGTTGTTTTTGTTTTTTTAGATATTAATGAGCTAATTCATTGATAATTTTACATTTTATTAGTTTCAACCGAACTGATGTAAACACAGTCTCCCTGAATGAGTGACATGGATCCTAAAAGCCACTTGGAACAAGGCTGAATTCACATCCCGAGTGAAAGCTGCCGTCTAATGCTGTTAGCGCGTCCCGGTGGATCAGCGATCAGCCATTAATCTCCTGCGTCTCATCCAAATAGACTTCACACCAAGGCGGCACGACGTTTGCGTGACTTTTATCTGTTTGTTCGTGCGAGTGTTTTTCATAACTATGAAATCAACATCTAATTAGAACTGACGCCCCGTGTTAATGTCATACTCTCACTCTGTGCTTGTATTTTGTTTAATAAGCGGCTCATGCAGGGCTCATTTTGTGTGTGTCTTAATTAGCTGTTATCAGCATGTTTTCAGTACAAGGAAGTACGTTTGGAACCAGTTATTGGTATTATATGCGCATACAGTCTTCCCCACTTTATTGCGAATTTACAACCAATAGTTTTTGTTATTATTTTTTCAGGATACTGGCAAATCTGAATTTAGAATTGCATGCCTTCAGTTCACTTTACTTTGTCATGAATTGACATCTGATATTCACTTCTTGTTTCTAGTATGTCATTCATTGTACATTATTATTCCCTGAGCTGTAAGTATCATTGTTGGTTTGAAAGGTGACTCCAATTAATCAGATTAAATGCTAGTGTATTAAGAATGTCAAGTTTAACATGAATATCTCGTCTAAAATATTAACATAGCGTAGCTCAGTGATGGTGATGTTGTCTTACTTTGACCAGTAACAAGTAGATTTTTACAAATTCACTTTATAACAGTTAGCCCTTTTGATTAAAAAACAATACATTTCGTACTCTAATTGTCGAGGTATTTACTGTACTCGATTATGGAAGGACCCTGGAAAAGTTAGGGGGAAAAATAACCACAGACACCAGTCACACCAATTGACATGATTTAAAAAAAATAAAATAAAATTAAAAAAAAAAAAGTCTCAAGGAACCATGGATTAAATAAAAAACGAAGTCAGCCATTTTGGGCAAATTCCAGGGCTCATACTTTGAACTCCCGACAAAGGAATTCGCCCAAATGAGCCCCAATGGAAGCAGGTATCCTCAACAGATGGGGAAACACTAAAAGAGAAGCATGGTGTCAAAGTTTGATGAACATTTTGAGGATTTGCCATGAAACGTGGTTGTTCGAAGGTGTGTTCAATTGCTGTGAGCCGTTTTTGTTTTTAGACTATTAACGAGGAATATTTATTGCTATAAATTACTTTTTTTTGTTTGTTTGTTTTTTTAGTTTATGAAAGCAGTCACAGAGCTACATTTGAACTAACTAGCATACTCAAAAGAAAAAAGCTAAGCAGCATGGGAGTTTAGCTGATTGATTGAATGAATTATGATGTCTTTTGATTTGATATTGTACCGTTTATGGGGAAGTTGGTTGTTATTTGGTTTGTTGAGTGACTTTTTCTTTTTATGTTCACTCCTTTGTGTGACTGTCAGATGTTATCTCACTGGAATGGGACATTAGGCAAGTGAGTGGCCTTCCGTTTTTGGCCGCGTTCCCCACAAGTTCTGACCTCACGTGAGGGTGGAGAAAGAAGAGATGGCCTTTTGTTTGAAAGCTATTTATCTTTTGCAGACACAGCACTGCCTTTTTTGGACGTCTGTGTCCAGACTCCTCTCTGTCATATGATCCAGTTGTCCTTGGGTTACGCTGCTCTTTAGCTTTTGGAATGATAAACCTCACCCCCACCCCACCCCCGTTTCGGTGCAGTCCCTTTGCGAAAGTGGCACAGGCCGCTGTCTTATCTCGCTCAGGGGATTGGCGAGCCAACTTGAGCAGGCTTTATTGGAGGAGGAGAAGGAATTGGCTTTGTACAGCGAAAACACAAAATGAACTGCGGCTGGACAAAGCAGACATAATGCATTTGACATTTCAATCATTGGGATAGTTTTTCTTGCCAAACTAGCCAAACCTTGGGGACTTTTTCTAAATATAGTTCTGTGGAGCTTGGAGTGAGATGGACTTTTCACAAGGTTTTAAATGCTCATAACGCTTCAGAATGGCAGGCATCTTTGCATTGAATCAACAGTATAATGTGCTAGTATGGAAATTTTCATTCGGGACTGATCTGAAGTCGAAAATGTCCCACATGGAGCTTATGACGTCTGAGCCTGAGCGGTCTCCAACCATTAACCTTCCGTGAGCTGCTTTTACCCAGTGAACGTGCTGGAGAACTTCTCAACAAACCAAAATGATCGGCATAATCAGAGTGAACAAAACATCAATGTGCATGTGCACTCCCAGCAACATCTGGACAGTCTCCTGATGAGACAACAGAACTCCTTTGAGAATCTATTTCCAGACAGAGTTTTTCTGTTCTCCATGCTTGGAGTGGCGTTCCAATGAACTTTTCTGAGTAGTAGGTCGGAAATTTTCCATTTTGTTTTCAGGAATGCATTATGTCCTGAGACAACAAAATACAGCTCATTCTGTTTTTTTGTGTGTGTGTGTGTTTTTTTTTTTTTTTAAGTATCACTGGGCACATTGTAGTTACATTTAAACAATAGGTTACATTTAAACAATAGTGCCTGCGTCTGCGTGGTATTTAAAATCCGGAAAGGGAAAGCCTCATGGGCAGTCACTTTTCCCAGCCTTGTTCTATTGGTCACAAAACAAATTAGATAGAGGCAAAAACACTGGATCAGAGCACATTGTAGTTACATTTAAACAATAGTGCCTGCGTCTGCGCGGTATTTAAAATCGGAAAGGGAAAGCCTCATGGGCAGTCACATTTCCCAGCCTTGTTCTATTGGTCACAAAACAAATTAGGTAGAGGCAAAAACACTGGAGCAGAGCTCTGTTATTGAATTACGTCTGATGTACTCCCCCAGGAGGATAATTTACAGGACACGAAAGGGCTTCAGTGAACTACAACATGAACAAATTAGTTTGTTTTGCACTTATCCAGTAACGGGACCGCCACGAGGGTAAAAAGGATTTTGGCGCAGTTGTGCATTGCAAATAAAAGCTTACCACTGTGGGCATGTATTGTCCTTCATGGGGAATTAATGTGCTTAGCTCAAGTTTTCATTTTTAATCCCATCATGAGAAGAAAAGATGAAATATATGCTTGCATAGTTTTTGTATTGACGAAAGAGACGAAAGATCTTAAGTCACTGTCTGGATATTGGAAAGTGAGTTGGCAAAAATAATATACAAAAAAACTAGAGTAAATACTAAAGATTCTGCTTTACTTTGCACACAGTATCAATAAAAACCTACTCCATAGAAGTGCTTATCACTTAATTTATAGTTATAATTTTGGCCTTTTGAGTTTTGTGTGAAGGGCAAAGTCTGTCAATTTGTAATGTTGTACATCATACTTCACAAACTAGGACGCAGTCTGTTGACTAAGAAACAATTGGATACACGCTAATAATTAAGTTTTCACATCTTAAGTTCGGAGTTGGGGGGGGTATTCTATGCTGTATTGCCACTGCACTTTGTTTTAGACGTAGTACAAAACGTAAATATTTCATATTGTCGCTGTCCGATGACAAGCATGTATTTGTGCATTTGTTTGGAGGTGCTTTTGCACTTTGTCTTCCGCTTCCCCTTATGAAAACTTGACAGTTAGAAAAAGGAAGAGCCAAGCCCTTTGTCTCTTTTTTTCAATCGTTTCTGTGTACGCTTCACTGACCACAATTTTCAACTGCATCTGAAGAAACACTTAACTAACGAAACGTTTTCCCCACATAATGCGACCTATCACCTGAACAATTCAATAAAACAAATCCATGTGGAAAATAAATAAAGTAATAATAAATAAATGTAAAATATGCTGGTTACTGACTCAAATGAATCGCTTCAGGTGAAAATTAATAAATGACTGAGAGAGGTCTAACGGGGGGGGGGGGGGGGGGGGGGGAATGGATGGAAGATTTTTTTTTTAATTGTGGAGAAAAAGAAATGTAAAATAAATAAACTAAATAATTAGAAGTTGCTTTCGTGAAAAAAAAAATCCTAATAGGAATTTCCTGCCTCCTGTTGCATTTTCCAAAATGCAAATATTTTCAATATACATGTTGATAAACCTCTAGCCCAAATGATGGTTAATTCGTTTTCCCAAGAAAATTTAGGTCTCACGTTCTTTTTCAGTAAAACAAAACTGATATTTTAATCAGGGAGTGTCGACTTGCTCCATCCACTGCATGTGATGTAATCGCTGCTTCTGGCAAGTGAACATCTATGTGGCGTGCAGTTGATTAGACCCAACCGCAGCCAAACCAAGAGGGCAATGTATAATGCTGGAATGGCAGAGGAAGTGGGAGGATATTTTTTTTCTGAAGGTAATTCAATGATCTCTGCTCATACGAGTGGTCACGTAGGAGGGAGTCTGTGTGCCAGATCCTCTCTTGGGCGGCGTCCGCTGACATCTGGCCATCATGAGAATAATAAGATGGAGTAAACCCTACCTGAAGAAGTAATTTTTAAACAATGTGCTTAAGCTTTAAACATTAACCGGTTTGTTTAGAGAGGAAAATGAGCCTAAAGGCTGCGGAGCGTGACGTTCCTTCACAGTCAATTTCAATTGGTAAACTTCTGTTGCACCTCTAAGGGCCAACACGGCTGGGCTGTTGCCTTCATAAATCCTTTATCAACTGTACAAATCGTGTTTTAAAGTACATAAACAGCCTGACAAGTGTAAAAAGTAAACCACTGTAAAAACATTCCGTTTCTAATGTGCTTTTAAATAAGAAAAATAGCACTTTACAGTATTGTACTTTATAAAAACATGCAACAATAACATCATTAAATAGAATGTAAAGAAGTAAACATTTTGCGCATCATGATTTCATGTTTCAATGCCCATTGACCGTTCCTTCTGGTGTGTGCGCCTTGCCCACTCGGAGGCTGTATAATTCAGACATGAAAAAGAAGAGCTTCACAACTATGTGACTAAATAAGTCGCAGTAATATTAGTCATTGTTCGCAGAGGATAAAGAATATATATGCCTGATAGTATTGTTATATTGTCTGTCTACAGGTGTTGCTGCATCGTTTTTGTTCAAATGTCTGTTTATAGGGTTACGACTACCACGTCAATGCTTGTTTTGTTAGCCTGTCTATGACATTTTGCATTGTGTGTTAGCATTAAGCTATCAGGCTTTTGTAAGTTGTGGTGGTGGTTGTGTGGGTTGATGAAATACACAATGTGAAATTGTCTTTGTTGAACTTCAACTGGTAGTGGCCCAAAACAGCTTCAATCAAGCACAACATCTGGACTACAGATTGAATTTAGCTGTCTGCAAAATCTGGTACAAGCATCTTTTCATATCTTTATTGATTATTATCATATATTATTGATTCTATATATGTAATAAATCACTATCTGCTGCTTGTTGTGACCATTTAGCGCTTGTAGCAGTCAATTTTTGCTCATGACCCAAGACAATAGACGGCCATGAACAGTTCTCGAAAAACTAACAAGTCGGGTCACTCGTAAGTCAAGGTACCACAATATGATGTAAAATCATATTACAAATATGGACTCACACTATTGCCCAACATTTACAGAGAAGAGGGAGGAAGGAAGTCTGGTGACTCGTCACTTCAAGCCATTCACTTTTTGTCTAATAGCTTTTGTATGCTTATTATCTCATTGCTTGCTCTTGGGACTCTTCTCTGAGTACATCACGAAATAAAATCAAATGGGGGGGGGGGGGGGGGAACATCTTAGTAATCCGACCAAATAAATTATACCTCCAGTTGGTTCCAACTAGGGAAGGCCACAAGTAAACTTCTAGTTTTTTTTTTTTTTTTTTAATTATTGTTATTGTTAGTAGTAGTAGTAGTATCATCATGTTGCCTGAAGTTAGTTGTGCCATATTGGTGGTCTGCCATAGCTCTTGTTCTTATAGACCACATACACATACACATATTGAATCAACGGCGCCTTTGTTGGGTTTTGACAAGTAGCACACTCACAATCATTTCCCAAAAAATTAAATATTCCAAATTGTTTTCCTTTATTTAAGCACAATGTTAATGTTCAAACTGCATGTTACAGTGGCTTACAACAATATTAAATGTACTTTTTAGGAATTAAGAACTTTGTCATTTTTGATAAACACTGGTGAGCTATACTTCAAAAAGCATTTTTTTTAAGATGGTACTTCAAGCCATTGAGCCTATTTTTGTAATCACTCTGCCTTTGTCAAATAACATAGATATAGGGGTTTGTTTACTAGCGGTACTAGGGATGGGGAAGTACCGATACCAGGTATCGGTGTCGGGCTGATGTCAACCTTATTTCAAGGTATCGGGAACTCGTGACGGCTGCTGAGACCAGCCACCGATACTTAGGCAAACATCTGACATCGCGTAAGTCCTCCTCGCCAGTAGCTGGCGCTACAGTGTGACACATCAGCGAATCATATTCTGTGTCAAGCACGAAATGTCTTTTGTCACAATAATCTGTCATTTTGTTAATTTAAATGTTATGTACCAAAAGTACTAGTGTCAGTAAGTACTCATACTTGCATCATTCTGAAAAAAATAAGTGGTATCGAACATCCCAAAGTGGGGCAATTGAGTTTTTGCCACCTGCCCAGGAAGTACCTGTGATATCATGGTGAAAAGGTCTATATAAGCAAAAAGTCTATATCCCAAGTGTGTCCCATTTAGCATTTGGTCTTTGTGCTCTTCCTGTACAGGAATCCTCTTTTCCACTCTGGTCTTTGGGCCTGCCTGTGGCTTCATCCTGGGCTCTGTCTGCACAAAGTTCTACGTGGACGCTATATTCATTGAGATAGGTGAGTTGTCTCATTCCACGCGTGTGTATGTCTTTGGATATACTGCACATGACCCTTGTTGCGCCTCCTCCCAGACAAGCTCAGCATCACCCCGGAAGACCCGCGGTGGATTGGGGCCTGGTGGGCAGGCTTCCTCCTGTGCGGCGCTTTACTCTTCTGCTCGGCGATCTTTATGTTCGGCTTCCCTCAGTCGTTGCCCACCAAGGACAGAGAGGAGGGGCTGGACAGCGAGCAGGCCATGCTTCCTCCAGCTCCTCTCAGTCCAGACTCGGAGACTCCCAAGCCCAGCAACGGAGCCGTGAGCAACCACGAGCGGGCCAAGAGCCCCACCTGCTGTCAGCAACTTAGGGGTGAGCATCTGCTGGGCATTATTAGATCAGTGAGTCTCAGTGTGATAATAGTGGTACACAGGCGCCCTCTGGTGGTAATTTAAGAATCACTGAATTAAATGTCAATTTGTACGTAATTTTGCAATGGCTTAATACAGACCAGTACAATATGTTTGTTAAATACAGTTGAGTTGTATTCAACTTTAATAACACATATATACAATACATTTTCTTCGTTTTTTAAGAATTATTTTAGAGCTGTTTTCAAACAGGGCGGCACGGTGGTTAGCACATCTGACTCACAGTTCTGAGGAGTCGAGTTCAAATCTGGCCTCAGCTGTGTGGAGTATTCTTTTGAGGAATAAAACTTTTACCCAGTATTATTTAACTTCTGCATAAATGTCCTTTGTATATATTACGAAGAAGAATGTTGCAAAACTTTGACAGAAATGGAATGAAACTGATCATAAATTGTTAGTCTACCTGCTGGACATGTATTAAATTCTTCTGCTGTGGAACCTTTTCAACATTCTCTGTCTTACAGTACTGTTAATGAAATATTTACAAAATAAATTAATACAGAAGCTAAATGATAAAGAACTCAGTTCAACTAAGTCAATTTAATCCAATGTAAGCAAGCGAAAGCCATGAATAAATCCTGTCATGGTGAAAATGAAACTGGCAGACATTTTCAGTAATATCAATCCGTTTTCCTCCCACATTGCAAAATCATGCAGCTTAGATTTAAGGAAGACTTAAATTGTCCTTAGGTGGGTGTGATTGGATCAAGCCAACCTCTCATGGCGTCCTGTCATCGTTGTTTTTGTCCCGCAGTCATCCCCAAGGTGACCAAACATCTGCTGTCCAACCCCGTGTTCACCTGCATTGTCCTGGCCGCCTGCATGGAGATCGCTGTCGTGGCTGGCTTCGCCGCCTTTTTGGCCAAATACCTGGAGCAACAGTTCAACCTCACCACCACCTCGGCCAACCAACTGCTAGGTCTGCATATATGAGACAGACACGTAATGATTTCACCCTCACCCACCCTGTCGTTCAAGTGTAATAAAATAATTGAATCGGTGTAAAATGTCAGAAGGACTCCGGCTTAATTTATGTGTAACTGGAGTGCTTGGTTGGCAGGTATGACGGCCATCCCATGCGCGTGCCTGGGGATCTTCATGGGCGGCCTGCTGGTGAAGAAGCTCAATCTGTCTGCGCTGGGAGCCATCCGCATGGCCATGCTGGTCAACCTGATCTCCACCGCCTGCTACATCTCCTTCCTGTTCCTGGGCTGTGACACAGGCTCCGTCGCGGGGGTGACGGTCATGTACGGCAACAAGTAAGACCAGCCAAAATGAAAGGCATTTTTTATTACAATAATCCCTGACCCGAGCCCTGCTGCGAAAATAAAATAAAAAAACAAGTAATTGATGCTCCCCTAAAAAAATTTTATGACTGTCTATATTAATAGTTTAGACTGTAAATGTAACACAAAAGAGAAAAAAAAGTTAGAAATCACTTCAGACTACTTACCCTTAAAAATAAATGACTGATTAATTTTATTTCAGAAAAATGCACCAGGAGTGGACGTGTACATGCACAATCAGCGAAGACACGCCATAATTTCCACTAACATCCCAGGCTAAACTTAACTCCTCCCTGACAAAGATATTAGTCTCTCAGTTGTGATGTATCACTTAAACAATACTTCCTTGACGTATATTAATATATATTAATATATATATATATATATATAATACTTTCCCACAGCCGGGGCGCCATCGTGTGGCATTTTAGGGCATTACAAATAGAGCACACCAATACAAATAACTAAAGGATAAGTTCCACGGGGGGGGAACAAACGGCTGATTTGTGAAGCGCAAACCAAAAGGGGGTTTGCGCTTTACAAATCATCATTTGATCCCCTAGGTTTCCTCACTCACAAAGAAATTAAGTCTACAGTTTTTTTGGTTGTTTATTTATTAAATTATAGACAGTATATTCGTCGAAAATAGTTTTTAAAAACAAAAAGAATGAATGAAAAGAAAATACGTTAGCTCTTGTGGCACAGTCCATCAACCAATTCTCCTGGTCTCAACTGGTGTATAATGTGTATAAAGCACACCTCTTCTACGAATCAATTTCTTACTTTGCAATCTCTGTAGCACCATGAGAAAGACAATAGTGCTGTCAACAAGATGTCAAGATTGTAGACATGCACGAGGCTGAAATGGGTTATATAACTATCATCAAAAGGCTTGGAAAGATCTGGCCGCGTGGAGTTAGGACGATCATGAGGAAGGTAAAGAATCAGATTCCATGTGCATGGCAGGAACTTGTTAATGATCTGAATACTTAAGGTAAGTGGGATTTCAGTCACCAAGAAAACAGTTGGTGACACACTGCGCTGTACTGGACTGAAAACAGGCCCGCCGTAAAATGTCTAAGCGTACCAAATCCAAATGACTCAGACATGCTTGGGACAAAGTGGTACCACACCAAAGTTGAGCAATTTGGCATCAACTCGACCAACCCTATTAGGAGGATTACTAACAATTAGCCCAAAGAATATCATCCCAGCAGTCAAAATTTGAGGCTGACTTTTTTGTGAACAAATTCAGCAAAAGGGTCAAATAATTACTGGCCATACTGTGTAAGTCATATTATTTATTCATACTCCTTTGTCCCTCAGCACACCAGACTGCAGTGTGTTGCTATTTCTCGCTTTTTTTCTGATAAATAAACATCGCCTACAAGGTTTGAGCCCTTTTATTGGAGGTGAGCCGCGCAGTTGAGTACCTCAATAAAAATGCTCATCACAGCCAGCCCCGGTGGTGCAGCTGCCTCATATTTTATTCACACCATTTTTGTGTCTCCTTATCGAGCAGATAAAAAAAATATATATATATTGGTTCTGAAAGTGGCCTGCACAGAATATAGAAGCAGCCAACCTTAAAGGAAAGGTGTGGGAGTCTATATGGATGTTGATCGCTGAGCTGAACAGGACAGGTTTTCCACTCTCATGTAGATGATTAACCCTTTTTTGTATTGTGGCGTGTGTTACAGATCAAATCATCACACATCATTATATGTGATACGATATACAATAGAAGATTTTTACAAATCCAATGGTGCCTTGACTTAAGAGTTTGATTTGTTCTGTGATCATATGTGACTCAAAACACTGGTGTCTCACTGGTATTTTGTGTTTGCTGCTGCTTCTTGGCCAGGAATCCCTTGAAAAGGGGTTTTAACACTCAGTAGGATATTTCCTGGTTAAATTAAAAAAAAAAAAAAAAAAAAGGAACTAAAATCTCAACAATCTCATAACAACATAGAGTAATCAAATAATTAACTATACTTTAAAGGATTAAACAGTTTGCGCATCATGGTTTCATACTTCAATGCCCATTGTCATTGTGCTCCTTCTGGTGTATACGCCTCGGCCACCAGGGCCCAGGATATTACAAACAAAATACACAATGGGTTTGACAACTGACACAGTAAGCTGTAGAAATATTGTCGTTTTTCATAGAGGTTAAACAATAAATGTCAGATTTATCTCGTTATATTGTCTGTATACATATGTTGGTTTTTTGTTCAAATAATCTGTTGCTTGAAGGGTTATAACTACTGCAACATCCATGCTAGTTTTTTTAGCATGTCTACGGCGTTCTAGTGGAAACTACAACCACAACAACGGAATGCAATTTGCGTAGAAATTGAGAGTTGGCGCTGAAATGAAACTACGTGGAATTAATTGAACTATTGAACTGCTAGTTAAGACAGTGTTGTCGATGAGCCTTGTGAAGGGGGTTTGTTTGTGTTGAATAATTCAACTACTGAATATATTCATGTAACCTGGGTTGATGATTCTGTACATCCTGTCCTGTAAAGTGCTTTACTGCCATCTTGTGGCATCCATGTGTGATTACAAACTTCTTTTGGGGAAGGGAGGGGAGGGAATTACTTGTGGATTTTCACTATTGCCGCAGGGCTCGATTCCAATATCCCCCGGGGGTTCACTGTAAATGGTTTGATGTGGCCTGTTGGTTCTAAGTGTACTCTCCTGTGTGTTCAGCACGTTACAGGTGGGCAAGAAGCCAGAAGCGGCGTGCATCAGTCAGTGCAACTGCTTCACGTCGTCCATCAGCCCCGTGTGCGGCTCCAACGGCGTCACCTACCTGTCGGCCTGCTTCGCCGGATGCACGCACACTGTCGCTCAGGTCTGCATCGCAGCCACTGCTATGAAGAATGAGAAAGGAAGCACTCCATGGGAAAATGTGTAGCCCGACCAGTAGCTGACACATACAGGACGTTGCAGTGAATTAGTGTCGTTGACCAGGACAAGGGAGCAATTAAAATATAATAAAAATGCCAACATTTAACATTTGAATTCATCGAACAATTAAGCAGAGAATATTTGTTTTCGAAATGTATTCTTTATTTGAATATATAATATATAATGTAATATTCAATTTAGGTTAAGTTATAAGTTTTTCCCAAAGTCTTATGAAGTTAAGAAAATTGACAATTAAATATTTATTCAAATGTAATATATTTCATATCATTTAACATAGTATTTTATGATGAATTGTTAAAAACAATTTTGGAAATGTTGCTTAAAATGTTTTTGGGGTTTTTTTACAATTTAAATTTTTTATTATAAAATGTTAATTTTGTGCACAATTTATTGGAATAAAATTAGATTTCCCCCCCCCAAAAAATATCTAATTTATGTAATGTGTGGTTAAATGTGGAAGGACTTGGCAACTGCAACGCAATATTCGAACTTAAATGCAGAAGCCTATTATAACAATCAAGTAGCTCAAGCCTTATTGGAGTTGACAAATAATGTGTAATGTCTAAAGCTAAAAAGGGCCATTGGTGAGGCTAGGGGGTTTTAACACCAATAGTCGGAACCTCACTCCATTCAAAATTGTACTGAGCAGATTCTGTTTAGCCATTACTGTCCTGTTATTTTCTAAATTGTCTTTTTGCCTCCACGCAGAACCTGAGTGGATGCGCTTGCGTGTCCGCCGAGAGCGAATTAGCCACGGCGGTTCCGGGGAAATGTCCGACGTCCGGCTGCCAGGAGGCTTTTCTTATCTTCCTGTGCATCATCTGCTTGTGTAGCCTGGTGGGCGCCATGGCCCAGACGCCCTCCGTCATCGTCCTCATCAGGACCGTCACCCCCGAACTCAAGTCATACGCACTTGGCGTCTTGTTTCTTTTGCTACGACTCCTTGGTAAGACTACGCACAATACTAATAAGAGTGCTTCAATGTAAACCTTTTTCGTAATGTTCGTAAAAAAAAGGTGCCAGTGTATTTCCCAATAACAATAAAGCCGTTAACTACATGGTTAGAAAAAATCAACTGAGCAAAATACCTGCACAAAAAAATACGGAACATGTGAGCAGGTAACTGTATTTTCACTGCGAGGTAACCACGTGAAGTCGTGGTTAAAATTGAAACATCAATAACATAATGAAATAGAATGTTAAGAATTGAACTGTTTTTGCATCAATATTTCATGCTTTAATTCAATGGCCTGAATTTATCTGTGAAGAACAACTACATTGGGAGAAAAAAGTATGTATATTTCTTCATTAATTAGTCAAAATGATGTCTGCTATTCATCGAAATCACAAGGATGAACACAGTGCTTAAACTAATACCACACAAACAAATATGTTTTCATATTTTTATTGAAAATAAACAAAAAAGTGGACCCTTGGATTTAATAAGTGGTTGACCCTCCTTTGGCAGCCGTAACCTCAACTCAACGTTTCCTGTAGTTGCAGATCAGACGTGAACAACGTTCAGGTTGAACTTTGGACCAGGTGACTGTCTGGTGTGAATAGCTGTCTTGAGGTCATGCCACAGCATCTCAATCAGGTTGAGGTCAGGACTTTATATATAAACTTGTATAAAGCTGGAAAAGGTTACAAAAGTATCTCTAAAAGTCTTGATGTTCATCAGTCCACTGTTAGGCGAATTGTCTATAAACGGAGAAAGTTCAGCACTGTTGATTCCCTTCCAAGGAGTGGTTGTCCTGTAATGATGACTGCAGAGCACATCGCAGAATGCTCAATGAGGTGTATAAAAAAAAAACAAAAAACAAAAACAGCATGTCAACTGAAGACTTCACTGGCAGATGCCAACATCTGTTTTGACAAATCTACCATATGTAAAACAGTAAACAGAATGGAGTTTATAGGAGAACACCAACAAGGAAGCTGTTGCTGTCTAAAAAAAACAACATTGTTTCATGTTTGAAGTTTGCCAAAGAGCACTCGGATGTTTCACAGCACTACTGGCAAAATATTCTGTAGACAGATGAAACCAAAGTTGAATTGTTTGGGAGGAGCACACAATGCCATGTGTTGAGGAAAAATGACACAGCACACCAACATCAAAACCTTATTCTCAACTGTGAAGCATGGTGGAGGGAGCATCATGGTATGGGCGTGCTTTGTTACCTCAGGGCCTGGACAGCTTGCTATTCAGGCATAATTTATTACAATATTTTTGCAAGAGCTTGAGGCGATCTGTCCTAGCTTGAAAGAGGATGGGTGTTGCAACAAGACGATCAAATCACAGAAGCAAATCAACAACAGAACGGCTTCAGAAAATAACGTGTTCTGGGGCGGCCCAGTCAAAGTCCTAACCTCAACCTGATTTAAATGCTGTGGCATGACCTCAAAAGAGTGATTCATAGCTGACATCCGAGGAATCTTGCTGAACTGCAACAGCTTTGGAAAGGAATGGTCCAGAATTCATCCTGATCATTCTCAAAGGAGTGTCAACCACTCATTAAATCCAAGATTCACCTTTTTCTCTTTGTCCTGTGAATCTTTATTTTCCAATAAACATGACAACAATTGTGTTGTATTAGTTTAAACAGAGTGTCTGTCTATCCTTGTGATTAAGATGGTCAGACCACATTTTTTGACCAATTTGTGCAGAAATTTAGGAAATTCCAAAGGGTTGACATACTTTTTCCTCCCACTGTCTGGTTGACATTCTCGGCTTCTCCTGGTTGACGTAGGCAGTGTCGCAAGCATAGTTAGCTAGTCCTAGTCCTCATCCTCTAGTGATAACGACGTGCTAGCTAGCCAGTCGCAGCTCGTGGCTGTTGCCGAGCAAGTAAGCTTATCGCTTCGGATTGCCCCAGTAGTTCTCGAGCTGCCATGAAAGCAGGGAGAACTGTTGGACATAGACACAGACGTGCTTGAAGCCATGACATCGCCAACAAGTGATATCGCGACTGCTCAATAAGAGTCCAAATGTATCCTGTAGGCCAAACTTATACCGCATGAACCGTACACCTCTTCTGTACAGTGTGAATTTGTGTTTAAAACTCACGAAAGCCGTTTGGTCGCGTGCCCCCCCCCCCCCCCCCCCCCCCAGGCTTCATCCCACCGCCCCTGATCTTCGGCGCGGGCATCGACTCCACCTGCCTGTTCTGGAGCTCGGACTGCGGCGAAAAAGGCGCGTGCTTGCTGTACGACAACCTGTCCTACCGCCGCCTGTATGTGAGCCTGGCCATCATCCTCAAGGCGGTTGCCTTCCTCCTGTACACCACCACGTGGTACTGCCTCCGCCGCAACTACAACGCCTACATCAAGAGCCACGAGGCCAACATGGCGCCCAGCGACTTCTACCCGTCGCTCTCAGACGCTCCCAAAGTGGACAGGACGCAGTTCATATACAACCTGGAGGACCATGAGTTTTGCGAAAACATGGAGTCGGTTTTATAGGACCCAGCCGGCGTGAGGACGCCGATTGTGGATTTTGCCAAGGAATTTCGGCCCCTGTCGTATTTAACGGCGATGAATTGCTGCTGGTGCAACTCGCCATCCTCGAAACAAGGGTCCATTTGAGCTGGTGCGGCGCTAGTAGGGTTGCAAATGGAACATTTCCAGTACATTTATGGAAAGTTCTCTTAAATTTCTATGGGAAGTTAAGCTGGGAAATTTGGGAAATACAATACAGTCAACCAACCGGCATTTGCTAACTTGCCCACTTTGCGTTGGCGCCACCTGGTGGCATCTTGGTGTCAATGAAGTATGTTGCCATCATTTGGGACATATGCACATGTTTTAAAACAAAGAAAAAGTTTATCATTGCTTATAGATGCCACAAGATAGTGGCAAAGCACTTGTGGCATTTATAGGCAATTGCAAACCTTTTTCTGGTTTTACAATGTGTCTAAATGAATACAGATAGAATAAAACTTCAATTTAATAATAACCCTATTCGCAAATAAAATCCCATGGCAAGTTTCCAGCGTGGAATTTTGCAACTCCAGTCGCTAGGCGGACAAAGATGACAAATGTTTATTTAGAGCTTAGATCATTATGTACTAGAGTGGATGATAGTTTCACTATTTGTACAGCTCTGGCACGGCAGCAGTTAAGTGTGTGTTCAAGGAGTGTCTGGGCCACTTGGAAAACTAAAGATATGTTACCAGAATAATGTCAAAATGTAAATTGAGAATTCAAATAATTAAAATATTACAAGAATCAATTTGAAATATTACAAGAACAAATGTTTTTATACTCATATGCTCGTTTGATATGGACCTGCCTGCAGTAAAGATTACAATACAAGAATATATTTTAAATATTACAAGAATAGAGTTGTATACTATAACAAAAATTAAGTAATAATACTACAAGGTTGCCATATTACCAGAAAGAATACAAGAATAAATATTACATTAAATAGAATATATACATATTACAAGAATGAAGTTGAAATGGAAAGATACATTTCGAAAGAGTACAAGAATAGATTTGAAATATTACAAGAATAAATCCAAACTTTGACAAGAACACTTTCAAAATGTCTCCTTTCCATCGTGCCCGTGATACTCCTTGGCACTAAACTAAGAGCGTTCGTTCGTAGTTACTGTTCGTCAAGGTGTTTACAAGTCATTTGATCGGAAGAGCGGAACCCAGTCTTAACGTTTTACTCCAGTGGCCTCGTAGACCTTTTTGAAGTCATGCCGGATCGCTCCCCCTTTGTCGCGGATGTGCAAACGTGCGACGTCTTCACCTCATTCGTCACTGGTGTGTCTCTTGTGTCACACCGCAGTTTATTCAACTTAATTTGTCTTAATAAGGGAGCATATTGTACCAATAAGATTGTTCTTCTTTGGATCACGGCACATAGCGGAGGCGTGCATTAGCAGATGAAGAAAAGTTATATTTTTGCGTGTATTGAAAAACAAAACAAAAAAGAAATGAGTAATATATTTATCTTTTTGAAGCCCAGGATGCTCTATTAGATGTCAATATTGAGATATAAAGTCTGTTGTTGTACAGAAGATGGTTTGCAGTGAGAGTAGTAAATGTGTCTGCACATAAGTTTTGTGCAAGCTACAAATCCTCATCAGGACCCCGTGCTCGTGTGCGTGCGTGCTCGCGTGCGTGCTCGCGTGCGTGCGTGTACAAAATGTACATTTCTGGCGTGGACTTGTTCCGATGCTACTGATTTCTCTGCAGTTCTAGTTTGGACCTTTTCGTACACCTTTTCTATGCCATTTATTTTACTCTAGAAATAAATACCTTTTTTCAATTAAAAAGTACATTTGTGCTTGGGGTTTTTATTTCCCCAACTCCCCCCCGCCCCCCCTGAATGATAGAAATCCACAAGCATGGGTAGGAAGGACATGGTGAAACACACTCGGTGGCTAAATGTTTTTATATTATCCAACTTTGCATTTAACAATATGTACAGGGGAATTGGCAGATTAAAATAAAATACTTCATTAAATAAAATCCCCATTCACAACAACTGCATTTTATGTTGACTTTGGTTCTCCTTGATATTTACATTTGTTTGATGATCTTACACATTAAAGTGGGGAAACTGCAAAAAAAAAACGTAAGAATTTGTGACAGGGCAAATACTTTTTCCACGGCACTGTACTAAGTAAAAGTGTAAAATGAGTTATGTAAAAGGGCAAAGCATTGAATAATATATAACGCAAAAAGTGTAAGTAAAAATGTACACATTTCTAATAATAAAAATCATAAAATGTATTTTAGGGATATTTTAAACAATTTAAATGAAAAAATGAATGAAAACTTGGAGCTTATTACTTAAAACATTTAAAAATTGAAATAACGAAACTCGTTAGGGTAATACCTATAAAAAAATATATAAAAACAAATGTGAAAGCAGTTATTTTAAAAAATATAAACGTAATAGTCTATATTCAGTAGAAACATAAAAGTCCTTCCGCATTTTGTGTCTCGTCTGACATCTTCAGACAGTAGTGAGTACTTTTACTTTAAACAATTTGCTACGGCCTATTTGAATTACTCATCTTGATTCTGAAGTGTTGCTGCGCTTTTCACTTATCATGCAAATGTATTTTATTAATTCACATTTGCATGTTGGCATTGAAACTCGGCATTGGATTGCATTTATAAAAAAATAAAAAAAAGACGTGAGACAAGTGGGCCTCACATTAATTCAACTGCTTTGTGCTAATGATCTGCATGAATAAATATATTTTTGAAAAAGTGTACTCATTATGATCTCATCAAATTTGAATTACAAGTACATTTTTGTTTTGTTTTTGACTTTATTTAACCAAGTCTGTTCTATTGAGACCCAATGACCCCCCCCCCCCCCCCCCCACCCATCAAGGGAAGCCTGGCCGAGACTGCAGTGTTATAACCTGTGCTAATTGTTAGCCCGTCTATGATTAATGCTAACACATACTGTAACGTAAAAACGTTTGCATGTTTTTACGTTACGAGTACGTGTTGGCATTAAGCTAGCAGGGGCATTCTTAAGGCAACATTGTGTGGTTGTTTTAAATACGCAACATGTAGTTCTCGTTGTTTGATGTTCAGTTTGACAGTAACCTTCAACTAAGGCGAGAAGTATTGTTCGTTATCTGCCAAAACGCTGCTTTTTTTGACGCGACTTAACTGCCACCATAAAGGCGCTCGTATCGAAACATTTTGCTCTCAAGTCAAAGCACAAAAAAAACTCGTATGTCAAGACCAGTGGCACTCAAAAGGGTTGGCACACCCCCCGGGCACCACAAAACTGGAAAATTCGTAACAATACGGGATGAGTAGCGAAAACTGCTGCACCACCTGCTCCTTTAAGACTGCATGTGGTCCACATCCATCTACGCCCCCCAACCCCCGCCCCCCTCCTCTGGAGGTGCCCGCTTTGAAAGTTGGACCGGGGAATTAGCGCTTCCACTGAAGAAGGCGGAGGAAGAGAACGGGGGTGGTCTCGTAGAGATTGGACTGCAGCATGTGTGGGTGGGCTCCAGTGATCACAACAAAGAGACACGCCACACGGGCAGACGTCGACATGCGAAGGAGAGGAAAGTGAACGCGCGGCAGGTTGGGGGGCGGAATGCCTGCTGGCGGACTCGCGGCGGTCCACACCTCCACCAAGTCCGCCGCCAAGCCCGGACCATGACGCCCACATCCCGCACGCTGCTCTTCCTCTTCGTCACACTACTCGTGCTTCTCCTCCTCATTGGTGATATCTCACAAGTGGAGCAAGAACGAAAACAAGAAGCCTCGTGAGTATAGCCGGCACTCTGTGTGTGTGTGTGTTCAATTGTGTCTAACATTCAGGTCTGAGCACTGATGATCATATGAAATGAATGGAAACGCAATTAATCCCCCTCACCACCACCCAAAAAAAACAAATTCGTATTTTGGGTGGTTTCTTTTCTTTCTTTCATACACTCAAATAGAGGTGCAACAATTAATCAGTTAGTCAACATCTATTTTGATCATCAATTCACGGTTTTAGAGACCTTGTTTACATGTAAAGTTGTCCAAATTCTCAGAATTCTAGCCTCTCAACGAAATATTCTCAGATTTCTGTAGTTCTCCATGAAAGCAGGCGGATTATCTTTGATTATCAAAACATAAATAAACCAACACTCACGTGGCTATATGTTTTTATCCTCTGCGAAGAACGACTAATATTACTGCAGCTTGCTGAGCAGTTGTCACTCGCAATAAATAAATCAGAAGCGTGCCAAAATCTAAATTTTGTGAGGCAGTTCATTTCAAATACTGAAAGGCATTATAGAGATGCACTACACGCACTCAGAATTAAATATTTCAGAATGTTTTAAATATGTAGAATTTGGTTTATAGCTTACAGCAAACAAAAACCCAAAATTCATCATCTATAGAAATGTTAATATTATGTAATAAGAAACAAGGAAAGTGTTTTTGAATGTAAAAATCTAACATTTCCCATAGGTGTGAATGTGAGTGCGAATGGTTGTCTGTTTGTATGTGCCCTGCGATTGGCTGGCAACCAGTTCAGGGTGTACCCCGCCTCCTGCCCGATGATAGCTGGGATAGGCTCCAGCGCGCCTGCGACCCTAGTGAGGATAAGCGGTAAAGGAAATGGGTGGATGGATGTATTGTTCTGCCCCCCTGGTGGCCAAGGAGCACACACAAGAAGGAGCAGTACGATGCCCATTGAATTATCATGATCTGAAAAGTCCATCCATCCATTTTCTGAGCCGCTTCTCCTCACTAGGGTCGCGGACATGCTGGAGCCTATCCCAGCTGTCATCGGGCAGGAGGCGGGGTACACCCTGAACTGGTTGCCAGCCAATCGCAGGGCACATACAAACAAACAACCATTCGCACTCAGAATCACGCCTACGGGCAATTTAGAGTCTCCAATTAATGCATGTTTTTGGGATGTGGGAGGAAACCGGAGTGCCCGGAGAAAACCCACGCAGCCACGGGGAGAACATGCAAACTCCACACAGGCGGGGCCGGGGATTGAACCCGGGTCCTCAGAACTGTGAGGCTGACAGCTCTAACCAGTCGTCCACCGTGCCGCTTGATCTGAAAAGTGTTGAATTAATTACATTCAATTTAATTGCGGTGTTATTGTATCTTTTTTAAAAAGTACAATGCTGTAAAGTGCTCTTTTTCTTATTAAAAAAACATGCTACAAAAAGTGTGTTAGTGTTTTTTCGGGCCCGCTGGAACGGATTATTGGCATTTGCATTCATTTCAATGAGGAAAGATAATTTGGGATACAAGTATTTTGTCATGGGAACTTTGAACTTGTAAATCAAGGGACCCCTGTACAAATATTATTATTTAGAGCCCAAAATCCAGAGTTTGTTATTTTCTAAGGTCTTTTTTTTTTTTTTTTTTTTTTTTTTCCCCCAAACTGTGAATTATGTAAAGTTGCATATTTGTGGTTTGTTTGTACATCTGCCGCAGCTGATGTAGGAGCGGCATACGCCGGCCGAGTCCCCAAGGGTTCGGCTGTTTGTCTTGCAGCAGCTTGCATGTGGGATCGGGCTACATTTGCATTGTTCAACACACAGCGAGAAAGGAAAAGAGGGCAACGGACTGGAAAAAGAAAAGGCTGCTCTTTCATTCTTTTCTTTCCCCTGGAATTGAATTTTGAAGCAGTGCAGCGGAAATCACCCCAGTCTCATTCACACACACACACACACCGAGTGGAGCGCCCTACCTACATCTTTCACATGCAACAATTCTTAATTATTTTTTTTTGGGTGGAGCAGATGAGCTTGTATTGGCTTGTGATTTCTCATGGGAAAACAAGAGGATGAAGAAGAAGAAGCACTTTGACCGCCGCCTGAATGAAGTTGCATACAATTACAACAATGGAGGTCGTAAAAAAGGGGGGAAGACGGCTTCACCTCTGCGTGACTCCGCCAGAGCTGGATCAAGCTCGTGCCAGACAGGCGCAGCAAAATATCAGAAACAGACCTCGGTATGATTCGGCGCAGCAAGCTGCAAACACATTAAAACCGCAATCTGAAATGCCCTACAATGTCACCAAAGCCCTGGCTTAATAGGAAAGTAGTAATTGGTGCCAAGAAAGTATGTTGTTTGCGGAAGTTACAGAGAGCTGCGTGTGTATGTAGAGGGTTTTTTTTTGTGTGTGGGGGGGGTCTGGAACAGATTCAAGAAGGAAAATACGGTCTTGACAACTGCTATTTTTACAGGTTGCGAAGGCAACATACACGCATATTTTTAATAAAATAAAATTGCAAATTGAATGCCCAACAGCAGTGATTCTCAGTGGTACTCGTACTAAAAGTGGTAAACAGGCTCCCTCTAGTGATACATAAAAGATTTACTGAATTCATTCTTAATGTATTTTCCGCACCCCTGAATTCAATGTTGAAACTATGCAGAATGTTACAGTGGCATGAATGTTTTTAGAATTTGTTAAGTTATATTTAACTTTTAAGTACAATATATTTGCATTTAGTCTTCTCGAAATGTTTGTTTTTAAACATTTATTTCGGTAATTTTTTTTTTTAACTTGTGTGCCATACATTTTAATTTAATCATTACATTTTTTATTTTCCGATATTTAAGTACAGTGTTAATGTTCAAACTGCAAAATATTAAAATAATAATGAACATACTTTTAAAAGAAAAACTGTTGCCTCGTTGTTGCTCAACGTAGAGGCCTACTACACTACTGTGTTTTATTGTTGGTCATTCTGGTGGTACTTCAAATGTATTTTTGAAGTATTTGAAGTATTTTTTGAGGTGGTACTTGGTGTGAAATGTTTGAGAACCACGGATCTAGATCATAATCTAGATCATGAATCGCGAAAATCTGCAATTGACGACCACACATAAAAGTTTGTAATTGCCTGGAGATGCCGAAAGATGCAAAGCACTTTTTTTTTTTTTCTTTTTTTTCCCTGAGATAAAGCTAGCACTAAGATGCCCCCAGATAGCGGCAAAAAATAATTTTACACGTCGGCGAGTTCTAGGCAAATAACTCGGGATAGGTTATAAAATGAGTTTGAAATTTTGAGTTTGAAATTGGATCAGAGTTTGTGATATTGTTACCCTTGTAGCAATGACCTACGTCATTTTTGAAAAACAAGAAGAAAAACAAATCAATAAACAAGTCATTGCCTCGATTCAAATTTAGCAGATTACTGTGACCTGGATGAGTGAGACTCTTATGCACACATAAAGTACAGTAAAAAAATAAAAATAACTAGCACCTTGATAATTTGTATTGATATTGTGCCAGTAAGTTAAAAGTGGCTTAGGCAATTATGCTATCAGACTAATGATATATTTACAGTTTAAGATATTAATATAGGTAATTCTAAAAATTTGAGGGTGACAATTACTCTGTTTTTTTCATTATTTGCAGCAGAATAGCCGGTGTTTCCTGTATTATCTTAATATTTGCAGCTCTTGTATTGGATCTGATTACATTATTATTATTATTTTTTTATGTGTTCCTAATGTAGTGGCCCATAAACGCACATCCAAAAGCACATAGGAACATTCAAGCGCCATCACCAGTGCGCCTCCAGTCGATATAACGCGGCTCCTTTCGTGTTCCATGGCTGCTCATTACTGCGGCCGATGGGCCCATGGTGGATTGGTCTAAAAATACCTGCTTAATGTGTGCCTTTCACCTTCATTCGTTCTCACAGTGAAGACCTACAAGTGTGGCTTAGTAACACCCATTCATCCAATTATTATTATTATTATTTTTTTTTTTTGAAGCATTCTCACTCAAGTCACAACTCTTGTTTCTGTATTTGTAGAAATACCGGCCAGGCAAAGATGAAGCGGCTCTTCCCCAGACCACGAAGGTCTGTAACGCAATCATCCATCAGCGCGTACACACCTGCTTATATAATACATGATGCGATTTATACACACCGGGCTCATGGGAATCCGGTTGCCACTGGGATGTAATTGTCAGTTGGCAGCCTCGAATAGCCCAGAGAGTGCTTCTCGCCGAGTATCTGTTTACTGTTTATTTGGAGGAGGCAGCTGCTATTCCTGCCAAGCCGCTGTATTCACTCTCCATTTAAAAAAAAAAAAAAAAAAAAAAAAAAAAAAAAAAAGTTTATAATTGCCTATATTATTAGTTTGACGTAAACCCTGAATATACGCCAAACTAAGATCCCAAAAACACTTTTAAATATCAAACTCATCTCACAACTTTACCTTTAAAAATAAATGAGAGCGAACCAGACTAAACACATTTGAGCCTCATTCCTACGCCGCTGCTATTTCTTTTCATAACATGGATGTCGGTAATTCAACTGAAATTATGTGTGAGAATAAAATGAACCAAATCCTGCGGTACCGATAGCTGGACCTGCCAACGCTCTCATTTCAAATGTATCATTTCAAATCAGCCTCCAGTGTTTTTACCATTAATAACCCCGCAGGCTTACTGTTATATTGTGCTTAATTCACAAAAATAAAACGCAACAAATGCGGTCTTGTGTTCGCATGTAGAAAGACGGCAGCGCGTGTGGAAAGCACTTCGTTGGCAACACGGGCTGAAATAAATCACCTTCCCCCAGGCTTCAATAACAGCGCCAAGCTCCTATCATCCAGCTGGACTTTCAACAAGACCCTGTCCAAGCTCATCAGGTACCCTTATTACATGTTGTTGTTTTTTTTTCAATCAGAAAAATATTGTACTGAAACATTAAAACATACAGTCATGACATACCTAAATAGAATGTAAACAAGCAGTTTCAGCTCATATTTTTCATGCTTCAATTCAATGAACGTTGTGCTGCTCCTTTTGGTGTGTGGGCCTTAGCCACCAGGGGGCAGCAGGATAAATAAGTACTTATAGATTTGGTGGTGCGACACAGAAGAAGACCGTCTTAACCCAACTGCAAAAATATTAGTTAATTTTTGCAGAGCACAACGAATATGATTATATTGTTATACTGTCCACTAGCTTCATGCTAACACACGACTCAAAAAGCCAAAACTTGCATTGATGGTTGTTAACCTTTAAGCAGCAGCTATTTTAACACAAACGGTACAGCGAAAAACAACGAATATTACTGCAATTTACTGAGACGCTTAGTTGTGACCGTCTTCTTCGTGTATCGTGTATTTCTGTAGGAGCGGCTCAATGTCAATCGGCCTCGAACCAAGACATCATGATGCACAAACTGTTTAATTTTTACATTCTACTACAATGTGTTAGTACTGTACATTTTTATAAAGTCCAATACAGTGGAGTGCTATTTTTGTTATTAAGAAAACATGTTACAACATTTCGTCTTGGTTATTTTGGGGGGCTGGAACACACAGATGCATTTCAAAAACGACGACTTGTGTCTCACAAAACTAAGTTGAGTCACTCGTAAGATGAGGTACCACTGTTTTTTTGTTGGTTTTTTTTGTTCCCTAGGAAGAACATCCTAAGATTCCTCGACCCGGAGCGAGACATCTCCATCCTGAAGGGCTCGCTGAGACCCGGAGATGTCGTCCATTACGTCTTCGACCGCCACAGCACCACAAACATCTCAGAAAACCTCTACCGTCTTTTGCCGAGCGTGTCGCCCATGAAGAACCAGCACCATCGGCTGTGCGCCGTCGTGGGGAACTCGGGCGTCCTGCTCAACAGCGGCTGCGGCCCGCAGATCGACTCCCATGACTTTGTCATTAGGTATTTCTTTGATTCAGGCTGCATTAACACCACGGGCTTCAAGTGACATTTCAATTTTAAAAATCGCTAGTAATTTAGTTCACATGCAGTTTCGTAAGGGAATAAAATGCAAAAATAACGGCGTATCTTTTGCGGGAAACAAGAAATTTGATGATATTTCAAATGAAACGACAGCTTAGATCAGGGATGTCAAATTCAATTTTGTTGTGGACCACATTGTAGTAACGGTTTCCCTCAGAGGGCCGTGTTAAATTTATAATTTTCCCTCATCATATTATTACATATATACAATAAGTTGAAGGAATTGTATAGTTTTGAAATCAGAAGTCAAGGATTATAGTTTTGATATTGTTCAAGTTACTCAAAAAAGGAGTTTGGTTTATTTGTTACATTTGACAATTAGAAATTTTAGATGCATGCATTAATTTGCTTTGGCGGGCCATGTGAAATGACGTGGCGGACCCGATCTGGCCCCGGGCCATGAGTTTGACACCTGTGGCTTCGATCTTTTCTTTTTGAGGAAAGTGTCACACCAATATTTGTCTTCTTTTTGTGAAAGTAAAGTGCAACAATAAGAGTCAGAAACGTAAATGACAGTACAAGATCAGACCAAGATCTTTTTGCCCACCATTAATGTGACCTATAACCTGTATAACTCATTTGAAAAAAATCTTCTTGAGAGAGGAAGTAAAAAAAAATAAACTGAGATCGTGTGGTTGCACAAGTGTGCACACCCGCTTATAACTGGGGATATGGCTGAATGGCTTCAGAATTAACCAATCACATTAAAAGCCATTTTAAATTCTAGTCAACGCATACCTACCTCTCTGATTAACCCAAAATGAAGTTCAGATGTTCTAGTAGGCTATTCCTGACATTTTATTTTGCTTTCTAGCAGAAGCCTGGACATTTTGTGCTAACGCTGACTGACATTTGGAACTGTACATAATTCCCTCCACCTTGACTAATGAACCAGCAACCCCAAACAATGATTCTGCCACCACCATGCTTCACTGTAGGCACGGTGTTCTTTTAGTGATGAGCAGTGTTGGGTTTGCGCCAAACATACCTTTTTGGAATTATGGCCAGAAAGTTCATCCTTGGTGGAAGGAATTATGAACAGTTGAAATAGCGGTCACAAAACCTTCTGAATGCCAATAGAAGGCAGGAAAAGCCTACTAGAAGAGCTGACGTTTACTTGCGGTTTACCAGAGGCACTTGCTGACTCCCATTTAACATGAGTTTGTGTGACTTTAGAGGCATATTTCTTTCCAAACAACTTTGTTTGGACTCCGAATTGATGAACCTTTGCGCTGTTTGACATTGGAGGTTCTGCTCCATTCGTGTCAGGCGCAGACGTTTCCACTTGGACTCACTTGCGAGGCAACATGCAAGTTAAAATTGGGCCGTAATTGAGATGAAATAATTAATTCAGGTTTGGAGTGGCTGCTTCCTGTTTTAAAGAGACTTTTTTGTTTTTCCATCATGAGTTCAAGTTTGAAATCCACCACAATCAGTCAGAGACCAATTAAAAGCACACTTATATGCAAGACTGACATTTTGTGCATGCATTTTAGATGAAGCTGAGCACTCGCAGGGGTCCTATTCTCATTTACTCAACGTTTGTGTGTGTGTGTGTGTGTGTGTGTGGATGCGTGCGTGTGTGTGTGTACGTGAAACCATCAGCCGCCTCTGATTAGTGTTTGGCTTTAATCACAGGAATGGCAGATTGCGCTATTCATCACTAGTTTTTCCTGTCAATGGAGGACTATAAATCTGTCCGTGATGCTAATGTGATGGCAGATGCAAACAAAAAGCGTCCAGGTTGGTATTCTGTGACCGTCGCGACTCAAACTAACACCGTATGAAACATCTGGTGTAAAGACAGCAAGCAGGATGTCAGCACTCCCATCCAACTGATTGATTGCTAGCTGAAAAAGGGCCACAACCTTTTTATTACATTTTTTTTTTCATTATTCCTACACTGTATGCCGTCTTTTCTCTTGTCTCCTCCTGCATGCTGATGAGAAAAGGTCATGACTCTCACCAACACGTTCAGCATGATAACGACGGCAACGGCTGTAACAAAAGGGATGCGGCTTTTCTTTAATGAGCCAAAGAATTGACTCGGCTCGTCGCGTGTGTGTCAGACAAACGGGATCAATGTCAGCCGACTGTGTTCGGGGTCCTTGTGCAGTTTTTACAGCAGCGGAGATGGGAGACCATTGACAGCCGACAGTGTGCCGTCCTTGTGAAACCTCCGCTCAGAAGAAAAATAATCCATATCATCCAAAATGTGTCTATTTTGTTCGGAATGCACTGATTTTAAGACCTACAAATGTACTAAAGTTGAATATAAAGTTGGGTCGTGCGGATATTTCGGTACCAAGCGCATGTCTCTATCTATTCCTTGGGATACAGCAAAAGGGTACTTTTTCGGGAGAGCTAAAAATGAGTTTATGAGCCGTAACTTTGAATATATCGATTTTTTTTTTTAATTCAATAAATGTATTAAAGTTGAATATAAATAAGGCTGTTGTGGACATGTTGATAGCAAAAGCATGTCTGAAGCTGTTATAGTTCTTGAGATACAGCTTGTACATACACACCTCTGAAGGTCCACATGTGATGACCAGAAAATGGGTTTATCAGTCATGATTTGGAAAATACTGATTTTCTACTTCACAAATATATTGAAACTAGATATAAACTTGAATATTGCGGGGGCTTTGTTTTGTATCTGTTACAGTTCTGGAGATATGAGAATTTGACATACGCAATGTGAAATAAGATGGTATTCATTGAAACAACCCTACCTCTACACGCTTGTGGTCTTGATTTTGTATAGACTGAACTGTTTTATAAGTGTTTCATACAGTGGGTACGGAAAGTATTCAGGCCCCCTTAGATTTTTCACTCTTTATGTTGCAGCCATTTGCTAAAATCATTTGTTTATTTTTTCCTCTTTAATGTAAACACAGCACCCCATATTGACAGAACAAAACAGAATTGTTGACATTTTTGCAGTTATTAAAAAGAAAAACTGAAATAATATATATATTATAATAAAAATAATATAAGTATTCAGACCCTTTGCTGTGACACTCATATATTTAACTCTGGTGCTGTCCATTTCTTCTGATCATCCTTAAGATGGTTCTACACCTTCATTGGAGTGCAGCTGTGTTTGATTATACTGATTGGACTTGATTAGGAAAGCCACACACCTGTCTACGTAAGACCTTACAGCTCACAGTGCATGTCAGAGCAAATGAGAATCATGAGGTCAAAGGAACTGCCTGAAGAGCTCAGAGACAGAATTGTGGCAAGGCACAGATCTGGCCATGGTTACAAAAAAGAATTCTGCTGCACTTAAGATTCCTAGGAGCACAGTGGCCTTGGTGAGAGAGGTAAAGAAGAACCCAAAGATCACTGTGGCTGAGCTCCAGAGATGCAGTCGGGAGATGGGAGAAAGTTCTAGAAAGTCAACCATCACTGCAGCCCTCCACCAGTCGGGGCTTTATGGCAGAGTGGCCCGACGGAAGCCTCTCCTCAGTGCAAGACACATGAAAGCCCGCATGGAGTTTGCTAAAAAAAAAAAAAAAAAAAAATAAAAAAACACCTGAAGGACTCCAAGATGGTGAGAAATTAGATTCACTGGTCTGATGATACCAAGATAGAACTTTTTGGTCTGAATTCTAAGCGGCATGTGTGGAGAAAACCAGGCACTGCTCATCACCTGCCCAATACAGTCCCAACAGTGAAGCATGGTGGTGGCGGCATCATGCTGTGGGGGTGTTTTTCAGCTGCAGGGACAGGATGACTGGTTGCAATCGAAGAAAAGATGAATGCGGCCAAGTACAAGGATATCCTGGACGAAAACCTTCTCCAGAGTGCTCAGAACCTCAGACTGGGCCGAAGGTTCACCTTCCAACAAGACAATGACCCTAAGCACACAGCTAAAATACCGAAGGAGTGGCTTCAGAACAACTCCGTAACTGTTCTTGAATGGCCCAGCCAGAGCCCTGACCTAAACCCAATTGAGCATCTCTGGAGAGACCTGAAAATGGCTGTCCACCAACGTTCACCATCCAACCTGACAGAACTGGAGAGGATCCGCAAGGAGGAATGGCAGAAGATCCCCAAATCCAGGTGTGAATATGGGGTGGTGTGTGTACATTAATGAGGGGGAAAAAATGAACTAAACGATTTTAGCAAATGGCTGCAATATAACAAAGAGTGAAAATTTTAAGGGCGTCTGAATACTTTCCGTACCCAATGTATGTGTCACCGATACGTAGAATTACTCAAAATAAACCACAGAACAAGTGGAAATCATCCGCAAAGTCAAGAAAGGGAAGTGTTGTCGGGAAAAACACACTGATCGAGGTGGCTAACAATCACAGGCCAATCACAGGTCTCAATGTGCTTTGAGTAGGAACTGACAACACTTTAAGATTCAGATCCATACGTACAAATACTCAGCTCTCCTTGTTTGAAGGTGCAACCTGGCCCCAGTGGAGGAATACTCTCAAGACGTGGGGCATCGTACCAACTTGGTGACCATGAACCCTTCCGTGGTGCAGCGAGCGTTCCAGGACCTCGCGGACGACGAGTGGCGGCTGCGCTTCGTGCGACGGCTTCAGAGCCTCAGCGGCAGCGTGCTGTGGATCCCGGCCTTCATGGCCAAAGGAGGAGAGGAGCGCGTGGAGTGGGCCCTGCGTCTAATCCTGCAGCACACCGCGGACGTGCGCACCGCATTCCCCTCGCTGCGCCTGCTGCACGCCGTCAGAGGGTAAGGTGCCGCTCGGCATGTGAAGCAGCAGCGTAATGAAGAAGCCGAGAAACTCCAATCTCCTGCCCGAGTACTTGTTTTGAATTTTAAACGCTCGGGGAAAACAATACGACAAGGCTTCTCTGATTCTTTGTGGTCACAAGCGAAATGTGAGATCAGATTGAAAAAAATATAAAACTGTAATCCCGAGCTATGCGAGTCCCTGACAATAGATTGAGCAGAATTAAACGGAAGTGCTTGGTGGTATTTCTAAATAACATTCGAAAAACAACAGAAGACATTCATTCATTATACAGAGAACCACCAAGGATCATAAAGAATCAACACCATGCTTGTAGCATGTACATAATCATGAACCCATGCTACGTAAACAACTGTATTCAGTTTCTAACTACATTATACGTGTTTGAAGATAATTGTTGAGATGGGGCAAAAACTGAGAACTGTGTAGTACTGAATTGTGGAGATAAAGCGTTAAACTGATTTCACCATTTCAGTTTCTCTAATTTATTGGGTGTGGCTAAAATGGGGCCCAGTGACCTCCCCCACTTTGTAAGAACTTGAGCGCCTTCATTCACATCAATGGTTATCTGGCGCAATTGTGACATGAAGTTAGCGAGCTAGCCATGGCTACAACCCAGAAATGCATCTTCCCTTCTGATAGTCCACTGGTGTGGCCGCTTTAGAGTGCCTTGTTGTCAGTCAGCTGTGAGTGTGCGCATGCTATGGAGAAAAAAAGAAACAAGTTCAACATAGACCAGGACTTTGAGCTGGCGTTGTAGTCGTGGTGTCAAAAAGCCCGACGATGACCCGGTGGGATAATTTCCAGCCAGTGGAGGCTTTAAACTGATATATTTTAAACATGTAGGGATGTCTCGGCATAAGAAACATGCTACACGAAGTAGCATCCATTTATCACTGGGGCGTGGTTTCACCCATTCAGTGGACACGCCCACAGCGTTTGAGAACAGAGACAAAGGCTTGATTTAACAACGTGTCAAATTTAGAAGACATTTATTGTCACTTTACACTGTCACTGTTTAATTATTCAACACATACAAACAACCTTCACGTGAAGCTCATCAATAGTCTTAGCTAGCATACTGGCCTAAATAACAGCTAGCACGAACGGACGCGACGTCACACATGGACAAACAAATACAGTATGCGCGCTAGCACTTTACACAGTGTTAAGTCATTATTAGGGAATACAGGCAAAATGTAACAGCAAAGTAGGCGACACACGCTGTTAGTTACTGCATCCCAAGAGATGAAGAAACAGTTTAGCTTTAGCTTTAACTTAGCTTTAGCTTTAACTTAGCTTTAAACCTAACAACAACACGAAGATGCTATCACACCGCGGCAACTTTTATTGCTGAACACAAAAACAGTGAATAGATGTTTTTAGGTTTTCTTTTTTTTTTTTTTTTTTTTTTTTTATAATGTTTCTGTTTTTTTTAACAGAAGATAGGTCCCAAAAACAAATCAACGGATGAATACACTGACGGACGGACAGACAAATGAATATGCACTGGCCGACTGTATCGATCAAAACAGCAGCATTATTATCTTTGCCAGCTTTACCACCAGTCTTCTCTTTTCATGCTTTCTAAAATGCCAAAGCTATTCCTTGAATTGGGTCTTCAGAGTCGAATATCTGTGACCTTTGTTGACTGAGCCGCAATCCGAATTTCATTAACTCGATCGATTTCCTGTGTGTTTAAATGATTCTGCTTGACGTTGAGACTTGCTTAATACTGCAAATAATGACCACGCTTTTCTCAGTCTACTCTTTTTGTGTTGAATTACTTTCAAGCTGGCCACAGATTTCTTTTAACAATTTCAATCCATCATCATCGCCTTCTGGCTGTTATGAAAACCTGATATGTTTTGTTTTTTTTCATGGTTCTGTCATTGCCTCTTTCTCATGATGAGCACACTGCTGGGGAGCCTTCATTTTTTCGCCTCGTTAAAGAAAAAAAACATCTCTGGTCAGATACTAAATGATGCTATTTGACATAGCCCCGCTAACAAGCGCACCACGACTTTTGCCATTAACCGTCTGTGTGCTCAGCACTTTCACTCCCCTGAAATGTTCTTGTCGACGGAAGCCAAAAATATATAAATATTTTTTCTGTAAGGCTGCGAAATAAGTGCTTTCCTGACCTTGCTATTTTTCAGCAAGCATCAGCTCTTATGTGCCTAGTGCACTTCAGTGCATAGACAAAATTCCAATATTTTTCGCTAAACAATCAGCTATGCAACTTTGAGTGTGCGTATACCAGCAAAGTAGTGAACCTTTTATTGTATGCAAAATCCACATCTGAAATGCCAACATCATTTTTGTGAGTATCCCTTGAATCCGAGTTAAATTACATACACATTAAACAAGCGGCTCCTCTGCACCACTAAAAAGTCCGATGACAACATGTGAGAGTAATAGAACATTTTATAGCACAACTCATTTCAGTGTGTTCCTGTACCATCCATAGTCAATCGCAACACTTGGGACTAGATTATTCAAGAGCGACTCCAGTTCGTCTGATCAAGAATAATAGCGACGTGTGAAGCCGAATGGATGAATCTCCCCCTTTGAAAATCACATACATGAAACAGCCGTGGGGAAAAAAATATATAAAATGGAAAACTTATTTTAAGAGATGTATCATTGTGGTATGTGTGCAAATATTTGGTCACTTATCATAAGACCTCAGAGTTTCCTTTTTCTGCTTCATTTTCATGATGACTGAGTGATTATGAGGAAGATACTTTAGAAAGCGCTTTATGGTCATATTGACCCATGTGCTCTGGCCACGCACTGAGTTCAATTAAAATCCCCTCATATGTTTTCAGCAAAAATACGTGGCAGGGCAAAAACGAGAGCCTCCTTGGAGGAGGTAATTAGACCTTCCTGCCCGCTTGTCAGAATTCCAAATTACCTGCTAGTGTGGTATTGGATTTTCAACCTGCGTGTGTGTCTTTCATGGCACACGAACTGCTATGAATAACACACAACCTCTGAGTAACAACATAAAGGATGTGCCAAATGCCCGGCTGCCCGCAGGTTCTGTAATGAACTGTGAACTGCGTGTGTGTGCTAATGTTTCTGTGTGTGTATGGTTTACTTTCAAAGAAAGTTTGCTGACTAAAAAAAAAAATACACTACCTCTCATGATTTATACAAATTTGAGAAATGATATACAGTACAGCTCTGGGGGAAAAAGAAGGAAAAAAAAAACACTGGACCTTTTTTGATATGACCATTTTATGATGTCTGCATATTTTACATTGAAAAATGAGCTCACATCACGCCACTAAACAAAAATGGCACAAAAAGTGGATACATGGGAAATGATGTCCCTTCTGCCATCTGGTGGATGAGTATTGCTCTGCTTGTCACTACATGTAGCTGGCATAAATAGTTGAGCATCATATCATTTGTGTTGGATAAATAATTTTCAGAGCAATTAAAGTGAAATTGAAAAATTCACCCCACGATCTGGTTGGGAATCAAAGCTCTAAATGACAATATTTGTACAGTGGCGCCTTGAGATACGAGTGACTCGACTTACGAGTTTTTCGCTTTGACTTGCAAGCACAAACTTCAGATAAAAGCGCTGTATGATGGCAGTGTCGGGTAGAATCAGTAAATACTCTTCCAAAAAAAGAAGCTTTAAGCTGTTTATTCTTTAGCTTAGCCTTTAGTCTGCTACTTGAGGCTAATGCTAACAGGCAATGATTAGCATTTATGTGGTTGTGTTGTAAGCCTCAAATCAAATGGTGCAGCAACCCATGTAGACAGACAATATAGCAGGTACTCACAGTCATATACTATATTCTGTATCCTCTGTATTTGGGATTTATGTTGTAAGTAGTTTATAAAATAAAACAAACAAATGATAATTTTACTCAAACATAAATACCAAAATAACAAACTCGATAACTTTGTTGTTGCCTCGTCATTTATTCCAGAACTGTATAATGAACTATGATGCCATCTGGTCGAATTTTGGTGTTGTAATTCCTTGATTGTGGATTTATGTATTTTCTTTCGTGTTTGGGATGTCCTGTTTTGTTGCCGGTTCTTGAATGCACTTCAGGAGCAGTCAAAAGTGAAAGTATGTTTCTGCTTCTTGCTTGATGCAGCTACCCATAGTCCCTGTAGCCTACTTTGCCGTTACAATTTCCCTGAATTCCCTAACATTTCTTATTGTGTGTAAATGCCAAAAGGTGAGTTGACTGACTTATACTATTAGTGTAAAGTGCTGGTGCGCATGAGTGCCACGTCAGTCTGTGCTAGGGTTATATTTAGGCTAAATATGCTAGCTAACTCTATTGAAGAGTCCCATGAATTAAATTTTTCAAATGTTCTCTAATAAACACAGTTGTTTATGTAACATGGGTTCATAATTGTGTACATGCTAGATGTTGATGCTTTTACGATCCTCAAGGTTTTAAGTGCTTTGCTTCCATTTTGTGGCATCTACACGCAATTACAAAACCCCTGTTAGAGGTCAGGCGCATCAATTAATTGAAAATGACACCAAGCGGTTCAAATTAATACATCACTATCGATTGTTGCGTGCGTATGTGCGTACCTGGGATACAGATTTTGAGATGCTCTGAGTTGGCTAATTAGAAACACTGCAGACTTTAAAGTTTTTTATTTTTTGTTCTTAACACACTTTCTTGTATAGCTATTAGCTACAGTTATTAAATCGCCGTCTTTGTTTATAGGTACTGGCTGACCAACAAGGTCCACATCAAGCGTCCGACCACAGGGCTCCTCATGTACACCATGGCGACCCGCTTCTGCGAGGAGATCCATCTCTACGGCTTTTGGCCTTTCCCCCACGACGCGGAGGGCAAAGCGGTCAAGTACCACTATTACGACACTCTCAAATACGAGTACACCTCCAGCGCCAGCCCGCACACCATGCCTCTGGAGTTTCGGACTCTCAACGCTTTGCACCGACAGGGGGCGCTGCGGCTTCACACCGGGAGCTGCGATGCTGAGACAGGACCGCAGAAGGAGAGCCAAAAGAACTAGAAGAGTGGAATATCACCATGGAAACAGTCCTTGGTATGAGCATGTGGACTACTTTAATATCAACTTTCGTTTGAAAAAAAATTTCTGTAAGTGCAGCGTGACCCTTTTTCTATCCCGAGCTCTTTTTGATGTTAAATTTACAAAGCAGTTGTTGACTAAAACTGTGGTACAAGTCATGAATGAGAATATATGAAATCATATCCCTTAGTTAACTCAACAGTTCTCAAACATTTTACACCAAGTACGACGTAAAAAAATCAAAATCAAAACAAATCTTCAAATAACATGACCAACATTCAAATGCAGCAGCATAGTAGGCCTTCATCAAAAACCAAACGGATGTTTCATTCCTAAGAAGTCAATATTATGTTTTAAGACAATGTAACATTTTGCAGTTTGGACATCAATACTGTGCTTGAATATAGGAAAATAAATGATTCCATTAAAATGTATTACACACAAGTTAAATAAAAATTGCGCATAAATAAATGTTAAAAAAAAAAACAGTACTTCAAGATTCAATGCAAGTGTATTGAATTTAACGTTAAATACAACTGAACCATACTAAGACAAATATTTTTGTGTGTGTCCCACTCGAGGGAGCCCGCGTACCACTAGTCAAAATCACTGTCAGTCTTAACTCATTGAATGGAAGTACAGGAGGTCCTCGGTTTATGACGCAGTTGGAGTCCGACAGCGGCGACACAACCCGAATGTTGGGACGCGCAAACGCAAGTCAAAACAACAGTTACTATTTGTGTGAAAAACACTTCCAGGCCATAACTATAAACCAATCCAATGAAAACCAGTATGGCGGTAACTGAGTGTGCCTTCTTGTGTCTCCGTGACCAGTTCAAAGATTATTGCATGCTGTCCGTAACCTCGATTAATCGGTTCAACCTTGGACAATCATAAACCGAGGACCCCGTCCGTCACAGTGTATATTTAGAATGGATTTGAAACTAATTTGCTCCTGCAGTTTACAGTTTGCGCCACAAGACGATAGAAGCACTGAAACCACAATCAAAATCTTTACCTTTTTTTTTTTTTTTCTTTAAAAGACGGTCTTTTCAAAACGGTTCCCTACTTTCACAGCTTTGTGCCTGACCAAAATGTCGAAGGGATCACGTTGCATTACCGAGGGAGCCGAATGAAGAAAAGGGAGAATGTAGTATTATATCGCGCCTCCCTGAGAATCAAAGTAGGAGTGTAGCAGCTGTCCACACAGCCCTGTTTGTGTAGACTTAACCAATAGTCAACTCAGTTAAAAGATTGTCAAGAACACCAGCTCTTAGAATCTAATTATCAAAATGAATGTACAAGGTATATATTCTTAGAATTGAGTCCCTTTATGTGCTTTAAATGAATAACGCAAGTTAATTAACAGTGAGATGATGAAGGAATCACTTTAGTGTGCTTATGTGGGGGCTTGGGGTGAATTAATGTTGTTGTTGTTGTTGTGCCTGAAACCAATGTACAGTATTTAAGCAGGTATTGATGGGATATAACATAACGAGTAGTATTAGGACCACACTGAAAAGAAAATAACGGTACTATGAAAGGTGAAAAATATTCATGAAGGCAAAATTTGGCAAGAAAAACAAACATATTTTCTCTAAATATCGTCGTAATATTATACAAACTCATACTTTTATGATCGTCCAAAGAGCAGAAAAGTATAATGCAAGCATAAAGTGGTACTAAAAAAAAGTTGAAAAGTGAGTACTGCACGTTTTTAGTGAAGTTTTAATCAGTATTAATATCAATACCCTTTTTCATTCATTTATTTCATCAAAAAGTATGGAAGTTTTAAAGTAAGCCGTAAGGAGTAAAAAATGTCAGAATATTACAAGGAATTTCCTCAATTTACAATAAAGTTGTCATAGCACAAAAAAGTTGTCATTTAGAGCAGTAAAGCTGATATATTGGAGGGGGGGGGGGGGGGGTTCTGAATTCGACAACAATAAACTTGGAATATTAGAGGGAAATAAATGCTGCATTACATGACAAAGTGGAATTCATTTTATGAGGGTAATGTTAGGAAAAAGCAGCATTTTGGGGATTAATGTAGTATGATATAAAGTAATCTGATGAGAACAGTAAGTGTTATAATTTTACAGTTGTCACAACTTTTTATAATCTTATCAGTGGTCCCAATACTACTACATAACCACAGAATGTTTAGAAATTAGTTAAGGGGTTTCTAGACAGAAAGGATATTCTTGTAAAAGTGTTAGACGTTTGAATTTCCTACCTGAAACTAACACACTTATAAAAAAAAGAAAAATCTGAATGTGCAAATAATAAAATATTTAAACGTATGTAACTGAGTTGTAGAGAATAGAGTATACAGTATCTATTATTTTAAGGTTAAAGAAAGTACTTTTTTTTCCATTGGCATCTAGCTTTATTCTTTTATTTTTTTTGCAAGGCAATTTATGTCAGGGATAGGGAACTTTTATCCGACCAAAGGCTGCATCAAATGCTCATACAGGCCGTGAAGGTTCTCCATCCCCTCATGAAGTGGACACAGTTGTACTGTATTCAATATACATAGTGCATGCACTTCCAAACATGTTAAGTGTACAAAAACGTAATTGTTGTTGTGACAGGATGTGCCTCATGGTGCAAAAAATTAACTTAAGAATAGAGACAAAAGTTGTGCGGCGGATGTCAGCAGCCTGGGGGCAATGAATGACACGGAACCCGTGGAAAACAGACCGATTCTAGATTCTGGGAAGTTCATTTAATGGCGCCGTTTACGAGCCTTGCCGTCCTGCTGCTTTTTTTTCCCCTTCCCCATTCACATTTATGTATTGCCAGAATTCCAGCAGATAATATTATGCTTTTCTGCATGCTTTTCCTGACACATCATGTTCAACAACAACTGATGTATTTCTATTTTCTGAATCGGAATTTAACTCAAGGACATTTCAAGTGTTCAGTTATGACAACATGAATGTATTTTTGTCATGCAAAAAACGAATGTCTTAAAGCAAGAGACATTTAAAAGGGTGTTTTTATTTCACAGACATGGAAACAGGAGGCCATTGTGGCGACACTTCAAATCCTCTTTTGGAAACAGAGCAGGGATGCCTTAAAACTCAATTAAAAGGCTTAACGAAATTTGCTGCACTCTTCAAAAAGATCACATCATAACAAATAGTTTTACAAGAAGTATTAAAGGTAGCAAACGATTCTGTTCAGATGAAATCCCAGAATAGATTCATTGGATGAACAGTTTTTTTTTTGGGAGGTGGGGGGGGGTTCCCTCTCCCAGTTTTAGAGAGAACGTGGCATCATTGAGCAAATCCACTTCACGTTTACTGTACATTCAGATATAGATTTGACTATGACACAATGCTGGAATGAATAGTGGTTGTGTATGAAAACCCATCAACAGTAAACACAATATAAAACATTTATAAACTTTGTCAGACATTCAACCCTGCACTCCTATTTGTATGTTAAAAAACAGACAATAAATGTCCACTAAAGCATTTTGAATTTGATAAAACTATAGCTTCTCAAGAAAAGAAATAGCTTAATAGAACAAAAACTGTTTGGGGTCAATGTGAATAAAATAGAAGGTCAGTTATTAAAATGATCTTTTCAGAGCCGACATGTGAATGTCTGTACTTCAAAAGAGTAAGAAAGCAGCTGTGTTTCACATTGTTTTTTTTTTTTTTAATCAATTATCATTATCAATCAGAAACATTTTGGGGAACACGTTCACTAAACTGAAGTTAGAAGGGAATTATGTTTTTAAACCTTAATTTTTGCTTTCACTCACTTCTTATACAGATTAAGAAAACATTGTTAGCTGAATAGTATAGTTGCCGAAGTCATATTTGAATGTTTTCTTAAAAATATACATGTAAAAAAATAAACAACAAATTCAACAAACAAGAAATGTCTAGTTGCCTCGATTCAACCTTTTCGGATCACCGTGACCTGGATGAATGACAATCCACACAGACATAAAGAAGAAATCATTTCTTTTCTAAGTACCTACGGATTTTTTTATTGATATTGTGAAAATAAGTTAAAAATAACTTAGGCAATTATGCTATTAGGCAAACAATGCCACACTGTTTACAGCTTGTATTCTAAAGTGAAAAGTTCCTTAAATCTGTCTTATATAGATGAGGAAAAACCCATTATGAAAGTTTCATGTATTTGAATGAATTTGCTTGAACACAATATGGTTTATACCTCTCAATTCATACACGTAACACTTACACCGACCACTCTTTGCAACGATTTAATCACATTTTTAGTGTTTGAACTCAAAATACTAAAGACACGGGGCCTTGATATGGTCATAACTTCCTTAATTATGGAACCGCTAAATTGGCTGAATAACATATTTGACATACATAAACAGATATACAGTACAAAATATAGCAATTTTATTATTCAGATATGTAAGCTAAAGCAGCAGTAAATTAGAAAGATCACATGTACAGTAATAAAAACAAATAGAGAGGCTTACCCAATCTTTAACACATTCAGTGCCACTGACTGCTTTAGAAGTCAAATATCCATGTTAACTGGGAGGGCTGGCACTGAATGAGTTAATAACAGTGAGCCTTATGTGCACAAAAAGACTGGTTAGTAGACATATTTGGCATGGAAGTCAAGTAGAAAATGCGTGTACAAATTGTTGATAGTGTTTC